>NC_140972.1:32052544-32230044 GCF_056783735.1 Eptatretus burgeri | reverse complement strand
CGTGGATGTGTAGGAGACATCTCGATGTAATTTAGTCAGGAAACTGTGAGCTTAAGTGTTACGTGTCACCACATGGGTGGGGGGGGGGGTGGTGCGGTGTTAAATTGGATAGGGATTAAGGCCAAGTTCCTCAGTATGTGATTGCCCCCCTGTGACTTTTCCTTATGTTTTTTTTGTATTACAAACCATGGAAGAATTGCGTTTTTATAACATGACCAAGTAAGCAAGAAGCCCCGCTTCCAAGGGTGATGGCAGGCGAAGTCACGCCCCCGAGGCTGATAATTAATGGGCGTGACGTTAGTGGCAGGAAGAAGAGGAGGGCATAGGAGGGGGCAATCAGAGAGGACGGGGAAGCAGCTCGGAGCAAGGAGGAACGTATGACTGTGGAGTGAGGGTTGCACGCGGTCGAGAAAGAACGTAGCTAGAAGATGGCTTATAAGAACAGGGCTTCACTGCTGGCTTTCCTTTGATGCATGAAGAAGACGGCACGATTCTTGTATTCGTACTGAGGTGATTTAGCTCGTGTATTGAGCAAGACGTTGGCCATCGACTCTTGGCTTGTCGTGTGGGACAGACCTCGGAACCTCGTGTATGTCACCGAAGAGGGGACGCCATTCTGCAAAGAGCATATCGGCAGGTGTGATAGATGAAGAAGCTGCACGACGGTCAGTGAGCCTTGGTGTTGAATACCGCTCAAGAATTACCTGATGAACATCCTTGCTGCGAGAGAGCAGCTTGGCACCATTTTGTGCGCGTCTACACGTGCAAATAGAAGCGCCTCAATTCCAATAAAGACCATCTCTGGACCAAGCTAAGTGCCAAAATAGAGGAAGGATTTGCTTTTATTTCGTTTTCCCCTCATCCATATTTATATCTGTGTGTGGAGGCGTCTTGACTTTAGGATTTATTTACTTCACGTTATTAGCATTACGTTTTTAATTATTGTCCCTTGTAAATATTTATATTGTCATTAAAATCCCACGTTTAATTTAAGTTGATGTGTCCGTGTAATTGTCGTGGGGTTGGAGTACAACCCCCCCCTCCCTCGTGCATCCATCGGAGCCTCCGTCATGCCGCCATTGCGCTCTGCCCCTCCCGCGCACGTTGTTATCTCCAAGGATGAACGTGTCTGCCTCCTAATAAGGAAAAACCGCTCGGCTATCCGGACCGGCGGTGTTAACCGCTTGTCACCACTATTTGGGTCGGGGGATCAACGTTAACCGCCAGCACTGCGACAGTACACTGAAAACTACACTCATCATAGATGTGTGGGGAATGCATGGAGACATATGTATATCTGTTTATTTGGGGACAAAATGTGATGAAACTTGGTGGCTGTACTCGGGGTGTGCATGGGAATGTTCTGCAGAGTTTGGGATGGCCACCGACAACTTATTATTTTTACTTTTCTGTAAAAATGGGGAAATTTTATCCTAATTTGACGCATGTTTCTTTGTTTTATTTGACTTCAACACATTCCTGCCGGGCTGGTCGTAATGTCCTAAAAAGTTGAGCATGTACAGTACTGTATAACACAAAAGAAAATCCTCCTATGCCCCTTGCTGCTCTCGTAGGGGGTGCTGGGGTGGGTGTTTCTCATATTTTAACTTGCAAAAGGCACACTATTGAAAGTTATAGTAAGCAGCACAGGAGCTTTGAAAAAACAACACACAATATAATGGTTAGGAAAGTAGGCAAGAACAAATAGGGCAGCAGTTTGTACTGCAGAAGGACAAACTTAAACATTTATTAAATCACCTGGTGTGTTGAGGCAGCCGGCTTAACACCTCATTCATTGGAGCACCTGATCCAAAAAATAGCGCCCCCACATGTACAACACTAACATGGCAGCTTCAATCAGCTTTGATGTGCATGAAGCTTGAAACCAAAGAACACAGTTTCGTTTCGCTTGTTTTGGCAAAATTTCACATACGTGCATGCGAAACCACAACATAACATACGTGGTGAAGCCAGTACCGGGTCTGGCAACACCATGGATAATGGAGCATTCAGGTTTCACGTCCCACACATTCCAATGCAGCTGTGGGTGTTAAAGTTAGTGTGCCTTCCCCCTGGCTGCCAGGACTGCGTGTTCCAAGCCACCGTTAACACAAAGCAGAAATTTTCTCCTGCCCCTAGCTCCACTAATCTGCTGCACGCTAATCATATGCACTGTGTCTGGTTTCGAACCGTGAAGCTCTCCGTCTTGGTTAACCCCCACCCAGACCCTACTCATCTACACATGGGGACCACTGCACTCATGAGTGAGTGGGCAGTGCATGAGACCCACTATGTGCAAGCTCCACCATCCTTTCCAACTCCCAGGACAATCGCACGGAAAGCAATAAATATGGCGGCAGGACACGACTGGAAAACACGTGTTAACTTCACACTAGTACAACATATGGCTTCTTTTTGCAAAGCAGCGGAACATTGGAATTTGAATACTTTGGATATTGTTGGGCTTTAAAAATACAAGCCAATTGTAAAGAATTTACACCACAAAGAAATACCACAAGGCTATTAATTTAACATGTAACAGGGGGATAAAAGCCAAAGTAGTAGTGCATGGATCAAAACCCTCTGCAGGATACATAACAAAACTATCCCCAACTTATGTGATGTCATTTACTTTTGTGACGTCAATAACATTTAATTGTGATGACACCACTTCCTAATTACCCCCAAAAAAGTCCCAAGCCCACCATTAATCTTACTGACACTTAATAATAATTAGCCAAGTGAAAGTTAAAAAAAACTAAAGACACGTGAAAGCGAAATGCAATGAGGTCCAAGTGTTCCCAGAACATGCCAAACATATGCATGTTCCTAACGCTGCCCTTCATGTGAAATCTTGTGCGAGAACTCCTTGCTATTCTGCCTGACAAAAGCTTCAGAGTTTCTGAATTTCTTCTAAAACCTATTTCCTTTCTCAGTCCTAAACGACTGTGATCTGACCTTGAGCATGTCCTAATGGGTGACCACAATGTGCTGGAAACCCCTTAGAATGGCAAAAAGCCAAGCTAAAAGACACAAGATTTGCTATCGGGTCAAAGAAAGTGCAACCTTTATCCAGGGGGCCATTACTGTAGATCGTTGACCTACCTGATCTTTCAGGCATGGTGACACAGCTGAAACTGCTCAGGTTTTAGTGACTCTGTGGACCATCCTCATGAGATTTGTGCCTTTAGCTTTTCCAAGTTCCAAATTGTAAGGAAGTACAGACTTTTTGCATTTCAGCCATGCAGGAAGAAAGCTGGCAAAGAGCAATCAGTCATCCTGCCGAGGGACACTTCTCTGGTTTCTGCATATTCATCCAAAAATGAGGAAAAGACAGACATGGCCATGTTCTCAAGTCCCACAGAGCTCCATCGGTCGGGAGATCACTGCTTCCACGGTTGAATCTCCGTCTGGAAATGACGGCACTTGGGGCATCGTGTGTGAATCAATATCACGCAAGCAGACAATTTCCACATCTCGCTACACCCCACTCACCACCCCTCGCTAGAAACACAGAAAGGTGCCTCGCCATGACTGTCTGGCTCGTTGCCTGACCTCAGCTCCCTGCGAGTTTAGGATGCTGAGAGAGACAATGCCCCTGAGGCCACCTGTCATTTGACTCTGCTTCTCTCGGACCAATTCCCAAGACAACTCCCTCTCCCATTTCCATCCTAAAATCATCCACATCCCCTCTCACCCCACCCCCACCCCCAACCCCAATGCCTTTTACTCAACAAATAATCCTGCCATCGCCGCTACATGCCTTTAGCAGGAGGAAAGGAAGAAGTGTAGACCCAGCAAATTGTCATTTGCGCAAGTCGAAGAAATCCCCCACAGGAAGGGTGGGCCATGTCAAAGGCAAATTAATTAACTGAGGACTGTGGGGGGAGAGAATCAATTTTAAGAGTGATAGCATAGTCAATGAAAGATCATCAGCTATATAATCAGTGTTGCATCTCATTACGACAGTGTTAGAAATCAATGAATTCAAACGGGGAAATACCAATTTATCTTCAGGTTTTTTTTTTTTGTTGTTTTTTTTTGTGAGTTTCTACATTGCTTTAGTCAAATCTGTGTGCATCCGCAAATGCAATTTGGAATGAAAAAAAAAATGACATGATTATGAGGAAATGAGCACAAGATTTTTTTTTTCTACATTACATTACGAAGTCTTACTGGGATCCTTAAATGCAATTGGCAAAGCAGGTATAATCTCAAACACCGCAGGCCCCCCCTCAACCCAAATCGAATAACATGTCTTTGTAACTGTTCCTTTTTTGCCCTTTTGCAATTTTATAGTTACAAAGACTTTAGAGTATAGCAGCTGCATGACATGAATGAAGCAAAAATATATAAAAACCTGGAACAGGAAAAACTAAAACGTTCTGCTTTTCCACATGTGGCCTGGACGGAGCAACCGTCAAACTCCCAGCATGCCCCGTCCCCTGTGGAGAAAAATGTCAGTGGCCTCTGAAAGCCTGTAGAGCTGGGGCCATTCCAAGGGTTTAAGGCCAAGAAAGGGGGCATCAGATAGACACCTTCCAGATCGGAGGCATCCATCTCTGCGCACGAAGAGTGGTGGCAGGTCAGAGCATGAAAACAGCCTTCTTTCCTCTCTGCAGGCCACACAGACCTGTCCGGCAGCAAGCTGCCAAAATCCGTGTCGGGACGCGGGTAAGGTTGGCAATCCGGGCAGCCATTTCTTTGATCGAGAGATGCACAAAAACGCAGAATGCACCTGCACACTCGATGCAAAGCTCTTCACTGCTGCTGCAAGTCCTTTGCTAAAATAAAAACCTCAGACTTTCTGACTACTTTGGAATAGCAGTATAATAGGATGGCTTAGGTTACCACCAATGACTCACGAAACAACCATGACCCAAAAATCCGAGCTGAAACTGAAACAGTGCGTACCTTCCTGGGTAAAAACACAAAGCTAAGTGGTTGCATGTGACGCTTGTGGCAGAGATGCAATGCAGGCCAAATTCAAACATCGGCTTGACTGCTTTCGAAGGGCAGTCTTTACAGAACCATTGACAAAACCCCAACCTTTGCCAAGGTTGCCTTTGCATTATTTACAAATGCTCCAGACCTGGTCAGGTCTCTTAAGCCAACCTTTCTCGAAGCAAGCGCACATGCCTGCCCCCCTGCTTCTGCAGTGTCCTGGCAGGAGTTATTTGGAGGTTTCGATAGAACAGAACAAGACCCTTAGGCTATGTCCCTCGAGTGTACTCCCACCTTCACTGCAGCCAAATTCTCCAAAGGTATGCATCGCAGCAATCAATGTCCAAGGAAAAGACAAGCCAGAAGTCTTGGAGCGATTCTGTCTTGGCATTCCTGTACCATAACCAATAGAGCCGAGTTAGGATGAATATCAAGTGAAGTCCATTCATCCGACGACAATCACGTACGACGGGCGGAGCGCGCGTGGTGCCGATCGCAACAAATTGGTTCATCTCAGGAAATCAGTACCAATATTTAGATAGTAAATATCACTCATTTATGTGGTCCTCTCACAACTCTAATTATCCGGCTGGTATGTTATTCTTTTAACAAGCCCAAGGAAATGTCATTCGAATCACATTAAAATAAATGTCCAAAAAGAAAAACAAACAATTCTAAACACAGACGAACTATCCTATGAAGATGTAATTATGTCTTTTTTGTTGTTGTTAAATGTGACAATTTAGGGATTTGTACAGATGTCCCACCAACAAAAAAAAAACAATTTCTCAAGACAAGAGAGATGCATTTCACAGTATTCAGGGTCAAGATTAGGGTGACCCTTTGGAGATCTGCAGGGGCCCTGATGGGGCGTTGTTAAAAAAAATGTGGTTAATGCTTGTGGTTTCAAAAAACACTGTTGCAGGCAAAGGAAATGGGGGTAAAAACGAAATGAAGGGAATACTATGAAGCGCATTCCTATCCTCGTGAAAATCTCTCCGAAATTTCGGATTACAAACCATCACGCTCATGTTCCGCGTTATGAAAAACAACTGAAGTAGAAAGTAATTCAGATGGATCAAATCTTTCCATTTCATACAACCCTGGTAAGAAATAATGCATAAGCACAGCAATCGCTTTCAATGCAAAATATTTCCGAGATTAAACCTACGTGCCATGAGTTTGAGGATAATTAGCTGCCGTTTTACACCAACCGTGTCAAATCATTGTTGTCAGTTGGAAGTGGGTTTTCACCACAACGGTGACAAACTTTCCAAAATGGCAAAAGTGATATCGCCGCTTCGCTCCGTAATGATGAGAAGCCGAGTCAATCATGTCAACACGATAAAAATAAGTCACAAAGTGAACGTCGCACATCATTGTGGCATCACGTGGGTGATTCAAATGTCATGCTTGTATAGCGAGGAACCACATCAAAAATAAATAAATAAATAAAGAGCATTTGTCCCAAGCTCAAAAACCTGTTCCAAAATCTTGATTGGTGCTCAGCCTTAAAATTGTCAACCTGTTGACTTATTTTTCGTTCGGATGGCATCATTTGCTGTGTGTGCAGCTGTGCCACTGATGCAGTGCCCCCTGTAGGTTCGAGTGGGAATTTGGAAGTTGGCCAGGATTCCGGCGATAGCTCGCCGACTAACCAGCGAGCTTGTTCCCAAGCACCAGAGACATTTCATTCACTGTCGGCCAGCACTGGGGACCGTTGGAAGCTCACCGGGGATCACATGGCAATGAATAAATTCCATTCACTCCCAACCTGTGACAGAATTTTCATCAAACAAGAGAAGTGGTTTAAACCGGTCTCCTTGCTTCCAACGGGGGTTATCATGCATCAATCAACATCCTGTTGATTGCATCGTTTGTTCTACCTGTCTGTCGACGGAGACCGACACTGGCCTTCAGCAACAAGACTAGTTGTCCATACTATTTTAAATATCAAAATAGCTTCAAAAAAGGTAAGACGCTCCTGACACCAGACTGCAGCAGCTCTTTCCATTAAAATGGAAGCAAGTGACAAAAATCATCACGACCATCAAGACCATCAAGACCACCGGATCTGGGTCTTCATCCAAGGCGATCCACAACTTACTCTTTCATCCCATTGTACTTTCATCCTTGTAATCATATTATCAAGGCTCATGTAAATGTCACAAAAACGTATTGCACAGAAACGAACACAACAATCAATTTCCTCTTACGATGGATTTCACAGATGCTGAACCCATGTTTATTGATAAAACTTTAAGAAGGAGAATGTTGATGTCTCTCCAATATATGATTGACAAGGTTTAGAGTTTGTAACACAGGAAACTAAGAAAAGTGTATTTTTTTGTGATTATACACATTTTGAAATTATACGCCAGATATCTTTAAGGAAAAATATTAAAACGCAACGTAATTATTACACAAGTCAAATATTTTA
The DNA here is from genome assembly GCF_056783735.1 of Eptatretus burgeri. NCBI lineage: Eukaryota > Metazoa > Chordata > Myxini > Myxiniformes > Myxinidae > Eptatretus > Eptatretus burgeri. The sequence continues at coordinate 32,222,660 of NC_140972.1, read as the reverse complement.
CCAGGTTAATAAGAGTTAATCAATACTGTTTATAATAATAGCCTGTCCCCCATGCAGCGAGAAATGGGGTTTTTATAATCGTGTGTGTGTGTGTGTGTGTGTGTGTGTGTGTGTGTGTGTGTGTGTCTGTGTGTGTGTGTGTCTGTGTGTGTGTGTGTGTGTGTGTGTGTGTGTGTCTGTGTGTGTGTGTGTGTGTGTGTGTGTGTGTGTGTGTGTGTGTGTGTGTGTGTGTGTGTGTGTCTGTCTGGGCTCTACGGTTTTAACGATCTGAGCTTTGGTCATCATAATTTCAACAAAGCTTTATTATGAGAATATGGAGAAGACAAATTAATAATTTGGTAAAAAGGTCAAAGATTAACAACACATAAAATCGTCAATTTTCATCCAATTGACCTGAAATTTTAAGAATTTGTATATTGGGTCATTGAATTGGTTCAACAATCAAGAGCTCGAAGCCGATTGTTTTATTTAGATCAAAAGGCCAAAAGTCAAGGTTGCATAAAATCATCAATTTTCATCTGATTGATTGAAATTTGAACAGGGCTTGCATATTAGGTCACTGAAGCCTCTTGTGTTTTTTTTTAGGTCAAATGGTGAAGGTCGCTTAAAATCGTCAATTTTTTTTGTATTTCTTTTTTAGTTGTTTTCGTCATGTTTCGCATACAGAAGAAGTCTGAATACAAAACGAATGCGGACGGGCTTTGCATTTTCAGATGCTTTCTTGTTTATGATCGTAATAAAAACAATTTGACTGAATCTCATTCTCCTGCAGGATGAAACACTCCATCAACATGATCTGTCATTTTCTGTTCTCTGCAACTTGGGACCATTGAACTCCAGTATATCTCCATATTTTTGTTGTTTTCCTCTTTCAATTCCTTTGTTTCTTCCAGGTGCTTCTCTAGGTTGCCACCCCCTCCACTCAGGACCACTGAGAGCCAGAATGTGCACCGGAGCAATACAAAGTGTACGGCCCTCTTCATCTGGCCCCATTAAATAAATAATATATATATTTTTAAACCGATACAGAGGTTGCCATATTTTTAGATCCTCGTGGAGGATCTCTAAGTCTTACTCACGTTGTTGTTCTTCATCTTCTTCTTGTGGACTTTTTTGTTTCACAGCCTACAGTTTTCATCGAAACTTCCTGAAACTTGGTGTATATATGTAAAAATTCCCTGCGCAGACAGTAACCATCTCCGATTTTGAAAATTCCTCCGAGAAAAAAAGTTATGACATCAAAATATCTCCGCTAATGGAAATCACCTAAAAAATTATCTCAGAAACTAGGCAAGCTTTTTGAATTCTGTTTGTGGGAATCGAAGAGGGCATTAGCAGAGATGAATTACCGCACATATGGTACATCACTATGACGTCATATCAATTTTTATGACGTCATTCCTATTTTTGACATTTTTTGTTTCACAACCCAGAGTTTTCATCGGATCTTCGTGAAACTTGCCATGTATATGCAGAAAGCCCATGTGCAGGCAGTAACCACCTCTGATTTTGGAAATTCTTCCTAGAAAAAAAGTTGACATCATAATATCGCCGCTAATGGAAATCGCCTATACCATTATCTCCGAAACTGGGCAAGCTGTTTGAATTTTGTTTGCGTGAATCAATCCGGGGATTAGCACAGATAATTTATCGCAAACCTGATACATTACAATGACGTCATATTCGTTTTTATGACGTCATCATTAAGAGGACGAGGATCTTAGCTCATTTGAGCTTGTCCGCAGAAACACATGCTGTGTTTAAGAGAAATTGGGGTGTTATTCACTTATTCCTCCATGCAGATTCTTGTTGAGCCTCTCCCGAGGTCGAGGGGAAGGCTCATTGCTGTTGTTGGCAGGTTTGTTTCTACAATTAGCGCCCCCAGTTTTTAATGGTACCACAGAGATTCTTCGACCCCTCGGAAAATTAAACGACCATTCACAATTCTTGTTTTTTCATCCTACATTCTCAACACACCAAATTTCCAAACTGTATCAATTTCTGAGCTGTATCTTGGAGCTGGCTGGGACTTTCGGAATGAAAGTTGGCATCAATAATGGAAATATAGAGTATGTGGGGTTGACATCGTTTTTTTGACCTATTTTTAAGGTCATGACCTAATTATAGACATTTTCATATTGTTCATCATAACTTGACCAAGGTTTGTTCGATTGGAACAAAATTGCCCTCACGAGATTGCCGAGTGCAAGGTGCATTAAGATCAATTCACATCATACCCCGTCAGGTTAAAGGTCAAGGTCTTATACCCCGAGGAGTTTTTCTTTTAAACCACCATTTAGGTTTTTCTCCCTTTCTTATGCCAATGTCCGATAAGTTTCAGAATGAAATTCTGCCTCAGTGACAGTAATATAAAGTAGGTGGGGTTGACTTTTTTTTGACCTTGACCTCACTTTTAAGGTCATGACCTAATTTTTAACATTTTTCGCCAAAAGTCGATGAGAGTTTGTCCAATCGGAACAAAATTGCCCTCTCTAGATAGCACAGATCAAGACCCATTCATGCTTAATTTACATCATACCGTTCCGTTTAAAAGTCAAGGTCTTATGGTGGTCTGAAAAAAAAAAACACGTTCTTTTTTTGTTATCGCTCAATTTTGTCAAGGTGGAATGTTAAAGACCGCTTGGCCTTCCAAGATGTTCTTGCATCATAGTAGTGTACCTGCATTACATATGTGCACCTGATATTTGTTACATGTCCCTGACCTACTTTTTTCGGATTGTGACCTAATTAATAAAAAAAAACATCTTTTTGATCATAACTGGATTAATTTTCCTCTGATTTTCATGATTTTGAATTTTATCGATAGATTGTAGATGAAGACACATTTTCTATATTTAAATTTTATCCCTAAATGTTGAAGGTCAAGGTCATATGGTGGTCTGAAAAAAAAATGTAGGCATAATTTGATCACAGACCAAGGGTAAGCCACAGGTGATCACCAAGGGTAAGCCTTCACCAGTCGGGGGAGGCTTACCCTTGGGCCTTGGCAATCGCTTTGTGATTGCAGATATCTTGTTGTCCATTCTTCCTGCAATGTGTCAAGCCCAATTCCATTTTAGTTTTACTGACTACAACCAATATGTCATTGAATTTAGATTTCTGTCCAATCCGTTGACTTCTCTTTTTGTTGCGCAGAGAAAGCATATTTGTGGCTCTTTGCACGATGATCCATTTTTGCTCCATCCCCTCTGTACAGACTACATTTTATTGCCACACATCATTGCCAGCATGACACATCGATTGTGAACTTTCCTTTTCAGACACAGAGGCAGTTTGCTTTACATGACATTTTTGAAAATTCGACAAAAGCTGCCCATCTTACTCTGGAATGTCTCTTCACGCCTTTAAAGTTATGTATCACTGGTTTCTTCAATTCCTGAATGTTACATTTGAACTTCTTGCTTGCTTTTTGGCATCGCGGTTGAGCATGATTTTTGTCTTCATCCAATTCAGTTATTAAACAATAGCCTGACTCTCCACTATTCGCTCTTCCATCATATTTTTCATATATATTATACATAATTTGAAAGGAAAACAATGTTTGCAAATTGTAGGTGATTTATTCTTTCTCTTTTGACATGACATTTCCATATTTTTCTAACTTGGCTGTTGAAATACTCCAATGCATGCAGTGAACAATTTTATGAGACTGTATCCCCTTTTCTAACACCTCTTTCAAACCTGATCATGCCAATATTTTGGTGAAGTTTCATGGTCACCATTCCACCACTGTAAACTTTGCTTAATATGCCAAATATATCGGGAGTTGACATTTAAGTGTTCGAGAGCTTGTATGATGGCACTTGTTTCCACAAAGTTGAAGGACTTTTCATCAACAATAAATGCTAGGTCCATTTATGTCCTCTTGATTTTTTTTCAAGAAGCCGATTTATTTCTGTGAAAGTGATTCATTGCTGAGTACATTATCTACTTCAAAAAGTTGTTTGCTACTCCGGTTGTTTGTTGTCCACTTCAATCACAAGTCATTCATTGAGCACTAGCAAAGTTACCTGGCAACGCCGGATTCATCCTCCCACCTCTTTCCCTGCCGCCTCCCACCCAACCTCTACCAGATTCCCACCCAACCTTCCACTCAGGGCCACTGAGAGCCAGAGTAGGCCCTGGAGAAATACTAAGTGTAGGGCCCCCTTCATCCAGCCCCATTAAATAAATGATATTTTTTTAAACCGATACAGAGGTTACCGTATTTTTGTCCTCAGAAACATGCTGTGTTTAAGAGAAATTTGGGTGTTATTCACTTCTTCCTACATGCAGATTCGTTGAACCAATTTGATCTGGATGGGGTGTGGCCAACACCCCTGTGTTCATTTACGTCATTACTGCAATTGTCATTATGTAAATTGCTCCCACAGTGGTTTAGTTTCGGAGGGAGGGTGTCACTGCCCATGCCAGGAAATCGCTCTGAGTGGTTTGGAGGGAGATACAAAATTAAAGTATGGAAGGAATCCACCATCACAGTCTTGTATCAGAAAGTGGTACACGAGATTTAAGGAGACTGGAAATTGTCAGAAACAGAAAATTACCAGTCGACCAAGAACGAGTGCAGCAGACGTTGAACGAGTGCGTGAATCATTTCAACAAAGTCACAGAAAATCAATCTGACACGCATCCAGAGAACTTGGACGACCAACCACCACCGCACACAGGATTTTTCATGAAAGACTGAAGTTTTATGCCTATAAGGTGCAGATTCTGCAGGAACTCAAACCAAATAATGGACTCAAACGCAAGGCGTTTGCCTTGGAAATGCTCGGTCGCATAAAGGATGATAATGATTACCTGAAAAAGGTCATATTCACAGAAGAAGCTTGCTTTAATGTATGGGGAAGGTCAACCGGCACAATGTGAGGATCCGGGTCTCTGAAAACCCCCACATGAGAAGGCAATTTGCAAAAGTGTCAGGGCCCGTACAGTAGGTCCGCTTCAGGGATTAGGTCCGCTGGCATTCTGGCCAGCACAGCAGGTCTGCTAGGACAGCATCCAGCATCAAAGTGGTTACTTAGGTCATGGATGTCCACATCAAAACAATGGAGAGGGCATTGAAAGTGTGGGTGCAAGATAATACCGAGAAAAACATGCCCTAAAGCAGACCTCTCATTCATGAATAGGCAAAGCACATGTACAAGCATCTGGTTGATGCGGTAAGTGCTGCAGGTACGAGTGGCCACAGATTTGATTCTGAGGCCATGTGACGAAAAGTTTTGCGTTCTGATGAAACCAAGATGGAAATTTTTGGCCGAAATGCAAAATGTAACGTTTGGCACAAATCCAACACACCACATCAGCCAAAGAACACCATCCCAACTATGAAGCATGGTGGTGGCAGTATCATGTTATGGGAATGTTTCTCATCAACAGGGACTGGGGCACTTGTCAGGATATAAGGGAAAATGGATGGAGCAAAATACAGAAAAATCCAAGAGTAAAACCTGCTGCCCTCTGCAAGAAAGCTGAAATTGGGACAGAAGTTCACCTTTGAGCATGACAATATCCTAAAGCACACAGCCAAAGCTACACTGGAGTGGCTCAGGAACAAAAAGATAAATGACCTTGAGTGGCCCGGTCAGAGAGCTAACCTACATCTAATTAGAAATCTGTGGCATAACTTGAAGTTTGCTGTCCATCAATGCTCCCCATGAAACTTGACTGAGTTTGAACAATCTTGTGCAGAAGAATGGGCATATATTGCCAAATAAAGGTGTGCAAAGTTGGTAGAGACCTGCTCCAACAGACTCATATTGCTGTAACAATATGCTCATAACTCATATTGCTCAACAGCTGTAATTGGTGTCAAAGGTACTTCCACCACATATGTACTCAGGGGGGTGGACACAATTATCCAACCCATATATTCTAGTTTTGTATGTTTAATTATTTTTCTGAAATTGATAGAATTTGTTTTTCACTTGGAAGTTATGGGTTACAATGTGTAATTAAAGGTGGGAAAAGTCTGATTTAATGCAATTCAATTCCAGACTATAAGGCAACAAAAGGTGAAAATTTTGAAAGGGGGTGTACACTTTCTAAAGGCACTGTATGTACAAATATTTCCGAGCAAATACAACCCGTCGCTTCGCTGACAGGTTGTGAAGGGGAAGGGGGTGGATAAAGAGAAATGGAGAGAGAGGGAGAGAGAGAGAGAGAGAGAGAGAGAGAGACAGAGAGTGAGAGAGAGAGAGAGAGAGAGAGAGAGAGAGAGGCAGAGAGGACGGAGGGAAGGGAGGGGTGGGGAGAGGAGGGAGGGGAAGTGAAGAGTGGATAAAGTAGGGGAAGTCAGGAAGGGGAGACAAGAGAAGAAGGGCAGGGGGGTAGAACTAGGAAGAGCAACACCTCACGGAACGTTGCTATACACTGCAGGAGGGAGAGGTGCGAGAGATAGAGAGAGGGAGAGTGAGAAAGAGAGAAAGAGAGAAAGAGAAAAAAAAGAGAGAGACAGACAGACAGCTTGACAGACAGACAGACAGAAAGACAGACAGTGAGAGAGTGACAGAGGTGTGGGAGGAGAGTGCTGCATTTTATTCAGAGAGGTGTTGGCAAGGAGGGGACAGACAGAGAGAGTGGGGTGGGGGGGGGGAGGAAAAAAAAAGAGATAGGTGAGGGGTGGAGGTGGCGTTAGCAAACAGAGTGATATATTGTGCTAAATGACCGAACACAAATAAAAAAAAAATCTCACGTCAGAATAGCTGTACACACAACGACACAACAGAGTTTATAAAGTAATCTGTTGGCATATCTGCAAAAACATTGATATCCTAGTTCCAGTAAATTTGTGGGAACATGAACCAAAAGCATAGACTGAAAACATGGAAGTACCGCTCACATACAACCTAATGATCCCATTGAACATGAACATCGAAAACAAAGTGTTGCAACCAGATATCATATTTCGGTACAAAAAATTATAGAAGAAGGAATTGGGAAGTGAGGTGTTAATAGCAGTGATTTTGGACAAAACAATGCAGAAATCAAGAAAATGGCCAAATACCAAGACCTCAAGAATGAAGCAAAAAGATCCTGGAAACTGAAGAATGCCAATGTTGTACCAGCGATAATTGGAGCTATGGGAATGATGACAAAGAACCTCACAGAGATATTACCAGAGATGGTGTCAAAGCCACCCAATGCTCGCCTGTTTATACATTTATCGTTTTTAAAAGACTCGTCTAACAATTAATATTTTTTATAAAGCATTGCAGTGAAGTCTGATCCAAATAATTTAAAAGCAATATATGTATTTGTATATTGTAATCAGTAACAAGAGCGCAAGTGAGCACAATATACGCCCGAACAAGAAGGTATATACAGAATTGTGCTACTACATGGAAAACAGCATCCTGGTTGCCATGGCAACTACTTTAGATGACGAGCGTATGTCACGACACACCGTCTCCACAGTCTGTACCTATGTACCAAATATGAAACGTGAAAGCTGAAAACTTTGGGAGTTAGAGTGCAGACAGGAACGGACGGATGGACAGACAGACGGATGGACGGACGACCGGTATCACATAATACACCCCGATATATATATATATATATATATATATATATATATATATATATATATATGTATATATATATATATGTATATATATATATATATATATATATATATATATATATATATGTATATATATATATATATATGTATATATATATATATATGTATATATATATATATATATGTATATATATATATATATATATATATATATATATATATATATATATATATATATATATGTATATATATATATGTATATATATATATATATATATATATATATATATATGTATATATATATATATGTATATATATATATATATATATATATGTATATATATATATATATATGTATATATATATATATATATGTATATATATATATATGTATATATATATATATATGTATATATATATATATATGTATATATATATATATATATATATATATATATATATATATATATATATATATATATATATGTATATATATATATATATGTATATATATATATATGTATATATATATATATGTATATATATATATATATATATATATATATATATATATATATATATATATATATGTATATATATATATATATATGTATATGTATATATATATATATATATATATATATATGTATATATATATATATATATATATGTATATATATATATATATATATATATATATATATATATATATATGTATATATATATATATGTATATATATATATATATATATATATATATATATATATATATATGTATATATATATATATGTATATATATATATATATATATATATATATATATATATATATATATATATATATATATATATATATATATATATATATATATATGGCGTATAAAATATAGTGTGGTAGATAAAAACATTAGAAAGGAAAAAATAACTTGCACCAAAAACTTTAACATTTTCACGCTCGCGCTGACGCTCATGCTGACGCTGACGCTCATGCTGACGCTCACGCCGGGGGTATCGCTATAGCTCTCTGTTCTTCGAACAGGCGTGCTAAAAACCATCCCTGGGAATATTATTACGAATGAACTACGTTGGAAGCTGTCCTGGGCTCAGCAACAATCATGAGGAGACAAAACTTTGAGAACAGAAAACTTCACAGCTTGGTCCATGAATCATGACCCCTTACCGAAATGAAGGTTGATACGTTGAGCCCACCCTTGTTGGACTCCATTCCACATTCTAGAAACTCACACATGAAAATACCAATCATCAACAACACACACACACACACACACACACACACACACACACACCCACACACACACACACCCACACACACACACACACACACACACACACACACATACACACACACACACACACGGAGGTGGATACTTTGAGACCTGGGAGGGCTCCATTCCACTTTCTGAATCCTGTATAAGGAGAAATCAACCAACGACAAATAACTAATAACACACACACACACACACACACACACACACACACACACACACACACACACACACACACACACACACACACACACACACACACACACACACACACACACACACACACACACACACACACACACTGTGCCAAATGCCATTGTGGTAATACTGTTTATGTACATGCACACATGCGCAAATGTGCACACACCTCAAGTAAAAAATATACCATCAGAGATGGGGAATCCCCCACCATTGAATGAAAAAGGTCATACATATTCCAGATAATGAGGTAGGTGAATTGGAAACAAGACACCATTTGGTCATCATCTCGAAAAAGTTCCCCAGGGGTGAGGAACGTAGTAACCAAAAATAATTGAAATCAGATAAGCGGTTTTCCATTTATTACAAAAAACATTTTTTTCAAGGTGGCCGCCCCAGTCGGCCATCTTGGATCCGGCCACGCCCAAAATCAATAGCGTTCTTCCTTTTCAGGTGGTACATGTGTGACCCAAATTTCAAATCGATATGGCGAACAGTTTATGAGTTATCGTACTCACAGCTATAAATGTTGACGCCATAAATGTTGACGACCAGCCAGCGAGCCGGACGACCGCCCCAGTCGGCCATATTGGATCCGGCCATGCCCAAAATCAATAGGGTTCTTCCTTTTCAGGTGGTACATGTGTGACCCAAATTTCAAATCGATATGGCGAACAGTTTATGAGTTATCGCACTCACAGCTGTAAATGTTGACGCCCAGCCAGCCGGACAGACGGACGACCCGGGTGACAACAATATCCCCCTTCCGCCACGCGGCGGGGGATAATTAAAACGACAAACACAAAGATTTACATTGAAACAGAGTTCTTTGAAAGAGGATTTAAATGGGTAATTAGTGAAATTCAATTTTAAAATGTTCCAAGCCACAGAACACAAAATGTCGATCTATACTTTATGCCTTCACAGCAAGAACAAACATGGCGAACACGGGTCGGATGGACCTGATTGTTGTTTTAATAAGTATCATTGTCGAAGTGAGAGGTGGATTACAAATGGAAATCGCACAAAGCGATCCTTGCACATTTTCAGTGGATAAGGCACCTCCCGGCACGCACCAACTGCACAGCACCGTGGGACCCAACAAAGGTGGAAACCTACGTCAAATCGATGTGAGATTGAAAGCATGTGTACTTTTTCCCGAAATGAACAACCAAGCGGCTTGGAGAGTGCTCGCCAAGTGGCTTAAGCATTCAAGCAAGCACGCCAACAAAACGGTCGATATCAAACAGCTCCCTTGGCATGCAATTGGCAATTGGTAATCACTGACCCATCATATTAAATACACCTCCTGGAGATGCCCGAAATGTCATATGTCCGAATTGGACAAATGAACACTTTTCTCGGAGTCGGAACAGCTTGTAAGTTTGATTCTGGAGCTAAAATTTTGTAATTCTTTTTAGTTTAAGAGATACTCTTGGCGAACGCATATGCGGAAATGAAATAAAACAATGAACGCTGACGTCTCCGGGCATTTATAAGCATTGAAATGTACCCAGCGATTCGTAGCTATGATGAACAGCTTGTTCCAAGTTGCATCCTGTTCCAAGTCAGGGTAAGGTTGATCAGGCCAAAAAACATGGTGGCTTCAGACTCCATCGAGGTTACCCAGGAAACGCCTTAAGACCTCAGACAGCAAGGTGGCTGAGGATTGCCTGATGAAGGATATAACTAAATAAAGCCTTTAATTATTTTCAAAAGGGGTGTTTTAATTAACCCAAACACCCAATTTTCACTCGTGCACTTCCTTGGAGTTTTCTTAGTATGCATGCAAAGTTTCAGGTTGTTAGGTGTTATAGTTTTGGAGTTATGGAGGAGACACACACACACTGAAAACACACACTGCCTTTTATTAGTATATACTAGCAAAGTACAGCGGGTACAGTTATCTGCTGAATGGCGTTGGTCCTATCTCGATCGGATGAAATTGACATTATCCGGTGATCTTGACCCCGTGACCTTTGACCTTGATCCCCTTATGTCCGTTCCCAAGGATCACATATGCCAAGTTTCATCTCATTCTATCCAATAGTTTGGCTGTCTATAAAGGACAAACAAACATGAAAAATTGACGTTTTAGTCAATTTATGATGTCATAACTCGAAAACCCGAAGTCGGAAGTGAATGTCGTCAATCAACTGTGTCATTTAATTTTGATTATCTGTCGAATGGCGTTGGTCCCGTCTCGATCGGAAGAAATTAGGAAATTGAAGTTACCCGGTGACCTTGACCCCTTGACCTTTGACCTTGAACTTGACCCCCCCCCTCATGTCCGTTCTCACGTCCCAAGTATCACTTCAGTCCTCGGGACTTTTGGGTCTTCGGGAACTTTTGGGTCTTCTGGGTGTTTTAGGTCCTCAGAGTGTTTTGTGTCTTTTCGGTCTTTTGGGTCCTCTGTGTCTTTTCAGGTCTCAGCAGTCTGAAGGGTTAAAAAGTACATTCCAATAATGCGATGATACCTGAAAAAAATGGCCGCCCATTCAAATGTGTACACAATGATATGCTCATAAACTACTCGAGAGTGAAGTCATAAGCATTTAAAAGCCATGATTATTATTCTCGAGCATTTCCTGAACTACCAAGATTTAAAAAGACGCCAGAATACATCGCGAAAGTACCACAACAACAGATTGCTAAAACGCCAATTTGTACTTCTTCTTATGCTTCTTCCCCTCTCAAAACAATATAAAACTGTAGCCCAACCTACCTTAATATCTGCTGAAGCCATGATGGTGATTCCAATGCGAGGAAGTTACTTTTTCTCTGGGCTAGTACACGCAACCCAAAATGTAAAAATATATAAAACAATAATCATTTTATAACAAAAAGAAATCGAATGTTAATGTGGACTCAACCAAAGCAGACCAGAATCGTGGGAGGAGGGGAAATGGACACTGGACAGAACCATTCGAAAGGCGATACATATCTAAACCATCACCCAAATCAACTGAAACAAGTATTAAGACAATTTAATAACATATATGGATTTAATCCATACCAAAATAACAAAATATATGAAACATGAAGCATTTTATTATTTTTAAAAATGATAATCGCATCGACATTTCCGCGTTTGTGACAATCCACATCGTGGACTGAATCAAAAGCCAGGATTGAGGGGCGAGAGGTAGAATGTCCCATCAGCCAAATTTAATTACATAGATGGATTTAATTCATACCAAAATATACAAAATATATAAAATATTAAGCATTTTATTATTTAAAAAATTGCAGAAACAAGAAAAGAAAACATTAAAAAAGTGTAAAAACGCAGAGGAATGAAATCTCAAAAAAATAACCAAACAAGGTAGGAATTACACCAAATTATGATTCCACAATACGACACCACAATCCTCTTCTGGTTTAGCATCAAAACATATTTTTGACATTTTACTTTTGTTATGGGGTTGTGATGGAACAATGTCAAAATATATTGTGATGCTAAACAATAAGATGATTGTGGTGTCATATTGTGGCATCGTAATGTGGTGTCATTCCTACATGGTTTGGTTGTTTTTTTTGAGATTTCATCCCTCTATGTTTTTACATTTATTAAAAAAAATTATTTTAATAATGGCGTTATTACATTTTAATGGAAAGAAGATTTAAACAGACAGTCTTTAACAGCGATAATGTTCTTCAAAGCTCTTCTCATAGAAACACAATATTAACTGTGACCTGATGAAGTGATTTATTATGGGATAAGAACAAATAAACATTTTATTTATTCAGAGCATACTCGATACCAATTGGATACAACTACCACATCTAATCCCCAAATCCTATCTTCCTGTGTTGGGTAAAGCCAAATATTGGATGTATTTCACAATACCAAATTGTCTATCGGAATGTGTGAATTGATATCCATAAGTATTCACCGAAGGGATCAAGGTTCAATAGGAACTATTTTGAGAGATTCAGTTTGAATTCACCATTGGGAGGTTAAATTTTATCAAATTAAAAAACCGTTCTCGAAAGGAAGCATGAGTTGTCCAAATAAAAAATAATTTCTAAGAGCGCCGATGGAAAAAGCTCAATTGGAACTGTTATGCATGTTTCTCATTGTTTAAAGCAGAGATTGAAGGAGTTTATCTTAGCAGAAGATAAAGTACAAACCCAAGGGACATCTGGGTGTAAGATAACAATTCAAGAATGGGGACACACTGATTGATACCTCAATGGAAAGAGGTACCACTGTCATGAAAATAAATATTTAATCAGCTTAGCTGCTTCTCATGTCGGAATTATTGCAAATAGTATAAAAAGTGTGAAAGATGCCCAAGGGGAATAAAATATATGACAGGCAATGAAGGATATACTGATATTGATAATAATAACTTGCTTATGCCAAATGGGAAGAAGGTGAGATAACTAAGAGGATCTCTGATTGGAACATTTTACCCATGAGACAGATTATAAATCAACCAGGATAAATATGATCATATGGAAGTTTATGAGTCTTATTGAAAAATTTGTGAAAACAATGGTAAGAAGGAACCAAAATCAGATATGGTCAGTTTTAAAAACAAGTAAATAGTGTAGGAAATCAATCTGAGTGTCCAGAAGGAAACTATAAAGTCCAAACGAATGGACATTTCTTCGTACATTGAAAGAGTTGAGACTGAAGCAATGTTGAAGCTTATTGCCTGCTTTTTGAAGAAACACAATTACAAGTCAATACAGAGAATGGCACTATGATTACCCTATCATAAGAGTGTATGCAGATAAATGTTAGACAAGAAAGGGACAAAGGAAACTATGGAAGTCTATTGAAATCAAAATAATCTTTATTAAACCAAATTAGTGTAATCATAATCAAAACCAATGTTCAAGATTCAAAGAGAAGGTGCAACTGGCATTGGCTTTGTTCACCAAATAAAAGTTGAAAAACAAAAATGAAAATGGCATAGTAATCTAAAAATGACAACTTATTGCAAAAATGGTGATAACTGGTGACATATTTTTATTTCTTATTCCTTCATTTGCTGGACTTCGTGGAGCTGGAGCCATCGCAGAAGGAATCCTTGCCAACAATAAAAGCTCTCATTGAAAGGACACAACAACAACAACAAACCAAAGTGGAGAAGGAGATTGAGAAACAGAGATATGAAAGAAACTCAGAGGTTCAGGAGTTATTGTAGATTTAGCTCAAAAAGGTTAAAAGTCTTTCTGATAAAATGCAGATGTTTGGTGGACAGTACAGAGTCTCTCAAAGGTACATTTTATCAATTCATAAATGGTTCAAATGATTTGGAAAGTATAAAACATCTAAAATTGAGTTTGAAAATATTTTCTTTGAACATGTAACATGGTTGGAATTTGTAATTATTCTCACGACTGATGAGATATTCAGATTTCCAAGAAATGCCAATAATATCATGATGAATATATAATATGCAGGATGGCAATGATGCAAATGGCTCTCACCCATTTTGTACTTGGAACAATCATTGTGAATGATAATGATAATGTGTATTTTTTGATAGTAATGGACTTCCAATACCTTGTGAAGTGAAGAGATGTCTTAATACATGTGTTTTACAGACATTCCAGTTCAAATATTTAGATTTCAAAAGTTGCAGTCCTTTATGTCTGGACATTCTACTTTATATAAATAATGGATTATTTGATTCTCATTTGTAATCTCTTCTTAGTGTCAAATTGAAAAATATAGTTCTGCTTTCTAGTTGCCAGTGGTAGATATCTATATCTATATTATGTATCAATCTATCTATCGATATGTAAATGGAAGTTGCAACATTATGTCTGAGCAGGGTTAATGTCACAACTACAGCACTACAATGATGAATGATACCTCATTTAAGAGCGCTTGGGTCCAGAAAGTGCACGTGGAGGTTTACAAATATTGATATTCAGGAAATTTCAAGGTGTGTTCATTTTTGTTGCGCACGTGGTGTATATGTTCAGTCATTGGTTTGAATATCCACCGGAAGTAGAAAATATATGTCCACAAACTTTTCAGTCAATTCTGCGAATATATAATTACCTTTCTGTCGAGATATATATTGTTGCGGTTCTGCAAAACTGGCACTCCTCAGAGGCAATGGCATCCAGCATACAGCAATCCTAAGACAATTATCTCAGTATTTGTTTAGTTAGCCCTTTACGTATGTCTAGTGGGTAAATGGGACAAGATATGTTGCATCGGGCTTTAAGTTAGGTCTTCAGTCCCCTATTCTTTCATTCATTTTGCTTCCTTTTATTTCACACAAGAACATGCAAGCATCCACGTTAGGCCAGTAATGCAATTTGCGGAGCGTTGAGAAGGCGCAGCAATCCAAGTCATTTGCATACGCATGCAAAGTTCCTGTTCAAACAACGTGCCATAAACCAACAGACGCCTCACTTCAGATCCTCACCACAACACTACAGTATGCACAATGATCACTACAAGTGCCTCCTAAAATTCCACACAACAAACTATGCCTGACCACATCACCACAAATGCTACAACCATGACCAACCCCTTCAGTCTCCTCACCAAAACTGCTTCAACGACTCCAAATGCTTCAATGCCTTCACCACAAATGCCACAGCACTTCCTCTACCTCACAACAACCAAAACAAACCACTCCCATCACAGTTTGCTCCCTGGCCATTCACCACAGTCTCTGAGGGTGCTGGGGGAATGAAGGTCATTGTGAGTCAGGATGTTTCAGTGTGTAACTCAAAGTACAAATGTGTGCTGGGGTTCATTCAACCACGTCCAGGTAGCTTCAGCATGCTGCTAAATAACCACACTCAAACAGAGTCCAGTATGCGTTCAGGGCTGGAGAGCGCTCACTAAAAACCTTGGCCAGAATTCATTGTGGAGCTCTGTTGCATGGCCCGGCCGAGAAGCAAATAAAGCCATGTTCGAGTCCGGAGGGGTGATGGCTATGCTCCAATGGGGGAGCTCGGAAATGCCTACCAGGCCTCCTCATCCGCTTTTTCGTCCCTCCCTCACCCAGGCTCTATAAAAGAGAGCAAATCAGGCTGTCAATCTTATTCATCGAGGCTCTCTTTCATCCAGGCTCTCTTTTGGCCAGCCTTCAAGCCAAATCTCCTTATCGAGCTGAGCGCAACTGAGCTGAGAGGCAGTGCATCCAAGAAAGGTGAGCAAGGTGGAGCGAGCAGGTACCATGATGTGCCGGGGTGATCCCCAGGTCATCAGCACTCGGCTTCGGCTGCGTTCCGCAGCCAATATTCATAACACTGACAGAATTTCTCACACATCCCCGTTAAGCTTTCTCTCACACATCTTTTCTCAATCTGCCTCGTTCACTTAAAGAGCATGACCGATTTGCACCTTTCACACTTCCTCTTGCATCACACTGTTCTACATTTTTGCACCTCCCACTCATACACTGTAGATACCCCAGTTTTCTTCCCTCCTCCACCTTCCGAAGCGATTGGAATGCGTAGGACAATCAATCGCACCAGGTACAATGAGGTCACTACTCCTCAACTGTTTCTCCTCTCTCTGGGCTAAATCTCATTTCCTCGGGTGTGTGTGTGTGTGTGTGTGTGTGTGTGTGTGTGTGTGTGTGTGTGTGTGTGTGTGTGTGTGTGTGTGTGTGTGTGTGTGTGTGTGTGATGGCACCTGTAGCCTGTATAACATAAGTAAGATTGCAGAAATTTATCGGGTTAACTCTGCACTGTGTCTGTTTCTTTTTGTAAATATTTGCATTTCTTTTGCTGCACCCATGAATTCCTTGCTTTTCCCTGCTGTACATTTTATGAATAAACCAATTACCGTGCAACATCATTTTCCTCGCCCTTCCTTGAAATAAATTTATTTGTTACAAATGTACCCAGCTTATTTTCGTCTTTCCCTTCATTGGTCCAGCATGGACCATACATTAACTTAGCTGGGAGTTTCTACCCCAACAATCTGTTTATTAGATGGTGTGAACTTGGCAGCCCCACGAGGCTGCAACTGATACGGTAAGTATAATGCAATTATGCATCGAGGGCATTGACCCTAATTGGCCGGCTATCCACAGGTAAGGTATCAAGAGAAGTTTTTTTTAACCCTCCTCGGATTGGCTGTTCCAATCCGAGTTCGTGGTTGCTTAGAAACCTGCCGGTGCATGGAGTTATCTGTGCCAGACGGCCTCAAGACTGTTTCTTCAGAAGGAACTCGAGTGCTTCCCCTCGTGGCGAACTTCGAACCTCGAGTACGTATATATAAAAATATATATTTATCTATGGAAAGATATATGCATATATTAATGTAATTATGTGTATACATACAGATATATACATATATACATATATATATTATATATACATATATATATATACATATATAAGCCTGGTGTTGGCACAGTGGTTAGGGCAGCGGCTTGGGATCAAAAGGTCCTGAGTTCAAGCCCCGTTGGGCCACTGAATTAATACACCAGGAGGTTGACTCAGCCCGTCATCCTTCCAAGGTCGGCGAAGTGAGTACCAGTGTACTGGGCTGGTGTATACCCTGGTTAAAATAGGTGTACCATATCCCTGTGTCGTAAGAGGCGACCAGGGTTGCGTCAGGAAGGGCATCCGGCGTAAAACCTGTGCCAAATCACGATGCGGATGATAACGGATGATCCGCTGTGGCGACCCCTTACGAGAGCAGCCGAAAGAAGAAGATATATATATATATATATATATATATATATATATATATATATATATATATATATATATATATATATATATATATATATATATATATATATCGGGCAGAGTGGTGTATGCCTGTAATCCGGCAACTCGGAGGCTTGGGTTGGAGGATCGCTTGAGGACGGGTGCTCTGCGCTATGAGAGGGCATAGGGCAGCCCGGAATCATGGCGAAACCCAATCCTTATCCCTGTGTCATACGAGGCGACCAGGGTTGCGTCAGGAAGGGCATCCGGTGTAAAACCTATGCCAAATCAGTATGCGGATCACTTAAGCACTCAGGCAAGCACTCCAATTCAATGGTTGATCAGGAACGGATGGCCAGTCTGTATCTGCATACCATAAAGGATCCCTTTAACTCATAGCCTATCTTCACCACACACACAGCATTTAATGATATAAAATTAATTCAAGGAATAAAATGACTTCATCCACAAAAGAGTTGCAGCTGAATGCAGGACAACACTTGAGACATCGCAAAGTTCAATCGCCCTTGAATTAAACATTGCAGAAAATTGGCCATTTGCCTGTGGTACATCGGTTCGGAGTTCACGTAAACATTATAACTTTATTTTAAAACATCCGTTTTTTTTTACCAGATTTGCTTTGAATCCCTGTGGAACACATCTCAAAACATATTATAATACAGGCATAGATCTGGCAGACACTATGGAGAGGCAGTCCCTCTGGGGACAGGTTCCGAGGTCTTAGCAATGAATGCATTAAATTATATTGCTCAATGAAGCTTATTCTGTGAAATAAACATTGCAGAAAATCTGGCATTTTGCCTGCTCATCTATGCACATGTCATGTGGTGCATCAGTTTGAAGTCTGCACAAACGTTCTAACTGTTTTTAAAAACGTCCTTTTTAACCACATTTGCTTTGATTACCTGTCGAGCACCTCATGGAACCTCCGAAAAAATAGACACATCTGGCAGATGCTATGGATAGGCAGTCCCTCTGGGTGACAGGGCGCGAGTTCTCGCACTGAATGCATTAAATCATACAGCTCAATGAACCTAGTTAATTTTGTTACGTTCCTCAACTTTTTTTGTTCACTCAATATAATTCTCCAAACAATAGAAAAATATCAGTTTAATGCTTTGGAAATTCCACTTTTTCTTGTGTATTTATGGAGGAGGGAACATAACCTTGCCTGCCTAAACTAAAAAGGTATATCGGCTTAGTTATAAGACTCGTTATTTCTTTAAATTATCAGATTTCACAACAGATTTCGACACTTATTTAGTCCGGATGATATACTATCCTCAAAACCGAAATAATATTTCGATGATATACTTCAATTAGTCCGTGAGAGTAGATTGTGGAAAATCGTATCATATAATACATGAAATCACTCCAAGCTCCTAATTTAAAAATTATAGTACTGACAAAAACGATGTACACAATGATTCGAAGCGATAATGAACAGGCATTCGATTAGAGTGAGGTTAAGTGAAAAAAAGAATTTATCGTTAAGAAATTGTTGTGGCTTGATCCAAGTCAGGGCATGGTTGAGCAGGCCAAAAAAACATGGCGGCTTCAAATCCCAGCGAGGTTACCCAGGAAACGCCTTAAGACCCAGAGAGCGAGATGTCCGAGGATCCCCTGATGAAGGATATAATTAAATAATGCCTTTAATTATCTTCAAAAGGAGTGTCTTTATCAACCCAAACACCCAATATTCACTCTTGCACTTCCGTGGAGTTTCCTTCGTATGCATGCAAAGTTTCAGACTGCTACGTTTTATGTTTTGGAGTTATTGAGGACACACACACACACACACACACACACACACACACACACACACACACACACACACACACACACACACACACACACACACACACACACACACACACACACACACACACTGCCTTTTATTAGTATAGATATATCAATGCCAATAACAATATTCCATGAACAACATTCCACATGCAGAACAACATAACAGTCTTCGACAAAAAGGACATTTGGAACAGAATTCCACAAGTGTACATTGATGAACTGCACAACAACATGACAACAGGTTGCAATTGTCTGTGTCAAGCAAAGAATAGCTCTTGTACATAATTGTATAGCATCCTTCCTCTTCTTTTGTATTTTCCATGATTGCGTTGTTGCATCATTAATATCTAAATACCACCGAGTTGCAATTAATTATTGCTGTCGAACAGGATGTCTTGGAGCATTCTGGGTTCGATTCCCAGCCCGACTAAAAACTGAGTGGTGCTTCACGGATAGAGTGTTTTTTCCAAAAAGTGTCGTCTCTCCGTTGGGATGCTAAACTCAGGACCCACCTGCTCACATTGATTGCTGGTAGATGTTAAAGATCCTACGATGCCTTTAGACAAAGAGCAGCCAAGTTATCACTGGCTGCCAAGACAAATTCCAAATTCGTGCTGTAACCAGCTGTGGGGCTTGTGCCGGTCATCATGTCAAAAGCACTCTCAATGTGCCATCGGCCCAGCACTCCATCACAATACAGTATTATGCCATATCCTACATTTCCCTCATTGTCCATCAATGGATTTCGCTGCTCCGAGGGACCCAACAATGGCAGACACACAGACAAAAGCAAAAACACACACATACACATCTTGTGACTCCTATGAATATGTATTAAATGTGTGTTTTTATAATTATTTCTAATACCAAAGAACTTTATAAGTTGTTGTTGCAAACTCATCTATCCATTCATTGGGACCATACTCTATGCAGAGCGTTGGTGCTGCCTAAGCAGTCTCCTTGGCTATTGGGCACAATCCTGGATGGGTCACCACTTCAACACAGGACCCCAACAAGCTGGCACTTATTTTGCCAACCTCAGAAGGATGACAGGCAAAGTCAACCCCACCTGGTATTAATTCAACAGCCAAGGGGGATTTGAACGCAGGATCCTAGGATTCCAAACCCACCACCCTAACCATGAAGCCAACACCAGGCATAAACTTTTTGGCATGACATTACTTTAACTTATTCAAGTATAACATAACATTCACAGTTAGTAATAAAATCAGTGTCGCAATTAACAACCTTTGATAAAATTGCCGTCGAGAGATGTGATAGAACAACATTCCCAAAACACAATTCAGCAGAATTACATTTCAATTGAGCTTGTTTGACTTTGTGCAGGAAAGTTTTGGATTCCAAAGCATTTTACAAGTTTGACCTGGATAGACGACCATGTAACTTTTGGTAATATATGGCATGACAAGTTATTCACACCACACCCCTCCAACAATAAAACCTCTTCATACTTCCAAGGCTATCGAAGGTGCTTTATTATGCCGAGAGAAGACCTCACCACATATGAGAATGACTCCACACTCATCTGATTTTAGCTACAAATACATTCATACAAGAATATACATTTGAGGAAGCATATTAGACAATGTAAGAGTTTTTTTTTGAGTCAATGCATCATTTGTTTTGATTATAAATGAAAAGAAGGAAAGGATTACCTCCTGAGGATGTTTTGAATACCATGGTTGCTGTAGAGGATTTTTCAATCCCAAAACAAGCTCCTTAGCATCAAATATTGTGTTGTCAGGTGACCCACACATGCGTTGCCCACGCTTTCACATTGGTGAGGTCTGATTACATATGCAGGGTGACCCCAAAAAAGTAGGCCCCAGGAAAAGTTTAATAACTTTGATGACTTGACTTGTATGCACTGTTATCAGAATTCTCCTCAAGCTTTCTTTAATGATGTTGAGCTCTTGATAATGGTGCCAAAGAGATTTCTTGGGACTGAGGGTGACCGAGTCAGCACCGGCAGTAATATTCTCGGGCGACCTTCCTGATTTTGGTCTGCCACAATGGCCTCCTCTGTTTGGTGAAATAATATTCGAGACTGTGTCATGACCTTTCTTTAGGTGTTCATGACATTGTGTGTGGATGTCACAAATTCAAGAAACTTGGCACATACAGTGGCCTGCAAAAGTATTCACCTCACTCCCTCACAAAGTTTTCACATTTTCATGTCACCTGAGTTTATTTCATGATGCTGGCAAATCAAAGTTAATGTATAGAGTCTTCACAAACTACTCCAAAGTGATAAAGCTAAAAAAAATGCAGATACAAATTGAATACATTTGATTAACAGAGAAAATCAGATGACTTTAAGTTGCATAAGTATTCAAACCATTCACCTAATTAACCCTAAATCACTTCAGGAGCAAATTATTTGTTTGAAAGGTTATAAAATAAGTGTAAAAGGTTTCACCTGAATGTAATCAGTGGTTTACCTTAAAATTAAGTTCCCCCACCTATCTCAGGAGTTTTAAGGTGCAACTCACTTGGTCAACCAACAAGGCAAACATGAAGACCAAGGAGCTTTCCAAGGAAGTCAGACATAAAGTGGTGGCGAAGCACCGTTCAGGAGAGGGTTATAACAAGATTTCAAACTCACTCATTATCCCTCTGAGTGCGGTGAAATCCATCATTAAGAAGTGGAAGTCTTATCATACCACCCAGACTCTACTCAGATCAGGTCACCCATCCAAACTCAGCAACTGGGCCAGCAGGAAACTGGTTTGGGATGTCACTGTAATCCAACAAGGACTTTGAAAGATCTGCTAGGCTCTATTGTCCGATATGGGGGTCAGTGTTCATCAATCAACAATATTCCGTTCCCTTCACAAAGCTGGCCTCTATGGACAGTCGCAAGAAAGAAGCCATGACTGAAAAAGATGCATCTAAAAGCTCATATGGAGTTTGCGAAAAAGCATCTTTATGATACTGCAGGCATGTGGAGAATGTTTTGTGGACAGACGAGACAAAAGTTGTAACTTTTTGTTTTAAATTCAAAGTGTTATGTCTGTGTTATGCACAGATGTTATGCAAGCATAACACTGCACATCACCCAGCTAGGACCATCTCTACTGTCAAGCATGGTGGTGGTAGCATCATGCTATGGGGCTGCTTTTCATCAGCATGGACCGGCAAGCTTGTCAGGATAGAAGTGACAATGGACCAGTCCAAAGTACAGGTGAATCATTGATGAAAATCTGCTTGAGTCAGCCAAGAAACTGAAACTGGGTAAGAAATTCACATTTTTGCAGGACAATGATCCGAAGCACAAAGCTGAAGCTACACTGGAGTGGCTGAATAAGCAGAAAAGAAATGGTTTTGAGTGCCCCAGTCAAAGTCATGACTTGAACCCAATTTAACAGTGATGGCGACACTTGAAGATTGCAGTTCATCGACGATCCCCATCAAACTTGGCAGAACTAGAGAAATTTTAATGTGAAGAATGGGCAAAACAGTGGATGGTAAAATTGTTTTGGTCAAAGACCTACCCAAAAAGACTCATCAAAGTCATTGCTCCAAAAGGTACTTCCACCAAGTACTGACCTAAGAGGCTGAATACTTTGGCAACCAGTGAATTTTGATTTGTAGATGTTTTTTTTACAGGTATTCCTGACAAGTAACCAACTTCAACTATAACAGTGTTTTGCTTGATCTCTTGAGTTATGAATAAAACAGTTCATTTGGAAAAATTATTTCTACATAATTCGTAATTCATCTAAATGTGGCATAATTGGTAAGAGGGTGAATACTTTTGCACCCCACTGTGCACTCTTCCTTAACTCAGTTCAGACATACTGAAAAATGAAAGGGATTGAATGAAAACTGTGAAGGTTATTAAACTTTTCCTGGGACCCACTTTTTTGGGGGTCACCCTGTATATTTACCCACAGATGAAAAGCACAGGAGCAGAAACATTTATTACCTCCGCCACCGAGGGTGAAGGAGGTTACGTTTTCACCCCTTTTTGTCTGTTTGTCTTCATGTTTGTTACTGGCAAAATCGAGGATTTTCAAGGATATTAGTTAGTCGATTTTGTTATTCTGTCTGTTTGTCTGTTTATTGCTGACAGGTCACAATTTTAAATCGATCTTCACGAAACTTCATCACATGGTAGAGTTTGTCATAAGGAAGAAGCCCATTGTTTTTGAGGTCAAAAGGTCAACATAGGCCGAAGGTCAACAAACTTCGGTGAGATTTCTAAAATCCTCAATTTTCATCTGATTGACTTGATATTTGAAGACGATTTATATTTCAGGTCAATGAATTCAACTAGTCAATTATGTTGAGGTCACCATAGACCAATAGGTCAACATAGGCCCAAGGTCAACAACTAAGGTAGTATTTCTAAAATCCTCAATTTTCATCCGATTGACTTGATATTTGAAGATAATTTATATTTCAGTTCACTGAATTCAACAAGCCAATTATTTTGAGGTCAACATAGACCAAAAGGTCAACAAAGGCCAAAAGGACAACATCAGCCGAATTTCTAAAATTGTCATTTTTCATCCGATTGAGTTGAAATTTGAAGAGAAGTTGCATATTTGGTCATTGAATTCAACCACCAATTATTTTTGAGGTCAAATTAGTTTTATGGATTTTATAAGTATCGTGCTCTGCATGACGTCTTCTTCTTGTTTGTCTGTTTGTTTTGTGTGCAGGATATCTCAAAAAGTTGTGGACGGTACCGGACGAAATTTTGTGGACAGGTTCGGTGTGTGACAAGGACGAAGTGATTCGATTTTGGTGAAGATCTGAATGCAAATCCGGCTACTATAATTTTTAAAGTGATTCTTCACCATTGAGAAATCAGGCTAAACCGATATATAGCACGATATCTCAAAAAGTTGTGGATGGATTTGGACGAAACTTGGTGGAGAGGTTGGGTGTGTGGCAAGAACGAATTGATTCTATTTAGTTGAAGATTTGGATCTGGATATGGGGATTACATAATTTATAAAGTAATTCTTCACCATTGAGAGATGAGGCCAAAAAAGATATAGTACTGTAGAGCATGATATTTCAAAAATGCATTGGGCCCGACATGTTCTCGTGGATCAGGCATTATGTGGCAGAGGTATGCGCTCTACCGAGTGCTCTTCTATGTTTCATTACATTATAAATGTGCACTGTCACAATGGTGAGAGGATCCGTGGTAGAGTGTTTGTCCAATTTCTCTGAGTTTTTATATTTGGTGATTTAGATGATTGGAAATTTTGCAATTCATTGGTTGTTTTACTCACTATCATATTTTGCGGAAACTTTTGCAGACATCTCATGTGCAAAGTGATAATAACCATACCTGTTTGAGACAATGAAAATGCCCTATTTGACTACTCAGAACCTTTTGTGTCACACATGGTACCTGTTTATCAATTCATGGGATTGGTATTAACTGCGATTTGGACACAAATCCAAACAAAGATAAATCTGATCCCTCTGTTAACAGCCCCATGACAAACTGCCTTATTTTCGTGTGATGACGTCATCGATGGCCAAAGTTAAGAACCCAGTTCAACATTAAGCAGGTTTTGTTTTAAAAAGGAATAACAAGGAACTTTGGCATGGGAAGAGGCTATTCGGCCCATCATGCCTGTGGTACATCATCATTAAATTCAATCGCCCATCCACAAACAAGCTAGTTACAAACCTGCCAATATCCATGTACCCCTCTATTCCTAATGTTCCTAGATACCCAATTCCAATTTTAACCTTTCTACCCTTTCGACTGCCACTCCCTTCACAACGACCACCATTCCATACATTAACTATTCTCCCCTCTGGGCTGGCACCTCTGCCTCACACCTTGCTCAGCTTGACGCTGTGGAAACCAAGGCCTTCAATACCATTGGGATCTCCTGCGATGAAGCTGAGTCTATGGGCCTATCACTGCACCATTGCAGACAGGCTGGTTATCTCTCTGTCTTCTACTGTCTTCCTTTCTGATCTTTCATGCTCTGCTCTTTCCATGCTTTGTCCTCCCACCTCCACCCTCCAAGTTTCTGAAGGGTGCCCACAGTCCCCATCAACCCCTTTCTGGTGAGACTCCCAAAATCCAGGATCACTGCTCACTTCCACTCATTCCTTCCTCTTTTTTCCCACCTGTGGAACCAACTTCCACATTCTCTTCAATTTCATTCTTCCCTCCAGGTGTTCAAGACAGCTGTTCATCACCATCTCAGATCATCTCCAATCCAAAACCATGATCTTTTATACCCTTGTTAACATCCACCCCACTCCCCCATCCTTACAAATTTCCAGTTTTCCCTCCTGACAGTTTCCTTCTGTATCCATCTTGTCCACCCTATACATCCTCTCCTCCGCCTCATTCCTCCCCACACCCGTTGTTTGTCCAAATCTCCCTCTATTTTGGTCTTCAACTCTGCTGTTGGTGTTTCCCTCTCTCTCTCTGTACTCCTCCCTTTGTTCTGTTACATCCCAATCTGTTCACTGCTCTAATTCTTCCACGAGCCTTGACTGTATAAAAATAACTCCTCTCCGACTGAAAGACCATTCCTTTACTATGGTCTTAACTCCCCTCTTCTTTAATCTCAGGTTATGGACCCGGGTCCTGACACTGTCCATCCTGCTGAAGAGCTCTTGTGCACTTATTTGATTTATACCCTTCATTATCCGAAACATCTCTATCATATCTCCTTGTAACAACCTCCTTTCGAATGTATGAAGTCCTGTCTCATTCAGCCGCTTCTCATAGGTTAGTCTAGTATCCCTATGTGGAACCCTCTTTTTGGCAGCCATGTCCTTCCTTCAGGCGCTATCAAACCTTGACGATTTAGCCAGCAATAGCAACGTATAAAAATGTATGTAAAACGTTGGCGTACGCTGAAATTTTGATGTTTTTTAAAGTTTTGGTCGTATTCATAACGAGTTGGTTGTATGCATAACATATTCGTAACGGGTACAGAATGTTTCGTTGTCTTATAGATAACTTATACCAACGAATGCTTAGCCTGTTGTCGGCGTTCACAACCTATGCCCAACGATCGTTTAACTTAGGCATAGCGCGCTGCACGTATCGCCGACGAACTCGTGGCGTAGCCTATTAAAAAGCTGCCGCACGCCGATTTAAATCATAACCGCCTGAGAATTGGAAGTGTCAACCACACAGTCACACCTTGACGATTTAGCCAGCGTATGCCGACATATGAAAAATGTGTCTAAAACGCTGGTACACGTCGAATACGGAATGGGTAAGTTGTGTATACGTTAGGAGCACGCTGAAAAACGATGAAGTACGCCGTCATATTCCGTGGTGCATCTCGTACGTCGTGAAATTTCAAGCATGCTGAAAATTTTACGACGTACTTGCCGTATGGCTCACACGTTCCGCTATGCTGGGAATAAGTTGTAGGCACGATATACGATCGTTGGCACACGTCGACACAAGTTCCTTGAAAGTTACTCATAAGTCGAAACACGTCGAGGTAATGTTTAGCATACACGAAACTTATTTTCTTCGTCAAGGCACATTTTCTTTTCTTCTCCTTGGCTCTGTGAAGGCACGTGATGAAATATCTGAAGTTGTTGTTGTTGTTGTTTTTATTATCATTTTTTTTTAGTCTATCACGAATTTTAAAATATATTCGGACATTTGCTTTTAAGTTTCGACGTCGACATGGCAATATCCTCAAACAGAAAATATTCACAGAGGAGGAACTAAGAATAAGACATGAGCAAACTGAAGAGGAAATCGGATGTGACGTAACAGCACGTGACGAAATATCGGAGGTTATTGTTGTTGTTTTTTAACGCTGCCAATACGCCATTATACGGTAGCTGTAAATTAGAAACACGTTCAGTAAGTTCTGTGGTCGTCCGGAAGACGTCAATCAAATACGTCTACATACGTCAATATGCGTTGGAGCTACGTTACACATAGGTTCAAAGCACGTTACTCATAGGTTAGAAATAAGTTTTTGGTATGCCTAGCATTGCCTCGACGTGTTTCGACTTATGAGTACCTTACAAGTAACGTGCCTCGACGTGTGTCAACGATCGCATAACGTGCCTCGACGTGTGTCAACGATCGTCTAACATGCCTACAACACGTTACTCATAGGTTATAAATAAGTTTCGGGTACACTAATCATTACCTCGACGTGTTTCGACTTATGAGTAACTTACAAGTAACGTGTGTCGACGTGTGTCAACGATTGCATAACGTGCCTACAACTTATGGCCAGCGTAGCGGAACGTGTGAGTCATACGCTGGCATACGTCGTAAAATTTCAAGCATGCTAAAATTTGAGCAGAACCGCGAAGTACAACGATGAAAGCCAGCGTACTACGACGTATGGCAGTGTTTTTCAGCGTGCCCTTAATGTTATCAAAACTTACCCATAACGTATTCGACGTGTGCCAGCGTTTTAGACAAATTTTTCATAAGTCGGCATACGCTGGCTAAATCGTCAAGGTGTGACAGCGCCTTTAGATGTGGTGACCAATATGAGACGTTTTTAGGTGTTTTGAAGATGCTTGTGTAACAAATGTCTGAGACTAAGATGTTTTCAAGCTGAAACGCGTTTCACTTTCTCTCCCTTTTTGAAATCGAAGCATGTACCCAATATGGTGAAATTAGAGATTTTTCTTTTTTTACAGTATATGGTAAAATTGTTTTGGTCAATTCATAATTATCAAACAAAACAATATTCACAGCAACCAATTAAAATTATTTGAATATTTCCATGTATGCATTGCCGGGGACCTGCTATTTGGCAGATTACAATGAATGAACGAATATATGGCATTGTATTATTGAGGGAGTATAGTTCATGTTTCGTATGCCGAGGGGATGGAAAGCATGAATGTGTCATGCTTTTGTCAACGCGAGCCCATCCATGTCACCACCGGCCTCTGCGGTCCGCTCGAGCGTGTACTGGGCGATTCGCTGACTATTCGTCCTTTACGCGTACTCAGGCGAGGCACCTCGTAATAATGCTGTACTCCTGAGTGACAGATTTCATATCAGGGGGACAGGTTTGCAGCAAGATGAAATGCAGCCAGAAAGAGCAAAGCTCACTGCATTGTGTCAAAAATATCACTGTGGCACTATGGGGAAGTGGGGGTGGAAAAAGAAATGGGGAAAGAAGGGGGGGTGGAGGAGTGGGGTGGATATACTGACATGTTATTGACATTGAGTTGCAAAACATGGACAAACCACAGTGTAGGTTCATACCTTTACATCTCAATAATCCATCATGAATTTGGATAAAATAATTCGGTAAAGGCTAAATGATCTTCCTGGTGTACACAGGTGAGTCGATAAATATAGGTATATTGAATGGTTCAACTGAAAGGACGTCACTCATCCTCGTTTGGTTATAATAAATGTCTGGCTATTTTGCTTGTGGACTTTGCTGAGCATTGCATTATCTCATAATAAAGCAACTTATCACGTGACTGTAATACTGCGACAAGCATTTTTGTGTGCAAATAATTCCCATTAAGTTTTAGCCTCAAGAAGCCGTATGCTTATTGTGTGCATCTTTACGCATGAAGTGCATGTGGGGAAGTGAGAGGAGAGGGACGATGAGGTGGTAAACTTCGAAAATTAATAAGACATTGACAAATGGAAAGAAGGATAGTTGGATGGGGATTGGAGGGAAAATGGAGCGTAAATGGGTGAGCAGGAGGGAGATGGGTGATAAAGGTGTGCAGAGAAATGGGAAGGGAATGGAATATACAAATGGCTGGAACTGGGGAAGAACGGGGAGGGAAGTGAGTTCAATTGTACAAATATTGCCTTTATTATATATATATATATATATATATATATATATATATATATATATATATATATATATATATATATATATATATATATATATATATATATATATCGCCTCATATTGTGATCAGTAATTGCCTCAGTTGATGTATTTGTATCATATAATCATTCAGCACAACTATTAACCCATGACGTAATAATCTTTCCTCAATATACACATATAATCAGAGCCACCAGTCCCAGAAGCACACAATCGAATAAAGTTGTCGGTCAATAAGCTTCCCGACCTGGAGACATTCCCTCAAGTGCTATACAATGTATAAAACATTGTATAGTACGATAGTAATTTGAGGGTACACATTCGTGCACCAGAGTGCCTCAGCACACGCACGTACGAGAACACCATGGGATTTACAAGGGACTTCAATGCAAGAGGAGGACATTAGGCCCATCAAGCCTGTGTAATTGTGCCAACATCTTAGTATTCCCCTATCTCCACTACTTCCAGATACCTATCCAACCCAATTTTAAAACTATTCACCGACCCTACTGTCACTACCCTTGTTGGGCTACCATTCCATGCATTCAACATTCTTTGAGTGAAAAACCCTTGCATTACTTCCATCATACCTCTCCTTTCCTTTACTCTTAGAAAGTGGCCCCTTGCCCTATCATTGTCTATTCTCCTGAAAATGGATTCTGCCCTTATTTTGTCTCTGCTCTTAAATACATACATTAATATATTAAAATTAGCTTAAATATCTCTATCAGACCTCCATTCTAATGTAAAAAAGTCCTGCCTCTTTCAGCCACTCAAAGCTTAGTCTAATTAGGCCCGGGATGCATCTAGTCATTCAATGCTGTACCCTATCTATAGAAGCTATGTCTTTCCTCAGATGTGTTCATGAAGTCTGCACACAATATTCCAGATAAGCCCTCACTAAATTCCTTTAGAATGTTAACACCACCTCTTTTGATTTATAAATGATCCCCCTCCGAATACAACTCTTCTTCTTTCGGCTGCTCCCGTTAGGGGTCGCCACAGCGGATCATCCGTATGATCCGCATAGTGATTTGGCACATGTTTTACGCCGGATGCCCTTCCTGACGCAACCCTGGTCGCCCCCCTTTTAGATCAATGCTAGTTATTCAAATCAAGGAAGGAATCTAATGTGCTAACAGATTAGACATCACTCGCTATTTATGGTTTATCAAATGTGCACCTTCATAATTTTGGACACATAGTATGTGGCTGATTTCAACGACACATGCTGTCTTGGATTGACTGGATGTACTGAGTGTTTGTCCAATCAGGAGCTGTTGGGAAATCTCTCTGAGTGACTAATAATCCAAATCCTGATTGATCAGTCAAATCAGTCTGGGCACTGCAAATGAGTTGTCTCGACTCAACTTAAAACCTTGACTCAATGACTGCTTTGCAATAAGGTGAAGGTGTGATCCAGTATTTCAAATCTACAAATGAAGGTTTATCCTCAATAGAAGAGCTTCAAGCCCCTCCAAAGAAGAAAAGTTAGGATGTGGATACCGTTCTAAGTGTACTGTACAAGTATAAGGTTGTTTTGGAATATTGTGTCTCTTTCAAAGTGTTGTTCAAAGTCTCGTATAATCCGAAGGAATTGTTTAGCTCTCTCCCTCTCTCTGACATTCTTTCGGCTTTTAACTGTGTGTGCTTGATTGGATGACATTCGGACACAATTAAGATTGTGGACCCACCATTCACAGGGGTTGTAGGATTTAGGGTCGAAACCTCGATGATGAACGGTACTGAGCAGATAATCTGGATGGTCATTGAACCAGCCACTCAAAAAACTGAGGAATTTCTATGGAACAGCTGGGTAACACAAATATTTTCTTCTTCGTTGTTGTTTATATTTCTACATTTAGGCTGGTGATTGACATTCTCAGAAGAAATAACCAATGGAAATGGAATGCATTCGTCGGTCATCTTGGATTTTATACGCCGAATCACCAGGGTCAGATTTGCCTGGAATTCTTAGCTTTCATTTCACATGGTTGGAAACACTCGATTTTTGCAAAAGGGGATATATAAGTATTATTGATGCCCGAAGAGAAGAAGTGGAATAGGACTTGCATCAAGGATTTTATTCTCACGGTGGGTGGTACAATTACGAAGAGACGTCAATCTTACATGTAGAGCAATCCTACAATACAGCTACTTCTTTAGATCAATTCATGTTTTGGAAGACACTTTATAATAAAGACATAGTCATGATTTTCTGATGAACGAGGAGGGATAGATCGGCGTTTGGTTACCTGCCCTTGGCTATTGAGGACATTTCTACCTTGTTCACAGTACAATTGCCACTCTGTTCCGAGGGGCATTACCAATGAGTTTGAGCCAAGCTGTCAGTCTAGGAGAGCGTTTCTCTCTCACCAATGTCATTTAGGCGACATGATTATGCAATTGCAGGTGCATGGCACAAGAACTAGTGATGTGTGTATTTTACGTGTTGCACTTTAAATCAAAGGGTGGGCGGCCCAGCTGTGCAGTCTTCAAGCAGTAAACCACCCGGAGTGGATACAAGCGAAAGCTCGAGAGATGTGCAAAACAAGAGCAACCACCAATGCATGACCCAATGCTATTTTATATTGTCATGTTTACGACATTTTAGGTTAATACTTCACATGAACTGTTATAACAATGACAAAGATTAGGTGTTTCTTCACCATGCAATTTTAGTCCTTATTTATCATGTAGGTAGTTACACGATCTGCAAATCATGCTTTTATTCTTCATTCTAACTAAATGGCTTTCTTTTTGCATCAAATCTATCACTTTTGCACTTGGGATGACAATGTTTTGAGGTTTCAGATGAAGACCACACAGTGGATGAAACTTTGGACCTGAGTGTTGCCTTCATTACCTCTGCCACTGAAAGTGGATGAAGGTTAAGTTTTCACCCTTGTCTGTCTGTTTGTTTGTTTGTGAACAAAATATCTCAAAAAAGTTATAGACGGATTCGAACGAAATTTTATGGAGAGCTTGGGTATGTGACACGGAGGAAATTATTAGATTTTGGTGAAGATCCGAATCCGAATCTGTATCTGAGAATTTTTAAAGTGATTTTTCACCATTGAGTGATAGGGCAAAAACGATATATAGCACGATATCTCAAAAGGTTATGAATGGATTTGGAGGAAACTTGGTGGATGAGTTGGATATTTAACAAGGAAGAATTGTTTCGATTTTGGTGAAGATCCGGATCCGATCATTTTTAAAGTGATTCTTCACCATTGAATGATGGGGCAAAAATGATATATAGCACGATATCTCAAAAAGTTATGGACAGATTTGGACGGAACTTGGTGGATGAGATGGACAGGTGACAAGAACAAGCCAATTAAATTTTAGGTAGGTCCGAATCCAGATCCGGCCTATCATTAGGATAGAAAACGTAAACTCATCAACCTGGCTGAGGTATGCTCTCGACTGAGTGCCCTTCTAGTTTTTGAATACGAATCTTCCCCAATTACAAGCAGATTTTTTTTGTGAGCAATATTAATTCACAACCCTTCACTTGATGTCTGATAGGGTGCCAATGCTTCCAGTTATTTGTACCAAATTTCAGGCATAATATGACACCATTCCTCCTTCAGAGCAAGTACAAGTTCAGTGCTGGATTGGCTCTTGTCTTCAGGCAGCTTTCCAAGGGTTCCCACTTCCCAGATTTGTTTAATTATAGTAAAGACAGAACTCTGTTCTGGCCATGGAAAATTATTAACATGATTATCCTAAAATCAATTCCAAACAGACAAATAATTATGGTAAGGTGTGTTGTCATGTTGGCATAGATGTAAGGGTGCTCACAGTATTGTTACATTCTAGATCACTGCATCATCTGCGAAATCAAGGTAAGATATCTTGACATTCCCAAGCGATGCACTGCAGCTTGAACTCTCCGACATCTTCCTCAGAATCCAGTCCATGCAAGTGTTGAAGAGAGTGTGGGGGCCAATACATACCCCGAACAAACTACAGGATTAATTGGAAATAATTCGGGGATGGAACCTCCACACCTCACAGGAATGATTTTTTTTTTGAATATGGATTCAAAAAATTCATATTCAAAGAAGTATTCCAAAAAAATCATTTTCAAAAAAAATTCTGAATTAAAAAAAAATCAAAAAAAAAATAAGTTGAAAAAATAACAACTGGAAATAAGTCAGAGATGGGACCACCACATCTCACAACACTCTCTGTTCCAGAGTGTAGTTCAGTAATCAAATCAATCAATTTTGGTGGCACCCCATGAAGAAAAAGAATCCTCCAGAGGGCATCCCAATTCCCTGAATTTAATGCTTTGCTGAGATCAATATTGGCTGCGAGCAGCCCATGCCAAACTCACGTCTGCATTAGATGAAGACTCAAAGAACAAGGATATGGTCAATCATTGACCTCTTTGGTGTAAAGCCTGACTGCTCTGGGCACGGGTGCTCGAGCAGATGATGGTGACCCTGTGAAGAATTATCCAAGCAAAGACCTTGCCCGGTACTGAGAGCAGCGCCGCCCCTTGCTAGTTGTTGCAGTCCTGGCGATCACCCTTCCCTTTACAGAGGGACAAGAAGGCCCCTCTTCCAGTCAGTTGGGATGAAGTCTGTGTTCCAGGCAGAGCACAGAACTGCAATGACGTGAGTGCAGCATTTCCACCACCCTTGAAGTTCAGCATAAATGCCACAGATACCTGGAGCTTTACCCCCATTTCAACCGGTTCACCGCAGCCTGTTTCCACAACTGCAGGCGGATCACAGTTGATTGGAGGGTCAGCAATAGGGATAGTAACACTCCTGACATCTAACTCAACAGCTGGTGGATGAGTCTGGTACAGCAGCTCAAAGTAACCAGCCCAGCGGGCCTTCATTTCAGACTCCTCTGTCAATAGTCCACCACCCACTGCTCTCACCGCAACAAACCGATGAACGGGCTTGGAGGAATCCAATGCACGACTTCCTCTGCAAGAAGGATGTGAATCACTCGTTCACAGCTGATGCTTTACCCCTTCACAGATTCCTCACAAATAGGCCTCCTTGTTCGCCCTCAGCACATGTACAGTTTTATGCCTCAGCTCCATAAACAGCTCAGCTCTGCCATTAAGCTTGGCCCTGCGACTCTAGTCTACAGTATTCATTGTCCCTTGGGAGACAAAGTTCCTCTTCATCTGATGGTGAGTTGCAAGACATCCGCTGGCAACATCAAGGATGGTCGTCTTGAAGGCACTTCACAAATCTTCAGGATTTCCCGACAGCACACAGACATCAGCCTGTTTGTGAACTCCTCAGCTACCCTGAGCTTGTCATCTTCCAGCCAAGGCAGGGATGGTACCATTCTCCTGGATTTAAGCTGCAACTTCTGGGATTTAAGCTGCAACAACAAGCCTGTGGTTGGTATTGAGTAACTGAGTACTCCGGTAGACCCTGCAGTTCTGAATCATCTTCCAGTGACCATCAATGAGCACATGGTCAATCTCCTTTGGTACACCACCAGCGTTGGAATACCAAGTCCAGCGATGAGGTTGTGGACGCTGAACCCATGAACCAGCCACCCGAAGTCCATGACTTCTTGCAATGTCAAGGAACTTAGTGCTATTCTGGTTGACAGTTACCGATCCATGGGGACTGACATATGTGTCATGACCATCCCTATCACTGCCAGTCGATGCATTGAAATCCCCAAGACCAGAAGAGTATCTCATCTGGGGCAGTGATCAACCAGAGACAGTGAGAACACTCACCTCAGTCGGAGCATATATCGAGACCAGGGAAATGACACCCAAGGAGTGACGAATCCTCCGTCTCATAATACATTTGTTGACTGGTGTTATCTTAATTATCAAGGGAGTCATCTTATTGGACGCACCTACAGCAATTCCTTGGGCATGGTAACATCAGAGTGACCAGACCAGTAGTAGGTGTGACCACCTGCCATGATCTCACCACTATCCGGTCTCTGAACTTCAGAGTGCTGCGATACCGATGTTCAAGCGTTTGAGCTCAGATGATAGCCAGAGACAGGTGATAATCTTCTCTTAGGGAAAGGACATTCAAGGCACCCACCCAAGTGGACCACTTCAGGTTAACCAGAGGAGATCACTGTCTGTTGGACAACACCTCAGCACCACGCCGACACACACTACCGCAATCCAACCCAGGAAGGTTACCCATGTTTTTCCTCCTATAATCAAAGAGTGGGGGTCCCGAAAACTTTGCCCCAATCCTATCATCCGGTGAGCTGCCCTGCAAAGGGCAGCTGAAGAGGATGGACTCCCATGGAGTGGGTTTTCAGTTTTCTTTGCATTTTTAGTCTGTTTTGTGGAGTGAAGTGTTTTATGGTGGCCGGAGTGCAAATTCTGCCACCATCCTCTTAGGAAAGGTTACCCACTGCAGGAGGACATCCACAAACACAGTTGGGCACCAGATATGGATGGCCGTTGGCTCACAAGGAGCTCTTCCACCCTTTCACAAGTTTTGTATTTGGTCTTGCTTGGTGTCCATATCCATACACCCTCCTGATCAGGAAACCTGATGGGCGAGACGGTTTAGTCGCCAACAACCCAACCATGGAAGAGGTTAGTGCATGTTTACATAGGTACCTGTAGAAAGTCACAGATCTGATCTGGCCTGACCTGACCTGACAATAAAGGTAGTGCACTCACCTTTAACGTGCCAAGTCTGTGTTTGATTTCCAATCAGACTATAAACTGTCATCCTGGTGTTTCGCAAGCAGGGTGTTGCTACGTAAACCTGGAGTACCTAATGTCAGCGTTTACTGCTGGTAAACATTGAAGATTCCACACTCTTTTCGAAAAGAGTGTTGGCACCATCGCCAAATTGCTTTCACTGTCAGTGTCATCAGAAATGGTAACGCACCCATTATGTCTTTACTTCGAGTATGTTTCAGCAAGGACGACCACACTCGCAACTAAGCTGTCTCGCCTATGAATCCCGACCCAGCTATAAACTGTCATCCCAGTGTTTCACAGACAGAGTGATTCATCAATGTATATGCTGTCTCTTGGCTGGACATTAAACTGGCGTACCGCCTGCCAGTATTCGTTGGTGGATATTGAAGATCCCATGGTGTCCTTCATGAAGAGTAGGCAAGCTATCGCTGGTACGATGATCAAATTCCAAATTCCTGCCCTAATCAGCAGAGGGCATTGTATCAGCGGCACAACCGGGCCCGCAGCCAATGATGCTACCCCGCAGCTTTGTGCTGCACATGAACAAAGAAGAAAAAAAAGAAGCAAGACCAGAGCACCGGAAAGAGCAAGCACCTCTCCTGGGTGAAAACTTTCCCAAAGTATTGACGAATCAGGGGATTACAATATCGCAGTTAAAAACTACAAGCAACATGAGATAACAATGACGTTATGATTTTGAGAAGTTATTTTTAGCACACGTAAAATATTTATTCAATTATAGAAAGAGTGCACTTCACAGAGTTCACGAACACATTTAACAGAGGCTAAGTCACCCATGTCCTCTCTTCAAACCTATCAACTGCACACTAAATTTCCAGGAAATTTAAAGCTTGAATAATAAATGCTGCGACTTTATGGTGACAAACTGTGTTTGCATGGAATGGTTGATTTTTCATCGGCCTTCTTAACTTCTCTAACCATCTAGCTATAAGCTATACCCGTGATAAGGCGAGATGTAGATTGTCGGTACACTGGGAAATGAACCGTCAGTCCTGTTCGGTCTCAAGGCAGATACCCCAAATAATAACCATTCCTTTCACGCTGTGAGGTGCATAAGGCCACCGAGGCAGTTTCATTCGCTAAGAAGTACATCCCTGGATGGGTGGGCCACTCCCACGCAGGATACTCGAATGGTTTATTACCCCTGTAAGCTGGTACCCATTTTGCCGACCTCGGAAGGATGACAGGCTGAGTCAACCCACCTGGTGTTATTTCAATGACAAGGCAAGGAATCAAACTCAATCCCGAAGATCTTAAGCCAACAGCAGGCAGGGACACCCCAAAGCTGCACCGCAAGCAACTCAATATTCAAACATTCAGCACACGGAGGAGTACAAATATGATTATGGGAACGGGCAATGACAAAGTAGAGGAGAGTTAAGCATCCAACACAGAATAGAGTGTTTGTAGATAAGAGAAATCAATGCTGTTCAGAAATATGTTGCTTTCAAAATAATCATTTTTTTGAAAAGGTCACCTGCTTATTGCAACCGTTTTGTGAGCAATGGAGCAGGCCGAATGAAGTCTTTATTATTTTGGTCAAATGCAAAGTCAAAGGTGATGCCCTTATGGGAAAGCAAAAATTTCTCCAAGATTGCACCTCCTTATTCCAATTTCAGGAAGGAAAAGGTATTTGTTTTTTCAATGAGCTAAAGAAACTAATTATATTTACCGTGACTCGTTTTGTTTACAAGTTCACATTCGACCATGTGGGTACTTCAGAAGTCACCTTTTTTATAGGTTACCAGCACAACCTCGTAGTAAAAATACCTTGATATGAAACAAAAAAGAAGCCTTTTGTTCTTGTGTTGGTTGAAAGAGTGACAACAAAGGGATTGTTTGTATTTCTTAAGAGCAAATAATTTTATTTTATTCGGGATTGATTGAGGCTTCGGTCTATACAGTGTGTTGTCTGTATTGTGTGACAAGGTTCAATTTTTTGTCGGACTTAAAAAAGTAATAATTTTCGTGCAGATTTGGGTTAACTTGAAGCGATGATATTTTTGAAATTTGACTTTGATTAATTTGAAGTTTTACTGAATCATACTTTTTTTTTTCTCTCCGAGGAGCGTTTCTGTGTTTTAGTGTGGGACAGACAAGTAGACACCCTTTGCTTTTAGCCATAGTACATCACAAGCATGCAAGCACACACACCATTAAATCGGCAATTGTTCGCAAACACACCACGATTCCTCCTGTGGCTCAGATCATCCACATGCTCGCTGCACACGACACAACCCTTACACGAGAATCGTGAGCCATCATTTCATTTAAATCTGCACACCATTTCTCAACCGGAACCTCTCCTTACTTCGCACCTCGCTCACCAAATCTCACCACTTTGACCAAAAACACCTCACGCACATGGGAAAAATATTCCCGCACCCTCTCGTACCTCTGCATCGCTACAATTAACCACTCTATTTTGAGAAGCACCACGTGGCGTCGGATTGTCATCGACATCATGCGATGCTTGAACATGCAAGAGTCGTTAATAACTTGACGGTATCTCACCAGGAACGTCCCAGGTGAGCATACAGAATTTATACAACCCACATTCAGTCGTCAGACCATGGCAAGACAGGGGGCAATGAGGAGGGTCACAAGAAAGGCAATCCTGAAGTTTGTTTCGGGTCCCTGGTGTGCATTTTGGCCCATGAAGGAGCCCATAGGTGGCGCAGAAAGTACACTGCCATCCAACATTCAGACTGCACTCGGTGCACGATCAGGGAGCATGCCCTATGTTAAGTCAGGAGCTCCGAGCAGTGCTGAAGCTGGGAGAGGCAATTTAGCCTTTTTTCGGTCCCGGAGCCTGGCAGGGTGTGGCTTGGGCTGCACCGGCCCAATAGAGGAGCAGGAATCAGGTCACAGCCCCTCACTTTCCAGTCATCACCCCACCCTTCGCCCGGGGCTTATGAAAGCGGTAGCGTAGAGATGATAGAGTCTCTCTCTGTTCACTCTCTGTCTCGCTCTTCTTCAGAACATTATTGGTGTGTGATTGCCGTCCAGAAAGCGCTTCTTCTTCTTCTTCAAAGGCCGGATCCGGGGCGACTGCCATCCTTTGAGACTCCTTGCTGTGCTGTTGACGTCCCGCCACCCCAGCGCAGCCAGATGGACAAATGCGGAGCGCACATTGCCACGAGCCCTGGCAAATAATTAAGCAGGAGAAAACACGCCATGTCATGAGGTGGGTACACTCACGGGGAGCGTACCACAGAGGTACACTCTACACATACAGACGTTTAACAGCGAGGTTAGGGATCTTTCTCGTCACGCATCTATTCTATCTATTCTCTCTCTCTCTCTCTCTCTCTCTCTCTCTCTCTCTCTCTCTCTCTCTCTCTCTCTCTCTCTCTCTCTCTCTCTCTCTCTCTCTCTCT
Source organism: Eptatretus burgeri (assembly GCF_056783735.1). Taxonomy (NCBI): domain Eukaryota; kingdom Metazoa; phylum Chordata; class Myxini; order Myxiniformes; family Myxinidae; genus Eptatretus; species Eptatretus burgeri. Next base: position 32,183,265 of record NC_140972.1, on the reverse strand, counting down.
CTCTCTCTCTCTCTCTATCCATCCCTCTATCCTGTCTTCTTTGGATGCACAAAGAACATCATTACTAATTCACAATCCCATTTTCCTCTGGCAATTACTAATTTGCAATCCCATTTTCCTCTGGCATGACACTGCACCCCCCAAATTGCACAAACACCACATCTCCCACTCCCACATCTTAGACACAACCAGTGTTCCTCCCACATACGCCAGGTATTGAGAGGTCGTTTACCCTCACCTGCTTTCTTTCTTTCTGGGCTATCTAATCTTCCGTGTGTGTGTGTGTGTGTGTGTGTGTGTGTGTGTGTGTGTGTGTGTGTGTGTGAGTGATGGTGCCTGTCCCACAATAAATTAAGATTGTAAAAGATATAACGGGATAACTCTGCTCTGTGCCTGCTTTTGTAAGATTACTTGTCTTTTGCCACTCCCCACAAATTCCTTGTGACCCCCTGCTGTACAGAAAATAAAACCCTATTCAATGTGCCACGTACTTTTCCTCACGTGATTGTAAATACATGTGTTGTATAGAAAGGTTCCCAGCCCATTTTCGTGTTTTCTTCCATTGGTCCAGCATGGCATGCATCCTGGTTTAGCCAGGATGTTATTCCCCAATGATCTGTTTCCAAGTCGGTATGTGCTTGGCAGTTCCGCTCGGCTGCATCTGATCTGATAAGGTGATCCAGTTTAAGCAGGTGCATACCGAGGACATGTCCCCCAGTAATTAGATCACGTGACCTTGAGGTAAACGGTATTAGACGGAGGACCCTAAGTCACGTGCTCGAGTTATTGGCATTCGCTGTCGATTAGCGACCAGTCATGTCACAAAGTTATTCGTGTGCGAAGACCTGTGATTCTGGACAGTCTGGTGTGAACTCGAGGTAGTTCACCCCTCGTGGTCTTCGCCCCGACCTCGGGTCCACGACAATATATACACACACGTGGATTGGCTAGCTGTTCGCCTCACCACATGTCACTACGTTGTCATGATTGACACAAAATAAAATATAAAATATCTCACCTCCATATTATTACTCACACCCTATTGCCATGTCATTAAAAACAACTCACTGTCAACGTTTTAAAAACACCTCAACACCATGGTATGCAACAAATATAACGATCATGGTATTGAAAACACCTCACCACCACGTTATTAAAAACACCTCAATTCCACGTTATTAAAAACACCTAACCACCATGGTATGAAAAACACCTCACTTCCACGTTATGAAGAACACCTCATGGTCATGGTATTACCACCTCACTGTCACGTCAATAAAAACACCTCAATTGCACGTTAGTAAAAACACCTCATGGTCATGGTATTACCACCTCACTGCCACGTAAATAAAAATACCTCACCACCACGTTAATAAAAAAACCTCACCACCACGTAACTAAAAACACCTCACTTCCACGTTACTAAAAACACCTCACTTCCACGTTAATAAAAACACCTCACCACCACGTCACTAAAAACACCTCACCACCATGGTATTAAAAACACCTCAATTCCACGTTATTAAAAACACCTAACCACCATGGTATTAAAAACACCTCACTTCCACATGATGAAGAACACTTCATGGTCATGGTATAACCACCTCACTGCGACGTTAATAAAAACACCTCACTTCCACGTGAACAAAAACATCTCACCACCACGTGATTACACGAGAATCGTTATTAAAAAAACACCTCAATTCCACGTTATTAAAAACACCGAACCACCATGGTATTAAAAACACCTCACTTCCACGTTTATAAAAACACCTCACTTCCAGGTTATTAAAAACACCTCACTTCCACGTTATTAAAAACAGCTCACTGACACGTTAATAAAAACACCTCACTTCCACGTTAATAAAAACACCTCACTTCAGGTTATTAAAAACACCTCACTTCCACGTTATTAAAAACACCTCACTGACACGTTAATAAAAACACCTAACCTCCACATTAATAAAAACGCCTCACTTCCACGTTCATAAAAACATTTCACTTTCACGTTAATAAAACACCTCACCTCCACGTTAATAAAAACACCTTACCTCCACATTATTAAGAACACCTCACCTCCATGTTAATAAAAACACCTCACTTTCACGTTATTAAAAACACCTCACTGACACGCTAATAAAAACACCTCACTTCCACGTTAATAAAAACACCTCAATTCCACGTTAATAAAAACACCTCACTTCCACGTTAATAAAAACACCTCAATTCCACGTTAATAAAAACACCTCACTTCCACGTTAATAAAAACACCTCACTTCCACGTTATTAAAAACACCTCACTTCCACGTTAATAAAAACACCTCACCTCCACGTTAATAAAAACACCTCACTTCCATGTTAAAAAACACCTCAATTCCACGTTATTAAAAACACCGAACCACCATGGTATTAAAAACACCTCACTTCCACGTTTATAAAAACACCTCACTTCCAGGTTATTAAAAACACCTCACTTCCACGTTATTAAAAACAGCTCACTGACACGTTAATAAAAACACCTCACTTCCACGTTAATAAAAACACCTCACTTCAGGTTATTAAAAACACCTCACTTCCACGTTATTAAAAACACCTCACTGACACGTTAATAAAAACACCTCACTTCCACGTTAATAAAAACACCTAACCTCCACATTAATAAAAACGCCTCACTTCCACGTTCATAAAAACATTTCACTTTCACGTTAATAAAACACCTCACCTCCACGTTAATAAAAACACCTTACCTCCACATTATTAAGAACACCTCACCTCCATGTTAATAAAAACACCTCACTTTCACGTTATTAAAAACACCTCACTGACACGCTAATAAAAACACCTCACTTCCACGTTAATAAAAACACCTCAATTCCACGTTAATAAAAACACCTCACTTCCACGTTAATAAAAACACCTCAATTCCACGTTAATAAAAACACCTCACTTCCACGTTAATAAAAACACCTCACTTCCACGTTATTAAAAACACCTCACTTCCACGTTAATAAAAACACCTCACCTCCACGTTAATAAAAACACCTCACTTCCATGTTAAAAAACACCTCACTTCCACGTTATTAAAAACCCCTCAATGACACGTTAATAAAAACACCTCACTGACACGTTAATAAAAACACCTCACTCCACGTAAATAAAAACACCTCACTTCCACGTTAATAAAAACACCTCACTTCCAGGTTATTAAAAAAAACCTCACCTCCATGTTAATAAAAACACCTCACTTCCACGTTATTAAAAACACCTCACTCCACGTTAATAAAAACACCTCACTTCCAGGTAATTAAAAAAACCTCACTTCCATGTTAATAAAAACACCTCACTTCCACGTTAATAAAAACACCTCACCTCCACGTTAATAAAAACACCTCACCTCCACGTTAAAAAACCTCACTTCCACGTTAATAAAAACACCTCACTTCCACGTTATTAAAAACACCTCACTTCCACGTTATTAAAAACACCTCACTTCCACGTTAATAAAAACACCTCACTTCCATGTAATAAAAACACCTCACCTCCACGTTAATAAAAACACCTCACTTCCACGTTCATAAAACACCTCACCTCAACGTTATAAAAACACCTCGCCTCCATGTTAATAAAAACACCTCACCACCACGATTTTAAAAACACCTCATTGACACGTTAATAAAAACACCTCACCACCACGTTTTTAAAAACACCACACTGACACGTTAATAAAAACTCCTCACTGACACGTTAATAAAAACACCTCACCACCACGTTTTTAAAAACACCACACTGACACGTTAATAAAAACTCCTCACTGACACGTTCATAAAAACACCTCACTTCCACGTTAATAAAACCACATCACTTCCACGTTAATAAAAACACCTCACTGACACATTAATAAAAACTCCTCACCTCCACGTTAATAAAAACACCTCACTTCCACGTTAATAAAAACACCTCACCACGAAGTTAATAAAACACCTCACTTCCACGTTAATAAAAACATCTCACTTCCACGTTAATAAAAACACCTCAACTCCACGCTAATAAAAACACCTCACCACCACGTTATTAAAAACACCTCACTTCCACGTTCATAAAAACACCTCACCTCCACGTTAATAAAACACCTCACTTCCACGTTAATAAAAACACCACACTGACACGTTAATAAAAACACCTCACCACCACGTTTTTAAAAACACCTCACTGACACGTTCATAAAACACCTCACCACCACATTTTTAAAAACACCTCACTTCCACGTTAATAAAAACACCTCACCTCCACGTCAATAAAAACACCTCAACTCCACGTTAAAATCCTCACTTCCACGTTAATAAAACACCTCACTTCCACGTTATTAAAAACACCTCACTTCCACGTAAATAAAAACACCTCACTTCCACGTTAATAAAAACATCTCACTTCACGTAAATAAAAACACCTCAATTCTACGTGACGAAAAACACCTCACTTCCATGTTATTAAAAATACCTCACTTCCATGTTAATAAAAACACCACACTTCCACGTTATTAAAAACACCTCACTTCCATGTTAATAAAAACACCTCACTTCCACGTAAATAAAACACCTCACCTCCACGTTAAAAAACCTCACTTCCACGTTAATAAAACACCTCACTTCCACGTTATTAAAAACACCTCACTTCCACGTTAATAAAAACGCCTCACCACCACATTAGTAAAAACACCTCACCTCCACGTTAAAAAAAAAACATCTCACCTCCACATTATTAAAAACACCTCACTTCCACGTTAATAAAAACACCTCACCTCCATGTTAATAAAAACACCTCACTTCCATGTTATTAAAAACATCTCACTTCCACATTAATAAAAACACCTCACCTCCACATTATGAAAAAAACCTCACTTCAACGTTATTAAAAACACCTCACTTCCACGTTAATAAAAACACCTCACTTCCACGTTAATAAAAACACCTCACTTCCACGTTAATAAAAACACCTCACTTCCACGTTAATAAAAACACCTCACTTCCACGTTAATAAAAACATCTCACTTCACGTTAATAAAAACACCTCAATTCCACGTTAATAAAAACATCTCACTTCCACGTTATTAAAAACATCTCACTTCCACGTTAATAAAAACATCTCACTTCCACGTTCATAAAAATATCTCACTTCCACGTTAATAAAAACACCTCACTTCCACCTTAATAAAAACACCTCACCTCCACGTTAATAAAAACATCTCACTTCCACGTTAATAAAAACATCTCACTTCCACGTTAATAAAAACATCTCACTTCCACGTTAATAAAAACATCTCACTTCCACGTTAATAAAAACATCTCACTTCCACGTTAATAAAAACATCTCACTTCCACGTTAATAAAAACGCCTCACCACCACATTAGTAAAAACACCTCACCTCCACGTTAAAAAAAAAACATCTCACCTCCACATTATTAAAAACACCTCACTTCCACGTTAATAAAAACACCTCACCTCCATGTTAATAAAAACACCTCACTTCCATGTTATTAAAAACATCTCACTTCCACATTAATAAAAACACCTCACCTCCACATTATGAAAAAAACCTCACTTCAACGTTATTAAAAACACCTCACTTCCACGTTAATAAAAACACCTCACTTCCACGTTAATAAAAACACCTCACTTCCACGTTAATAAAAACATCTCACTTCACGTTAATAAAAACACCTCAATTCCACGTTAATAAAAACATCTCACTTCCACGTTATTAAAAACATCTCACTTCCACGTTAATAAAAACATCTCACTTCCACGTTCATAAAAATATCTCACTTCCACGTTAATAAAAACACCTCACTTCCACCTTAATAAAAACACCTCACCTCCACGTTAATAAAAACATCTCACTTCCACGTTAATAAAAACATCTCACTTCCACGTTAATAAAAACATCTCACTTCCACGTTAATAAAAACATCTCACTTCCACGTTAATAAAAACATCTCACTTCCACGTTAATAAAAACATCTCACTTCCACGTAATTAAAAACATCTCACTTCCACGTTCATAAAAACACCTCACCTCAACGTTATAAAAACACCTCACTTCCACGTTAATAAAAACACCTCACTTCCAAGTTATTAAAAACATCTCACTTCCACGTTGTTAAAAACATCTCATCTCCACGTTATTAAAAACATCTCACTTCCATGTTGTTAAAACACCTCAGTTCCATGTTAATAAAAACACCTCACCTCCACGTTAATAAAAACATCTCACTTCCAAGTTAAGAAAAACACCTCACTTCCACCTTAATAAAAACACCTCACCTCCACGTTAATAAAAACATCTCACTTCCACGCTAATAAAAACATCTCACTTCCACGTTAATAAAAACATCTCACTTCCACGTTAATAAAAACATCTCACTTCCACGTTAATAAAAACATCTCACTTCCACGTAATTAAAAACATCTCACTTCCACGTTCATAAAAACACCTCACCTCAACGTTATAAAAACACCTCACTTCCACGTTAATAAAAACACCTCACTTCCAAGTTATTAAAAACATCTCACTTCCACGTTTTTAAAAACATCTCATCTCCACGTTATTAAAAACATCTCACTTCCATGTTGTTAAAACACCTCAGTTCCATGTTAATAAAAACACCTCACCTCCACGTTAATAAAAACATCTCACTTCCACGTTATTAAAAACATCTCACTTCCATGTTAATAAAAACACCTCACCTCCACGTTATTAAAAACATCTCACTTCCACGTTATTAAAAACATCTCACTTCCACGTTAATAAAAACACCTCACTTCCACGTTAATAAAAACATCTCACTTCACGTTAATAAAAACACCTCAATTCCACGTTAATAAAAACATCTCACTTCCACGTTATTAAAAACATCTCACTTCCACGTTAATAAAAACATCTCACTTCCACGTTAATAAAAACACCTCACTTCCACCTTAATAAAAACACCTCACCTCCACGTTAATAAAAACATCTCACTTCCACGTTAATAAAAACATCTCACTTCCACGTTAATAAAAACATCTCACTTCCACGTTAATAAAAACATCTCACTTCCACGTTAATAAAAACATCTCACTTCCACGTTAATAAAAACATCTCACTTCCACGTTAATAAAAAACATCTCACTTCCACGTTCATAAAAACACCTCACCTCAACGTTATAAAAACACCTCACTTCCACGTTAATAAAAACACCTCACTTCCAAGTTATTAAAAACATCTCACTTCCACGTTTTTAAAAACATCTCATCTCCACGTTATTAAAAACATCTCACTTCCATGTTGTTAAAACACCTCAGTTCCATGTTAATAAAAACACCTCACCTCCACGTTAATAAAAACATCTCACTTCCACGTTAAGAAAAACACCTCACTTCCACCTTAATAAAAACACCTCACCTCCACGTTAATAAAAACATCTCACTTCCACGCTAATAAAAACATCTCACTTCCACGTTAATAAAAACATCTCACTTCCACGTTAATAAAAACATCTCACTTCCACGTTAATAAAAACATCTCACTTCCACGTAATTAAAAACATCTCACTTCCACGTTCATAAAAACACCTCACCTCAACGTTATAAAAACACCTCACTTCCACGTTAATAAAAACACCTCACTTCCAAGTTATTAAAAACATCTCACTTCCACGTTTTTAAAAACATCTCATCTCCACGTTATTAAAAACATCTCACTTCCATGTTGTTAAAACACCTCAGTTCCATGTTAATAAAAACACCTCACCTCCACGTTAATAAAAACATCTCACTTCCACGTTATTAAAAACATCTCACTTCCACGTTAATAAAAACACCTCACTTCCACGTTAATAAAAACATCTCACTTCACGTTAATAAAAACACCTCAATTCCACGTTAATAAAAACATCTCACTTCCACGTTATTAAAAACATCTCACTTCCACGTTAATAAAAACATCTCACTTCCACGTTAATAAAAACACCTCACTTCCACCTTAATAAAAACACCTCACCTCCACGTTAATAAAAACATCTCACTTCCACGTTAATAAAAACATCTCACTTCCACGTTAATAAAAACATCTCACTTCCACGTTAATAAAAACATCTCACTTCCACGTTAATAAAAACATCTCACTTCCACGTTAATAAAAACATCTCACTTCCACGTTAATAAAAAACATCTCACTTCCACGTTCATAAAAACACCTCACCTCAACGTTATAAAAACACCTCACTTCCACGTTAATAAAAACACCTCACTTCCAAGTTATTAAAAACATCTCACTTCCACGTTTTTAAAAACATCTCATCTCCACGTTATTAAAAACATCTCACTTCCATGTTGTTAAAACACCTCAGTTCCATGTTAATAAAAACACCTCACCTCCACGTTAATAAAAACATCTCACTTCCACGTTAAGAAAAACACCTCACTTCCACCTTAATAAAAACACCTCACCTCCACGTTAATAAAAACATCTCACTTCCACGCTAATAAAAACATCTCACTTCCACGTTAATAAAAACATCTCACTTCCACGTTAATAAAAACATCTCACTTCCACGTTAATAAAAACATCTCACTTCCACGTAATTAAAAACATCTCACTTCCACGTTCATAAAAACACCTCACCTCAACGTTATAAAAACACCTCACTTCCACGTTAATAAAAACACCTCACTTCCAAGTTATTAAAAACATCTCACTTCCACGTTTTTAAAAACATCTCATCTCCACGTTATTAAAAACATCTCACTTCCATGTTGTTAAAACACCTCAGTTCCATGTTAGTAAAAACACCTCACCTCCACGTTAATAAAAACATCTCACTTCCACGTTATTAAAAACATCTCACTTCCATGTTAATAAAAACATCTCACTTCCACGTTCATAAAAACACCTCACCTCAACGTTATAAAAACACCTCACTTCCACGTTAATAAAAACACCTCACATCCAAGTTATTAAAAACATCTCACTTCCACGTTTTTAAAAACATCTCATCTCCACGTTATTAAAAACATCTCACTTCCATGTTGTTAAAACACCTCAGTTCCATGTTAATAAAAACACCTCGCCTCCACGTTAATAAAAACACCTCACCTCCACGTTAATAAAAACACCTCACTTCCACCTTATTTAAAACACCTCACTTCCACATTAATAAAAACACCTGACCACCACGTTTTTAAAAACACCTCACTGACGTTAATAAAACCACATCACCTCCACGTTAATAAAAACACCTCACTTCCACGTTAATAAAACACCTCACTTCCACGTTAATAAAAACACCTCACACCCACGTTAATAAAAACACCTCACCACCACATTAATAAAAACACCTCACCTCCACGTTAAAAAAACCTCGCCTCCACGTTAATAAAAACACCTCACCTCCACGTTAATAAAAACACCTCACTTCCACCTTATTTAAAACACCTCACTTCCACATTAATAAAAACACCTGACCACCACGTTTTTAAAAACACCTCACTGACGTTAATAAAACCACATCACCTCCACGTTAATAAAAACACCTCACCTCCACGTTAAAAAAACCTCACTTCCACGTTAATAAAAACACCTCACCTCCACGTTAATAAAACCACATCACCTCCACGTTAATAAAAACACCTCACCTCCACGTTAAAAAAACCTCACTTCCACGTTAATAAAAACACCTCACCTCCACGTTATTAAAAACATCTCAGTTCCACGTCATTAAAAACATCTCACTTCCACATTATTAAAAACATCTCACTTCCACGTTCATAAAAATATCTCACTTCCACGTTAATAAAAACATCTCACTTCACGTTAATAAAAACATCTCACTTCCACGTTAATAAAAACACCTCACTTCCACGTTAATAAAAACATCTCACTTCACGTTAATAAAAACACCTCAATTCCACGTTAATAAAAACACCTCACTTCCACGTTAATAAAACACCTCACTTCCACGTTGATAAAAACACCTCACACCCACGTTAATAAAAACACCTCACCACCACATTAATAAAAACACCTCACCTCCACGTTAAAAAAACCTCACTTCCACGTTAATAAAAACACCTCACCTCCACGTTATTAAAAACATCTCAGTTCCACGTTATTAAAAACATCTCACTTCCACATTATTAAAAACATCTCACTTCCATGTTAATAAAAACACCTCACCTCCACGTTATTAAAAACATCTCACTTCCACGTTATTAAAAACATCTCACTTCCACGTTAATAAAAACACCTCACTTCCACGTTAATAAAAACATCTCACTTCACGTTAATAAAAACACCTCAATTCCACGTTAATAAAAACATCTCACTTCCACGTTATTAAAAACATCTCACTTCCACGTTAATAAAAACATCTCACTTCCACGTTAATAAAAACACCTCACTTCCACCTTAATAAAAACACCTCACCTCCACGTTAATAAAAACATCTCACTTCCACGTTAATAAAAACATCTCACTTCCACGTTAATAAAAACATCTCACTTCCACGTTAATAAAAACATCTCACTTCCACGTTAATAAAAACATCTCACTTCCACGTTAATAAAAACATCTCACTTCCACGTTAATAAAAAACATCTCACTTCCACGTTCATAAAAACACCTCACCTCAACGTTATAAAAACACCTCACTTCCACGTTAATAAAAACACCTCACTTCCAAGTTATTAAAAACATCTCACTTCCACGTTTTTAAAAACAGCTCATCTCACGTTATTAAAAACATCTCACTTCCATGTTGTTAAAACACCTCAGTTCCATGTTAATAAAAACACCTCACCTCACGTTAATAAAAACATCTCACTTCCACGTTAAGAAAAACACCTCACTTCCCACCTTAATAAAAACACCTCACCTCCCACGTTAATAAAAACATCTCACTTCCACGCTAATAAAAACATCTCACTTCCACGTTAATAAAAACATCTCACTTCCACGTTAATAAAAACATCTCACTTCCACGTTAATAAAAACATCTCACTTCCACGTAATTAAAAACATCTCACTTCCACGTTCATAAAAACACCTCACCTCAACGTTATAAAAACACCTCACTTCCACGTTAATAAAAACACCTCACTTCCAAGTTATTAAAAACATCTCACTTCCACGTTTTTAAAAACATCTCATCTCCACGTTATTAAAAACATCTCACTTCCATGTTGTTAAAACACCTCAGTTCCATGTTAATAAAAACACCTCACCTCCACGTTAATAAAAACATCTCACTTCCACGTTATTAAAAACATCTCACTTCCACGTTAATAAAAACACCTCACTTCCACGTTAATAAAAACATCTCACTTCACGTTAATAAAAACACCTCAATTCCACGTTAATAAAAACATCTCACTTCCACGTTATTAAAAACATCTCACTTCCACGTTAATAAAAACATCTCACTTCCACGTTAATAAAAACACCTCACTTCCACCTTAATAAAAACACCTCACCTCCACGTTAATAAAAACATCTCACTTCCACGTTAATAAAAACATCTCACTTCCACGTTAATAAAAACATCTCACTTCCACGTTAATAAAAACATCTCACTTCCACGTTAATAAAAACATCTCACTTCCACGTTAATAAAAACATCTCACTTCCACGTTAATAAAAAACATCTCACTTCCACGTTCATAAAAACACCTCACCTCAACGTTATAAAAACACCTCACTTCCACGTTAATAAAAACACCTCACTTCCAAGTTATTAAAAACATCTCACTTCCACGTTTTTAAAAACATCTCATCTCCACGTTATTAAAAACATCTCACTTCCATGTTGTTAAAACACCTCAGTTCCATGTTAATAAAAACACCTCACCTCCACGTTAATAAAAACATCTCACTTCCACGTTAAGAAAAACACCTCACTTCCACCTTAATAAAAACACCTCACCTCCACGTTAATAAAAACATCTCACTTCCACGCTAATAAAAACATCTCACTTCCACGTTAATAAAAACATCTCACTTCCACGTTAATAAAAACATCTCACTTCCACGTTAATAAAAACATCTCACTTCCACGTAATTAAAAACATCTCACTTCCACGTTCATAAAAACACCTCACCTCAACGTTATAAAAACACCTCACTTCCACGTTAATAAAAACACCTCACTTCCAAGTTATTAAAAACATCTCACTTCCACGTTTTTAAAAACATCTCATCTCCACGTTATTAAAAACATCTCACTTCCATGTTGTTAAAACACCTCAGTTCCATGTTAGTAAAAACACCTCACCTCCACGTTAATAAAAACATCTCACTTCCACGTTATTAAAAACATCTCACTTCCATGTTAATAAAAACATCTCACTTCCACGTTCATAAAAACACCTCACCTCAACGTTATAAAAACACCTCACTTCCACGTTAATAAAAACACCTCACATCCAAGTTATTAAAAACATCTCACTTCCACGTTTTTAAAAACATCTCATCTCCACGTTATTAAAAACATCTCACTTCCATGTTGTTAAAACACCTCAGTTCCATGTTAATAAAAACACCTCGCCTCCACGTTAATAAAAACACCTCACCTCCACGTTAATAAAAACACCTCACTTCCACCTTATTTAAAACACCTCACTTCCACATTAATAAAAACACCTGACCACCACGTTTTTAAAAACACCTCACTGACGTTAATAAAACCACATCACCTCCACGTTAATAAAAACACCTCACTTCCACGTTAATAAAACACCTCACTTCCACGTTAATAAAAACACCTCACACCCACGTTAATAAAAACACCCCACCACCACATTAATAAAAACACCTCACCTCCACGTTAAAAAAACCTCACTTCCACGTTAATAAAAACACCTCACCTCCACGTTATTAAAAACATCTCACTTCCACATTATTAAAAACATCTCACTTCCACGTTCATAAAAATATCTCACTTCCACGTTAATAAAAACACCTCACCTCCACGTTAAGAAAACACCTCACCTCCACGTTAATAAAAACACCTCACTCCACGTTAATAAAATCATCTCACATCCACGTTATTAAAAACATCTCACTTCCATGTTAATAAAAACACCTCACTTCCACGTTATGAAAAACACCTCACTTCCACGTTTTTAAAAACATCTCACTTCCACGTTGTTAAAAACACCTCACTTCCACGTTAATAAAAACACCTCACCTCCATGTCAATAAAAACACCTCACTTCCATGTTATTAAAAACATCTCACTTCCACGTTAATAAAAACACCTCACATCCACATTATGAAAAACACCTCACTTCAACGTTTTTAAAAACACCTCACTTCCACGTTATTAAAAACACCTCACTTCCATGTTAATAAAAACACCTCACTTCCATGTTAATAAAAACACCTCACTTCCACGTTAATAAAAACATCTCACTTCACGTTAATAAAAACACCTCAATTCCACGTTAATAAAAACATCTCACTTCCACGTTCATAAAAATATCTCACTTCCACGTTAATAAAAACACCTCACTTCCACCTTAATAAAAACACCTCACCTCCACGTTAATAAAAACATCTCACTTCCACGTCAATAAAAACATCTCACTTCCTCGTTAATAAAAACATCTCACTTCCACGTTAATAAAAACATCTCACTTCCACGTAATTAAAAACATCTCACTTCCATGTTAATAAAAACACCTCACCTCCACGTTATTAAAAACATCTCACTTCCATGTTAATAAAAACATCTCACTTCCACGTTATTAAAAACATCTGACTTCCACGTTAATAAAAACATCTCACTTCCACGTTAATAAAAACATCTCACTTCCACGTTAATAAAAACATCTCACTTCCACGTAATTAAAAACATTACACTTCCACGTTCATAAAAACACCTCACCTCAACGTTATAAAAACACCTCACTTCCACGTTAATAAAAACACCTCACTTCCAAGTTATTAAAAACATCTCACTTCCACGTTTTTAAAAACATCTCATCTCCACGTTATTAAAAACATCTCACTTCCATGTTGTTAAAACACCTCAGTTCCATGTTAATAAAAACACCTCACCTCCACGTTAATAAAAACATCTCACTTCCACGTTAATAAAAACACCTCACTTCCACCTTAATAAAAACACCTCACCTCCACGTTAATAAAAACATCTCACTTCCACGTTAATAAAAACATCTCACTTCCACGTTAATAAAAACATCTCACTTCCACGTTAATAAAAACATGTCACTTCCACGTTAATAAAAACATCTCACCTCCACGTAATTAAAAACATCTCACTTCCACGTTCATAAAAACACCTCACCTCAACGTTATAAAAACACCTCACTTCCACGTTAATAAAAACACCTCACTTCCAAGTTATTAAAAACATCTCACTTCCACGTTTTTAAAAACATCTCATCTCCACGTTATTAAAAACATCTCACTTCCATGTTGTTAAAACACCTCAGTTCCATGTTAATAAAAACACCTCACCTCCACGTTAATAAAAACATCTCACTTCCACGTTATTAAAAACATCTCACTTCCATGTTAATAAAACATCTCACTTCCATGTTCATAAAAACACCTCACCTCAACGTTATAAAAACACCTCACTTCCACGTTAATAAAAACACCTCACATCCAAGTTATTAAAAACATCTCACTTCCACGTTTTTAAAAACATCTCATCTCCACGTTATTAAAAACATCTCACTTCCATGTTGTTAAAACACCTCAGTTCCATGTTAATAAAAACACCTCACCTCCACGTTAATAAAAACATCTCACTTCCACGTTATTAAAAACATCTCACTTCCATGTTAATAAAAACACCTCACCTCCACATTAATAAAAACTCCTCACCTCAATGTTATAAAACACCTCACTTCCACGTTCATAAAACACCTCACCTCCACGTTAATAAAACACCTCACCTCCACGTTAATAAAACACCTCACTTCCACGTTCATAAAACACCTCACCTCAACGTTATAAAAACACCTCGCCTCCACGTTAATAAAAACACCTCACCTCCACGTTAATAAAAACACCTCACTTCCACCTTATTTAAAACACCTCACTTCCACATTAATAAAAACACCTCACCACCACGTTTTTAAAAACACCTCACTGACACGTTAATAAAACCACATCACCTCCACGTTAATAAAAACATCTCACTTCCACGTTATTAAAAACATCTCACTTCCATGTTAATAAAAACACCTCACCTCCACATTAATAAAAACTCCTCACCTCAATGTTATAAAACACCTCACTTCCACGTTCATAAAACACCTCACCTCCACGTTAATAAAACACCTCACCTCCACGTTAATAAAACACCTCACTTCCACGTTCATAAAACACCTCACCTCAACGTTATAAAAACACCTCGCCTCCACGTTAATAAAAACACCTCACCTCCACGTTAATAAAAACACCTCACTTCCACCTTATTTAAAACACCTCACTTCCACATTAATAAAAACACCTCACCACCACGTTTTTAAAAACACCTCACTGACACGTTAATAAAACCACATCACCTCCACGTTAATAAAAACACCTCACTTCCACGTTAATAAAACACCTCACTTCCACGTTAATAAAAACACCTCACACCCACGTTAATAAAAACACCTCACCACCACATTAATAAAAACACCTCACCTCCACGTTAAAAAAAACCTCACTTCCACGTTAATAAAACACCTCACCTCCACGTTATTAAAAACACCTCAGTTCCACGTTATTAAAAACATCTCACTTCCACATTATTAAAAACATCTCACTTCCACGTTCATAAAAATATCTCACTTCCACGTTAATAAAAACACCTCACCTCCACGTTAAGAAAACATCTCACTTCACGTTAATAAAAACACCTCAATTCCACGTTAATAAAAACACCTCACTCCCACGTTAAAAAAAAACATCTCACTTCCACGTTAATAAAAACACCTCACCTTCACGTTAATAAAAACTCCTCACCTCAACGTTATAAAAACACCTCACTTCCACGTTCATAAAAACACCTCACCTCCACGTTAATAAAACACCTCACTTCCACGTTCATAAAACACCTCACCTCAACGTTATAAAAACACCTCGCCTCCATGTTAATAAAAGCACCTCACCACCACGTTTTTAAAAACACCTCACTGACACGTTAATAAAAACACCTCACCACCACGTTTTGAAAAACACCACACTGACACGTTAATAAAAACTCCTCATTGACACGTTAATAAAAACAACTCACCTACACGTTAATAAAAACACCTCACTTCCACGTTAATAAAAACACCTCACCACCAAGTTAATAAAACACCTCACTTCCACGTTAATAAAAACATCTCACTTCCACGTTAATAAAAACACCTCAACTCCACGTTAATAAAAACACCTCACCACCACGTTATTAAAAACACCTCACTTCCACGTTAATAAAAACACCACACTGACACGTTAATAAAAGCACCTCACCACCAGGTTTTTAAAAACACCTCACTGACACGTTCATAAAAACACCTCACCACCACATTTTTAAAAACACCTCACCTCCACGTCAATAAAAACACCTCACCTCCACTTTAATAAAAACACCTCACCTCCACGTTAAAAACCTCACTTCCACGTTAATAAAAACACCTCACTTCCACGTTATTAAAAACACCTCACTTCCACGTTAATAAAAACACCTCACTTCCACGTTATTAAAAACACCTCACTTCCATGTTAATAAAAACACCACACTTCCACTTTATTAAAAACACCTCACTTCCATGTTAATAAAAACACCTCACTTCCACGTTAATAAAAACACCTCACTTCCACGTTAATAAAAACACCTCACCACCACGTTAAAAAAAAACATCTCACCTCCACATTATTAAAAACACCTCACTGCCACGTTATTAAAAACACCTCACTTCCATGTTAATAAAAACACCTCATTTCCACGTTAATAAAAACACCTCACTTCCACGTTAATAAAAAACCTCACTTCCACGTTAATAAAAACATCTCACTTCACGTTAATAAAAACACCTCAATTCCACGTTAATAAAAACACCTCACTTCCACGTTAAAAAAAACATCTCACTTCCACGTTAATAAAAACTCCTCACCTCAACGTTATAAAAACACCTCACTTCCACGTTCATAAAAACACCTCACCTCCACGTTAATAAAAAAACCTCACTTCCACGTTCATAAAACACCTCACCTCAACGTTATAAAAACACCTCGCCTCCATGTTAATAAAAACACCTCACCACCACGTTTTTAAAAACACCTCACTTCCACGTTAATAAAAACTCCTCACCTCAACGTTATAAAAACACCTCACTTCCACGTTCATAAAAACACCTCACCTCCACGTTAATAAAAACACCTCACTTCCACGTTCATAAAACACCTCACCTCAACGTTATAAAAACACCTCGCCTTCATGTTAATAAAAACACCTCACCACCACGTTTTTAAAAACACCACACTGACACGTTAATAAAAACTCCTCATTGACACGTTAATAAAAACACCTCACCACCATGTTTTTAAAAACACCACACTGACACGTTAATAAAAACTCCTCACTGACATGTTCATAAAAACACCTCACTTCCACGTTAATAAAACCACATCACTTCCACGTTAATAAAAACACCTCACCTCCACGTTAATAAAAACACCTCACCTCCACATTAATAAAAACACCTCACTTCCACGTTAATAAAAACACCTCACTTCCACGTTAATAAAAACACCTCACCTCCACGTTAATAAAAACTCCTCACCTCAACGTTATAAAAACACCTCACTGACACATTAATAAAAACACCTCACCTCCACGTTAATAAAACACCTCACTTCCACGTTCATAAAACACCTCACCTCAACGTTATAAAAACACCTCGCCTCCATGTTAATAAAAACACCTCACTTCCACGTTAATAAAAACATCTCACTTCCACGTTAATAAAATCACCTCAACTCCACGTTAATAAAAACACCTCACTACCACGTTATTAAAAACACCTCACTTCCACGTTAATAAAAACACCTCACCATCACGTTTTTAAAAACACCTCACTGACACGTTCATAAAAACACCTCACCACCACATTTTTAAAAACACCTCACCTCCACGTTAATAAAAACACCTCACCTCCACGTTAAAAAAACCTCACTTCCACGTTAATAAAAACACCTCACTTCCACGTTATTAAAAACATCTCACTTCCACGTTATTAAAAACACCTCACTTCCACGTTAATAAAAACACCTCACTTCCACGTAATAAAAACACCTCACCATCACGTTTTTAAAAACACCTCACTGACACGTTCACAAAAACACCTCACCACCACATTTTTAAAAACACCTCACCTCCACGTTAATAAAAACACCTCACCTCCACGTTAATAAAAACACCTCACCTCCACGTTAAAAAACCTCACTTCCACGTTAATAAAAACACCTCACTTCCACTTTATTAAAAACACCTCACTTCCACGTTATTAAAAACACCTCACTTCCACGTTAATAAAAACACCTCACTTCCACGTTATTAAAAACACCTCACTTCCACGTTATTAAAAACACCTCACTTCCACGTTATTAAAAACACCTCACTTCCACGTTAATAAAAACACCTCACTTCCACGTAATAAAAACACCTCACTTCCACGTTAATAAAAACACCTCACTTCCACGTTTATAAAAACACCTCACTTCCACGTTAATAAAAACACATCACTTCCACGTTATTAAAAACTCCTCACTTCCAAGTTAATAAAAACACGTCACTTCCACGTTAATAAAAACACCTCACCACCACGTTATTAAAAACACCTCACCACCACGACTCCAGAGCAGTCAGGCTTTACACCAAAGAGGTCAACGATTGACCGTATCCTTGCACATCGTGTCCTCACCGAATGCAGACGAGAGTTTCGGCAGGGGCTGCTTGCAGCCTATGTTGATCTCTGTAAAGCGTTCGATTCAGTGAATCGGGATGTCCTCTGGAGGATTCCTGGTCTTCGTGGGGTGCCACCAAAACTGATCGAACTGATGTCTGAACTCTACTCTGGTACTGAGAGTGCTGTGAAGTGTGGTGGTACCATCTCTGACTTATTTCCAGTTGTTACTGGAGTTCCTCAGGGATGTGTACTTGCCCCCACACTTTTCAGCACTTGTATGGACTGGATTCTAGGGAGGATGTCGGAGAGATCAAGTTGCGGTGCGTCATTTGGGAATGTCAAGATCTCGGACCTTGACTTTGCAGATGATGCAGTCATCTTTGCGGAGACTTTAGACATCCTCTTGGCGGCCCTCGAGGTGCTGAATGAGGAGTCGGAGCCGTTGGATTACGGGTTTCTTGGGTCAAAACTAAGATCCAGGCTTTCGGTGACATCTTGGATGCTGCTGTCCTGTCTGTGTCTGTTTGTGGTGAGGATGTTGAGGTCGTGGAGAGATTCACTTACCTTGGCAGTGATATTCATGTCTCTGCTGGCTGCGAGTCAGAGATCAATAGACGTCTGGGTCGGGCCTGGGGAGTCATGGATTCACTGGATCATGGGGTGTGGCGCTGCCGGTACCTGTGCGGGAGGACGAAAGTCCGAGTCTTCAGGTCCTTGGTACTTCCAGTCTTGCTCTATGGGTGCGAGACCTGGACTCTGACCAAGGATCTGAGACGGAGACTTAATTCCTTTGGTACCAGGTCTCTTCGGAGAATCCTTTGCTATCGCTGGTCGGATTTTGTGTCCAACGAGCGGTTGCTGAGAGAGACTCGGATGAGATTTGTTACCTGCATAGTCCATGAGCATTAGTTGCGGCTGTATGGACATGTGGCTCGTTTTCCTGACTCTGATCCTGCTCACCAGATTCTCTCAGCGAGGGAGTCTCATGAGTGGAGGAGGCCAGTGGGTCGACCAATTGCCTCATGGTTGCAACAGGTTGACCATCATCTCAAGGAGATGGGGATGGGCCTGAGTAGGGTAAGAATACTGATTCTGGCTCACTTTTCCCCATGTAAATGAATGGGGGATTTTCAGCGATTCATATTTTTTTTCCCTAAAAATAAATCCCCTTTTTATCCCAAGGTATATTTATTTGTCTCCCCTTTTAACCTGGAGGTTGAACCTCATTGAATTGAACACCTGGGGGTTGAACAGCTCACTCATTGAACCTATAAAGATTTGTTCATTCTCAAATTCCTTCAATAGTTTAATTTTCTTTGCACAATAATCCCCATCTAAAATATTGACAAACAAAACATTTGAATCTTTATATTTTTTAAGATACCCCATTTGTGCCATTACGAAATGATAAACTTCTCTTAATGCTCTTGTTTGACCACCTCCTGAGCCACAGGTTATTTTTTGTTAAGCCCCGCCCACTTTTGTTAAGCCCCGCCCACTTTCCACAAGGTATTCAATAAGCCACGCCCACTTTTCTTTAAGCCCCGCCCACTTTTCTTTAAGCCCCGCCCACTTTTGCTAAGCCCCGCCCACTTTTCATGAGGTATTTTTTCTAAGCCACGCCCACTTTTCCTAAGCCCCGCCCACTTTTGCTAAGCTCCGCCCACTTTTCATAAGGTATTTTTTCTAAGCCACGCACACTTTTCCTAAGCTCCGCCTACTTTTGCTAAGCCCCGCCCACTCTTACATCATTTCCAGTTCATCTCTGACTCACAAAGAAATCACTAGAAAATTACAGGATGTTATGGTTTTGAAAAATTTCCCAATGAAGGCTTGCCTAGGCTTGCCCAGGGAATTTCCAAAGGAAACCACACCCACCAGTCTTTCTCTATAAAAGCTTCAAACCCAGGCTCCATTTTAAACATTTGTTTTTGCTGGCAATGGTGTTCTGTGTGCTTGTCTCGAACTCTCTGTCTTCTATGGAACTAAACCTTCAAGTTGATGAACTGGATTCAAACCTCTTATCTATTGAGGTAAGATTTTTTATTTTCCTATTTTCAAACTTTGATTGAAGCATACTCATTTAATAATTAAATAACTTAATTAATACATTATTATTTTCTCTCACAGGAAATTGTATCTGAA
The DNA here is from genome assembly GCF_056783735.1 of Eptatretus burgeri. Taxonomy (NCBI): domain Eukaryota; kingdom Metazoa; phylum Chordata; class Myxini; order Myxiniformes; family Myxinidae; genus Eptatretus; species Eptatretus burgeri. Next base: position 32,162,168 of record NC_140972.1, on the reverse strand, counting down.
ATACAAAATGAAAATACTGCTTTTGCTACAACTTGGGGGGAAATTGTTGGCTTGGTTGAAGACCTTGAGTGGGATGACTTTGGTGTTCCTTGGAACTCTCTGTCTTGTATGGAACTAAACCTTCAAGTTGATGAACTGGATTCAAACCTCTTATCTATTGAGGTAAGATTTTTTATTTTCCTATTTTCAAACTTTGATTGAAGCATACTCATTTAATAATTAAATAACTTAATTAATACATTATTATTTTCTCTCACAGGAAATTGTGTCTGAAATACGAAATGAAAATACTGCTTTTGCTACAACTTGGGGCGAAATTGTTGGCTTAGTTGAAGACCTTATGAGCGACCAAGACCCACAGAACGAGTTCGTCCTTGATGACCCAACCAAAGAGTTATACCTTGGAGACCAGCAAAATCCTGAAAAAGAGTTTTACAGCAATAGTACTCATTGTGAGTTATCAAGACAATACCCACTGAACAAGTTATACCTTGATGAGCCAGAATACAAGTTTTACCTTGGAGACTCACAAATTTTGAAAAAATCAAGAAATGAGTTCTGCCTTGATGGTTTAAATAACTACCTTGGAGACTCAGGAAAAGGGTTCTGCCAAGATGGTTCTAAATATGGGGCCTACCTTGGAGACTCACAAATTTTGAAAAAATCAAGAAATGAGTTCTGCCTTGATGGTTTAAATAACTACCTTGGAGACTCAGGAAAAGGGTTCTGCCAAGATGGTTCTAAATATGGGGCCTACCTTGGAGACTCACAAATTTTGAAAAAATCAAGAAATGAGTTCTGCCTTGATGGTTTAAATAACTACCTTGGAGACTCAGGAAAAGGGTTCTGCCAAGATGGTTCTAAATATGGGGCCTACCTTGGAGACTCACAAATTTTGAAAAAATCAGTAAATGAGTTCTGCCTTGATGGTTTAAATAACTACCTTGGAGACTCAGGAAAAGGGTTCTGCCAAGATGGTTCTAAATATGGGGCCTACCTTGGAGACTCACAAATTTTGAAAAATCAGTAAATGAGTTCTGCCTTGATGGTTTAAATAACTACCTTGGAGACTCAGGAAAAGGGTTCTGCCAAGATGGTTCTAAATATGGGGCCTACCTTGGAGACTCACAAATTTTGAAAAAATCAGTAAATGAGTTCTGCCTTGATGGTTTAAATAACTACCTTGGAGACTCAGGAAAAGGGTTCTGCCAAGATGGTTCTAAATATGGGTCCTACCTTGGAGACTCACAAATTTTGAAAAAATCAGTAAATGAGTTATCCTTAAGAGACTTTGTAAGTTGCTTTTACTTTGAATACTTGAAATGTGGGTTCTGGATTGATAACTCACAATGTGATACATATCTTGGAAACTCAACGGGAATGTGGTTATACCTTGAAGACTTGGAAAGTTGGGTTTATGTTGGACACTTGAAACTTTTTTGGGGGCTTTTATTTATTTATTTATTTATTTATTATTATTATTATTTTATTTATTTATATTTTGGAGACTTTTGGAGTTGCTATCACTCTTTGGGATCTAAACCTATCGATGTAGTTCTTTGTCGGATGGTGCTTGATGGGAGCAAGATCAAGAAAGTTCTGGGAAGAAAGTGCAGGCTTACTCCCCTTTTACGTCATCAAACCTGAAAGCCTTAAAAGACAGAATTGGAAGAAGAGAAAAAAACAAAAAATATACATTGTTCGTTCTGGGAAGAAAGTGCAGGCTTACTCCCCCTTTCTACGTCATCAAACCTGAAAGCCTTAAAAGACAGAATTGGAAGAAGAAAAAAAACGTAAAAATATATATATATAGGTGGAAATCTCATTTTGAAAAAGACATTGTGTTGGGCGAGGATTGAGTTGGGGTTGAGATTTTGAATGTGAGGGTTGGGGTTGAGATTTTGAATGTGAGGGTTGGGACACACACACATACACATCAACAAACAAAAGTTAAGCCTTGACTATTCAGTTGAGGATTCTGTGTTTGGGGTTCACAGATGTAAGAACGTCCACCCCTTGACACACATTATATACTGTTATACACCTCGGACTTGGCCCTCGAGTGTCCACAACGGTGTATAGTAGGAGGGAGTGAAGCGCCAACCTATTGCTCCCATTGCACACACACACACACACACAAACAAAAGTTAAGCCTTGACTATTCAGTTGAGGATTCTGTGTTTGGGGTTCACAGATGTAAGAACGTCCACCCCTTGACACACATTATATACTGTTATACACCTCGGACTTGGCCCTCGAGTGTCCACAAAGGTGTATTATCTGCTTAGTTTTGTCTTTTGTAATTCCTGTGAATAAAATGAACCTAAAATCTCTTCCCCTTCCAAATCATATATTTTATAAGTCCAAGGAACTGTATCTATTACATCAACAATTTTAAAAAGTTCTTTCGTCCATCGTTCAGTAAAACCCTTTTCAAAATGAGATTTCCACCTATATATTCTTACGATATCACCAACTTTGAACTTAGGTTTTCTGACATTAATCTCTTTTTCATATTTTAATTTTGTAAATGTTTCTGATGGCTTCATATTCGTTGACGTGTGAATCGTGTCATTATACTTATCCACAATATCCTGAATAAAAGATGACCATTGTTGTGAACCGAGTTGTGTGAATTTTTTATATAGTCTCTCTTTTAAGGTACGATTAAAACGTTCAACAACAACTGCCTTCCCTTCATTAAAGGTACTGTATAATGTAATACTGTTATTTTTTAGAAAATTCATAAATGTCTTGTTATAAAACTCTCTACCCTCATCAGTCCACAATTTCTTAGGTTTTCTCTTACTTTTATTAAATATCTGTTGAAAAGCTAACATAAGAGTATTACCTGTTTTGTTTTTTAAAGGGACAACCCACGCATATCTACTCCTCAAATCAATAACGGTTAAAGCATACTTGTACCCCTTATCATTATTGAGTTCAATCAAATCAGCAGACCAGATATAATCAACTTCCTTGGAATAAACTTTCCTTCTCTGAAACTTTGTGAATATTGGTTTATGTAATTCATCAGCTAATTGCTCTTCAGTCTTAATGGCATCATTAGAGCCTATAAGTTTTTTGAATTTCCAAGTCCAAGTTTCAATTTAGCACTAATCATCTTCTTCACGATGAACCTATCAACTTTTTCTCTCAAGGTTGGATTTTGTATCAGAGACAAATTATACAACATTTCTCTATCGGCTTCATGCTTTTCTTCCAACGTTGTGGTATTCCCATAATCAATATCGTGTCTCATGCACACTTCATCAACTCTATTGATTGGTTTACTCCAGGATTTAGGATTGTCTGCCTCATCTAATCTTTTATCCAAGTTTGTGCCTGGACCACAGAAAGAATAACCTGGAAGATGTAATTCCCCTGGTATTCCAGTAGTTGTAAATTTACTTCCTGATAAAAACTTTTGTATATCTCCTCCGAGTTTGTGTTTGGAGATAAATTGATTTTTTTGAACCACACACCGAACATATACCTTTTTGTATAACCCTGTTATTTTTACTTTTAATATATGAAATATTTTTAGTATTAGTTTTCTTTTTACATTTGAGACAATAACTCATTTATTTATGAGAAAAATTCCTGCAGAGTGCAAAAACCTTTTTAGTTTCCAACATGCACATTTGAATCTTAATTTTTAAAACATAAAGAATCCTAAGAAATGCCTTCACTCTCTCCTCCATTTATTTAAGAAAAAACTTGAATTAAAATGAATAGCTTGACGATGTCAATAGTCTTGAAGAAAATATTGCAAATAGACTTGTCAATTCTTTGTTTTCCTCCTCGGTGGGTTGAGTTATTTTCTGTAATACCACCAATCTTTTTTGAATCTCACTGGTTTCCATATTTTGATATTTATTCATTCTCTCTCTTTCCTCCCTCTCTCTCTTCTCCTTTTCCTCCTTCTCTTTCTTCTCCCTCTCTCTCTTCTCCCTCTCCTCCTTCTCTCTCTTCTCTCTTTCCTCCTTCTCTTTCTTCTCCCTCTCCTCCTTCTCTCTCTTCTCTCTTTCCTCCTTCTCTTTCTTCTCCCTCTCCTCCTTCTCCTTTTCATCCTCTTCCCTCTCTTCTTCAACTCCTTCCTCATCCCTTACTATCCTTGAATCGTTTACACCCCATAGAATATTATACATATACTCATCAGGATTTCTTGTTATTCCTGTATCCAAAATAATTTTTTTTACAACAGGAAACCAATAAAATTTCTTTTGAATTTCTAAAAGAGCCTTACCTTTTCTTAACCTTATAATTTTTTCATTATTTAACATTCTAATTAAATCTAAAGTTGTCGGTTTATCAACATCAGCATAATGCCAATCTTTTATTGAAAATACCTCATTCTTATGTTGTAGAACATATTTATTAAAATATCGAATACCCTTTTCTTGAAGGTATGCTTGGACACAGAAATGATAATTTTCTTGAAGCCTTCTTGCTGTCATTTATGTATTAGAAATATATGTTAGAATAATATTATGGCACGAAACACCTCCCCATCTTCCCATAGTTAAATCATTTTGTATTTCCTTACTTATTATATATAATCCTGTTTTTTCTGTTTTCATGAGATAAACAAGGGAAAAACCATTATTATATTTACCCTTATTAAATTCTTTTATTTGTTGTTTACTAATCGTAGCCCCACAAAACTCATTCTCAATACCAAGTGGATAATATTCTTCCTTACGAGACTGATTGAATTGTTCCAGGTCTTCGAGGTTAATTTTAAATGACCAATTATACCCTAAATCATTCATATCATACCCCCATTGTTCTATTCTCATACAAACGATACGCCCTTCTTTATAAAAATTTATTTTAATTCGAACTGTGAATTCTGTATGACCTGGAGATAATATCAACACTTCTGTATCTTTGGAATACACAGCCGTTTTATTTAAGTATATATATTGTGATAAATCGTTTAATCTCACCAAGTCATTCGCGTCAGTCGGGCTTGGATAATTTTTTAATTTATAAGCATTTTTCATGTTAATATTTTTGTTTATATTATATTTATGTCGTTCAGCCTGTGCCTTTGTGTAATAATTTGATAAATCAATATCCAGTTCTTGAGATACACCAAAGATAGAACCATCTTTACCAACATAAGTCATTTATATTAGATTAAAAATAATATCATAAAATTTTTTATTTTTGTTGAGTTGAAATAACACATATAGACATAATTGACCACAACACTTGGAATTTAATTCTTGGACTTGAAATGTTTGATAAACACCATTCTGTAAGAATTTTATGACTTCAACAGGTGGTGGAAGACCAAAACTATCAAAATAATATTTGTCTTGACTATTAAAAATACAAACCCAATGAGAACCGTTCCCATCATTATCTTCTAAGTTCATAATAATATTCTTTGTATGTTTCGACACATTTGTTAATTCATCTCTCATACAAATAACCACATTATGAATTTTTAATTTCTTACAATATTTGGCAAGTTGTAAATTTGATGTTGTATTCTTTCCAAATTATTTCAACCACTCATCAATGCTCATTTATTTATTAGAAAGATATAATCCATTACCTCTTTTCGTTAATTTTACACCTGCTTGTGCTATAGAAGAAAGCATATCTCCAACTAACAATCTCGCTTTATCAGGCAGACCTTCAAGTTTTTCAGCAAAATCTACAATTACACCACTTCCACTAATTTGTTTCTCCAACTCTTTGTTATGTCTTTCCAATTCTTTTTGAGCCTGGAGTTGAGCCTTCCTTTCGTTGGCAGTTTTGACCGCTGTTGAAATACCACCCGTCAATGCTCCAACCGCACTTAAACCAGCAAATAAAGGAATTAGAAATGGGAGAAATCCTCCACTCGTCTCTCTTATTGAATATTTTTTCAACATTGGTTTTGTCATTTTAATTTTAAGTGAGCCAGTGTCATTCAAGATTTTAACCTGTTCTCTTGTGAGCAAAACATCAATTCTTACTGCTCCTTTTCTCTGAATTGTATTAACGTTAATCGTACAAGGCTTTTGATTTTGAACACAAGATGATAGTTTATGAAGATTGATTTGATTAACATATACCCCAGTTGGTACTTTGCCACTCATTTATTTAACAAAAAATTATGTGAGACTAATCATCACACCATTATCTGTATTAATCTGCAATTCTGTTTCTTCCAAAAGCAAACAATATGTATCAACTTCTTCACTCTCTCCTCTTTCAATGTATAGGGAAGTATCCACTCGATTAGACTTTATAGTTTCTTTTTGAGCGCTCAGGTCAAACGTATAGATTGTATACAAACTTTTAAATGCTGTCATATCCAAAATAGGTTCTTTATTTCCATTACTTTCACACACCTTTTGGTAAGACTTGTATGCTTCAGCAAAATCATTTTTTCCCAATTAATTTCCAATCTATCTCGTGGATAAAATGTTCCATCTAGAGAAACGCGAAGTTGTTTCACCTTAGCATTATCACTCAATGCATTATTCTTATCAGTCGCAGTATCACCATCTGGCTTTTTAAAAATCATCCACAGATATCGTGGCTTTCCTTCCAGAACACCCAAATTCCACGTGTAAGTAGTTTGATTGAGTTTAACGTGTTGACATCTTCTTTTGAGGTATGATACACTGAGTGGTTTCTTTGAGTTAAGTCTTCGATTCAACATCTCTTCTGTTTTAAGATTAGGAGTATATTCACTGATATACCAACTCATCTCCTCAATTACAAATTTATTCTGATCACCAAAAGCATTACCAACACCAAAAAGCAATCTATTTTCATTATCATTCCTTTGTAGTTGAAATCTAATTTTAAGACCATACAGAACTTTATCATAATCACAAAATCCAAATATACCTTTAAGAGGAACTGCCACAGTAAAACTATTTTCTGCTTTTGTATCATCATTATACATTCCTTTCCTTTGAATATATCCAGGGTCTGTGTTTGTTCCCGTTGACATATCAGGAATAAAACCTTCGACAGACCCCTTTCCCATTCTATCACTGAAAGTATAGAGTGTAAATTTCATCATTTCAGATACAGCAGAGACATAATCAACCGCTTCAACTTCTTGTGTTCCAATATACAATCGCACACTATCAAACATTTTCCAGAAGAAATCATTTACAAGTGTAGCGTTTGTGTTATTCCCAGCCTTAGTGAATTTAAATTTACACAACAAGAAACTTTCGGAGAGATTCAAATAGGTTTGTTGATTATTTATTTCAAAACTTTTTGTACCATTTGTATTCCAGTCTGTTCCAGTTATTGCATTTACCTTGAAGTAATCTTCTTTTTTAGTGGAGTTTGAGATAATAATAGTATCATCTAAATCATAGATACTATCAATTGCTTCCATACTTGTATTTATTTAGGAAAAAAGATGTTAAAACTTTTGAAACCCTGATCCAAGTATTTGAATTATTTTCTGTCGTTCTTGGGGGGACAACTGAGTTTTACCTTTCTTAATTTCTTTTATTGCTTGTAATTTATGAGATTCTTTCTGAGCATCTTTTATACTCTTTACAGCACCTGCTACATTTCCCACAGCAGAAGCAGTTGAACCAATTAGGTCTTTATGTTTAAGAATAGTTGAACCAATACCCATGAGAGTATCAATTATCCCATCTCCTCTAAATTGATGTCCAACACCCCTTTGTCTCTTAGGTTTATAGTATCCTCTACCAAGATACATACCTTCACCCTTGTAGTACGGGGAAAGGAACATCCCATCCCCTGTAATTATTTTATATTTTCCCAACTCGTGCTTCCTCACAATAACCATCGTATTTATTTATTGAAAAACTTCACGTAGGTGAATTCTGATGGATATAACTTCTCCATTAAAAGAAATCACACGATTATCTTGGTCGGTTATCCTAAAATTTACTCTGTGTATGGTTTTTCCTGACACAGGTAGATAAACCAAATTTTTAGGTTCCATATTGAATTTATAACCAATTGGGGTTGAGTATGCGCTGAATGAAAATATTGTATTTGTTTTTAATCCATCATTATAAGCACCATCAATCAAATCACAGTGAATTAACACCGAATTTATTCCTGAGGATATTTGAATGACATTATCACTGTAAAACGTCCCATTAGTTTCAATCTTTTTTGAGGAGAAACCTAATAACTCTCTAAATGAATTATCAATTGTGAAATCAACCTTGTAGTTATTTTTAACTTTAATCGTTGATTTTGAAGTATGTTTTTGAATGTTTATAACAATATTTTTTGGTTCATCACCCTGTTCTTTCATAAGACGAGCAATTTCGGAAGATATTTGAGAAATCTCGTATGCTCCGGTGAGACTGTTATCGTTTTGTATCCACTTCCCGGATTATAACTAAACTTGTCATTTTTCTCGGTTATATTAAATAAGGTATTATAAGTCTCCATGGACAATAAAGATGCCTCATATTCTTTTGTTGTGTCAAGTTGTAGTGGGTATGGGAATGAAGATGTGTGGTCGCTTGTTGTGAAATTAAAACTCAGGATTGTGCTTCTCATCTTATTTAATATGAGATAAAATGTCTTTATATTGAGATTTATTAATTATTTTCATGTTCATCAACTGGTCTAAAATGGCTGATGCTTCATTAAAACAATTGTTATTTCCAGCCTTCTTACTGCCGAACAACAATAACAGTCTATTAACTAATTGCGATGGGTCATTTGGAAGAAAACTAATACCTGAACCAAGGATACTTAAAGCCTGAATAATGTGTTTCTCCTTCTCATTCTTCCTACTTTTACCAGAAAGAATAACCTTATAATTTAGAGTGTTCAGCAAATCAATATATACTCTATCATCATTATTTTCCATATCCAATGGTTTATCAATATACTTTGATTCATCCCTCACAGTTGAACCTTGTCTTCCATCTTTTGTGAGAAGAAACATTAATCTCGGAGTTAGTTTAACAGGGGTTGAGCAGAACTTAAGAACCTTAATTCATCATTAAATATCAATACCTTTTCTTGAACAAGATGAAATATTGCTGGTTGTTCTGTTGGAATGAGTCCTGCTTTGGTTTTTGAATCCGCTGAATATTCATTGTTTTGAACAGCATTCACAATATAATCAGGGGGTTGATTAATCTCTTCCAGTTGTTGAAATAAACCTTCATCATCATATTCTAATTCTCCTAAATGCTCTAATTCTTCCTCCGTCATTTGACTGAAATCTTTTAACATTTGAAGCTTTCTAGGAGTATATTCTACTGTGGGAACTGTGGAAACATCTTTCATTTTTTCTTGGGAAGTTTTTAAAAGTGGTTTAAAAAATTTCTCTTGTTTTTTTTCAAATGCTTCTTCGCCCGTTAGTTTCTGTCTGCGTTTCTTCTTTATGTCTTCCTGTTGTTTTACAACTTTTGAAACCAACTCTTGATGTTCCTTAAATCTTCTTGCTCTTTCTTTTGTATCCATTTATTTATTGTAAAATATCATTTAATGAATTGTAAAGATCAACAGGGAAATTTTCCTTTTCTTCATCATTCAAGTAGATGTGTTCAAATAAATCCTTTTCTTTAAATATTTCATCAAATTCTTTATTAACATTAATGCGAGTTGTAATTTCTTCTTCACTAATCCTTGCATCTCTGCTTTTCATACGTTTGCGTTGAGTTTCTTCATCAACATCAAAACCGAATGATAAAATCTTCACTCCGCTCAGATATTTAATAATTTGTCTCGTTCCTTCTGGATTAGTTTCTAATATCCCAACACCACCAGATTTTAGTTTCTTTAACTCACTCTTACAATGTGAATATTTTGTTGTACCAAGAGAAACCTCCTCAAATATTTGTCCTTCATTCCTCAATCGCATATGTTCCTCCACTGAAATATAGTGATAATCTTCACCTTTTACTTCTCCAGGTCTTATTGCTCGAGTTGTTGTTGATACAATGCGTATCACGGGGTGTTTTTTAAGTAAATTTACAATATTCTCATTTGTACTACACAAGAACCTTGATTTATGAAAGTTTTTTCCAGAAGCAGATTTACCCACAAGATTTATAATAATAGTTGTCATTTATATATGTAATTGTTTATAAAACAAAAAATATATCCCTTAATATCTCATCTTGTTTCACAACAATATATTTATATTTTTCAGTCGTGTGCTTCATATAATCCTCAAATTTCTTTTTACTACATAATGTAGAACAATTATCTCTCCAAAAATTATTGATATCTATTGAATTTAACTTGAATAAAATAAAAGTATTAGCATTGTTTCTGATGGAACGACGAGGAAGTTGAAAGTACGATTGACTAAGATAAATACAATTACAAGAAGAATGTCTCCCTCTTGTGTAGTAGCTGTCCATTACCGTTTGGTTTCTCTCATTAACACAATCATCAAAGATAACGAGGTTCTTTTTTGATTTATCCAAATCTTGGGGAGACGGTATATCATCCGTATTATCACTAAGAATACAAGTTATAAGATTTGATTTCTTTTTACATCTCTGTGTATCACAAAATAGTTGAATTATATCTTCAATGTTATAATCATTTAGGTTTTTTGACGTTTAAATAAACCTATTATATCTTCTTTTTGAAGACCAGCATTAAAACCTTGTGAGAGTAGTTGATACTCTGGTTGAAAACTCGACTTTGTGAAAATTATTAAATTATCATAATCTAAAAAGTTGGGAGTGAGGAGCATTTTTAAAAGTAAGCAGGTTTTTCCACATCCACTTGAACCAACTATGAGACATCTTAATGAATTTGGGAGATTTTTATGGTTGTTAAATTTTATCTTATTTTCCCAAATAGGTAAAAAATCATTCATTTATATATTTGAAAAACAGGTTATTTAATTTATTATTGGCTTTTTTAGAAACTCTATATTTTATCCTAAGTTCAGGTTTAATTTCAAGATAATCCATTATTTTATTTATACAATATCTTGTGTTGATATTTCCCTGAAAATTACATCCATGAATAATATACAACAACAATCCTTTGAACATTTCTCTTATACGTTCAGTTTCTTCCCTTGTAAGGAAAGGTGTGTTATCATCCTCATACTTTACATTCATTTCTCTAATCAATCTTGTAAAGTAATTCATTTTTGGTGTAAATCTAAAAGAATTATTTTCCTTTTTATATTTTTTATTATCATTAATTAGAAGATAATCACAGAATATACATTGTTTATAGGCTTTTGACTCTGTGTTTAATCCCCGTCTTTCACACGCAGGACAATTCTCAAATTTGTCATATGGAGAATCAGGAAAGTCTAGCATATTTATAAAGTAAAACTTTACTTAAACTGAAATTCATCTATACTTTCAGTTGTATATTACCATCGATATCGATATACTTTTTTTCATTATCAGATTCAACGACAACATTTTTTATATTAAAGGTAATTTTAAAATTATCGTTAACTACTATTGAACGAAATGTCATTTCACCTGATATATTAACATCCTTTATTTCATCAGGATTTACATCTTTAGGGTTGTTGAAAAAAATACAAATTTCTCCTTGCATATTACAGATGGTCTTATCTTTTCTTTCTAAAGCTTCATCCATAAGGTTTTTGTTCTTTGATTCTTTTTCTTGTTTCATTGCTTTTTCTAGTTTTGAATATATTACTAGAAGGAGAGGAGAAACTTTTGTTAGAGATACTTTAATTGATGTTCTACCAGGTATACTAAAAGCCCTTCCACTGAAGGAAATTGAAGAACTCATATTATTTACCATAATAGTTTTTATCCAATAGTTGTTATATTTATCTTTGTTCAATTTTACATCCTTGACATATTTCTCAGTATCTTTAACAGATGAAGAGATTGATTGAAACTTGTCTTTTGTGTCTTGAAACATTGTATTTATTAAGTGAAAAAGTTGGAGGATAAAATGTTTTTAAGCACAGATTCACCTATAAATTAAACGAAATTTTCATCAAGAAAATTTTAGTTTAAGCAAAGTTTTATTCTATAAATATGGTGAATACAACGTACTGCGATGTTTGTAATCACGAATATAAACATTATAGAAAACACCTCCGAACCAACAAACACACATTTAATCTATTTCATCAAATATCTCCTCTTGAGTTGGAAAGAAAACATTGTGATATCTGTTCAAAGGATGTTTTGAAGAGTAGTTATAATCAACATCTTCAATCACAAAAACACAAGAAAAATGAGTTTAAAGTAAAGGGAGACTATTATATTAAAAACACTGATGGGGCATTTAAAGGGCATATAAAAATAAGGATTTTTCAATTTGGAGAACCCGGTCCATCATCAATAGCTGAATCAATTGAAATAGTGAAACCCGATGTTGAAAAATTTATTAAAAAGACATTAAAAGAAATGAAAACTTTAAAGTTTTATATGGGAGTGAAAATGAATATGAAAAGACAAGATGAAGAACAAACTCCTTATATGAGAACAGATCTTCATTTTATAACATCATTTAAAGATTTTTTGAATAGTGGGGTTTATGAAGAACTATCAAGACAAGAGGAGGATGTTGATAATACAGTGGTAGGAAGTGGATTCAATATTAAAAAAATCATATTTTTAGATATACACATTCTAAAATCAAACCCTCTTAAAGCTTCTTCTTATATTGAATTACCAAAAGAAATAAAACTAAAGAAGGCAGTTGTTAATATTAAGAACAATGATAATAAATGTTTTCTCTGGTCTGTTCTTGCTCACTTACATCCACCAAAATGTAATTCAGAAAGAGTAAAACAATATATGAAATATGAGAATACCTTGGACATTAAAGATTTTAAATTCCCAATGCCACTAACAGATATTCCTAAATTTGAGAAAAAGAATAATCTTTCTATTAATGTATATGGATTAACGAATACAAACAAAGTTCAAATATTAAAAATTTCAAACAACTATAAAAATGAAGAAACACACATTGACCTTTTATATTTTAGTGTTGGAAAGAATTCACATTACACATACATCAATAATTTATCAAGATTAATCTCTTCTCAGGTATTCAGAACAGCAAACAAAATATATCCTTGTAAGCGATGTCTTAATTCATTTCATACAAAAGAACGATTGGAACAACATTCAAAATATTGTAGTAATCATAAATCAGCTGTAATTACAATGCCTAAACCTGGTGAAAAGATTTATTTTGAAGATTATAATAAATCTATCATGCACCCATTTGTGATATACGCTGATTTTGAATGTATCCTTAAAAAGATAAATACTGCTTCTCCTAATCCAAAAGAACCATATACAAATAAATATCAAAAACATATTCCTTGTGGTTTCTGTTATTATATCAAATCATCTGTTGGAGAAAAGTATAACAAACTTGAACATTATCGTGGAAAAAATGCTTCACAAGAGTTTGTAAAACGATTAGAAAAGGATTGTATAAGACTCACTAAATTAATGAAAGAAACAAATGAACCGATGAAATTAACCAAAGAAGAAAAATTAGAATTTAGAATGAACAATATCTGTCATATTTGTGAGGGGGAAATTAAGGAGTCTAAAGTTAGAGACCATTGTCATCTTACTGGTAAATATAGAGGTCCCGCTCATTCCTGTTGTAATCTTAATTATAAATTACCTTCTTTTATTCCAGTCTTTCTTCACAACAGCGCCAACTATGATACACATCTATTTATAAATGAACTTTCAAAAACACCAGGGAATATTTCTGCTACAACAAACACAAGTCAAAAGTATATTTCATTTTCAAAAATGATATTCACAAAACCTTTAACTCGTATTAGGTTTCTAGATTCTTACAAGTTTATGGGAACACCACTAGCCTACCTCGCATCAAATCTAAGCTCCACGGACTCTTTTCCAAGTCTTAATTCATTCTTTCCAAAAGAGGAAATTCTCACTAAAGAGGAAATTCAGATTAAAGAGAGAATTCAAAGTAAAGAGGAAACTCTAATTAATGAAGAAATTCTAACTGAAGATGAAATTCTAATTATAAAGAAAATTCGAACTAAAGAGGAAATTCAGATTAAAGATGAAATTCTGATTAAAGAAGGAATTCTTACGAGAGAGGAAATTCAAACAAGGAATGAAATTCAAAGTAAAGAGAAAATTCTTACAAGTAAGGGAATTTATCCTTATGATTATATGGATTCATTTATGAGATTTAAAGAAACACAACTTCCTTCAAAAGAAAGTTTCTATAATAACCTTTATGAAGAAGAGATAAGTGATAAGGAATATAAACACGCACAAGAAATATGGAAAATATTTAAGATAAAGAACCTTGGAGAATATCACGATTTATATCTAAAAACAGATGTTTTATTGTTAGCTGATGTGTTTGAGGCTTTTAGAACACTCTGTCATAATAAAAATTGTTATGGATTAGACCCTGCCCACTATTTCACAGCTCCTGGTTTAGCTTGGAGTGCAATGTTGAAAATGACAAAACAAGATATAGATTTAATCAGTGATGTTGATATGCTTTTGATGATTGAGAAGTCTAAGAGAGGTGGAATATCAGAAGTATGTTCAAAAAGATATGCTAAAGCAAATAATAAATATCTTCCAAATTATGATAGTGAAAAAGATAGTAATTATTTGATGTATTTTGATGCTAATAATTTGTATGGATGGGCAATGTCTCAATCTCTGCCTTATGGTAAATTAGAGTGGGTGGAAGAAAAGGATTATGAAAAGGCTTTGATGAATATTGTTATTTCTTCTCAAGAGGAATTGAATGACGAAGAAGAAGGTTATTATTTTGAAGTTGATTTGAGGTACCCGAGTGATCTTCATAATAAGCATAAAGATCTTCCTTTTGCATGTGAGAAAGAAACTCCAAAGAAAGAATGGTTAAGTGATTATCATAAAAGTTTTAATATTAAAGGTAAATCAACAGAAAAGTTATTAACAACATTCTATGATAAAGAGGGATATGTTTTGCATCAGAGAAGCTTAAAACAGTTTTTGAGAGAAGGATTGAGAGTAGCTAAAATTCATAGAGTTTTAAAATTTAAACAAAGTCCTTGGGTGAAAAAGTATATTCAATTCAATACAGATATGAGAGCAAATACAAAAGTAAAATTTGAAGGGGACTTTTATAAATTAATGAATAATGCTGTATTTGGAAAGACTATGGAAAATGTTAGAAACAGGCAAAACATTAGATTCGCAACATCTTGGAAAGAAGCTTCGAGATTGATAAATAAACCAAGTTTTGAGAGAGAAGAGGTTTTTTCAGAGAACTTTTCTGCAATTCATATGAAAAAGGAAAGTATTGTAATGGATAAACCAATTTATATTGGAACAGCAGTTCTTGATTTATCAAAGATATTGATGTATGATTATTTGTATAATGACTTAAAGAAAGAGTATGGTGAAAATGTTTCATTGTTGTATATGGATACTGATAGTTTTATCCTAGATATAAAAACTGATGATGTTTATGAAGATATGAAGAAAAATATTGGAGTATATGATACAAGTAATTTCAGCAAGAAGAGTGAGTTATTTTCCAAAAAGAATGAAAAGGTTATTGGTAAGTTTAAGGATGAGTTGGGTGGAAAAGTAATGAGTGAGTTTATTGGATTGAGAGCAAAGGCATATGCTTATAAGTATGGTGAACAGATTGATAAGAGGTTAAAGGGAATAAAGAAATATGTAATAAAGAAATCAATAACTTTTAGAAATTATTATAATTGTTTGATGAATAAGAAAGAAGAATATAGGAAAATGAATACAATAAGAAGTTATAAACATAACATATATAGTGAAGAAGTAAATAAAAAGGCATTAGGAGCCTTTGATGATAAGAGATTTATTTTAGATAATGGAATAGATTGTGTTCCATATGGATATTGTATGATAGAGTGTATAAAATAGATTATGTTTTAACGATGGGAAGATGGGTTAGGGTTTTTCAAGGGCTACCGCCGCATTTTTTCACAATATATAAATGGTTAAACCAAGTATTAATCAAACTAAAGAGTGGAGAAAATCTCAGTCTTGGTATATAAATGGAAAACATAATGAATGTGAAAAATATCAAATAAGTCTTATTGAAAAAATAACTAAAACAAAGGTAAATAAAACAAATAAGCGAATTAATTTAAAAACTAGTAAGTTAGAGGATGTAAAGAAAAAAATGAATATCCTTGAATGGACTGAAAACTTTGATGGTTATCAATTGAACAATGAAAAAACAATTTACTATAATCTCAAAATGATATGTGGCTCAGGAGGTGGTCAGATGAGAGCATTAAGAGAAGTTTATCATTTCGTAATGACACAAAAGGGGTATCTTCAAAAATATAAAGATTCAAATGTTTTGTTTGTCAATATTTTAGATGGGGATTATTGTGCAAAGAAAATTAAACTATTGAAGGAATTTGAGAATGAACAAATCTTTATAGGTTCAATGAGTGAGCTGTTCAACCCCCAGGTGTTCAATTCAATGAGGTTCAACCTCCAGGTTAAAAGGGGAGACAAATAAATATACCTTGGGATAAAAAGGGGATTTATTTTTAGGGAAAAAAATATGAATCGCTGAAAATCCCCCATTCATTTACATGGGGAAAAGTGAGCCAGAATCAGTAT
This sequence comes from Eptatretus burgeri, assembly GCF_056783735.1. Classification (NCBI taxonomy): domain Eukaryota; kingdom Metazoa; phylum Chordata; class Myxini; order Myxiniformes; family Myxinidae; genus Eptatretus; species Eptatretus burgeri. Next base: position 32,145,597 of record NC_140972.1, on the reverse strand, counting down.
TCTTACCCTACTGGCCTGGCATCTGCCTGGGGGATGGCCAGACGGAGGCCCCTGGAGTACCGGCGGAAAGTGGACGCAGCGACGTGCTGTTCTGGCACATGCTCCCATACCTGACCTGACCTGACCTGACCACGTTATTAAAAACACCTCACTCCCACGTTATGAAAAACACCTCACCACCACGTTATTAAACACACCTCACTTCCACGTTAATAAAAACACCTCACTTCTACGTTAATAAAAACATCTCACTTCTACGTTAATAAAAACATCTCACTTCCACGTTAATAAAACACCTCACTTCCACGTTAATAAAAACACCTCACTTCCACGTTAATAAAAACACCTCACCACCAAGTTAATAAAAACACCTCACTTCCACGTTAATAAAAACATCTCACTTCCACGTTAATAAAAACACCTCACTTCCATGTGAATAAAAACACCTCACTTCTACGTTAATAAAAACATCTCACCTCCAAGTTAATAAAAACATCTCACTTCCACGTTTCTAAAAACATCTCACATCCACGTTAATAAAAACATCTCACTTCCACGTTAAAAAAACACCTCACTTCCACGTTAATAAAAACACCTCACTTCCACATTCATAAAAACACCACACCTCAACGTTATAAAAAACACCTCGCCTCCACGTTAATAAAAACACCTCACTTCCACGTTCATAAAAACACCTCACCTCAACGTCATAAAACACCTCGCCTCCACGTTAATAAAAACACCTCACTTCCACGTTCATAAAAACACCTCACCTCAACGTCATAAAACACCTCACTTCCACGTTAATAAAAACACCTCACTTCCAAGTTATTAAAAACATCTCACTTCCACGTTTTTAAAAACATCTCATCTCCACGTTATTAAAAACATCTCACTTCCATGTTGTTAAAACACCTCACTTCCATGTTAATAAAAACACCTCACCTCCACGTTAATAAAAACATCTCACTTCCACGTTATTAAAAACATCTCACTTCCACGTTATTAAAAACATCTCACTTCCATGATAATAAATACATCTCACTTCCACGTTCATAAAAATATCTCACTTCCACGTTAATAAAAACACCTCACTTCCACCTTAATAAAAACACCTCACCTCCACGTTAATAAAAACATCTCACTTCCACGTCAATAAAAACATCTCACTTCCTCGTTAATAAAAACATCTCACTTCCACGTTAATAAAAACATCTCACTTCCACGTAATTAAAAACATCTCACTTCCATGTTAATAAAAACACCTCACCTCCACGTTATTAAAAACATCTCACTTCCATGTTAATAAAAACATCTCACTTCCACGTTATTAAAAACATCTGACTTCCACGTTCATAAAAATATCTCACTTCCATGTTAATAAAAACACCTCACCTCCACGTTAATAAAAACACCTCACTTCCACCTTAATAAAAACACCTCACCTCCACGTTAATAAAAACATCTCACTTCCACGTCAATAAAAACATCTCACTTCCTCGTTAATAAAAACACCTCACCTCCACGTTAACAAAAACACCTCACTTCCACGTTATTAAAAACACCTCACTTCCACGTAATAAAAACACCTCACCATCACGTTTTTAAAAACACCTCACTGACACGTTCATAAAAACACCTCACCACCGCATTTTTAAAAACACCTCACCTCCACGTTAATAAAAACACCTCACCTCCACGTTAATAAAAACACCTCACCTCCACGTTAAAAAAAACCTCACTTCCACGTTAATAAAAACACCTGACTTCCACGTTATTAAAAACACCTCACTTCCACGTTATTAAAAACACCTCACTTCCACGTTAATAAAAACACCTCACTTCCACGTTAATAAAAACACCTCACTTCCACGTTAATAAAAACACCTCACCATCACGTTTTTAAAAACACCTCACTGACACGTTCATAAAAACACCTCACCACCACATTTTTAAAAACACCTCACCTCCACGTTAAAAAAACCTCACCTCCACGTTAATAAAAACACCTCACTTCCACGTTCATAAAACACCTCACCTCAACGTTATAAAAACACCTCGCCTCCATGTTAATAAAAACACCTCACCACCACGTTTTTAAAAACACCACACTGACACGTTAATAAAAACTCCTCATTGACACGTTAATAAAAACACCTCACCACCAAGTTTTTAAAAACACCACACTGACACGTTAATAAAAACTCCTCACTGACACGTTCATAAAAACACCTCACTTCCACGTTAATAAAACCACATCACTTCCACGTTAATAAAAACACCTCACCTCCACGTTAATAAAAACACCTCACCTCCACGTTAATAAAAACACCTCACTTCCACGTTAATAAAAACACCTCACTTCCACGTTAATAAAAACACCTCACCTCCACGTTAATAAAAACTCCTCACCTCAAAGTTATAAAAACACCTCACTGACACATTAATAAAAACACCTCACCTCCACGTTAATAAAAACACCTCACTTCCACGTTCATAAAACACCTCACCTCAACGTTATAAAAACACCTCGCCTCCATGTTAATAAAAACACCTCACTTCCACGTTAATAAAAACATCTCACTTCCACGTTAATAAAATCACCTCAACTCCACGTTAATAAAAACACCTCACCACCACGTTATTAAAAACACCTCACTTCCACGTTAATAAAAACACCTCACCATCACGTTTTTAAAAACACCTCACTGACACGTTCATAAAAACACCTCACCACCACATTTTTAAAAACACCTCACCTCCACGTTAATAAAAACACCTCACCTCCACGTTAAAAAAACCTCACTTTCACGTTAATAAAAACACCTCACTTCCACGTTATTAAAAACACCTCACTTCCACGTTATTAAAAACACCTCACTTCCACGTTAATAAAAACACCTCACTTCCACGTAATAAAAACACCTCACCATCACGTTTTTAAAAACACCTCACTGACACGTTCATAAAAACACCTCACCACCACATTTTTAAAAACACCTCACCTCCACGTTAATAAAAACACCTCACCTCCACGTTAATAAAAACACCTCACCTCCACGTTAAAAAAACCTCACTTCCACGTTAATAAAAACACCTCACTTCCACGTTATTAAAAACACCTCACTTCCACGTTATTAAAAACACCTCACTTCCACGTTAATAAAAACACCTCACTTCCACGTTAATAAAAACACCTCACTTCCACGTTAATAAAAACATCTCACTTCCACGTTAATAAAATCACCTCAACTCCACGTTAATAAAAACACCTCACTACCACGTTATTAAAAACACCTCACTTCCACGTTAATAAAAACACCTCACCATCACGTTTTTAAAAACACCTCACTGACACGTTCATAAAAAAACCTCACCACCACATTTTTAAAAACACCTCACCTCCACGTTAATAAAAACACCTCACCTCCACGTTAAAAAACCTCACTTCCACGTTAATAAAAACACCTCACTTCCACGTTTATAAAAACACCTCACTTCCACGTTAATAAAAACACATCACTTCCACGTTATTAAAAACTCCTCACTTCCAAGTTAATAAAAACACGTCACTTCCACGTTAATAAAAACACCTCACCACCACGTTATTAAAAACACCTCACCACCACGACTCCAGAGCAGTCAGGCTTTACACCAAAGAGGTCAACGATTGACCGTATCCTTGCACTTCGTGTCCTCACCGAATGCAGATGAGAGTTTCGGCAGGGGCTGCTTGCAGCCTATGTTGATCTCTGTAAAGCGTTCGATTCAGTGAATCGGGATGTCCTCTGGAGGATTCCTGGTCTTCGTGGGGTGCCACCAAAACTGATCGAACTGATGTCTGAACTCTACTCTGGTACTGAGAGTGCTGTGAAGTGTGGTGGTACCATCTCTGACTTATTTCCAGTTGTTACTGGAGTTCCTCAGGGATGTGTACTTGCCCCCACACTTTTCAGCACTTGTATGGACTGGATTCTAGGGAGGATGTCGGAGAGATCAAGTTGCGGTGCGTCATTTGGGAATGTCAAGATCTCGGACCTTGACTTTGCAGATGATGCAGTCATCTTTGCGGAGACTTTAGACATCCTCTTGGCGGCCCTCGAGGTGCTGAATGAGGAGTCGGAGCCGTTGGATTACGGGTTTCTTGGGTCAAAACTAAGATCCAGGCTTTCGGTGACATCTTGGATGCTGCTGTCCTGTCTGTGTCTGTTTGTGGTGAGGATGTTGAGGTCGTGGAGAGATTCACTTACCTTGGCAGTGATATTCATGTCTCTGCTGGCTGCGAGTTAGAGGTCAATAGACGTCTGGGTCGGGCCTGGGGAGTCATGGATTCACTGGATCATGGGGTGTGGCGCTGCCGGTACCTGTGCGGGAGGACGAAAGTCCGAGTCTTCAGGTCCTTGGTACTTCCAGTCTTGCTCTATGGGTGCGAGACCTGGACTCTGACCAAGGATCTGAGACGGAGACTTAATTCCTTTGGTACCAGGTCTCTTCGGAGAATCCTTTGCTATCGCTGGTCGGATTTTGTGTCCAACGAGCGGTTGCTGAGAGAGACTCGGATGAGATTTGTTACCTGCATAGTCCATGAGCATCAGTTGCGGCTGTATGGACATGTGGCTCGTTTTCCTGACTCTGATCCTGCTCACCAGATTCTCTCAGCGAGGGAGTCTCATGAGTGGAGGAGGCCAGTGGGTCGACCAATTGCCTCATGGTTGCAACAGGTTGACCATCATCTCAAGGAGATGGGGATGGGCCTGGCATCTGCCTGGGGGATGGCCAGACGGAGGCCCACGGAGTACCGGCGGAAAGTGGACGCAGCGACGTGCTGTTCTGGCACATGCTCCCATACCTGACCTGACCTGACCTGACCTGACCACGTTATTAAAAACACCTCACTCCCACGTTATGAAAAACACCTCACCACCACGTTATTAAAAACACCTCACTTCCACGTTAATAAAAACACCTCACTTCTACGTTAATAAAAACATCTCACTTCTACGTTAATAAAAACATCTCACTTCCACGTTAATAAAACATCTCACTTCCACGTTAATAAAAACACCTCACTTCCACGTTAATAAAAACACCTCACCACCAAGTTAATAAAAACACCTCACTTCCACGTTAATAAAAACATCTCACTTCCACGTTAATAAAAACACCTCACTTCCATGTGAATAAAAACACCTCACTTCTACGTTAATAAAAACATCTCACCTCCACGTTAATAAAAACATCTCACATCCACGTTAATAAAAACATCTCACTTCCACGTTAATAAAAACACCTCATTTCCAGGTGAATAAAAACACCTCACCTCCACGTTAATAAAAACACCTCACTTCCACGTTAATAAAAACACCTCACTTCCACATTCATAAAAACACCACACCTCAACGTTATAAAAAACACCTCGCCTCCACGTTAATAAAAACACCTCACTTCCACGTTCATAAAAACACCTCACCTCAACGTCATAAAAACACCTCACTTCCACGTTAATAAAAACACCTCACTTCCAAGTTATTAAAAACATCTCACTTCCACGTTTTTAAAAACATCTCATCTCCACGTTATTAAAAACATCTCACTTCCATGTTGTTAAAACACCTCACTTCCATGTTAATAAAAACACCTCACCTCCACGTTAATAAAAACATCTCACTTCCACGTTATTAAAAACATCTCACTTCCATGTTAATAAATACATCTCACTTCCACGTTCATAAAAATATCTCACTTCCACGTTAATAAAAACACCTCACTTCCACCTTAATAAAAACACCTCACCTCCACGTTAATAAAAACATCTCACTTCCACGTCAATAAAAACATCTCACTTCCTCGTTAATAAAAACATCTCACTTCCACGTTAATAAAAACATCTCACTTCCACGTAATTAAAAACATCTCACTTCCATGTTAATAAAAACACCTCACCTCCACGTTATTAAAAACATCTCACTTCCATGTTAATAAAAACATCTCACTTCCACGTTATTAAAAACATCTGACTTCCACGTTCATAAAAATATCTCACTTCCATGTTAATAAAAACACCTCACCTCCACGTTAATAAAAACACCTCACTTCCACCTTAATAAAAACACCTCACCTCCACGTTAATAAAAACATCTCACTTCCACGTCAATAAAAACATCTCACTTCCTCGTTAATAAAAACACCTCACCTCCACGTTAACAAAAACACCTCACTTCCACGTTATTAAAAACACCTCACTTCCACGTTATTAAAAACACCTCACTTCCATGTAATAAAAACACCTCACCATCACGTTTTTAAAAACACCTCACTGACACGTTCATAAAAACACCTCACCACCACATTTTTAAAAACACCTCACCTCCACGTTAATAAAAACACCTCACCTCCACGTTAATAAAAACACCTCACCTCCACGTTAAAAAAACCTCACTTCCACGTTAATAAAAACACCTCACTTCCACGTTATTAAAAACACCTCACTTCCACGTTATTAAAAACACCTCACTTCCACGTTAATAAAAACACCTCACTTCCACGTTCATAAAAACACCTCACTTCCACGTTAATAAAAACATCTCACTTCCACGTTAATAAAATCACCTCAACTCCACGTCAATAAAAACACCTCACTACCACGTTATTAAAAACACCTCACTTCCACGTTAATAAAAACACCTCACCATCACGTTTTTAAAAACACCTCACTGACACGTTCAAAAAAACACCTCACCACCACATTTTTAAAAACACCTCACCTCCACGTTAATAAAAACACCTCACCTCCACGTTAATAAAAACATCTCACTTCCACGTCAATAAAAACATCTCACTTCCTCGTTAATAAAAACATCTCACTTCCACGTTAATAAAAACATCTCACTTCCACGTAATTAAAAACATCTCACTTCCATGTTAATAAAAACACCTCACCTCCACGTTATTAAAAACATCTCACTTCCATGTTAATAAAAACATCTCACTTCCACGTTATTAAAAACATCTGACTTCCACGTTCATAAAAATATCTCACTTCCATGTTAATAAAAACACCTCACCTCCACGTTAATAAAAACACCTCACTTCCACCTTAATAAAAACACCTCACCTCCACGTTAATAAAAACATCTCACTTCCACGTCAATAAAAACATCTCACTTCCTCGTTAATAAAAACACCTCACCTCCACGTTAACAAAAACACCTCACTTCCACGTTATTAAAAACACCTCACTTCCACGTTATTAAAAACACCTCACTTCCACGTAATAAAAACACCTCACCATCACGTTTTTAAAAACACCTCACTGACACGTTCATAAAAACACCTCACCACCACATTTTTAAAAACACCTCACCTCCACGTTAATAAAAACACCTCACCACCACATTTTTAAAAACACCTCACCTCCACGTTAATAAAAACACCTCACTTCCACGTTTATAAAAACACCTCACTTCCACGTTAATAAAAACACATCACTTCCACGTTATTAAAAACTCCTCACTTCCAAGTTAATAAAAACACGTCACTTCCACGTTAATAAAAACACCTCACCACCACGTTATTAAAAACACCTCACCACCACGACTCCAGAGCAGTCAGGCTTTACACCAAAGAGGTCAACGATTGACCGTATCCTTGCACTTCGTGTCCTCACCGAATGCAGATGAGAGTTTCGGCAGGGGCTGCTTGCAGCCTATGTTGATCTCTGTAAAGCGTTCGATTCAGTGAATCGGGATGTCCTCTGGAGGATTCCTGGTCTTCGTGGGGTGCCACCAAAACTGATCGAACTGATGTCTGAACTCTACTCTGGTACTGAGAGTGCTGTGAAGTGTGGTGGTACCATCTCTGACTTATTTCCAGTTGTTACTGGAGTTCCTCAGGGATGTGTACTTGCCCCCACACTTTTCAGCACTTGTATGGACTGGATTCTAGGGAGGATGTCGGAGAGATCAAGTTGCGGTGCGTCATTTGGGAATGTCAAGATCTCGGACCTTGACTTTGCAGATGATGCAGTCATCTTTGCGGAGACTTTAGACATCCTCTTGGCGGCCCTCGAGGTGCTGAATGAGGAGTCGGAGCCGTTGGATTACGGGTTTCTTGGGTCAAAACTAAGATCCAGGCTTTCGGTGACATCTTGGATGCTGCTGTCCTGTCTGTGTCTGTTTGTGGTGAGGATGTTGAGGTCGTGGAGAGATTCACTTACCTTGGCAGTGATATTCATGTCTCTGCTGGCTGCGAGTTAGAGGTCAATAGACGTCTGGGTCGGGCCTGGGGAGTCATGGATTCACTGGATCATGGGGTGTGGCGCTGCCGGTACCTGTGCGGGAGGACGAAAGTCCGAGTCTTCAGGTCCTTGGTACTTCCAGTCTTGCTCTATGGGTGCGAGACCTGGACTCTGACCAAGGATCTGAGACGGAGACTTAATTCCTTTGGTACCAGGTCTCTTCGGAGAATCCTTTGCTATCGCTGGTCGGATTTTGTGTCCAACGAGCGGTTGCTGAGAGAGACTCGGATGAGATTTGTTACCTGCATAGTCCATGAGCATCAGTTGCGGCTGTATGGACATGTGGCTCGTTTTCCTGACTCTGATCCTGCTCACCAGATTCTCTCAGCGAGGGAGTCTCATGAGTGGAGGAGGCCAGTGGGTCGACCAATTGCCTCATGGTTGCAACAGGTTGACCATCATCTCAAGGAGATGGGGATGGGCCTGGCATCTGCCTGGGGGATGGCCAGACGGAGGGCCCCGGAGTACCGGCGGAAAGTGGACGCAGCGACGTGCTGTTCTGGCACATGCTCCCATACCTGACCTGACCTGACCTGACCTGACCACGTTATTAAAAACACCTCACTCCCACGTTATGAAAAACACCTCACCACCACGTTATTAAAAACACCTCACTTCCACGTTAATAAAAACACCTCACTTCTACGTTAATAAAAACATCTCACTTCTACGTTAATAAAAACATCTCACTTCCACGTTAATAAAACATCTCACTTCCACGTTAATAAAAACACCTCACTTCCACGTTAATAAAAACACCTCACCACCAAGTTAATAAAAACACCTCACTTCCACGTTAATAAAAACATCTCACTTCCACGTTAATAAAAACACCTCACTTCTACGTTAATAAAAACACCTCACTTCTACGTTAATAAAAACATCTCACTTCCACGTTTCTAAAAACATCTCACATCCACGTTAATAAAAACATCTCACTTCCACGTTAATAAAAACACCTCATTTCCAGGTGAATAAAAACACCTCACCTCCACGTTAATAAAAACACCTCGCTTCCACGTTAATAAAAACACCTCACTTCCACATTCATAAAAACACCACACCTCAACGTTATAAAAAACACCTCGCCTCCACGTTAATAAAAACACCTCACTTCCACGTTCATAAAAACACCTCACCTCAACGTCATAAAAACACCTCACTTCCACGTTAATAAAAACACCTCACTTCCAAGTTATTAAAAACATCTCACTTCCACGTTTTTAAAAACATCTCATCTCCACGTTATTAAAAACATCTCACTTCCATGTTGTTAAAACACCTCACTTCCATGTTAATAAAAACACCTCACCTCCACGTTAATAAAAACATCTCACTTCCACGTTATTAAAAACATCTCACTTCCATGTTAATAAATACATCTCACTTCCACGTTCATAAAAATATCTCACTTCCACGTTAATAAAAACACCTCACTTCCACCTTAATAAAAACACCTCACCTCCACGTTAATAAAAACATCTCACTTCCACGTCAATAAAAACATCTCACTTCCTCGTTAATAAAAATATCTCACTTCCACGTTAATAAAAACATCTCACTTCCACGTAATTAAAAACATCTCACTTCCATGTTAATAAAAACACCTCACCTCCACGTTATTAAAAACATCTCACTTCCATGTTAATAAAAACATCTCACTTCCACGTTATTAAAAACATCTGACTTCCACGTTCATAAAAATATCTCACTTCCATGTTAATAAAAACACCTCACCTCCACGTTAATAAAAACACCTCACCTCCACGTTATTAAAAACATCTCACTTCCATGTTAAGAAAAACATCTCACTTCCACGTTATTAAAAACATCTCACTTCCATGTTAATAAAAAACACCTCACTTCCACGTTATTAAAAACACCTCACTTCCACGTTATTAAAAACACCTCACTTCCACGTTATTAAAAACACCTCACTTCCACATTCATAAAAACATCTCACTTCCACGTTATTAAAAACACCTCACTTCCACGTTAATAAAAACACCTCACTTCCACGTTATTAAAAACACCTCACTTCCACGTTATTAAAAACACCTCACTTCCACGTTAATAAAAACACCTCACTTCCACGTTAATAAAACACCTCACTTCCACGTTAATAAAAACACCTCACCATCACGTTTTTAAAAACACCTCACTGACACGTTCATAAAAACACCTCACCACCACATTTTTAAAAACACCTCACCTCCACGTTAAAAAAACCTCACCTCCACGTTAATAAAAACACCTCACTTCCACGTTCATAAAACACCTCACCTCAACGTTATAAAAACACCTCGCCTCCATGTTAATAAAAACACCTCACCACCACGTTTTTAAAAACACCACACTGACACGTTAATAAAAACTCCTCATTGACACGTTAATAAAAACACCTCACCACCAAGTTTTTAAAAACACCACACTGACACGTTAATAAAAACTCCTCACTGACACGTTCATAAAAACACCTCACTTCCACGTTAATAAAACCACATCACTTCCACGTTAATAAAAACACCTCACCTCCACGTTAATAAAAACACCTCACCTCCACGTGAATAAAAACACCTCACTTCCACGTTAATAAAAACACCTCACTTCCACGTTAATAAAAACACCTCACCTCCACGTTAATAAAAACTCCTCACCTCAAAGTTATAAAAACACCTCACTGACACATTAATAAAAACACCTCACCTCCACGTTAATAAAAACACCTCACTTCCACGTTCATAAAACACCTCACCTCAACGTTATAAAAACACCTCGCCTCCATGTTAATAAAAACACCTCACTTCCACGTTAATAAAAACATCTCACTTCCACGTTAATAAAATCACCTCAACTCCACGTTAATAAAAACACCTCACCACCACGTTATTAAAAACACCTCACTTCCACGTTAATAAAAACACCTCACCATCACGTTTTTAAAAACACCTCACTGACACGTTCATAAAAACACCTCACCACCACATTTTTAAAAACACCTCACCTCCACGTTAATAAAAACACCTCACCTCCACGTTAAAAAACCTCACTTTCACGTTAATAAAAACACCTCACTTCCACGTTATTAAAAACACCTCACTTCCACGTTATTAAAAACACCTCACTTCCACGTTAATAAAAACACCTCACTTCCACGTAATAAAAACACCTCACCATCACGTTTTTAAAAACACCTCACTGACACGTTCATAAAAACACCTCACCACCACATTTTTAAAAACACCTCACCTCCACGTTAATAAAAACACCTCACCTCCACGTTAATAAAAACACCTCACCTCCACGTTAAAAAAACCTCACTTCCACGTTAATAAAAACACCTCACTTCCACGTTATTAAAAACACCTCACTTCCACGTTATTAAAAACACCTCACTTCCACGTTAATAAAAACACCTCACTTCCACGTTAATAAAAACACCTCACTTCCACGTTAATAAAAACATCTCACTTCCACGTTAATAAAATCACCTCAACTCCACGTTAATAAAAACACCTCACTACCACGTTATTAAAAACACCTCACTTCCACGTTAATAAAAACACCTCACCATCACGTTTTTAAAAACACCTCACTGACACGTTCATAAAAAAACCTCACCACCACATTTTTAAAAACACCTCACCTCCACGTTAATAAAAACACCTCACCTCCACGTTAAAAAACCTCACTTCCACGTTAATAAAAACACCTCACTTCCACGTTATTAAAAACACCTCACTTCCACGTTATTAAAAACACCTCACTTCCACGTTAATAAAAACACCTCACTTCCACGTAATAAAAACACCTCACTTCCACGTTAATAAAAACACCTCACTTCCACGTTTATAAAAACACCTCACTTCCACGTTAATAAAAACACATCACTTCCACGTTATTAAAAACTCCTCACTTCCAAGTTAATAAAAACACGTCACTTCCACGTTAATAAAAACACCTCACCACCACGTTATTAAAAACACCTCACCACCACGACTCCAGAGCAGTCAGGCTTTACACCAAAGAGGTCAACGATTGACCGTATCCTTGCACTTCGTGTCCTCACCGAATGCAGATGAGAGTTTCGGCAGGGGCTGCTTGCAGCCTATGTTGATCTCTGTAAAGCGTTCGATTCAGTGAATCGTGATGTCCTCTGGAGGATTCCTGGTCTTCGTGGGGTGCCACCAAAACTGATCGAACTGATGTCTGAACTCTACTCTGGTACTGAGAGTGCTGTGAAGTGTGGTGGTACCATCTCTGACTTATTTCCAGTTGTTACTGGAGTTCCTCAGGGATGTGTACTTGCCCCCACACTTTTCAGCACTTGTATGGACTGGATTCTAGGGAGGATGTCGGAGAGATCAAGTTGCGGTGCGTCATTTGGGAATGTCAAGATCTCGGACCTTGACTTTGCAGATGATGCAGTCATCTTTGCGGAGACTTTAGACATCCTCTTGGCGGCCCTCGAGGTGCTGAATGAGGAGTCGGAGCCGTTGGATTACGGGTTTCTTGGGTCAAAACTAAGATCCAGGCTTTCGGTGACATCTTGGATGCTGCTGTCCTGTCTGTGTCTGTTTGTGGTGAGGATGTTGAGGTCGTGGAGAGATTCACTTACCTTGGCAGTGATATTCATGTCTCTGCTGGCTGCGAGTTAGAGGTCAATAGACGTCTGGGTCGGGCCTGGGGAGTCATGGATTCACTGGATCATGGGGTGTGGCGCTGCCGGTACCTGTGCGGGAGGACGAAAGTCCGAGTCTTCAGGTCCTTGGTACTTCCAGTCTTGCTCTATGGGTGCGAGACCTGGACTCTGACCAAGGATCTGAGACGGAGACTTAATTCCTTTGGTACCAGGTCTCTTCGGAGAATCCTTTGCTATCGCTGGTCGGATTTTGTGTCCAACGAGCGGTTGCTGAGAGAGACTCGGATGAGATTTGTTACCTGCATAGTCCATGAGCATCAGTTGCGGCTGTATGGACATGTGGCTCGTTTTCCTGACTCTGATCCTGCTCACCAGATTCTCTCAGCGAGGGAGTCTCATGAGTGGAGGAGGCCAGTGGGTCGACCAATTGCCTCATGGTTGCAACAGGTTGACCATCATCTCAAGGAGATGGGGATGGGCCTGGCATCTGCCTGGGGGATGGCCAGACGGAGGCCCCCGGAGTACCGGCGGAAAGTGGACGCAGCGACGTGCTGTTCTGGCACATGCTCCCATACCTGACCTGACCTGACCTGACCTGACCACGTTATTAAAAACACCTCACTCCCACGTTATGAAAAACACCTCACCACCACGTTATTAAAAACACCTCACTTCCACGTTAATAAAAACACCTCACTTCTACGTTAATAAAAACATCTCACTTCTACGTTAATAAAAACATCTCACTTCCACGTTAATAAAACATCTCACTTCCACGTTAATAAAAACACCTCACTTCCACGTTAATAAAAACACCTCACCACCAAGTTAATAAAAACACCTCACTTCCACGTTAATAAAAACATCTCACTTCCACGTTAATAAAAACACCTCACTTCCATGTGAATAAAAACACCTCACTTCTACGTTAATAAAAACATCTCACCTCCACGTTAATAAAAGCATCTCACATCCACGTTAATAAAAACATCTCACTTCCACGTTAATAAAAACACCTCATTTCCAGGTGAATAAAAACACCTCACCTCCACGTTAATAAAAACACCTCACTTCCACGTTAATAAAAACACCTCACTTCCACATTCATAAAAACACCACACCTCAACGTTATAAAAAACACCTCGCCTCCACGTTAATAAAAACACCTCACTTCCACGTTCATAAAAACACCTCACCTCAACGTCATAAAAACACCTCACTTCCACGTTAATAAAAACACCTCACTTCCAAGTTATTAAAAACATCTCACTTCCACGTTTTTAAAAACATCTCATCTCCACGTTATTAAAAACATCTCACTTCCATGTTGTTAAAACACCTCACTTCCATGTTAATAAAAACACCTCACCTCCACGTTAATAAAAACATCTCACTTCCACGTTATTAAAAACATCTCACTTCCATGTTAATAAATACATCTCACTTCCACGTTCATAAAAATATCTCACTTCCACGTTAATAAAAACACCTCACTTCCACCTTAATAAAAACACCTCACCTCCACGTTAATAAAAACATCTCACTTCCACGTCAATAAAAACATCTCACTTCCTCGTTAATAAAAACATCTCACTTCCACGTTAATAAAAACATCTCACTTCCACGTAATTAAAAACATCTCACTTCCATGTTAATAAAAACACCTCACCTCCACGTTATTAAAAACATCTCACTTCCATGTTAATAAAAACATCTCACTTCCACGTTATTAAAAACATCTGACTTCCACGTTCATAAAAATATCTCACTTCCATGTTAATAAAAACACCTCACCTCCATGTTAATAAAAACACCTCACTTCCACCTTAATAAAAACACCTCACCTCCACGTTAATAAAAACATCTCACTTCCACGTCAATAAAAACATCTCACTTCCTCGTTAATAAAAACACCTCACCTCCACGTTAACAAAAACACCTCACTTCCACGTTATTAAAAACACCTCACTTCCACGTTATTAAAAACACCTCACTTCCACGTTAATAAAAACACCTCACTTCCACGTAATAAAAACACCTCACCATCACGTTTTTAAAAACACCTCACTGACACGTTCATAAAAACACCTCACCACCACATTTTTAAAAACACCTCACCTCCACGTTAATAAAAACACCTCACCTCCACGTTAATAAAACACCTCACCTCCACGTTAAAAAAACCTCACTTCCACGTTAATAAAAACACCTCACTTCCACGCTATTAAAAACACCTCACTTCCACGTTATTAAAAACACCTCACTTCCACGTTAATAAAAACACCTCACTTCCACGTTAATAAAAACACCTCACTTCCACGTTAATAAAAACATCTCACTTCCACGTCAATAAAATCACCTCAACTCCACGTTAATAAAAACACCTCACTACCACGTTATTAAAAACACCTCACTTCCACATTAATAAAAACACCTCACCATCACGTTTTTAAAAACACCTCACTGACACGTTCATAAAAACACCTCACCACCACATTTTTAAAAACACCTCACCTCCACGTTAAAAAAACCTCACTCCCACGTTAATAAAAACACCTCACTTCCACGTTATTAAAAACACCTCACTTCCACGTTATTAAAAACACCTCACTTCCACGTTAATAAAAACACCTCACTTCCACGTAATAAAAACACCTCACTTCCACGTTAATAAAAACACCTCACTTCCACGTTTATAAAAACACCTCACTTCCACGTTAATAAAAACACATCACTTCCACGTTATTAAAAACTCCTCACTTCCAAGTTAATAAAAACACGTCACTTCCACGTTAATAAAAACACCTCACCACCACGTTATTAAAAACACCTCACCACCACGACTCCAGAGCAGTCAGGCTTTACACCAAAGAGGTCAACGATTGACCGTATCCTTGCACTTCGTGTCCTCACCGAATGCAGATGAGAGTTTCGGCAGGGGCTGCTTGCAGCCTATGTTGATCTCTGTAAAGCGTTCGATTCAGTGAATCGGGATGTCCTCTGGAGGATTCCTGGTCTTCGTGGGGTGCCACCAAAACTGATCGAACTGATGTCTGAACTCTACTCTGGTACTGAGAGTGCTGTGAAGTGTGGTGGTACCATCTCTGACTTATTTCCAGTTGTTACTGGAGTTCCTCAGGGATGTGTACTTGCCCCCACACTTTTCAGCACTTGTATGGACTGGATTCTAGGGAGGATGTCGGAGAGATCAAGTTGCGGTGCGTCATTTGGGAATGTCAAGATCTCGGACCTTGACTTTGCAGATGATGCAGTCATCTTTGCGGAGACTTTAGACATCCTCTTGGCGGCCCTCGAGGTGCTGAATGAGGAGTCGGAGCCGTTGGTATTACGGGTTTCTTGGGTCACAACTAAGATCCAGGCTTTCGGTGACATCTTGGATGCTGCTGTCCTGTCTGTGTCTGTTTGTGGTGAGGATGTTGAGGTCGTGGAGAGATTCACTTACCTTGGCAGTGATATTCATGTCTCTGCTGGCTGCGAGTCAGAGGTCAATAGACGTCTGGGTCGGGCCTGGGGAGTCATGGATTCACTGGATCATGGGGTGTGGCGCTGCCGGTACCTGTGCGGGAGGACGAAAGTCCGAGTCTTCAGGTCCTTGGTACTTCCAGTCTTGCTCTATGGGTGCGAGACCTGGACTCTGACCAAGGATCTGAGACGGAGACTTAATTCCTTTGGTACCAGGTCTCTTCGGAGAATCCTTTGCTATCGCTGGTCGGATTTTGTGTCCAACGAGCGGTTGCTGAGAGAGACTCGGATGAGATTTGTTACCTGCATAGTCCATGAGCATCAGTTGCGGCTGTATGGACATGTGGCTCGTTTTCCTGACTCTGATCCTGCTCACCAGATTCTCTCAGCGAGGGAGTCTCATGAGTGGAGGAGGCCAGTGGGTCGACCAATTGCCTCATGGTTGCAACAGGTTGACCATCATCTCAAGGAGATGGGGATGGGCCTGGCATCTGCCTGGGGGATGGCCAGACGGAGGCCCCTGGAGTACCGGCGGAAAGTGGACGCAGCGACGTGCTGTTCTGGCACATGCTCCCATACCTGACCTGACCTGACCTGACCACGTTATTAAAAACACCTCACTCCCACGTTATGAAAAACACCTCACCACCACGTTATTAAAAACACCTCACTTCCACGTTAATAAAAACACCTCACTTCTACGTTAATAAAAACATCTCACTTCTACGTTAATAAAAACATCTCAATTCCACGTTAATAAAACACCTCACTTCCACGTTAATAAAAACACCTCACTTCCACGTTAATAAAAACACCTCACTTCCACGTTAATAAAAACACCTCACCACCAAGTTAATAAAAACACCTCACTTCCACGTTAATAAAAACATCTCACTTCCACGTTAATAAAAACACCTCACTTCCATGTGAATAAAAAAACCTCACTTCTACGTTAATAAAAACATCTCACCTCCACGTTAATAAAAACATCTCACTTCCACGTTTCTAAAAACATCTCACATCCACGTTAATAAAAACATCTCACTTCCACGTTAATAAAAACACCTCATTTCCAGGTGAATAAAAACACCTCACCTCCACGTTAATAAAAACACCTCACTTCCACGTTAATAAAAACACCTCACTTCCACATTCATAAAAACACCACACCTCAACGTTATAAAAAACACCTCGCCTCCACGTTAAAAAAACACCTCACTTCCACGTTCATAAAAACACCTCACCTCAACGTCATAAAAACACCTCACTTCCACGTTAATAAAAACACCTCACTTCCAAGTTATTAAAAACATCTCACTTCCACGTTTTTAAAAACATCTCATCTCCACGTTATTAAAAACATCTCACTTCCATGTTGTTAAAACACCTCACTTCCATGTTAATAAAAACATCTCACCTCCACGTTAATAAAAACATCTCACTTCCACGTTATTAAAAACATCTCACTTCCATGTTAATAAATACATCTCACTTCCACGTTCATAAAAATATCTCACTTCCACGTTAATAAAAACACCTCACTTCCACCTTAATAAAAACACCTCACCTCCACGTTAATAAAAACATCTCACTTCCACGTCAATAAAAACATCTCACTTCCTCGTTAATAAAAACATCTCACTTCCACGTTAATAAAAACATCTCACTTCCACGTAATTAAAAACATCTCACTTCCATGTTAATAAAAACACCTCACCTCCACGTTATTAAAAACATCTCACTTCCATGTTAATAAAAACATCTCACTTCCACGTTATTAAAAACATCTGACTTCCACGTTCATAAAAATATCTCACTTCCATGTTAATAAAAACACCTCACCTCCACGTTAATAAAAACACCTCACTTCCACCTTAATAAAAACACCTCACCTCCACGTTAATAAAAACATCTCACTTCCACGTCAATAAAAACATCTCACTTCCTCGTTAATAAAAACACCTCACCTCCACGTTAACAAAAACACCTCACTTCCACGTTATTAAAAACACCTCACTTCCACGTTATTAAAAACACCTCACTTCCACGTAATAAAAACACCTCACCATCACGTTTTTAAAAACACCTCACTGACACGTTCATAAAAACACCTCACCACCACATTTTTAAAAACACCTCACCTCCACGTTAATAAAAACACCTCACCTCCACGTTAATAAAAACACCTCACCTCCACGTTAAAAAACCTCACTTCCACGTTAATAAAAACACCTCACTTCCACGTTATTAAAAACACCTCACTTCCACGTTATTAAAAACACCTCACTTCCACGTTAATAAAAACACCTCACTTCCACGTTCATAAAAACACCTCACTTCCACGTTAATAAAAACATCTCACTTCCACGTTAATAAAATCACCTCAACTCCACGTCAATAAAAACACCTCACTACCACGTTATTAAAAACACCTCACTTCCACATTAATAAAAACACCTCACCATCACGTTTTTAAAAACACCTCACTGACACGTTCAAAAAAACACCTCACCACCACATTTTTAAAAACACCTCACCTCCACGTTAATAAAAACACCTCACCTCCACGTTAATAAAAACATCTCACTTCCACTCAATAAAAACATCTCACTTCCTCGTTAATAAAAACATCTCACTTCCACGTTAATAAAAACATCTCACTTCCACGTAATTAAAAACATCTCACTTCCATGTTAATAAAAACACCTCACCTCCACGTTATTAAAAACATCTCACTTCCATGTTAATAAAAACATCTCACTTCCACGTTATTAAAAACATCTGACTTCCACGTTCATAAAAATATCTCACTTCCATGTTAATAAAAACACCTCACCTCCACGTTAATAAAAACACCTCACTTCCACCTTAATAAAAACACCTCACCTCCACGTTAATAAAAACATCTCACTTCCACGTCAATAAAAACATCTCACTTCCTCGTTAATAAAAACACCTCACCTCCACGTTAACAAAAACACCTCACTTCCACGTTATTAAAAACACCTCACTTCCACGTTATTAAAAACACCTCACTTCCACGTAATAAAAACACCTCACCATCACGTTTTTAAAAACACCTCACTGACACGTTCATAAAAACACCTCACCACCACATTTTTAAAAACACCTCACCTCCACGTTAATAAAAACACCTCACCTCCACGTTAATAAAAACACCTCACCTCCACGTTAAAAAAACCTCACTTCCACGTTAATAAAAACACCTCACTTCCACGTTATTAAAAACACCTCACTTCCACGTTATTAAAAACACCTCACTTCCACGTTAATAAAAACACCTCACTTCCACGTTCATAAAAACACCTCACTTCCACGTTAATAAAAACATCTCACTTCCACGTTAATAAAATCACCTCAACTCCACGTCAATAAAAACACCTCACTACCACGTTATTAAAAACACCTCACTTCCACGTTAATAAAAACACCTCACCATCACATTTTTAAAAACACCTCACTGACACGTTCAAAAAAACACCTCACCACCACATTTTTAAAAACACCTCACCTCCACGTTAATAAAAACACCTCACCTCCACGTTAATAAAAACATCTCACTTCCACGTCAATAAAAACATCTCACTTCCTCGTTAATAAAAACATCTCACTTCCACGTTAATAAAAACATCTCACTTCCACGTAATTAAAAACATCTCACTTCCATGTTAATAAAAACACCTCACCTCCACGTTATTAAAAACATCTCACTTCCATGTTAATAAAAACATCTCACTTCCACGTTATTAAAAACATCTGACTTCCACGTTCATAAAAATATCTCACTTCCATGTTAAGAAAACACCTCACCTCCACGTTAATAAAAACACCTCACTTCCACCTTAATAAAAACACCTCACCTCCACGTTAATAAAAACATCTCACTTCCACGTCAATAAAAACATCTCACTTCCTCGTTAAAAAAACACCTCACCTCCACGTTAACAAAAACACCTCACTTCCACGTTATTAAAAACACCTCACTTCCACGTTATTAAAAACACCTCACTTCCACGTTAATAAAAACACCTCACTTCCACGTAATAAAAACACCTCACCATCACGTTTTTAAAAACACCTCACTGACACGTTCATAAAAACACCTCACCACCACATTTTTAAAAACACCTCACCTCCACGTTAATAAAAACACCTCACCTCCACGTTAATAAAAACACCTCACCTCCACGTTAAAAAAACCTCACTTCCACGTTTATAAAAACACCTCACTTCCACGTTATTAAAAACACCTCACTTCCACGTTATTAAAAACACCTCACTTCCACGTTAATAAAAACACCTCACTTCCACATTAAGAAAAACACCTCACTTCCACGTTAATAAAAACATCTCACTTCCACGTTAATAAAAACATCTCACTTCCACGTTAATAAAATCACCTCAACTCCACGTTAATAAAAACACCTCACTACCACGTTATTAAAAACACCTCACTTCCACGTTAATAAAAACACCTCACCATCACGTTTTTAAAAACACCTCACTGACACATTCATAAAAACACCTCACCACCACATTTTTAAAAACACCTCACCTCCACGTTAAAAAAACACCTCACTACCACGTTATTAAAAACACCTCACTTCCACGTTAATAAAAACACCTCACCATCACGTTATTAAAAACACCTCACTTCCACGTTAATAAAAACACCTCACTCCCACGTTAATAAAAACACCTCACTTCCACGTTATTAAAAACACCTCACTTCCACGTTATTAAAAACACCTCACTTCCACGTTAATAAAAACACCTCACTTCCACGTAATAAAAACACCTCACTTCCACGTTAATAAAATCACCTCAACTCCACGTTAATAAAAACACCTCACTACCACGTTATTAAAAACACCTCACTTCCACGTTATTAAAAACACCTCACTTCCACTTTATTAAAAACACCTCACTTCCACGTTAATAAAAACACCTCACTTCCACGTTCATAAAAACACCTCACTTCCACGTTAATAAAAACATCTCACTTCCACGTTAATAAAATCACCTCAACTCCACGTCAATAAAAACACCTCACTACCACGTTATTAAAAACACCTCACTTCCACGTTAATAAAAACACCTCACCATCACGTTTTTAAAAACACCTCACTGACACGTTCAAAAAAACACCTCACCACCACATTTTTAAAAACACCTCACCTCCACGTTAATAAAAACACCTCACCTCCACGTTAATAAAAACATCTCACTTCCACGTCAATAAAAACATCTCACTTCCTCGTTAATAAAAACATCTCACTTCCACGTTAATAAAAACATCTCACTTCCACGTAATTAAAAACATCTCACTTCCATGTTAATAAAAACACCTCACCTCCACGTTATTAAAAACATCTCACTTCCATGTTAATAAAAACATCTCACTTCCACGTTATTAAAAACATCTGACTTCCACGTTCATAAAAATATCTCACTTCCATGTTAATAAAAACACCTCACCTCCACGTTAATAAAAACACCTCACTTCCACCTTAATAAAAACACCTCACCTCCACGTTAATAAAAACATCTCACTTCCACGTCAATAAAAACATCTCACTTCCTCGTTAAAAAAACACCTCACCTCCACGTTAACAAAAACACCTCACTTCCACGTTATTAAAAACACCTCACTTCCACGTTATTAAAAACACCTCACTTCCACATTAAGAAAAACACCTCACTTCCACGTTAATAAAAACATCTCACTTCCACGTTAATAAAAACATCTCACTTCCACGTTAATAAAATCACCTCAACTCCACGTTAATAAAAACACCTCACTACCACGTTATTAAAAACACCTCACTTCCACGTTAATAAAAACACCTCACCATCACGTTTTTAAAAAACACCTCACTGACACATTCATAAAAACACCTCACCACCACATTTTTAAAAACACTTCACCTCCACGTTAAAAAAACACCTCACTACCACGTTATTAAAAACACCTCACTTCCACGTTAATAAAAACACCTCACCATCTCGTTATTAAAAACACCTCACTTCCACGTTAATAAAAACACCTCACTCCCACGTTAATAAAAACACCTCACTTCCACGTTATTAAAAACACCTCACTTCCACGTTATTAAAAACACCTCACTTCCACGTTAATAAAAACACCTCACTTCCACGTAATAAAAACACCTCACTTCCACGTTAATAAAATCACCTCAACTCCACGTTAATAAAAACACCTCACTACCACGTTATTAAAAACACCTCACTTCCACGTTAATAAAAACACCTCACCATCACGTTTTTAAAAACACCTCACTGACACATTCATAAAAACACCTCACCACCACATTTTTAAAAACACCTCACCTCCACGTTAAAAAAACACCTCACTACCACGTTATTAAAAACACCTCACTTCCACGTTAATAAAAACACCTCACCATCACGTTATTAAAAACACCTCACTTCCACGTTATTAAAAACTCCTCACTTCCAAGTTAATAAAAACACGTCACTTCCACGTTAATAAAAACACCTCACCACCACGTTATTAAAAACACCTCACCACCACGACTCCAGAGCAGTCAGGCTTTACACCAAAGAGGTCAACGATTGACCGTATCCTTGCACTTCGTGTCCTCACTGAATGCAGATGAGAGTTTCGGCAGGGGCTGCTTGCAGCCTATGTTGATCTCTGTAAAGCGTTCGATTCAGTGAATCGGGATGTCCTCTGGAGGATTCCTGGTCTTCGTGGGGTGCCACCAAAACTGATCGAACTGATGTCTGAACTCTACTCTGGTACTGAGAGTGCTGTGAAGTGTGGTGGTACCATCTCTGACTTATTTCCAGTTGTTACTGGAGTTCCTCAGGGATGTGTACTTGCCCCCACACTTTTCAGCACTTGTATGGACTGGATTCTAGGGAGGATGTCGGAGAGATCAAGTTGCGGTGCGTCATTTGGGAATGTCAAGATCTCGGACCTTGACTTTGCAGATGATGCACTCATCTTTGCGGAGACTTTAGACATCCTCTTGGCGGCCCTCGAGATGCTGAATGAGGAGTCGGAGCCGTTGGATTACGGGTTTCTTGGGTCAAAACTAAGATCCAGGCTTTCGGTGACATCTTGGATGCTGCTGTCCTGTCTGTGTCTGTTTGTGGTGAGGATGTTGAGGTCGTGGAGAGATTCACTTACCTTGGCAGTGATATTCATGTCTCTGCTGGCTGCGAGTCAGAGGTCAATAGACGTCTGGGTCGGGCCTGGGGAGTCATGGATTCACTGGATCATGGGGTGTGGCGCTGCCGGTACCTGTGCGGGAGGACGAAAGTCCGAGTCTTCAGGTCCTTGGTACTTCCAGACCTGCTCTATGGGTGCGAGACCTGGACTCTGACCAAGGATCTGAGACGGAGACTTAATTCCTTTGGTACCAGGTCTCTTCGGAGAATCCTTTGCTATCGCTGGTCGGATTTTGTGTCCAACGAGCGGTTGCTGAGAGAGACTCGGATGAGATTTGTTACCTGCATAGTCCATGAGCATCAGTTGCGGCTGTATGGACATGTGGCTCGTTTTCCTGACTCTGATCCTGCTCACCAGATTCTCTCAGCGAGGGAGTCTCATGAGTGGAGGAGGCCAGTGGGTCGACCAATTGCCTCATGGTTGCAACAGGTTGACCATCATCTCAAGGAGATGGGGATGGGCCTGGCATCTGCCTGGGGGATGGCCAGACGGAGGCCCCTGGAGTACCGGCGGAAAGTGGACGCAGCGACGTGCTGTTCTGGCACATGCTCCCATACCTGACCTGACCTGACCTGACCACGTTTTTAAAAACACCTCACTCCCACGTTATGAAAAACACCTCACCACCACGTTATTAAAAACACCTCACTTCCACGTTAATAAAAACACCTCACTTCTACGTTAATAAAAACATCTCACTTCTACGTTAATAAAAACATCTCACTTCCACGTTAATAAAACACCTCACTTCCACGTTAATAAAAACACCTCACTTCCACGTTAATAAAAACACCTCACCACCAAGTTAATAAAAACACCTCACTTCCACGTTAATAAAAACATCTCACTTCCACGTTAATAAAAACACCTCACTTCAATGTTAATAAAAACACCTCACTTCTACGTTAATAAAAACATCTCACCTCCACGTTAATAAAAACATCTCACTTCCACGTTTCTAAAAACATCTCACATCCACGTTAATAAAAACATCTCACTTCCACGTTAATAAAAACACCTCATTTCCAGGTGAATAAAAACACCTCACCTCCACGTTAATAAAAACACCTCGCTTCCACGTTAATAAAAACACCTCACTTCCACATTCATAAAAACACCACACCTCAACGTTATAAAAAACACCTCGCCTCCACGTTAATAAAAACATCTCACTTCCACGTTCATAAAACACCTCACCTCAACGTCATAAAAACACCTCACTTCCACGTTAATAAAAACACCTCACTTCCAAGTTATTAAAAACATCTCACTTCCACGTTTTTAAAAACATCTCATCTCCACGTTATTAAAAACATCTCACTTCCTTGTTGTTAAAACACCTCACTTCCATGTTAATAAAAACACCTCACCTCCACGTTAATAAAAACATCTCACTTCCACGTTATTAAAAACATCTCACTTCCATGTTAATAAATACATCTCACTTCCACGTTTTTGTCAGGTCAGTGACTGAGGCGAGTGATCTTACCGTGAAGGATGCATTCTACGCCACACTCGAGTCTGTGGTTGATCTTTTGTCAGGTCAGGTTCGATCTGTGACCTGCTACAGGTACCATGTAAACCTGTACTAACCTGTTCCATGGTCGGGTTGTCGGCGACTAAACCGTCTCCCCCACCAGGTTTTCTGGTGAGGAGGGTGTTTGGATATGGACACCCAGCAGGATTAAAAACAAAACCTGTCAAAGGGCGGAGGAGCTCCTTGTGAGCCAACGGCCATCCATATCTAGTGCCCAACTGTGTCTGCGGACGTCCTCCTGCAGTTGGGTTACTTCTTATTTGGAGGTTGGTGGCAGGATTTGCACTCCAGCCACCGTAAAACGCTTCATTCCGCAAAACGCAAAAACGCAAAAAAATCTGAAAACCCACTCCGTGGGAGTACCTCCTGTGCAGCTTCCCTTCGCAGGGCAGCTCACCGGATGATGGGATTGGGGCAAAGCCTTCGGGACCCCCAATCTTTGATAGGAGGGAAACCACGGGGTAACATCCCTGGGTCAGATTGCGGGAGAGTGTGTCGGAGTGGTGCTGAGGTGTCGTCCACCAGACGGCGGTCTCCTTGGGTTAACCTGAGGCGGTCCCTTCGGGTGGGTGCCTGGAATGTCCTATCCCTAAGAGAGGATGATCACCTGTCTCTGTTATCATCTGAGCTCAAGCGTTTGGACATCGGGATTGCAGCTCTCTCTGAGGTTCGGAGACCGGATTGCGGCGAGATAATGGTGGGTGGTTACACCTACTATTGGTCTGGTCGCTCTGATGGTTACCATACCCAAGGAGTTGCTGTAGCTGTGTCCAATAAGCTGACCCCAATGATAATTGAGGTAACACCGGTCAACGAGCGTATTATGAGATTAAGGATTCGTCACTCCTTAGGTGTCATTTCCCTGGTCTCTATTTATGCTCCGACTGAGGCGAGTGATCTTACCGTGAAGGATGCATTCTACGCCACACTCGAGTCTGTGGTTGATCAGTGCCCCAGACGAGATACACTTCTAGTCTTGGGGGATTTCAATGCATCGACTGGAACTGATAGGGATGGTTATGAGGTGTGTGTTGGTCCCCATGGGTCAGGAACTATGAACCAGAATAGCACTAAGTTCCTTGACTTTGCAAGAAGTCATGGACTTAGGGTGGCTGGTTCATGGTTTCAGCGCCCGCAAGCTCATCGCTGGACTTGGTATTCCAACGCTGGCGGTGTGGCAAAGGAGATTGACCATGTCCTCATTGACGGTCGTTGGAGGATGATCCAGAACTGCAGGGTCTACCGGAGTGCTCAGTTCCTCAATACTGACCACAGGCTTGTTGTAGTAACTCTAAAGCTGCACCTTAAATCCTGGAGAATGGTACCATCCCAGCCTAGGCTGGATGTTGCCAAGCTCAGGGATGAGAGAGTAGCTGAGGAGTTTGCGAACAGGCTGAGTGGACACTTGGGGGGTCTGGGTGCTTTGGGGGTCCTGAAGAGTTGTGGAGCACCTTCAAGACCACCGTCCTTGATGTTGCCGGTGGATGCCTTGGAGTTCACCGCAGGGCAAAGAAGAATTTTGTCTCTCAAGGGACACTGGATACCATTGACCAGAGTCGCAGGGCCAGGCTGAATGGCAGAGCTGAGCTGTTCAGGGAGCTGAGGCGTAAAACTGTACGTGCACTGAGGGTGGACAAGGAGGCCTATGTGCGAGGAATCTGTGAGGGGGTAGAGCATCACCTGTGGACAGGTGATTCTCGTCCCGCTTACAGGGGAATTCGCGCATTACGTTCATCCAAGCCCATCCCTCGGAGCACTGCAGTTCGAGCAGAGAGTGGTAGGCTCTTGACAGAGGAGTCTGAAGTGAAGGCCCGCTGGGCCGGTTACTTTGAGCGGTTGTACCAGGCTGATCCCCCAGCTGTCGAGTTGGACGTCAAGGGTGTTACAATCCCTGTTGCTGACCCTCCAATCAACTGTGGTCCACCATCGCTTGTGGAAACACGGGCTGCGGTGAACCAGTTGAAACGGGGCAAAGCTCCAGGGATCTGTGGCATCCATGCTGAACTTCTCAAGGCTGGTGGGAATGCTGCACTCGCGTCGTTGCATGCAGTTTTGTGCTCTGCCTGGAACACAGGCATCATCCCAACTGACTGGAAGAGGGGCCTTGTTGTCCCTCTCTGGAAAGGGAAGGGTGATCGCCAAGACTGCAACAACTACCGAGGGGTGACGCTGCTCTCAGTGCCGGGCAAGGTCTTTGCTCGGATAATTCTTGATAGGGTTCGCCACCATCTGCTTGAGCACCAGCGTCCAGAGCAGTCAGGCTTTACACCAAAGAGGTCAACGATTGACCGTATCCTTGCTCTTCGTGTCCTCACTGAACGCAGACGAGAGTTTCGGCAGGGGCTGCTTGCAGCCTATGTTGATCTCTGTAAAGCGTTCGATTCAGTGAATCGGGATGTCCTCTGGAGGATTCCTGGTCTTCGTGGGGTGCCACCAAAACTGATCGAACTGATGTCTGAACTCTACTCTGGTACTGAGAGTGCTGTGAAGTGTGGTGGTACCATCTCTGACTTATTTCCAGTTGTTACTGGAGTTCCTCAGGGATGTGTACTTGCCCCCACACTTTTCAGCACTTGTATGGACTGGATTTTTGGGAGGATGTCGGAGAGATCAAGTTGCGGTGCATCGTTTGGCAATGTCAAGATCTCGGACCTTGATTTTGCAGATGATGCAGTCATCTTTGCGGAGACTTTAGACATCCTCTTGGGGGCCCTCGAGGTGCTGAATGAGGAGTCGGAGCCGTTGGGATTACGGATTTCTTGGGTCAAAACAAAGATCCAGGCTTTCGGTGACATCTTGGATGCTGCTGTCCTGTCTGTGTCTGTTTGTGGTGAGGATGTTGAGGTCGTGGATAGATTCACTTACCTTGGCAGTGATATTCATGTCTCCGCAGGTTGTGAGCCGGAGGTCAATAGACGTCTGGGTCGGGCCTGGGGAGTCATGGATTCACTGGATCATGGGGTGTGGCGCTGCCGGTACCTGTGCGGGAGGACGAAAGTCCGAGTCTTCAGGTCCTTGGTACTTCCAGTCTTGCTCTATGGGTGCGAGACTTGGACTTTGACCAAGGATCTGAGACGGAGACTTAATTCCTTTGGTACCAGGTCTCTTCGGAGAATCCTTGGCTATCGCTGGTCGGATTTTGTGTCCAACGAGCGGTTGCTGAGAGAGACTCGGATGAGATTTGTTACCTGCATAGTCCGTGAGCGTCAGCTGCGGCTGTATGGACATGTGGCTCGTTTTCCTGACGCTGATCCTGCTCACCAGATTCTCTCAGCGAGGGAGTCTCATGAGTGGAGGAGGCCAGTGGGCCGACCACGTGCCTCATGGTTGCAGCAGGTTGACCATCATCTCAAGGAGATGGGGATGGGCCTGGCATCTGCCTGGGGGATGGCCAGACGGAGGCCCCTGGAGTACCGGCGGAAAGTGGACGCAGCGACGCGCTGTTCTGGCACATGCTCCCATACCTGACCTGACCTGACTTCCACGTTCATAAAAATATCTCACTTCCACGTTAATAAAAACACCTCACTTCCACCTTAATAAAAACACCTCACCTCCACGTTAATAAAAACATCTCACTTCCACGTCAATAAAAACATCTCACTTCCTCGTTAATAAAAATATCTCACTTCCACGTTAATAAAAATATCTCACTTCCACGTAATTAAAAACATCTCACTTCCATGTTAATAAAAACACCTCACCTCCACGTTATTAAAAACATCTCACTTCCATGTTAATAAAAACATCTCACTTCCACGTTATTAAAAACATCTGACTTCCACGTTCATAAAAATATCTCACTTCCATGTTAATAAAAACACCTCACCTCCACGTTAATAAAAACACCTCACCTCCACGTTATTAAAAACATCTCACTTCCATGTTAAGAAAAACATCTCACTTCCACGTTATTAAAAACATCTCACTTCCATGTTAATAAAAAACACCTCACTTCCACGTTATTAAAAACACCTCACTTCCACGTTATTAAAAACACCTCACTTCCACGTTATTAAAAACACCTCACTTCCACATTCATAAAAACATCTCACTTCCACGTTATTAAAAACACCTCACTTCCACGTTAATAAAAACACCTCACTTCCACGTTATTAAAAACATCTCACTTCCATGTTGTTAAAACACCTCACTTCCATGTTAATAAAAACACCTCACCTCCACCTTAATAAAAACACCTCACTTCCACGTTAATAAAGACACCTCACTTCCAAGTTAGTAAAAACATCTCACGTCCACGTTTTTAAAAACATCTCATCTCCACGTTATTAAAAACATCTCACTTCCATGTTGTTAAAACACCTCACTTCCATGTTAATAAAAACACCTCACCTCCACGTTAATAAAAACATCTCACTTCCACGTTATTAAAAACATCTCACTTCCATGTTAATAAAAACATCTCACTTCCACGTTCATAAAAATATCTCACTTCCACGTTAATAAAAACACTTCACTTCCACCTTAATAAAAACACCTCACCTCCACGTTAATAAAAACATCTCACTTCCACGTTAATAAAAACATCTCACTTCCACGTTAATAAAAACATCTCACTTCCACGTTAATAAAAACATCTCACTTCCACGTAATTACAAACATCTCACTTCCATGTTAATAGAAACACCTCACCTCCATGTTATTAAAAACATCTCACTTCCATGTTAATAAAAACATCTCACTTCCACGTTATTAAAAACATCTGACTTCCACGTTCATTAAAATATCTCACTTCCATGTTAATAAAAACACCTCACCTCCACGTTAATAAAAACACCTCACCTCCACGTTATTAAAAACATCTCACTTCCATGTTAAGAAAAACATCTCACTTCCACGTTATTAAAAACATCTCACTTCCATGTTAATAAAAAACACCTCACTTCCACGTTATTAAAAACACCTCACTTCCACGTTATTAAAAACACCTCACTTCCACGTTATTAAAAACACCTCACTTCCACATTAATAAAAACATCTCACTTCCACGTTATTAAAAACACCTCACTTCCACGTTATTAAAAACATCTCACTTCCATGTTGTTAAAACACCTCACTTCCATGTTAATAAAAACACCTCACCTCCACCTTAATAAAAACATCTCACTTCCACTTAATAAAAACACCTCACTTCCACGTTAATAAAAACACCTCACTTCCACGTTAATAAAAAACCTCACTTCCACATTAATAAAAACATCTCACTTCCATGTTAATAAAAACACCTCACTTCCACGTTATTAAAAACACCTCACTTCCACGTTAACAAAAACATTTCACTTCCACGTTCATAAAAACATCTCACTTCCACGTTTCTAAAAACATCTCACATCCACGTTAATAAAAACATCTCACTTCCACGTTAATAAAAACACCTCATTTCCAGGTGAATAAAAACACCTCACCTCCACGTTAATAAAAACACCTCACTTCCACGTTAATAAAAACACCTCACTTCCACATTCATAAAAACACCACACCTCAACGTTATAAAAAACACCTCGCCTCCACGTTAATAAAAACACCTCACTTCCACGTTCATAAAAACACCTCTCCTCAACGTCATAAAAACACCTCACTTCCACGTGAATAAAAACACCTCACTTCCAAGTTATTAAAAACATCTCACTTCCACGTTTTTAAAAACATCTCATCTCCACGTTATTAAAAACATCTCACTTCCATGTTGTTAAAACACCTCACTTCCATGTTAATAAAACACCTCACCTCCACGTTAATAAAAACATCTCACTTCCACGTTATTAAAAACATCTCACTTCCATGTTAATAAAAACATCTCACTTCCACGTTCATAAAAATATCTCACTTCCACGTTAATAAAAACACCTCACTTCCACCTTAATAAAAACACCTCACCTCCACGTTAATAAAAACATCTCACTTCCACGTTAATAAAAACATCTCACTTCCACGTTAATAAAAACATCTCACTTCCACGTTAATAAAAACATCTCACTTCCACGTTAATAAAAACATCTCACTTCCACGTAATTAAAAACATCTCACTTCCACGTTCAAAAAACACCTCACCTCAACGTTTTAAAAACACCTCACTTCCACGTCAATAAAAACACCTCACTTCCAAGTTATTAAAAATATCTCACTTCCACGTTTTTAAAACATCTCATCTCCACGTTATTAAAAACATCTCACTTCCATGTTGTTAAAACACCTCAGTTCCATGTTAATAAAAACACCTCACCTCCACGTTAATAAAAACATCTCACTTCCACGTTATTAAAAACATCTCACTTCCATGTTAATAAAAACATCTCACTTCCACGTTCATAAAAACACCTCACCTCAACGTTATAAAAACACCTCACTTCCACGTTAATAAAAACACCTCACATCCAAGTTATTAAAAACATCTCACTTCCACGTTTTTAAAAACATCTCATCTCCACGTTATTAAAAACATCTCACTTCCATGTTGTTAAAACACCTCAGTTCCATGTTAATAAAAACACCTCACCTCCACGTTAATAAAAACATCTCACTTCCACGTTATTAAAAAGATCTCACTTCCATGTTAATAAAAACACCTCACCTCCACGTTATTAAAAACATCTCACTTCCACGTTATTAAAAACATCTCACTTCCATGTTAATAAAAACATCTCACTTCCACGTTCATAAAAACATCTCACTTCCACGTAATAAAAACACCTCACCTCCACAATATTAAAAACATCTCACTTCCATGTTCATAAAAACATCTCACTTCCATGTTAATAAAAACACCTCACCTCCACAATATTAAAAACATCTCACTTCCATATTCATAAAAACATCTCACTTCCATGTTAATAAAAACACCTCACCTCCACGTTATTAAAAACATCTCACTTCCACATTATTAAAAACATCTCACTTCCATGTTAATAAAAACATCTCACTTCCACGTTCATAAAAATATCTCACTTCCACGTAAATAAAAACACCTCACCTCCACGTTAAGAAAAACACCTCACCTCCACGTTAATAAAAACACCTCACCTCCACGTTAATAAAATCATCTCACCTCCACGTTATTAAAAACATCTCACTTCCATGTTAATAAAAACACCTCACTTCCACGTTAATAAAAACACCTCACTTCCACGTTAATAAAACACCTCACTTCCATGTTAATAAAAACACCTCACTTCCACGTTAATAAAAACATCTCACTTCACGTTAATAAAAACACCTCAATTCCACGTCAATAAAAACACCTCACTTCCACGTTAAAAAAAACATCTCACTTCCACGTTAATAAAAACTCCTCACCTCAACGTTATAAAAACACCTCACTTCCACGTTCATAAAAACACCTCACCTCCACGTTAATAAAAACACCTCACTTCCACGTTCATAAAACACCTCACCTCAACGTTATAAAAACACCTCGCCTCCATGTTAATAAAAACACCTCACCACCACGTTTTTAAAAACACCACACTGACACGTTAATAAAAACTCCTCACTGACACGTTCATAAAAACACCTCACTTCCACGTTAATAAAACCACATCACTTCCACGTTAATAAAAACACCTCACCTCCACGTTAATAAAAACACCTCAACTCCACGTTAATAAAAACACCTCACTACCACGTTATTAAAAACACCTCACTTCCACGTTAATAAAAACACCTCACCATCACGTTTTTAAAAACACCTCACTGACACGTTCATAAAAACACCTCACCACCACATTTTTAAAAACACCTCACCTCCACGTTAATAAAAACACCTCACCTCCACGTTAAAAAACCTCACTTCCACGTTAATAAAAACACCTCACTTCCACGTTATTAAAAAAACCTCACTTCCACGTTAATAAAAAAACCTCACTTCCACGTTAATAAAAACACCTCACTTCCACGTTATTAAAAACACCTCACTTCCATGTTAGTAAAAACACCTCACTTCCACGTTATTAAAAACACCTCACCTCCACGTTAATAAAAACACCTCACTTCCACGTAATAAAAACACCTCACTTCCACGTTAATAAAAACACCTCACTTCCACGTTTATAAAAACACCTCACTTCCACGTTAATAAAAACACATCACTTCCACGTTATTAAAAACTCCTCACTTCCACGTTAATAAAAACACCTCACCACCACGACTCCAGAGCAGTCAGGCTTTACACCAAAGAGGTCAACGATTGACCGTATCCTTGCACTTCGTGTCCTCACCGAATGCAGATGAGAGTTTCGGCAGGGGCTGCTTGCAGCCTATGTTGATCTCTGTAAAGCGTTCGATTCAGTGAATCGGGATGTCCTCTGGAGGATTCCTGGTCTTCGTGGGGTGCCACCAAAACTGATCGAACTGATGTCTGAACTCTACTCTGGTACTGAGAGTGCTGTGAAGTGTGGTGGTACCATCTCTGACTTATTTCCAGTTGTTACTGGAGTTCCTCAGGGATGTGTACTTGCCCCCACACTTTTCAGCACTTGTATGGACTGGATTCTAGGGAGGATGTCGGAGAGATCAAGTTGCGGTGCGTCATTTGGGAATGTCAAGATCTCGGACCTTGACTTTGCAGATGATGCAGTCATCTTTGCGGAGACTTTAGACATCCTCTTGGCGGCCCTCGAGGTGCTGAATGAGGAGTCGGAGCCGTTGGTATTACGGGTTTCTTGGGTCAAAACTAAGATCCAGGCTTTCGGTGACATCTTGGATGCTGCTGTCCTGTCTGTGTCTGTTTGTGGTGAGGATGTTGAGGTCGTGGAGAGATTCACTTACCTTGGCAGTGATATTCATGTCTCTGCTGGCTGCGAGTCAGAGGTCAATAGACGTCTGGGTCGGGCCTGGGGAGTCATGGATTCACTGGATCATGGGGTGTGGCGCTGCCGGTACCTGTGCAGGAGGACGAAAGTCCGAGTCTTCAGGTCCTTGGTACTTCCAGTCTTGCTCTATGGGTGCGAGACCTGGATTCTGACCAAGGATCTGAGACGGAGACTTAATTCCTTTGGTACCAGGTCTCTTCGGAGAATCCTTTGCTATCGCTGGTCGGATTTTGTGTCCAACGAGCGGTTGCTGAGAGAGACTCGGATGAGATTTGTTACCTGCATAGTCCATGAGCATCAGTTGCGGCTGTATGGACATGTGGCTCGTTTTCCTGACTCTGATCCTGCTCACCAGATTCTCTCAGCGAGGGAGTCTCATGAGTGGAGGAGGCCAGTGGGTCGACCAATTGCCTCATGGTTGCAACAGGTTGACCATCATCTCAAGGAGATGGGGATGGGCCTGGCATCTGCCTGGGGGATGACCAGACGGAGGCCCCTGGAGTACCGGCGGAAAGTGGACGCAGCGACGTGCTGTTCTGGCACATGCTCCCATACCTGACCTGACCTGAACTGACCACGTTATTAAAAACACCTCACTCCCACGTTATGAAAAACACCTCACCACCACGTTATTAAAAACACCTCACTTCCACGTTAATAAAAACACCTCACTTCTACGTTAATAAAAACATCTCACTTCTACGTTAATAACAACATCTCACTTCCACGTTAATAAAACACCTCACTCCCACGTTAATAAAAACACCTCACTTCCACGTTAATAAAAACACCTCACCACCAAGTTAATAAAAACATCTCACTTCCACGTTAATAAAAACACCTCACTTCCATGTTAATAAAAACACCTCACTTCTACGTTAATAAAAACATCTCACCTCCACGTTAATAAAAACATCTCACTTCCACATTTTTAAAAACATCTCACATCCACGTTAATAAAAACATCTCACTTCCACGTTAATAAAAACACCTCATTTCCAGGTGAATAAAAACACCTCACCTCCACGTTAATAAAAACACCTCACTTCCACGTTAATAAAAACACCTCACTTCCACATTCATAAAAACACCACACCTCAACGTTATAAAAAACACCTCGCCTCCACGTTAATAAAAACACCTCACTTCCACGTTCATAAAAACACCTCACCTCAACATCATAAAAACACCTCACTTCCACGTTAATAAAAACACCTCACTTCCAAGTTATTAAAAACATCTCACTTCCACGTTTTTAAAAACATCTCATCTCCACGTTATTAAAAACATCTCACTTCCATGTTGTTAAAACACCTCACTTCCATGTTAATAAAAACACCTCACCTCCACGTTTATAAAAACATCTCACTTCCACGTCAATAAAAACACCTCACTTCCACCTTAATAAAAACACCTCACCTCCACGTTAATAAAAACATCTCACTTCCACGTTATTAAAAACATCTCACTTCCATGTTAATAAAAACATCTCACTTCCACGTTATTAAAAACATCTGACTTCCACGTTCATAAAAATATCTCACTTCCATGTTAATATAAACACCTCACCTCCACGTTAATAAAAACACCTCACCTCCACGTTATTAAAAACATCTCACTTCCATGTTAAGAAAAACATCTCACTTCCACGTTATTAAAAACATCTCACTTCCATGTTAATAAAAAACACCTCACTTCCACGTTAATAAAAACACCTCACTTCCACGTTATTAAAAACACCTCACTTCCACGTTATTAAAAACACCTCACTTCCACATTCATAAAACATCTCACTTCCACGTTATTAAAAACATCTCACTTCCATGTTGTTAAAACACCTCACTTCCATGTCAATAAAAACACCTCACCTCCACCTTAATAAAAACATCTCACTTCCACGTTAATAAAGACACCTCACTTCCAAGTTATTAAAAACATCTCACGTCCACGTTTTTAAAAACATCTCATCTCCACGTTATTAAAAACATCTCACTTCCATGTTAATAAAAACACCTCACCTCCACATTATTAAAAACATCTCACTTCCATGTTAATAAAAACATCTCACTTCCACGTTATTAAAAACATCTGACTTCCACGTTCATAAAAAATATCTCACTTCCATGTTAATAAAAACACCTCACCTCCACGTTAATAAAAACACCTCACCTCCACGTTATTAAAAACATCTCACTTCCATGTTCAGAAAAACATCTCACTTCCACGTTATTAAAAACATCTCACTTCCATGTTAATAAAAAACACCTCACTTCCACGTTATTGAAAACACCTCACTTCCACGTTATTAAAAACACCTCACTTCCACGTTATTAAAAACACCTCACTTCCACATTCATAAAAACATCTCACTTCCACGTTATTAAAAACATCTCACTTCCAAGTTATTAAAACACCTCACTTCCATGTTAATAAAAACACCTCACCTCCACCTTAATAAAAACATCTCACTTCCACGTTAATAAAGACACCTCACTTCCAAGTTATTAAAAACATCTCACGTCCACGTTTTTAAAAACATCTCATCTCCACGTTATTAAAAACATCTCACTTCCATGTTGTTAAAACACCTCACTTCCATGTTAATAAAAACACCTCACCTCCACGTTAATAAAAACATCTCACTTCCACGTTATTAAAAACATCTCACTTCCATGTTAATAAAAACATCTCACTTCCACGTTATTAAAAACATCTGACTTCCACGTTCATAAAAATATCTCACTTCCATGTTAATAAAAACACCTCACCTCCACGTTAATAAAAACACCTCACCTCCACGTTATTAAAAACATCTCACTTCCATGTTAATAAAAAACACCTCACTTCCACGTTAAGAAAAACATCTCACTTCCACGTTATTAAAAACATCTCACTTCCATGTTAATAAAAAACACCTCACTTCCACGTTATTAAAAACACCTCACTTCCACGTCATTAAAAACACCTCACTTCCACGTTATTAAAAACACCTCACTTCCACATTAATAAAAACATCTCACTTCCACGTTATTAAAAACACCTCACTTCCACGTTATTAAAAACATCTCACTTCCATGTTGTTAAAACACCTCACTTCCATGTTAATAAAAACACCTCACCTCCACCTTAATAAAAACATCTCACTTCCACGTTAATAAAAACACCTCACTTCCACGTTAATAAAAAACCTCACTTCCACATCAATAAAAACATCTCACTTCCATGTTAATAAAAACACCTCACTTCCACGTTATTAAAAACACCTCACTTCCACGTTAACAAAAACATTTCACTTCCATGTTCATAAAAATGTCTCACTTCCACGTTAATAAAAACATCTCACTTCCACGTTAATAAAAACATCTCACTTCCACGTTAATAAAACACCTCACCTCCACATTAAGAAAAACACCTCACCTCCATGTTATTAAAAAACACCTCACTTCCACATTAATAAAACACCTCACTCCTACGTTGTGAAAAACATCTCACTTCCACGTTTTAAAAAACATCTCACTTCCACGTTATTAAAAACACCTCACTTCCATGTTAAAAACATCTCACTTCCGCGTTAATAAAAACACCTAACTTCCAAGTTAATAAAAACACCTCACTTCCACGTTATTAAAAACACCTCACTTCCACGTTAATAAAAACATCTCACTTCCACATTAATAAAAACATCTCACTTCCACGTTATTAAAAACACCTCACTTCCACATGAAAAAAAACATCTCACTTCCACGTTATTAAAAACACCTCACCTCCACGTTAATAAAAACACCTCACTTCCATGTTATTAAAAACATCTCACTTCAATGTTATTAAAAACACCTCACTTCCACGTTCAGAAAAACATCTCACTTCCACGTTATTAAAAACACCTCACCTCCACGTTAATAAAAACACCTCACTTCCACGTTAATAAAAACACCTCACCTCCACGTTAATAAAAACACCTCACTTCCACGTTAATAAAAACACCTCACTCCCACGTTAATAAAAACACCTCACTCCCACGTTAACAAAAACACCTCACCACCACGTTAATAAAAACACCTCACCACCACGTTAATAAAAACACCTCACTTTCACTTTTATAAAAACACCTCACTTCCACGTTATTAAAAACACCTCACTTCCACGTTCATAAAACACCTCACCTCAACGTTATAAAAACACCTCGCCTCCATGTTAATAAAAACACCTCACCACCACGTTTTTAAAAACACCACACTGACACGTTAATAAAAACTCCTCACTGACACGTTCATAAAAACACCTCACTTCCACGTTAATAAAACCACATCACTTCCACGTTAATAAAAACACCTCACCTCCACGTTAATAAAAACACCTCAACTCCACGTTAATAAAAACACCTCACTACCACGTTATTAAAAACACCTCACTTCCACGTTAATAAAAACACCTCACCATCACGTTTTTAAAAACACCTCACTGACACGTTCATAAAAACACCTCACCACCACATTTTTAAAAACACCTCACCTCCACGTTAATAAAAACACCTCACCTCCACGTTAAAAAACCTCACTTCCACGTTAATAAAAACACCTCACTTCCACGTTATTAAAAAAACCTCACTTCCACGTTAATAAAAAAACCTCACTTCCACGTTAATAAAAACACCTCACTTCCACGTTATTAAAAACACCTCACTTCCATGTTAGTAAAAACACCTCACTTCCACGTTATTAAAAACACCTCACTTCCACGTTAATAAAAACACCTCACTTCCACGTAATAAAAACACCTCACTTCCACGTTAATAAAAACACCTCACTTCCACGTTTATAAAAACACCTCACTTCCACGTTAATAAAAACACATCACTTCCACGTTATTAAAAACTCCTCACTTCCACGTTAATAAAAACACCTCACCACCACGACTCCAGAGCAGTCAGGCTTTACACCAAAGAGGTCAACGATTGACCGTATCCTTGCACTTCGTGTCCTCACCGAATGCAGATGAGAGTTTCGGCAGGGGCTGCTTGCAGCCTATGTTGATCTCTGTAAAGCGTTCGATTCAGTGAATCGGGATGTCCTCTGGAGGATTCCTGGTCTTCGTGGGGTGCCACCAAAACTGATCGAACTGATGTCTGAACTCTACTCTGGTACTGAGAGTGCTGTGAAGTGTGGTGGTACCATCTCTGACTTATTTCCAGTTGTTACTGGAGTTCCTCAGGGATGTGTACTTGCCCCCACACTTTTCAGCACTTGTATGGACTGGATTCTAGGGAGGATGTCGGAGAGATCAAGTTGCGGTGCGTCATTTGGGAATGTCAAGATCTCGGACCTTGACTTTGCAGATGATGCAGTCATCTTTGCGGAGACTTTAGACATCCTCTTGGCGGCCCTCGAGGTGCTGAATGAGGAGTCGGAGCCGTTGGTATTACGGGTTTCTTGGGTCAAAACTAAGATCCAGGCTTTCGGTGACATCTTGGATGCTGCTGTCCTGTCTGTGTCTGTTTGTGGTGAGGATGTTGAGGTCGTGGAGAGATTCACTTACCTTGGCAGTGATATTCATGTCTCTGCTGGCTGCGAGTCAGAGGTCAATAGACGTCTGGGTCGGGCCTGGGGAGTCATGGATTCACTGGATCATGGGGTGTGGCGCTGCCGGTACCTGTGCAGGAGGACGAAAGTCCGAGTCTTCAGGTCCTTGGTACTTCCAGTCTTGCTCTATGGGTGCGAGACCTGGATTCTGACCAAGGATCTGAGACGGAGACTTAATTCCTTTGGTACCAGGTCTCTTCGGAGAATCCTTTGCTATCGCTGGTCGGATTTTGTGTCCAACGAGCGGTTGCTGAGAGAGACTCGGATGAGATTTGTTACCTGCATAGTCCATGAGCATCAGTTGCGGCTGTATGGACATGTGGCTCGTTTTCCTGACTCTGATCCTGCTCACCAGATTCTCTCAGCGAGGGAGTCTCATGAGTGGAGGAGGCCAGTGGGTCGACCAATTGCCTCATGGTTGCAACAGGTTGACCATCATCTCAAGGAGATGGGGATGGGCCTGGCATCTGCCTGGGGGATGACCAGACGGAGGCCACTGGAGTACCAGCGGAAAGTGGACGCAGCGACGTGCTGTTCTGGCACATGCTCCCATACCTGACCTGACCTGAACTGACCACGTTATTAAAAACACCTCACTCCCACGTTATGAAAAACACCTCACCACCACGTTATTAAAAACACCTCACTTCCACGTTAATAAAAACACCTCACTTCTACGTTAATAAAAACATCTCACTTCTACGTTAATAACAACATCTCACTTCCACGTTAATAAAACACCTCACTCCCACGTTAATAAAAACACCTCACTTCCACGTTAATAAAAACACCTCACCACCAAGTTAATAAAAACATCTCACTTCCACGTTAATAAAAACACCTCACTTCCATGTTAATAAAAACACCTCACTTCTACGTTAATAAAAACATCTCACCTCCACGTTAATAAAAACATCTCACTTCCACATTTTTAAAAACATCTCACATCCACGTTAATAAAAACATCTCACTTCCACGTTAATAAAAACACCTCATTTCCAGGTGAATAAAAACACCTCACCTCCACGTTAATAAAAACACCTCACTTCCACGTTAATAAAAACACCTCACTTCCACATTCATAAAAACACCACACCTCAACGTTATAAAAAACACCTCGCCTCCACGTTAATAAAAACACCTCACTTCCACGTTC
The DNA here is from genome assembly GCF_056783735.1 of Eptatretus burgeri. Classification (NCBI taxonomy): domain Eukaryota; kingdom Metazoa; phylum Chordata; class Myxini; order Myxiniformes; family Myxinidae; genus Eptatretus; species Eptatretus burgeri. The sequence continues at coordinate 32,104,836 of NC_140972.1, read as the reverse complement.
ATAAAAACACCTCACCTCAACATCATAAAAACACCTCACTTCCACGTTAATAAAAACACCTCACTTCCAAGTTATTAAAAACATCTCACTTCCACGTTTTTAAAAACATCTCATCTCCACGTTATTAAAAACATCTCACTTCCATGTTGTTAAAACACCTCACTTCCATGTTAATAAAAACACCTCACCTCCACGTTTATAAAAACATCTCACTTCCACGTCAATAAAAACACCTCACTTCCACCTTAATAAAAACACCTCACCTCCACGTTAATAAAAACATCTCACTTCCACGTTATTAAAAACATCTCACTTCCATGTTAATAAAAACATCTCACTTCCACGTTATTAAAAACATCTGACTTCCACGTTCATAAAAATATCTCACTTCCATGTTAATATAAACACCTCACCTCCACGTTAATAAAAACACCTCACCTCCACGTTATTAAAAACATCTCACTTCCATGTTAAGAAAAACATCTCACTTCCACGTTATTAAAAACATCTCACTTCCATGTTAATAAAAAACACCTCACTTCCACGTTATTAAAAACACCTCACTTCCACGTTATTAAAAACACCTCACTTCCACGTTATGAAAAACACCTCACTTCCACATTCATAAAACATCTCACTTCCACGTTATTAAAAACATCTCACTTCCATGTTGTTAAAACACCTCACTTCCATGTCAATAAAAACACCTCACCTCCACCTTAATAAAAACATCTCACTTCCACGTTAATAAAGACACCTCACTTCCAAGTTATTAAAAACATCTCACGTCCACGTTTTTAAAAACATCTCATCTCCACGTTATTAAAAACATCTCACTTCCATGTTAATAAAAACACCTCACCTCCACGTTATTAAAAACATCTCACTTCCATGTTAATAAAAACATCTCACTTCCACGTTATTAAAAACATCTGACTTCCACGTTCATAAAAAATATCTCACTTCCATGTTAATAAAAACACCTCACCTCCACGTTAATAAAAACACCTCACCTCCACGTTATTAAAAACATCTCACTTCCATGTTCAGAAAAACATCTCACTTCCACGTTATTAAAAACATCTCACTTCCATGTTAATAAAAAACACCTCACTTCCACGTTATTGAAAACACCTCACTTCCACGTTATTAAAAACACCTCACTTCCACGTTATTAAAAACACCTCACTTCCACATTCATAAAAACATCTCACTTCCACGTTATTAAAAACATCTCACTTCCAAGTTATTAAAACACCTCACTTCCATGTTAATAAAAACACCTCACCTCCACCTTAATAAAAACATCTCACTTCCACGTTAATAAAGACACCTCACTTCCAAGTTATTAAAAACATCTCACGTCCACGTTTTTAAAAACATCTCATCTCCACGTTATTAAAAACATCTCACTTCCATGTTAATAAAAACACCTCACCTCCACGTTAATAAAAACATCTCACTTCCACGTTATTAAAAACATCTCACTTCCATGTTAATAAAAACATCTCACTTCCACGTTATTAAAAACATCTGACTTCCACGTTCATAAAAATATCTCACTTCCATGTTAATAAAAACACCTCACCTCCACGTTAATAAAAACACCTCACCTCCACGTTATTAAAAACATCTCACTTCCATGTTAATAAAAAACACCTCACTTCCACGTTAAGAAAAACATCTCACTTCCACGTTATTAAAAACATCTCACTTCCATGTTAATAAAAAACACCTCACTTCCACGTTATTAAAAACACCTCACTTCCACGTCATTAAAAACACCTCACTTCCACGTTATTAAAAACACCTCACTTCCACATTAATAAAAACATCTCACTTCCACGTTATTAAAAACACCTCACTTCCACGTTATTAAAAACATCTCACTTCCATGTTGTTAAAACACCTCACTTCCATGTTAATAAAAACACCTCACCTCCACCTTAATAAAAACATCTCACTTCCACGTTAATAAAAACACCTCACTTCCACGTTAATAAAAAACCTCACTTCCACATTAATAAAAACATCTCACTTCCATGTTAATAAAAACACCTCACTTCCACGTTATTAAAAACACCTCACTTCCACGTTAACAAAAACATTTCACTTCCATGTTCATAAAAATGTCTCACTTCCACGTTAATAAAAACATCTCACTTCCACGTTAATAAAAACATCTCACTTCCACGTTAATAAAAACACCTCACCTCCACATTAAGAAAAACACCTCACCTCCATGTTATTAAAAAACACCTCACTTCCACATTAATAAAACACCTCACTCCTACGTTGTGAAAAACATCTCACTTCCACGTTTTAAAAAACATCTCACTTCCACGTTATTAAAAACACCTCACTTCCATGTTAAAAACATCTCACTTCCGCGTTAATAAAAACACCTAACTTCCAAGTTAATAAAAACACCTCACTTCCACGTTATTAAAAACACCTCACTTCCACGTTAATAAAAACATCTCACTTCCACATTAATAAAAACATCTCACTTCCACGTTATTAAAAACACCTCACTTCCACATGAAAAAAAACATCTCACTTCCACGTTATTAAAAACACCTCACCTCCACGTTAATAAAAACACCTCACTTCCATGTTATTAAAAACATCTCACTTCAATGTTATTAAAAACACCTCACTTCCACGTTCAGAAAAACATCTCACTTCCACGTTATTAAAAACACCTCACCTCCACGTTAATAAAAACACCTCACTTCCACGTTAATAAAAACACCTCACCTCCACGTTAATAAAAACACCTCACTTCCACGTTAATAAAAACACCTCACTCCCACGTTAATAAAAACACCTCACTCCCACGTTAACAAAAACACCTCACCACCACGTTAATAAAAACACCTCACCACCACGTTAATAAAAACACCTCACTTTCACTTTTATAAAAACACCTCACTTCCACGTTATTAAAAACACCTCACTTCCACGTTCATAAACACACCTCACTTCCACGTTAATAAAAACACCTCACTTCCACGTTAATAAAAACTCCTCACTTCCACGTTAAAAAAAACCATCTCACTTCCACGTTATTAAAAACATCTCACTTCTACGTTAATAAAAACACCTCACTTCCACGTTATTAAAAACACCTCACTTCCACGTTCATAAAAACACCTCACTTCCACGTTAATAAAAACACCTCACTTCCACGTTAATAAAAACCATCTCACTTCCACGTTAAAAAAAACCATCTCACTTCCACGTTATTAAAAACATCTCACTTCTACGTTAATAAAAACACCTCACTTCCACATTATTAAAAACAGCTCACTCCCACGTTACTAAAAACACCTCACCACCACGTTACTAAAAACACCTCACCTCCACGTTAAAAAAAACCATCTCACTTCCACGTTATTAAAAACATCTCACTTCTACGTTTATAAAAACATCTCACTTCCACGTTAATAAAAACATCTCACTTCCACGTTATTAAAAACACGTCACTTCCACTTAATAAAAACACCTCACTTCCACGTTAATAAAAACACCTCACTTCCACATTAATAAAAACACCTCACTCCCACTTTACTAAAAACACCTCACCACCACGTTACTAAAAACACCTCACCTCCACGTTAAAAAAAAACCATCTCACTTCCACGTTATTAAAAACATCTCACTTCTACGTTAATAAAAACATCTCACTTCTACGTTAATAAAAACATCTCACTTCCACATTGATAAAAACATCTCACTTCCACGTTAATAAAAACATCTCACTTCCACGTTAATAAAAACACCTCACTTCCATGTTTATAAAAACACCTCACTTCTACGTTAATAAAAACACCTCACCACCACGTTAATAAAAACACCTCACCTCAACGTGAAAAAACCTCACTTCCACGTTAATAAAAACACCTCACTTCCACGTTATTAAAAACACCTCACTTCCATGTTAGTAAAAACACCTCACTTCCACGTTCATAAAAACACCTCACTTCCACGTTAATAAAAAAACCTCACTTCCACGTTAATAAAAACACCTCACTTCCACGTTAATAAAACACCTCACTTCCACGTTAATAAAAACACCTCACTTCCACGTTATTAAAAACACCTCACTTCCACGTTATTAAAAACACCTCACTTCCAAGTTAATAAAAACATGTCACTTCCACGTTAATAAAAACACCTCACCACCACGACTCCAGAGCAGTCAGGCTTTACACCAAAGAGGTCAACGATTGACCGTATCCTTGCACTTCGTGTCCTCACCGAATGCAGATGAGAGTTTCGGCATGGGCTGCTTGCAGCCTATGTTGATCTCTGTAAAGCGTTCGATTCAGTGAATCGGGATGTCCTCTGGAGGATTCTTGGTCTTCGTGGGGTGCCACCAAAACTGATCGATCTGATGTCTGAACTCTACTCTGGTACTGAGAGTGCTGTGAAGTGTGGTGGTACCATCTCTGACTTATTTCCAGTTGTTACTGGAGTTCGTCAGGGATGTGTACTTGCCCCCACAGTTTTCAGCACTTGTATGGACTGGATTCTAGGGAGGATGTCGGAGAGATCAAGTTGCGGTGCGTCATTTGGGAATGTCAAGATCTCGGACCTTGACTTTGCAGATGATGCAGTCATCCTCTTGGGGGCCCTCGAGGTGCTGAATGAGGAGTCGGAGCCGTTGGGATTACGGGTTTCTTGGGTCAAAACTAAGATCCAGGCTTTCGGTGACATCTTGGATGCTGCTGTCCTGTCTGTGTCTGTTTGTGGTGAGGATGTTGAGGTCGTGGAGAGATTCACTTACCTTGGCAGTGATATTCATGTCTCTGCTGGCTGCGATTCAGAGGTCAATAGACGTCTGGGTCGGGCCTGGGGAGTCATGGATTCACTGGATCATGGGGTGTGGCGCTGCCGGTACCTGTGCGGCAGGACGAAAGTCCGAGTCTTCAGGTCCTTGGTACTTCCAGTCTTGCTCTATGGGTGCGAGACCTGGACTCTGACCAAGGATCTGAGACGGAGACTTAATTCCTTTGGTACCAGGTCTCTTCGGAGAATCCTTGGTTATCGCTGGTCGGATTTTGTGTCCAACGAGCGGTTGCTGAGAGAGACTCGGATGAGATTTGTTACCTGCATAGTCCATGAGCGTCAGTTGCGGCTGTATGGACATGTGGCTCGTTTTCCTGACTCTGATCCTGCTCACCAGATTCTTTCAGCGAGGGAGTCTCATGAGTGGAGGAGGCCAGTGGGTCGACCACGTTCCTCATGGTTGCAACAGGTTGACCATCATCTCAAGGAGATGGGGATGGGCCTGGCATCTGCCTGGGGGATGGCCAGACGGAGGCCCCTGGAGTTCCGGCGGAAAGTGGACGCAGCGACGTGCTGTTCTGGCACATGCTCCCATACCTGACCTGACCTGACCTGACCACGTTATTAAAAACACCTCACTCCCACGTTATGAAAAACACCTCACCACCACGTTATAAAAACACCTCGCCTCCACGTTAATAAAAACACCTCACCTCCACGTTAATAAAAACACCTCACCACCACGTTTTTAAAAACACCTCACTGACACGTTAATAAAAACACCTCACTGACATGTTAATAAAAACACCTCACCACCACGTTTTTAAAAACACCACACTGACACGTTAATAAAAACACCTCACTGACACGTTCATAAAAACTCCTCACTTCCACGTTAATAAAACCACATCACTGACACGTTAATAAAAACACCTCACTTCCACGTTAATAAAAACACCTCACCACCAAGTTAATAAAAACACCTCACTTCCACGTTAATAAAACCACATCACTTCCACGTTAATAAAAACACCTCAACTCCACATTAATAAAAACACCTCACTTCCACCTTAATAAAAACACCACACTGACACGTTAATAAAAACACCTCACCACCACGTTTTTAAAAACACCTCACTGACACGTTCATAAAAACACCTCACCACCACGTTTTTAAAAACACCACACTGACACGTTCATAAAAACTCCTCACTGACACGTTAATAAAAACACCTCACTGACACGTTAATAAAAACACCTCACTGACACGTTAATAAAAACACCTCACTGACACGTTAATAAAAACACCTCACTGACACGTTAATAAAAACACCTCACCACTACGTTTTTAAAAACACCTCACTGACACGTAAATAAAAACTCCTCACTGACACGTTCATAAAAACACCTCACTGATACGTTAATAAAAACTCCTCACTGACACGTTAATAAAAACACCTCACCTCCACGTTAACAAAAACCCCTCACTGCGACATTATTAAAAACCCCTCACTGCCAAGGTATTAAAAACACCTAACCACCATGGTGTTAAAAACATCTAACCACCATGGTATTAAAACCCTCACTGCCACGTTATTAAAAACCCCTCACTGCCAATCTATTAAAAACATCTTACTGCCAAGGTATTAAAAACACCTCACTGCCAAGGTATTAAAAACCCTCACTGCCACGTTATTAAAAACCCCTCACTGCGAAGGTATTAAAAACATCTCACTGCCAAAGTATTAAAAACCCCTCACTGCCACGTTATTAAAAAACCCTCACTGCCAAGGTATTAAAAACCCCTCATGCCAAGGTATTAAAAACCCCTCATGCCAAGGTATTAAAAACCCCTCATGCCAAGGTATTAAAAACACCTAACCACCATGGTATTAAAAACCCCTCATGCCAAGGTGTTAAAAACACCGAACCACCATGGTATTAAAAACTCCTCACTGTCAAGGTATTAAAAACCCCTCACTGCCACGTTATTAAAAACCCCTCACTGCCAAGGTATTAAAAACACCTAACCACCATGGTATTAAAAACATCTCACTGCCAAGGTATAAAAAACACCTCACTGCCACGTTATTAAAAAACCCTCACTGCCAAGGTATTAAAACACCTAACCACCATGGTATTAAAACCCCTCACTGCCACGTTATTAAAAAACCCCTCACTGCCACGTTATTTAAAACCCCTCACTGCCAAGGTATTAAAAACACCTAACCACCATGGTATTAAAAACATCTCACTGCCAAGGTATTAAAAACATCTCACTGCCAAGGTATTAAAACCCCCTCACTGCCAAGGTAGTAAAAACACCTAACCACCATGGTATTAAAAACATCTCACTGCCAAGGTATTAAAACACCTTACCACCATGGTATTAAAAACACCTCACTGCCACGTTATTAAAACACCTAACCACCATGGTATTAAAAACATCTCACTGCCAAGGTATTAAAACCCCTCACTGCCACGTTATTTAAAACCCCTCACTGCCAAGGTATTAAAAACACCGAACCACCATGGTATTAAAAACACCTAACCACCATGGTATTAAAAACATCTCACTGCCAAGGTATTAAAAACATCTCACTGCCAAGGTATTAAAACCCCCTCACTGCCAAGGTAGTAAAAACACCTAACCACCATGGTATTAAAAACATCTCACTGCCAAGGTATTAAAAAACCCTCACTGCCACGTTATTAAAAACCCCTCACTGCCAAGGTATTGAAAACACCTCACCACCATGGCATTAAAAACATGTCACTGCCAAGGTATTAAAAACCCCTCACTGCCAAGGTATTAAAAACACCTAACCACCATGGTATTAAAAACATCTCACTGCCAAGGTATTAAAAACACCTTACCACCATGGTATTAAAAACATGTCACTGCCAAGGCATTAAAAACCCCTCACTGCCACGTTATTAAAAACCCCTCACTGCCACGTTATTAAAAACACCTCTCTCTGACGTAACTGCTATGTTATTGAAACTATCTCACCTCCTGTAATTCAAAACACCTCCAGCTGTGCAATTCAAAACACCTCACCAGGTGTTGCTGTAGAGACAGGCTTCTTCTAACTGAGGCTAAGTATGCGAGTTGCCATGTTGTCATGATTTACACCAATCAGAATTCAAACATTTATTTTGGAAATTTATTTGTAATATTCATGACATTACAATTTTTATAAGCAAATAAAGTTGAAGATTCAAGTTTTCATAAAATTCAAAACAAATGCTCTCAGGACTTACACACATGAGAGGTAGGTGCAGCCCAGAAGTTTGGAATAACTTCGGAAAAGTTTGAGGGAGTCGTTTCATGACAACACGGGACAACACAACACAAACACTGCACCGATATACAGGCTGTTCCAAAAAGATCTGAACAACATTGGTTGTTTATATATTCAGTGCTATAAATGATATAAAGATACCTTTTGCTTTGTATGATTCAGAAACTCATAGAGGTTTTGTTTTTTCAGGTCTGGTGGTTTAATATTAAATAAAATGGCGATTCCACAGCAGAAATATCAGTGTGTCAAATGCTTCATCGAGATGAGATCTGAGACGCAAGTTCAGCATCATTTCCACACAAGGTATGGAAGGAACCTGCCATCACAGACTAGTATCAGAGAATGGTACAAGAGATTTAAGGAGATTGGAAGTTGTCAGAAACAGAAAAGTACCAGTCGACCAAGCACAAGTGCAACAGACGTTGAATGAGTGCATTAATCATTTCAATAAAGTCACAGAAAATAAAGCTGACATGCATCCAGAGAACTGGGATGACTAGGCAACACTGTACACAGGATATGGAAGTAAACACCTGAAGATCTATGCCGATAAGGTGCAGATTTTTCAGGAACTCGAACCAAATGACAGCCCCAAATGCAAGGTGTTTGCCTTGGAAATGCTCAGTCGCATAGAGGATGACTATGATTACCTTAAAATGTCATGTTCACAGACAAAGCTTGCGTTCATGTATTGGGGAAGTGCAACCAGCACAATGTGAGGATCTGGGGCTCTGAAAACCCCCACGTGGTCATTGAACACATAGGCGCTAGTCCAAAGGTCAATGTGGGGCATGACTTTCTCCATGACCACTTGGTTGGTCTGTTTTTCTTTGCAGAGGATACAGTAACCTCAACAATTTACATGAACATGTTGGAAGGATTCGCCTTCCCACAGATTGAAGACCTGCAACCCGATATCATTTTTCAACAGGATGGTGTTCCCCCTCATAGTGGGGCAGATAACAGCAATTTTTGAGAGGAATCGTGCAAATGATGATACAAGCATCAAATTTGGCACATTTGTTCTCCAGAGGATTCTAATCAAATATGCCTGATTTGCCGTTTGAAAATCCAAATTTTGGCCAATCGGGCAGATTTGATCAGAAAGCCCTGCAGAACAGAAATGCCAAATTTGATGCTTGTATCATAATTTGCACGATTTTCCTACTATCTACTACACTATCATTGGGCCTTAGTCGTTCGAGCCATCCTGAATGAAAAAATTCCAGGTCGCTGGATTGGCCGAGATGGACCAATCGCCTGGCCCCCACAATCACCAGACATAACCTCCCCTGATGTTTTTTTTTCTGTGGGGGGGTTATCAACGATGGTGTCTTCAACACCAAGGTGGCAAACCTGCAGGATCTTCGTTCTCAGATCACAGCTGTATGTGCACAGGTGGACCCAAACATGCTGAGCTGAACATGGCAAGAACTTGTGTACCGCCTTGATGTCCTGCACGTGATAAACGGACTTCTACATTGAAGTGAGCTTTATGAGTTTCTGTATCACATAAACCAAAGGGTATCATTTTATCATTTGTGCTTCTAAATATATTAACAACCAAATTTGTCCGGGTCATTTTGGAACACCCTGTATCTAAGATTATAAGTTACCCGGGTATTTTTGGTGTTCCATCAATATTTATGTATCACTTGCTGTTTATTATTGTTCTTTCATGTGTTTCAGAAAATATATCGATCAATTAAATTGTTTTTTTCATGTTCGAGATTGTGGAGTGAGCACTGCTTGTTTCGTTGATGCATCTATCACAACTTGCAATTTGCTCTTTAAGATAAATATATTCCGAGACTCCAGTTTTACCAAACAGAAAACAAGAATTAATAAACAAAGTTGATTCAGGACTGAGAAACGAGAACATCTCAATACGACAGCCATGAAGTGCTTGGTGTAGATTAATTTTTCAAAACAAATAAACTCAGACTGTGACAAGCAAACAGCGAGAGTGAAATGAAACATACCAGGTACAAATTAACATTAGATTGATGAACAATAAAAAAACGACCATGACAGTTCTCTGGCTGGACAAAGGAGGGGTTGCAGTGGGAAAAAAAGAGATGACTCCCTCAAGTATCAGAGCAAGTTTCACAAACGCCAGGTTTGCACCAATTCCGAGTTCCAAACTTTTTCTTGGGCAAGATATCTCTGACCGATCAATAGGCGCGTGAAAAATGACACCTTTAACAAGGTTCCACAGGGCCTCAGAATCTTGGTTGACAAGGACAGAAGGAACATTTGGGTTTGGCATGTCGCTGAAAAGCAAACTGAAAGCTGGAGGCTCTGTCTCCATTCCATCACTCAAATAACTATCCATTCACAGTCCATTTGTCCATGTCACTGACAATATTTTACTTTGTTTATGATCAAATTTGAGGGGCACGTAAATGGTGGCGCAAGCAAGCTAACCCCGGAAGACTTCCTGCAAAATGTCATACATGTGAGCCCAGGCTGCCCCTGGGGGGTGGCGGGCTCACGACTCGGTGGAGAAAGCTGCATTAACCTTACCCAGTTTTGACAGACAGCCGGACACTTGCTGTAATAGCCTTGGTTATGGAGCGATGGAGAAAACTGTCCGATCATCACTTTGGTTTTAAATCATCTTCTCCTTCCTTTCTCCCTCAACCCCCTCCCCTCCCATTCACTCATATATGATCCTCGTTGCCTCATCCTCCACTTCAGAAACCTCCTTTCCTTCATTGCCATCACCTTCGACCCCTTCTCCCCCACCGCTCCCACCAACCCTCTTCGCTCACCCGGCAACTGGCCCACTCCATCTGCAGGCCCGGAGAGCTGAAAGCACGGCAGCAATGCCGGCCTTGCTGACACAGCCGTCTGACAAGTACCGTTTCAGATCTTTCCTCTGATCCGACATAGCTCGGCACGCTGCTTTGCCGCACTCCATATGCCACCCAGGCCCTGGAGCAGATGGACCACGTCGCGTGAGGGGAGCTGGATATGATGCAGAAAAAAAGGGAGAACAAAATACCCACGGGCAAAGCCTGCGGGGCCGTCACATCATTACAAGGCTGGTCTAAGCTTAGGCAGAGGCAGCCAAGGTTGTCAAGGCCCCCAAAACCCTGTGATGATACAAAGTTATTGCACTGCTGTGACAAGCGGTTCGTGTCACAACAGCAACTCTCAGTTATACATCACTGTGGATATAAACACCGCCCTTATCTATGATAAAACCTCGAGCAATAAGTAGGTCCAGATCATCTTCTCACGAGGCAAAGCACGGAATAATGCTTAGTCTCTTTGGATTCACTCCGGGGAAATGTTTGAATCAAAAAAGTGAATTTCACTGAGAACACCAACTTTGCAACGAGCAAATATTGAGTGTCTACAAAGTAGATTTTTGAAATTGTGATACACTTCTAAAATCAACAACATGGTCGTATAGTTCGTTTCGTCCATGACAGGTGTGTAATCGAAAGTGCCCAGGGTTGTTTTGCTCTACCTTTGTTTTTGCTGTTTAGTTTAGTTCCATTTTCCTTAATTTCATTTGGGAAGCAGGATGCAAGGTGTTGTTGACATGTGTTGTGAATATCACATTCTACTTTCACTCACAAGTTCTTCACTCTGCCCAGCTGCGGGTCCCCGAGCCGATGCCGAATTCTCCCTGCTCGCAAAGTCAAATCATAATACAGCGGGCATCTGCAATTATGCGACACATCTGCGAGCTAATGATCTGGCTACGAGTTAATCACACCCACAGCTGTAGTTGGTGAGCCGCGCTACGCCTCCCTGCAGAGCCCGCAACGGCTGCCGCCATGGCCCGGCCCTTAGCGGACCAGGTGTCCTGGTCTGTCATTATGCTGTAAATCCCCCGGCATTCTCCAGGGCTGCATCCTTAAATACCAGAAAATTAGCTGCGCAGTAATGCAAAAATTTCCACACCTTCCAGGAGACGGAAATTACAGGGAGGCCTGTGGGCCCATACCCCCGTCATTACTGGATGTTGAAGCTTAAAGCTTTCTGGCATCTTAACGTAAATGCCGCGTACGACATTATATCGCATTACTTAAGCACTGATTATACAGAGAACTGAAAGAAGCAAGGTCTGAAATTACTTGGAAGCTACAGGTGTAGCGGGAAGATTGGGACCCTCCCAGCAGTGTGGGCATGAAGAGACAAACGTGAGGTGAGTTGTCCAGCTGAAATAAGAGCGACTTTGCTTTGCCAATAAGGGAGAGGCCAATCTGTCAGTTCACACTTCTCCGACGCTTGCGGTGATGTGCAAGCCATTTTACACATGCTTATGCACATGTAAGAATGCATCATAAAGTTACATTGGTCGCTAAAAACTTGCCTATGGCCTCTCTCAATGGAGGAAATGGCGACAGCACCATCTTGGTCTGTCTGGAGAAAGAAAGGGGTTAAACTCTGAGCCAAGACCCTGTGACTTTTGTCCTGTTGCAGGCGGTCGGCATTTCTGTCATGCAGCCTGGAAATCACTGGAGGGGAGAAATTCACCATGACAACGGCTGAAATGATCCCCAGGAATGCGTCCTGTGGCACACGGCTGACCCATATATGTGATCCAGATGTGTCGGCTGTCACAGGCAAAGTAAACACATCTGATGGACAACATATGACCAGAGGACTGCGTGACTGATTGCAGAGTGGCGAAGGCTCAGGGCTGTGAGCCAGATTCTGCAAAGGTCTCAAAGGTCTGCCGAGGGAGTGCACAATTTCCATTTCAGCTGCACCAGGGAGGGGGACCCAGGGAGGCTAGCAGGCCACATCCAGCCACGTCCACACCAGGGATTAGTGCAGCTTCACTCCTGGCTTTGTTCAATCGCAGCAGACACTGCTGCTGCCTTCCCAGCTGGCCTCGAGCAGTCAAATTCCACCCAAGACCCCGATGGTAGGCAAGGCCCTACCCAGTCCATACAATAGTGCTTCAACCACAAGGCACAGCCAAGGATGGTCCCTCGGCCATCCTTCGGCAACCAGCCCCCTGGCTTGTTTACGTAATTTATGTGGCTGGGACCAAAGCGTCCAACCAGTGTCTTCCATCGAATGAAGCTTGCCAGGAAGCGGCAGGATGGGAAAAGTGGAGGAGTTGATAAAAAAAGAGGGGGGGTGGTTTGGCAGGGTCTGCACAATGCGGCCCCCAGGCTGCTTCATCTGCGAGTCATTGTCTCGTTCTGCGGCTTGTCGTACGCCACCCTTCTCCCACCCCCACCTCTCTTTCAACCCCTCCAGGCTCATTCGGTGAAGGAAGGCTGGAGTGAGAGACCAGCAATTCCGGCCCTCCTCTCCAGCAGCACGACAATTGCCAAGGAAAACAAACAGTGGTGCACAATAGGCGTGCTGTACGCCGCCTGCCATTACGGCCATACCCGCGGCACCGGCCCGGGCCAGACTGGAACGCTTTGTCTGCACGCGCAACTTGGCACTGCAACTACTCAGGCACACATGTGTTTGTCTGATCTGCGTATTGTCGCACACTTGGGAAAAAAAGGCCAGTTTTGCGTGCTCTGCAAAAGAAAAAGAAAAAAAAAAAGAAATGAAAGGAGAAAAAATAGTGGCACTGTATTTATTAGCTAAAGCGTGGAATGATTTCCCTTATTCCAAACGAGAGGTCAAATTGCCTTTGCAGCTCAAGATGACGCTTCTGCCCTGGAGAGGATTCCTGATGCTGCCACCTGAACAAGCACCCCCCACCTGCATAAAGGAGAAAATAAAAAGCTTTAATTAAGGTGCCGCTCAAGCGTTTGCCTTTGACGGTTCGTCGAGATCCCTACAAACTTGCCAAATTTGCCTTAGCACGAACTAACCTGCCACAGCCACTGTAGGTGGGAAAACCGACACAGCTTTCGGCCTCATCTTCTGTACCGCAAGAAACTGCCAAATCATTGACCTTTATGAAATAATAATAAAATAAAAAAACCAACCCCATATCAGCTGTGCCTTCCAAGTCTACTGAAAAAAAAAAAAACTTTCTTCATTCTGTTCTGTCTATAAAGAAGGAAAACAGTAATGTGAGACACCCAACAGCCTGTGTCATACATGATAGACTCAGCTGTGGCTTGTTCATCCAGCGTGAGGCATATTTTTCTTTGTGCCAATGAGATTTGGACTAGACGGTCTATTACACTTGCGTGACAATGTCTATGACCTTTTTTGCCTGCATGGTTACCCAAATACCTCTTGCTATTGCACTCCCAAGACAAGCCACACTGGTAGTGTCACAGACAGAAATGGGAAACAGATGGCCGCAGCAACGAGCCTGTAGCATGTAATTAAAGCAATGTCATACCCCCGCACGGAATCCAAGCGCCCCGCGCTCGAGCGCGCAAAGGGACTGCCATATGAGCATTTTGGGGTGGAAAAAAAAAGGAAAGAAAGAGATAGCCTGACTATCAGATGCAACATGGAAAATCGCATCATGTTGCGTTGCATCACACACGATCATGTCAGGTCACATGAGAGGGATCACGGTGGAGCGATCCTCAAGGCCCACGATGTAACGACGACTTTTTAATGCTGAATCTTGAGCTCATAGGACTCCTGTTATGCGACAGACAAGTCGGGCTGATTGGGCTGTGGTCTCATTGAAAATCCTCTTGGAAAAAAAACAAAACACGACTTTCAAAATGTCATAAGTTGTCCTTCAATGTGCAGCATGCCACATTCCTGGACGATCCTGTAACTTTCTGCTCAGACCGGATAAATTTGGAGCAAAGTACTAAGAATATGGTATGTTCTGTCTGGCTTTAGCGTCCGTCCTTCTTATCTGTCTTGGAGGAACCTTCGAAGCTGCACCAGGCCTTCTGAAACTCTGCACAAACAGGACTGTTCAGTCAGCTTTGATCACGTCTCCAGCCTCAAAGGTTTCTCCTCGCAGTTATTCCTGATGAGCATTTACGATTCTCAGGCATATTCTGTGCCATCACATAGGTGCTGTGCCATACATTACCTCATTTACTTATCTTCCAAGTGCAATCGTTTTGGAGCTACTCATGCTCTTCAAGCCTTTTGGGAATTACTGATGTTCCTTTTATTGCCGCTTAGCCAAGCCACTGCCTCGGTGTTTTCAAGCAGCATCCACTTGGAAATACCAAAACCTCGTGCAGGTTCCTGGGAATGATTGGCTTTTAGTATTTCCTTCTTCTGCACTTCATTGCTTAACACCATCTGGTTACCCTGTAGAAGAGTAAGCACCATGATGAATGGATCCTCAGCCATGGAACTGTGGAGCTGGCTTTAACTGCCACCATACAGTGCCCTCTCTCTTCCAGGAAGTCAATTCAAGGTTCTCTCCAATGTAGCTGCGCTGCTGCGTGGGTTTGTTGGGTGGTCCCACCAAAGGAGTTAACTCATGATGCGATGATGCAAGGTTGAAATCCCATATACTGTGTTGATTTGTCCATGGTCTACGAATGACAATTCAGATACAATTCCATTGATCAGTTCTTCATGTCCTTGTTTTCCATGTAAAATAATACAATACAACATCCTCCGTGAGCCATAGGTCATTTATAGAAATAAGTAAATGAACAATATAAACCCACTTGTACTGTATCTGCTCCACCACTGAATTTTCGTGCAAGTGAACATATTCTTCTCAACTTTATTGTGGGCACTTTAATTTTTTTGTGAAGTAAATTGCAGAAGCTGAGTTAATTGCCACTTTCTCATCATGGGGGTGCACCAATTACCCTTTACTTTATCATTAATTACCCTCATCAGAGTAGAGGGTACCGTATGTCTGTTGTTTGTCTGCACATAATGTGCCAATGTAGACCACAATTTTCACATTATCTTTTTTCAACTGAGTACCTCCATAATACCATAAAGCATGTACGATTAGAATGTGAATAAGTCTATAAAATACGTACTATAAAACCACACAAAACAAGTCCTCGCGAGGGTCTGCAATCTTTGATTGCTCTTTCTCATTACCTCTGCAACTTAAGGTGGATGGAAATTATGTTTTCACCCATCTGTCTGTGAGCAGGATAATAAAAAAAGCCATCGACGGATTCGGACGAAACTTGGTGGACAGGTTGGGTTTCTGAAAAGGAAGAATTGATTACATTTTGGTGAAGATCCATATCTGGAAACGAGAATTTTTTATTATTATCTCTGCCATTGAAGGTGAAGGAGGTTATGTTTTCACCCCTTTCTGTTGGGTCACTGAAATAGGTGACCCTTATTGTCAGTAATTCTGTCTGTTTGTTTGGATGTTTGTTAGTTTGTCATCAGCATAATTGGTAGTAAACGTGGGACGATTTTGATTATGCTCCACGTGGGCCGTGGGCTCAATGGGATTATGACCCAGTGCTTTGGAAATTGTGATGGTTGCTAGGGACGCTTTGGTTCCCTAGCAACAACCGAAAAACCTTCAAAATCGGTACCGTTCACACGAAATCAATTCCGAAAGCCATTATCCCACGTAGGGTTATGAAATTTGGCAGGAATGATCTACAGGTGATGCTCTATCAAATATATTCCGGTTTTTGTGATATATGGAATACTTTACCTCCTGCTCTGCGACCCATCGCCGCCTACCGGCTTGTCTGTCTGTTTGTGTACAGGATATCTCAAAAAGTTGTGGACAGGTTTGGTGTGTGACAAAGACGAACTGATGAGATTTTGGGGAAGATCCGGATCCGACTACGAGAATTTTTAAAGTGATTCTTCACCATTGGGAGATAGGGATGAAAAACAACACATAGCATGATATCTCAAAAATGTATTGGGCCAGATGTTCTCGGGTATCAGGAATTACAAGGTGGAGGTAGTGCTCTAGCGAGTGCCCTTTGAGTTATAAAAGTGATTCTTCACCATTGAGCGATATTGCCAAAAATGATATAGCACAATATCTCAAAAAATTATGGATGGATATGGATGAAACTTGGTGGATCAGTTGAATATGTGACAAGGAAGAATTGATTCGATTTCACTCATTTTCTATCGATCCGATCATTTTCTTGGTGATTCTTCACTATTAAGAGATAGGGCTAAAAAGGATATAGAGAGACATGATAGAAGTAAATAGACACCATGATTTTTAACGAATTTATTTATTGAACATTTGAAGTATATTTGATCCATTTTAATACATACATGAGTATTTTGTAGATTTGCAATTTGCAGATTTCAAAGCTTTTACTCCTTCAGGCAAAGAACTAACGAGTTCTGAAATTTTCTCTTGTGGGATTTCTGTCCAGGCTTCACATAAACGGTTTAAGGCCCGGTCACACCTAGACGTTTTAGCCAGCGATGGCAACGTATTAAAATGTATGTAAAACGCTGGCTTACGTTGAACTTTCGATGTTTTTTTTTAAAGATTCGGAGGTATTCATAGCGACTTGGTCTTATGTATAACGCATTGGTAACGGACACAGAACGTTTCGTTGTGTTATAGATAACTTATACCAACGAATGCTGAACCTGTTGTCGGCCTACACAACCGATGCCCAACGATAGTCTAACTTAGGCATAGCGCGTTGCACGCATCGCTGATGATGTCGTGACGTAGCCTATTAAAAGGCTGACGCACAACGATTCGAATCATAACTGCCGTAGAAATGGAAGTGTCAACATCGCGGTCACACCTTGGCGATCTTGCCAGCGTATGCCGACCTAAGAAAAATGTGTCTACAACGTTGGGGCACGTCAAATACGGTATGAGTAAGTTTGGTATACGTGAGTAGAACGCTAAAGTAGGCTATCATACGTCGTAGTAAGTAGAGTACGTCAAGAAATTTTAAACATGTTCAAAATTTTACGACGTAATCGGCGTATGACACACGTTCCGCATGCGATGGGGATAAGTTTTACACACGATATGTGGACGCTTACACACGTCCACAAACGCTACTTATAAACTACTCATAAGTCGAAACACGTCGTGGTAATGTCTTTTTTATGCGAAACTTATTTCTAACTTATGTTTGACGTGCTTTGAACCAATTCTTTACGTAGTCCCAACACACATCGACGTATGTAGACGTATTCCAATGACGTCTTCCGGTCGACAAAAAAAAATAAATTAACGTGTTTCTAACTTACAACTGCCATATAAAGACGTGTTCCCAGCGGTTTTGGGAATTGGTATATAAAAATGGTGTTCATAAAAGGGGAACCCAACAGTGTTTTCGAGTCCTTTTTGAGTCGATGTCCATGTCAGCAGTAACAGTATCAGTATCAGTATCAGTATTAGTATTAGTAGTAGTTTGTTCATGTTGGCAGTAGTAGGTGAGTGTGAGGGGGAGGGTGTGGGTTATGATGGATCCTCCTTGCGTCCGCGTGTCCACGGGTAGGAGACATCTTTTCACCATTGCTCGAAGTTCTTCGCGGCTAATTTTTTATGGGGCTTTTTCAACAATGAGCTATAGCTTATTTTTACGATTTCGGTCTATTCATAACGGGTTGGACAAATGCACAATGAACTAATAATGTGCATAGAGCGCTTTGATTACTTATAGATACGGTATACCAACGAATAATTATCGTGTAGCCGGCGTTCACAAACTATGCCCAACGATAGCCTAACTTATCCATATCGTGCGGCAGTTTATCTTTGCCGGTGACGTGGGGTTTGCTATTCATAGGCTGCCACTCAATGATTTAAATGGCTGCATCTCCACTATTGAAAGTAGACGCTTGCGCTCAACAATTGGATTTTTTTTACACTCAACGACTTTTAAACGGTACCACTCAGCTATTTTCATTGTTTACAATGAACGATTTAAATTGCTGTCACTCACCTTTGTTTTTTGACGCTGGGGTTTGGAAATTTGAAGCGTTTCTTCTGAACGTGTTAAAACGCTCAAACTCGACTATTTTAATTAGACGCTGCCGATGGACAATTGGAATCATAGCCAAGCTAGACATCGAAGTGTGAACATCCTCGTCATGCCGAAGAAAAGTTTGAAGAATGCTGCAAATAAGTGTCCTGGCCGTGGACGCTGAAGCAAGGACGATCCATTATACCGACGTCTTTCAGCCTATGAGTAACTTAAAAGTAACATCTGTCGATGTGTGGCAACGATCGCGTAACGTGCCAACAACACGTTAATCATAGGTTAAAAATAAGTTTCGGGTACGCTAAACATTACCTCGGCGTGTCTCAACTTATGATTAACTTACAAGTAGCATGTGTTGACGTCTGTCAACGATCGCAGACCGTGCATACAACTTGTGGCCAGCGTAGCGGAACGTGTGAGTCATACGCCGGCATACGTCGTGAAATTTCAAGCATGAAAAAATTTGAGGACAACCAAAAAGTACAATGTTTAAAGCCAACGTACAACGACGTATGGCAGTGTTTTTCAGCGTGCTCTCAATGTTATCAAAAAACTTACCCATAACGTATTCAACGTGTGCCAGCGTTTTAGAAAAAAAATTCAAAAATCGGCATACGTTGGCTAAAACGTCAAGGTGTGACCGGGCCTTTAGCAATTTTGACCATGATGTTGGTTTCCTGGACTCTTTCCACACAGCTCGATCCAACATAGCCCAGAGGTGCTCAATGGGATTCATCTCAAGAGACTGACTTGGCTATGGAAGTTGCTGGATCCCATTTCTGTCCTGCCATTCCTTGATCTTTTTTGGAGTGTGACATGAAGCTCCATCTTCCATGAACAGTGTAGTTTTTGACGATCTGACCAGTGGAGAAGACAGGGAGACGTCCATCCTCAAGGATAGAAATGTATATCATAGTGCTGATGTTGCCAACACACTCCACAAGTTCTGACTGACCAGCACTCCAGATTGCTTCCCACACCATCACTGAAAAACCACCATGTTTGACAGTTGGCTGCAATCGGTTCAAAGAAAACTCTTGATTGTGAAGTCTCCAGACCCATACGTGTCCACTGTCAGAAAATTGAGCAAATTGGGACTCATCTGATAAAAAAATGACAGTTTGCCAAAACTCCAAGGGTCTGTTGCCCATCTCGTCAGCCTACTTCTTTCTCCTTTGAATGTTGGTTGATCTAAGAAGAGGTTTTTCCGAGCTGCTCTCCCATCGTAGCCCAGTTGATGAAGGTGCCACATAGCAGTGCTTCAGCAACATCTACTGCCTTGCAATGGGGAGTTTTCTCAATGGACCGCTTGACACCTCGAAGACACCTTTCTGAGGGTCCAGATCGACCAGAATAGGAAGCTGTGGATTCCTTGCCTTCGCTGGTGAATTGCACAATCACCTGATTGACCGTAGAAAGTGGAATGCCAATGTTCTGAGCTATCTGATGCTGGCTGACTCCACCTTCCGAATGGCCAACAATTCGTCCTCTTTGAAAATCGGAAAGTTTGTGTGCTCCCTGGGTTCGAGGCATCGTGAATTGTGATACAAGACCCAGGAACTTGTTTCTGCAAAGAAGCAGTCGAATATTAGTACAAATCGCTGAGTAAAACTGCATTATACAGATGAAATGAAGAAACTTAAGGTGTCTATTTACTTCTGTCATGTCTCTGTATAGCATGATATTTCCAAAAGTTGTGGACGGATTACGACAAAACTGGGTGGATAGGTTGGGTAGGTGACATGAACAAGCCAATTAGATTTTGGTTAGGATCCGGATCTAGATCCAGCCTATAAGTGGGATACACAACATAAACTGTTCAGTCTGGCAGTGCAATGGGCTCTACCGAGTGCCATTCCAGTTACTTCCACCACCGAAGGAGGTTATGATTTCACCCCTGTCTGTTTGTTTGTTTATCCATTTGTGTGCAGGATATTTCAAAAAGTTGTGGATGGATTCGGACAAAACTTGGTGGACATATTGGGTGTGTGACAAGGACGAAATGATTAGATTTTGGTGAAGATCCAGATCTGACAACTAGAATTTTAAAAGTGATTCTTCACCATTGAGAGATATTGCCAAAATCGATATATGGCATGCTATTTCGAAAATGTATTGGGCCAGATATGTTCTCGTGGATCAGGCATTACACGGTGGAGATATGCGGTCTACTGAGTGTATTTCTAGTTCAAAAATGTATTGGGCTTGATATGTTCTTGTGGATCAGACATTATGTGGCGGTGGTATGCGCTCTTCAAATTGCCCTTCTACTTTCATTAGTATTCGTTTTAGATAGCCTTTCCCTGATGTGTAATGGGATTATGGGTCAAACACGCTGTGTGGGCTTTAGGTAGGTCTTCATTCCCATTCTTTAAGTCGCTGTCACACATTGACGTTTTAGCCAGCGTATGGCAACGTATCAAAATGTATGTAAAACGCTGGTGTACACTGAACTATTGATGTTTTTTTTTTCCAGTTTTTGGCATATTCATAACGAGTTGGATGTATGCATAACTTATTAGCAACGTACACAGAACGTTTCGATAACATATAGATAACTTATACCAACGAATGCTTAGCGTGTTGTTGGCGTTCACAACGTATGCATAGAGCGGCAGCATATCGCCGACGATCACGTGGCGTAGCCTATTAAAAGGCTGCCGCTCGACGATTCAAATCATAACCGCACGAGACATCGAAGTGTCAAGGTCCTGTCATACCTTGACGTTTTAGCCAGCGTATGCCGACGAATGAAAAATTTGCCGAATACGCTGGCACACGTCGAATACGTTATGGGTAAGTTTTGTATACCTTAAGAGTACGCTGAAGCACGCTGGCATACGTCGTAGTACGCCGAACATGTCGACAAATTTTAAGCATACTCAAATTTTTTAGACGTACAGTATGCCAGCGTATGACGCACACGTTCCGCATATGCTGGCCATAAGTTGTAGGCATGTTACGCGATCGTTGACACACGTTACTTGTAAGTTACTCATAAGTCGAAACACGTCGAGGTAATGTTTAGCGTACCCGAAACTTATTTCTAACCGATGAGTAACGTGCTTTGAACCTATGAGTGACGTGCTTTGAACCTATGTGTAACGTATCTCAAACGCACATTGTCGTATGTAGACGAATTTGACATCTTCCGGACGACCACAGAACTTACTGAACGTGTTACTAACTTACAGCTACCGTATAATGGCGTATTGGCAGCGTTTAGGGGAATTGGTATGTAAAAATGGAGTTCACACAGGAGGAACCCGTCAGTGTTCCAGACTCCATGTTTTTACCTTCGCATTCTGCGAAAGGTTATAAATTGGTCGCTGTGTATTTATTTATTTATTTGTGAATGTGTGTGTGTGTGTGTGTGTGTGTGTGTGTGTGTGTGTGTGTGTGTGTGTGTGTGTGTGTGTGTATGTGTATGTGTGTGTGTTTGTTTGTTATTCGCATAACTCAGAAAGTATTAAACCAAGTAGCTTGAAATTTGGTGGGATGATGGGTTATTATCCAAGGAACATTTGATTAGATTTTGGGAGCGATCGGGTCAAAGGTCAAGGTCACGGAAAGGTCAAATTCGTATTTTTACCATAGCGTGGTCAATTTTGATCGAATTGGCATGCAACCGATGCCAAAATGTTCACAATTCATTGCCCAATCTTGTGATGGGCGACATAACACAATTACGTCATTACTCTTGTTAGCAGTTGGGGGTCAAAGGTCAGTGGGGTCACGATCTTTCAAAATATGCATTTTTTGTCATAACACGGTCAAATCAAAACCGATTTGCATGCAAACCAACACCAAAATGTTCACTGTTCTGATCCCCCCACTCTCATGCCAAGAACAAAAAAGTAGCAGAGGCGAAGGTATGCGCTCTACCGAGTGCCCATTCTAGTTTTTTTTTTTTTTTTTTTGTTTCTTCGGCATGACGGTGATGTTGACACTTCGATTTCTCACGCGGTTATGATTTAAATCGTTGAGCGGCAGCCGATAATTATATTATAATCGCACTAGAAATCGAAGTGTCAACATCACCGTCATGCCGAAGAAACCCCCCCCCCCCCAAAAAAAAACATGGACTCTGGAACACTGACGCTAATCATTACCTCGAGGTGTTTCAACTTATGAGTAACTTACAAGAAATGTGTGTTGACGTGTGTCAACGATCGCGTAATGTGCCTATAACTTATGGCCAGCGTATGCGGAATGTGTGAGTCATACGCTGGCATACATCGAAACATTTTGAGCATGTTAAAATTTGTCGACGTGCTCGGCGTACTACGACGTATGCCAGCGTGTTTCAGTGTGCTCTTAACGTATACAAAACTTACCCATAACGTATTCGATGTGTGCCAGCGTTTTAGACAAATTTTTCATACGTCGTCATACGCTGGCTAAATCGTGAAGGTGTGACAGCGACTTTATCTACTTTACGTTATCTATTATTTAACGTGATATGATGTCATACCTTATTATTACGTTTTTCATTATTTATTTTAAATTCTAGGGGGGGGGGATTTCCCCACAAAATAGGTATTTGCTTTCTTCTCAGAAACTACACACAAAACTTCGATGAAACTTGATCGCAACCTTCATCACCCGTGATGTACCAAACAAAGTGTGTTCACACCATGAAAAAACAAATGGGCCCGAAGGGAATCTTGGGGGTTGCCCTCCAAAATAGATATTTGCTTTCTTCTCAGAAAATACACACACAATTCCGATTGTGTGTGTATATTGTGGATGAAACTTGACCACAACTTTCATTACCTGTGATGTACCAACGTTTATTCAAGCTCTTTACAAAATCGGGGTCTAAGGAGTTTTATGGGGGTGAGGAGGGGGGGCTGCCCCCCTAAAATATGTCTTTGCTCTAACATTGGTTCATTGGGACATTTTGCTGATCAGTCCCACGTTGACTTTCTACTCCGTATCATTATTCTAACAGATGAGCACCCAGGGGTATTGCCCCTATTTTTAATCATGTTGGGAGGTGGGGAGGGGGGGGGAGGTTCAATAGCTGTGAGGGCTGTTATAAATATGTTGCTTGTTTGGTTCCAGGGTCACAAGAGAAATTATACCATTTTGTGTGTCGTTGGTTATCTCCATACGCAAGTTTCTGAAGGTGGATCGGAGCTCTCCCCAGTCTCAAAGTATCTACCTCCATTAGTGTGTGTGTGTGTGTGTGTGTGTGTGTGTGTGTGTGTGTGTGTGTGTGTGTGTGTGTGTGTGTGTGTGTGTGTGTGTGTGTGTATTATGTCTAATCATGTACAACACAATTTTGCAAAATCATGTATCCAATCACGCGCAATATGCACATATATGTGTGTGCGCACAATCATGACTCGAAGCTGTGTATATGTGTGCAGTGGGTATCCCATCTGCTGCCACTGGTCGTCAACTCCACACTTGGGCCCCAAGACTGAACGGAGTCTTCTCTGGTCTCAAAGCAACCTTCTCCACTCCAGAAAGGAACCACAACTCATGTACCAAGCCATCTCCTCATTCATGCTCCGTTTCACCCTCCTTCCTCTTCGTGGCGATGATGTCGCTCTGAAACACCTCCTGGGGTTCACTCAATCCCATCTGGGGACACCTCCATCACCTGGGCGTAGCGTGCCTCTGCCACCATCTCCACATGCAGCCACCCCCCCCCCCCAGCTCGGTCTCATCCGTCCTCGGTGGGAGAGAGTTGACAAAGCGCACCAAGCTGCACTGATTGGCCGTGTCCCAAATGCAAATGCATGTTGATTGGCGTGATACTGGTTGCCACAAATATGGTCCTTGGCCTCACTGAAGCTGTTATATTCAGCACAGTCTTTGACCCCACCGAATCTCAGTCCCACTCATCCTTGGCAGGATGGAGTCGATAAATTCCTCCAGGTTTCACGACCAGGCCGCATCCCACTCACATGTCGATCAGTGTGGTCCGGGGAGTCAACCATGTGACCCTCGGCTGCGTGTGTGTGTTGATATATATATATATATATATATATATATATATATATATATATATATATATATATATATATATATATATATATATATATATATATATATATATTCAGTGCGGCCACTAATTGTATTAACAGGAAATGATAAGAAAGAAACACTTCTCAGTCTCGTCCATGGATATTTGTCGTATTCTCTCAATTTAGACAAGTTCGATTTTCATTCAGAAAGAGAAACATTATGGCGAACCGTTTTGAAATTGCCACTCTTTTGTCTAAACGCTGAAAATTACCTTTAAAAGCCAATTTGAATGTCAGATTTCACACTAGCATCAAGAGGTTAAAAGTTCCCGGCGAGCAGAACCGAGTCACTGAAAAAACACACACACACACACACACACACACACACACACACACACACACACACACACACACACACACACACACACACACACACACACACACACACACACACACACACACACACACACACAAAAGGAGTTCAGTCAGCATTCATATTCATATGTGGCAAGTTGAAGGCGACAAAAAATGGTTGGTAGGACTCGAAAGTGGGCAATTCTGTTTTTATATCCTCGTGGAGGATCTCTAAGTCTTACTCACGTTGTTGTTCTTCATAATCTTCTTGTGGACTTTTTTGTTTCACAGCCTACAGTTTTCATCAAAACTTCCTGAAACTTGGCGTATATATGTAAATATACCCTGCGCAGACAGTAACCATCTCCGATTTTGAAAATTCCACCGAGAAAAAAGTTATGTCAAAATATCTCCACTAATGGAAATATCCGAAAAAATTATCTCCGAAACTAGGCAAGCTTTTTGAATTCTGTTTGCGGGAATCGAACAGGGCATTAGCAGAGATGAATTACCGCACATATGATACATCACTATGACGTCATATCAATTTTTATGACGTCATTCCTATTTTTTGACATTTTTTTGTTTCACAACCCAGAGTTTTCATCGGATCTTCGTGAAACTTGCCATGTATATGCAGAAATCCCACGTGCAGGCAGTAACCATCTCCGATTTTGGAAATTCTTCCGAGAAAAAAAGTTGACGTCATAATATCGCCGCTAATGGAAATCGCCCATACCATTATCTCCGAAACTAGGCAAGCTGTTTGAATTTTGTTTGCGGGAATCAAGCCGGGCATTATCACAGATAATTTATCGCAAACCCGATACATCACAATGACGTCATATTTGTTTTATGACGTCATCATTAAGAGGACGACGATCTTAGCTCATTTGAGCTTGTTTAAACTCTTTGCGTGCTGCGGTTGCAGATTTCCGATGAGATAAAAATTATTGAAACAAATTTTTTGTTTTAATTTTGGTTATTCATCTAACTTGACATCCAAGTTGTGTTAAAAAAAAACCACTTGAAATTAACAGCCCTATGAAAAAAATAAATTAAGCAGCAGGGAACCATTTGGAAAGAATATAACACCAAAGAAAGAACAGAACAATTTCTCAAAGTTTTTTTACTTTTTCCGTTTCCAGTTGTCGCCTGTGATGCGTGACGTCACATTTACTGCAAATCGCGTCCCCCACAATAAAGAGCGGTGTTGCCTGGTTTATACAGACCAAGCGATGATAAATGGTGATGAATGCAATATGATGATCTTGACAATAAAACTTTGAGAAATGTTTATTCATTCCCAATCATCAAACCGCATCACATTGTATCTCATTTCATTCATGGTTTTATTACAGTTTGAATTTGGAACGGGAATTTGTGGACACCCCGTACACAAATAAAAACAATCCGAATCAAATCGTACCATTCAAAATACTTGAAAGTACCGATAAATATCACAGTAAGAAGTCGAAGAGCGAATTGGAAATCAAATAGGCCTACCGATTGACGACAAATGGTAGACGAGAGGAAATGCTTATGCGTACAGATGAGGATTGAAGGAATTGGTCGGTTAGGTGAAGCTCATGACGTCACCCAGCCAAAAGAGTCAGACGAGAGCGGTACCTTGCATATCGGATAAAGGTCACGCCAGATTTGTGACTCTGTGTGTGAATCCATGCGAGTGGAATGGAAGCTAAACATTGCTTTTTTGAAGTTGTTCTTACTTTCCATCCAATGTGGGTTTTCAC
Organism: Eptatretus burgeri; assembly: GCF_056783735.1. Classification (NCBI taxonomy): domain Eukaryota; kingdom Metazoa; phylum Chordata; class Myxini; order Myxiniformes; family Myxinidae; genus Eptatretus; species Eptatretus burgeri. The sequence continues at coordinate 32,077,867 of NC_140972.1, read as the reverse complement.
GATACTAAAACAGGTCCATGGGTTTAAAGAAAGAAAACGTGTCAAACCCGCAGAATACGGGTCACTTGTCATGTAAGCAAATGTCATTTCAAAAGTCACATATTGCTGAACCCCACATTTTGCTTCGTGGGCACGTCAATATTTAAACATAGGTGTAGTCAGTGTGTGGATGAAAAAGCCAACCTCGCTGAGTTCAGCTCACGTCCGATACACTGAGAAATATAACCATTTTTTCAGCCTTGCATGATTCCTCCTCATCTGTGCTGCTTTCATTGCACTCATCTCAACTAGCACCTTACATTGATCACTTTTCCCCCCAAAAAACTTTTCTTTTTGTGTGCTTCCCAAAGTCCATTTCTTCCACAGCTTAGATTAGAGCTTGCTGGACCCTCGCTCTTGCCGTTCCCTATTTCTCATCTGCGATGCATTTTGGTGACCATCATTTCCTCCCTCCCACCCCATTACCTCACCCATGCTTATTTTCCACCATAACTCCCAGTCCCCCTTTCCCCCTGACTATATGATACAGTAGTTACATTCTACATCATGCACCAGTGTGGAATTTTCTAAAATATGTCAGAAAAAGGGTTTTTTTCTGTTTAAAGCGAAGATTCCCTTTTTCCAACAAAATGAATCCGTTAATATTTGATGGCTTGATGAAAAATATATTATATAAAAAAAAATACAAAAATATATTAGTTTTGGCTTGGCAATGAGGGGGTTAATATTGTCTTACTGATGTTCTTGCAAAATTACATGTGGGTCTCTGGAGTCTGATCCACAATTTCTGTCGCTCTCTAATCGAGGGAAACGCTATTTTTTTCACGTAATGTCAGCAAATGGCCAGTTTGCTTTATTCATCGTAACGTTTAGGGTAGGGATAGCAGTACAACATAATAGGTATATGCACTAGCCATTGAGCTGTCGAGCTTGGGTTTGAATCGAGACCCAGCTATAAAGTGCTGTTCTAGCGTTTTACATACACGTCAAGGCATCAGTGTGTGAGCCGTTCATAGGTTGGACTTTTAGCCTGAGGACCTGTCTTGTAGCACGAGTTGTTGCTGTATGTTAAAGACCCCATGGTGTCTTTAATGAAGAGTCAGGGAGTTATCACTGGCACCCTGAACAAATTCCAAATTTATGTCACGTTCAGTCGAGTATCCTGCGACGGAGTGTTGATCTGTCTGCGATTGATTCTAGCTCCAAAACGTTTCTCGACTTGTGAACGCCCTGAAGCTTTGTCAAAGAGTATGGTTCACACATTATTATACAGCATTAAGGGGACCAAGAAATGTAACACAATAACTTCTGCGCCAAAGTGGTGAAATCTACACCTCACTGTGGACCGCAATCACACACTCGAGGCATTACGTGCAAAAAAATACTCTCTCGCATACGTCTGTGTCTCGCACATGCGGTGTGCACAAAAAATGGCGAGCGGCCACCCACACACCACCTGCAGCCCCACATTCTGGGCCAATGCCAGCAGCAAGGCCACAGCGGCCTGACTCTAGGCCCGGTTTTCGCTTCACACCTGCAGCCAAACACTCGGCCTATTGTTTGGGTGTTCCTGGACCGACCACCGGAAAAGTGCAAGATCCAAAAGAGCTCATTGCCGCATGCTGTCACAACCCAAGTCACGCTCGGCAGTAGCCGTGAGCAGCTGCCACCATTCAGAAAAAAAAAGGAAAAAGGTTCCTCCTTGTGCATCTCCCTGTGCAAATGTCTTGCTGGGACTTTTGCTGAAGAATTTCAACTAAAACACATTCGCTGTCCTTTTAACGTTCCCGTGTTGCAGTTTTTCCTTTGCTAAACACAATGAGACCAATGGTGCACTGGATTTGTTAGGTGATCAAGATAGTGGCCTGAACGAAAAGGTTTTGAGACAAATATATATATATATATATAATTTTTTTTTTGTTACAGGATCTAAGGCTCGTCGTGGAGCTCTCACAAACACTTCTCACACATATGGACATTCAGACGAACACACAAGGCACAACACAGGACTGTAAGACGAGATGAACACAGCCACTGAGCTTTGGGGAAGTGCCGTCACTTTCTGGGACACTGGGAACCAGCGACGTCACAACAATGGCGTCGCCTTTCTCCTCACACACAGCAGGGCATGTCTTGGCAGAAATTTCCTCCTCCCCATGGATGTCAACATATTGCGATTGTCCATGCTCATTTCCTTTTAAATTCGGAGCAGACACTCTTATCATTACACTAATGAGTCTGGTTTTGAAATCGATCAGGTACAGAGTTTCACCTAAAATGAAATAAATATTCATAATAGATCAGGTAAAAGGAAAACTAAACAGGAAAAGTTCATTCAACCCATTTAAGGCTGTATAATGCAGCATAATAACGATCTAAACCCATAATGTAGTGCTGTACCATTCCCCAAACAGAAGGGTGAAGCAAAGTAAGGACAACGCAGCATGCCATAATGTACCTTATCTGATCAGGTGGGGATACTTTAAAAAAAACCTAAAAAAACAGACACCTAAAAATTGGTTAAACAATGTGGTTATGATAGATAAGTATCACAAATGTATACAGTTGAGTGTAAAGTAAGTTGTTGATTAAAGATTTATGAAAATCGGATTGGCTGATGGGACAGGGTGTTGGAGACGGGGCAGAATAAATATCAAAGTCTGCAATATCTGCCTGGCATGGGAGCAAAGAGGTATAATCGGCTATGGGTCGATAAACATATAGTATACACTGAAGGAAGATGGGAAGGTTAAACGAGAAAATCAAAAGAGAGGAATCGAAGCGAGAAAGGAGAATAGGTGTGAGAAAAGAGTGTCATGGTGTGTGGTGTGTGTCATGGAGGAGGAGGTTGGGGGGGGGGGGGTTTAGAGTGATAAAGCAAACATTTAGCGCAAGTCCTACATAAATGGCCTCTTGGAGAAAAATAAAATAGGTTGGGGAATGTAGAAGTTGGAACAATTGGTATTTTAAAAAATGATGGGGAGGGGAGGGGGGTTGAATATCAATGGAAACAATTTGGAGCAATGAATCACACATGATACAGAAAATGTATTTATTGCAATGGTTGTGGATAATGATGCAAATAAAATCTGAGAAAGTTTCAAGTGCACACAGTGATATAAAGCACCGTTGAGCAGGAAATAAAAGTCTATTCTGTGGTCCCAGGCAAAGCTTATATTACATTTCTTTGCGGAGCTGTGGTTGAATTGCTGGACATACTTTCAATGACAAATGTGCATTTCATAAACCGCTGAGTGCAGCTTCAATCGAAACAACTGGAAAGAGACACCAGAATTCAGCAAATCCCAAAGGGGCACAAACGACCCAAAACTTGGCAATGACTACCAAGAGCTTCTCTCTTTTAAGTCAAAGTCCTAACTCTTTGAAACTCCTCCCACCGAGAGTTATCTCTGTTTCCTTGTTGAACAATAAAAAGACAAAAAGAACTCCAAAGGACTTCACCTTCGCAAACCACTTTGAACCATCAAACAGCATCATGATGCCTTTCATTCTAATAATGTATCCCTCCTCATCATCCTCTTTCTGCAGAAAAAAAAAACACCAGAATTTTCCCCTTTTCAGCTTCACCTTAAACACCAAGTCATCATTATTCCACTTTCTTATCCTCTGTTTCCTTTGTCACAAACCTTTTTTTCTCTCTGGTACATATACCTTCCTCTGCCTTTTCTCTTTGTTTGCATCTCTTTCACCGACTAACAGTGAATTTCCTCACTCGCCCTCCTACAAATCCCTTACCTTTATTCTCATTCTTTCCCTTCACCCCTTCCCTCATTTGCCTCTCGTCTCTCCCAACTGCCTCTAGAGGGCAGGACCCAAAGATCTCGGTGGCGACATGCCCGCAGGACGTGCTGTCAACGCAAGCAACGCTTTAGAGCCATTGAGGATCGTTCTCAGCAGCATCGCTGGGAAAGGGTAACCAGACGTCAATCAGAAATGCAAACTGACAAGATGAGCTGATCAGGGCATGAGAGCATTGGACAAACAACAAGAAAAACCAAAGCCAAAAAAAAAAAACTTTCCAAAGACTTGAACGTAGCTATGGATGGGCCAAAGTGCAGTGTACTCTGCACGTATGGATGATCAGTAAATCCCTGTCAGAAAATTTTCTGAAAATATATTGATAAATCCATGATAAATCCATGAAAAGTCAATGAACAAAATTGTTTCCACATAATTTTATCAAACACTTTCGATGATAATTAGAAAATTATCTGTTTATAACCTATTTTACTTTTCAACAGAACCAACATACTACATTTTTGGGCTTTTGTCAATCAATCCTTATATCACTCCTTCAAGGAATCAAGTTTCCATTTCCAATTCAATTTTTCAGGCCAACTCCCTAACTTCTGAAAGATCAGAAAAATAAAACAAAATTTACAAAAACATTTTCTGCTTCCAATGACAAAAAGACAGTCAAAGAATGAGGAAATGTATTTGCCATCGACACAGGAGTTGACTCTTCAAAGGGGTTGAGAAACTCCAGCTGTGCCTTTGATCGGAGTGAAACAACTTTTGTTCATTAAATTTTACATTGTACAATTAATCCTATTGCTTCCCGTCAGTCAAAGCAGCAACTCTTGTGCTTCATGAACTTTAAGTAGTTCAAATCCAAATAATTTTACAAAGCATTTAAAATAATCGTTATAATTGTTCAAAAGCAAACACTAAAGTACGCAATTTTTTTTTGAAATATTTGCAATATAGGCCTATAGTTTGGAAGAAGTGTACTGTGAAATAAATTATCTTTCATATGCACAGCTTTGACACCCTAGTTGAAAAAAGGGGTTATACTTTCAGTGAAAACATAATTGCTTCATTCACCCATGGATATTACAAAGCCCATGCCATGAACTATAAACAAAATACAGCAACTAAAAACGAAATTCTGTAACTAAACAATAAGTTGTAAGTATAAACAAAATGCAGTAATTAAGAAATAGGCTCTAACTATAAACAAAATATTATATAAGTATAAACAACAAAATGCTGGAACTAAACAATTGGGTATCCATCCATCCATTGGGACCATACTCTGTGCAGAGTGTTGGTGCGGCCAAAGCAGTCTCCTTGACTATTGGGTAGAATCTTGGACAGGTCACCACTCTAACACAGGATACCAGCAAGCTGGCACTCATTTTTGCCGACCTCAGAAGGATGACAGGCGGAGTCAACCCCACCTGGTATTAATTCAACAGCCAAGTGGGATTTTAACTCAGGATCCTCGTATCCCAAGCCCACCACACGAACCATTAAGCCAACACCAGGCATATAATTGGGTAAAGCTATTCATAAAGATGTTGTAATGATAAACAATATACTGTTTGGGTTAGTAAGTACCAACAAAATTCTGCAAGTATGAACCAAATGCTGTAAGGATAAGAGATAGGCTGTAACCATAAATAAAATGGTGCAACTAAATAATAGACAGCAACTGTAAACAAAATGGATCATGTATAAACAAAGTGCTCGAAGTAAACAATAAGCTGAAAGTAAAAACAAAATGCAGGAAATACAGGGTGTTTCAAAAGTAACAGTGTATTGAACGAAATACAGTACTTAAGTTTCATGTGTTTGTTAATCTTTAAATTAAATTGTATGCTTGTTTATTTGCAGGTATTATTGACTAGCTCAAGTGAGAAACCCACCAAGTCTTTTTTTGGATTTGACAAAAAAATACTTTTCTTTGCAAAACTTATCTTTTTGCACAGAGGTCTTATGTTTCTTCTGCACTGTATAATTTGAAACACCTGATAAACAAAATGCTGAAAGTCAACAATAAGCTCTATGTAAAAGCGAAATACAGGACATATAAACAAAATCTTGTCAGCATATACAAAATAGGCTGTAACTAAAAACAAAATTCTGCAACTAACAATTTTGTAACTAACAAAAAAAAATGCAATTTTTAAAAAATGCTGTCACTCAAGAAAATAATTTAACAGTGAGCAAAATGATGTAAGTAAATAGAATGTTGTAGGTATAAACAAAATGTTGTGAGATAAACAAAATGCTGCAAGTATAAACAAAATGCTGAAAGCATAAACAAAATAGGCTGTACCTATAAACAAGAGTCTGGAGATATAAAGAAAATGCTGTAAATATAAGCAAAATGTTGTAAATAAACAAATGCAATTTCAAAAAAATGCTGTAACTTCAGAAAATAATTTACCAGGAAGGAAAATGACATAAGTCAATAGAACGTTGAAAGTAAACAAAATGTAGCTATTAAAAAAATAATATAATCAAACAATAGGCAAGATGTATAGAAAAACAAATCTATAACTAAACACATTGTTGTAATTAAACAAATATCCATAAAGAATTACAATGTTGTAAGTAAATCCAATGTTTTAAGGAAATACAATTTTTGTATTGTGTTTACTTAAAATATTTTTAGAAATTTACTTTTAGTATATGCATTTATACTTATGAAAAGGGTTATTAGGTACAAATACAAGTAAATGAAGTGTGACAAAAGTCAATGAAATGCTGAAATTAAGTAAACAAAATCATGTAAATGAATAAAATTTTGCAGATAAATATTGATGTAAGTAAATAGAAGGATGTAACGAAACAAGGTGTTATAAGTAAATCTGGAAGGTGTGATGTGTGAATGTGTTCACAAGTTTCATGCACGTGGTGCAAACTTTGGAAACTTAGTTCACAATATAAAAGTGTGCTGACAGGCAGCACATGCTACTATGCACCCATACACATGTACGTCACGCACGGTGCAGGAAAGAGCACAAAATCGCCTTTTTTACTCGCACTGCACAGCATGCTTAAGACAGTCCATAGAAGCATCAGGGTGAAGCAACGTTACCATCTTTTCATCATGCTCCTGCTGTTCAACAGCGGCGCTCCCGTCCCGCATTAGGGGGTGGAGGGGAGGGAGTTGAGGGGGAACACGAACCAACCCCTCGTCCTCCTCCGCCCTGCGTCCCGCTCCGCCTCGTCCTCTCTGTCTGATGCGTGCTCTCCGTCCGTCTGCCTCTGCAAACCTCTCTCTCTCTCCCTCTCTCTCTCTCTCTCTCTCTCCCTCTCCCTCTCTCTCTCTCGCTTGTTCACTCTCCACACCCGGGGCGGTGAGAGGCGGAGCGGCAGAGCGCGGCTGGTGCGCTAACGAGGCGAGCTCGGCCCGGTCCGTTTCCCGGCGGCAGGAATAACCCTGGAGAGAGTGCACATATATAGGGGAGGGACGGCGGTGGCGGCAGCGCCTTTCATGTGCCCCGGGGGCTAGATCGTTGCGCTCGGGGCGGCCCCACGCGCATCCTGCTCTCCTCCAGAAGTGGCGCATCCGGAGTGTGTTTGGCGGGAAGGAGCGATGAGAAGGCACGAGGCACGAGTTCAACCTGCACTGGTCTTGAGTGTCACGTGGGAAGATGTAAAGGGAGGGTGGGTGGGAGTCATCAGGTTCAGTTTAGATCCATGTTTTACTGTTATATGAAGAAAATGATCAAATTCACAGGGGAGGTTGGAAGTGAATTCTGGACAACACACTCAAAATAATGAGTTTGATTTTGAGGGCAGGGATCCTAGATGTAGTGCATGCCTTAAGATGCTTGAACTCCGGACATTAAGATGGAGTGCTCTGTGTTCTCTATGGTTCACAAGCCTATGTGACTTACTGTATCTCTAGTATAGAATCGCCGACACAATGCACAGCATTGCCCGTAAGAGCACATGTCTCACTCAGACTTTTGGTTCGTTTTTCGTCCCCTACCCATGTGTCGCCACCTTGAGGGCCGCACGTGCAGCATGCAGAGCACGATTCACATGAACGTACATCACTGCACAGATGCATGCACCAAGTCTGTGCTGTGTGTGCATGGTTCATGATACAGCATGATCTCCCTTCTCCTACCGCGTCATCATTTAAAACAAATATGGACGTTTAACCATTTCCTACAAAGTTGTTTGCACGGGATGGCTTGGAAAATGTGATTTCAATCGTTTCGATGAACTGTGGCGATTATTTATGGTTTTGCTATATAACAATCCTTATCATATGTGTTATAATAACCCTTATTCTACATGTTAAATGACCATTATCATGTTATAACCTCATCATACATGTTATAATAACCCTAATCATCTGTGTTATAATCAACCTCATCATGCATATAATAACACTCATCATAATGTTTAATAACCCTAATCACACATGTTATGATAACCTCATCGTATGTGTTACAATACCAAAAACAAATAAAGATCATCCTTTTCAAGCTATTAGGCACATACAGCTTCTGAGGCAGTTTCATTGGCTAAGGGGCGCAATCCTGGATGGGTCACCACTCCAACATAGGATACTCCAACAATGGCTCATTTTCTCCCAGATCTGGTCATCATTTTTCAGATCTCAGAAGGACAACAGGCTGAGTCAACCGAGCTGGTGGTACTTATGACACGACAGGGGCTTGAACTCAGGATCTGAAGTTGCTAAGCCAGAGCCACCTTAAGTATTAAGCCATCACCAGACTCACTGGGTTCTTAATTCACCATTTTTTTGGCTTCCTCAACAATGCCTTGACTTGGAAAAGGCCACAATGCATTCTTAATGATAAAGTGTTCAAAAATGTTTTTTTCACTTTCCTCGCTCAAATCATCGAATGCCTCGTCTTGATTCCTACGAATCGCTGGATACATCAACAAGTTCAGTTTTGCAATCGTCAATTGAAAGCACTTTTGTCCCAGTAATGCCCCTTCTCCCAGTAAACACTGCCTTCCCTTCTCCTCTACTCATGGTGCCTTCACTTCACCTCCCCTCACACTGATTTCCCTTCCTCTCCTGCTGCCTTCCTTTCCTCTGCCTTTTTGCTGCCTTCCCTTCCCCTCATGCTGCCTTTCCTTTCCCTCCCCTCATGCTGCCTTCCCTTCTCCTCCCCTCACACTGCCTCCCCCCCTCAATTTATGCTGCCTTCCCTAACACTCCCCTCATACTGCCTTCCTCCCCCCCCAATTCATGCTGCCTTCCCTAATCCTCCCCTCATACTGCCTTCCCTCCCCTCCTGCTGCCTTCGCTTCCCCTTACACTGCCTTCCCTTTCTAAAATGCGCCATACTTTTCACAGGGCATTGGTGCTGCCAAAGTAGCTTCCTAAAGGCCCGGTCACACCTTGACGTTTTAGCCAACGTATGCCGATTTTTGAATTTTTTTTCTAAAACGCTGGCACACGTTGAATACGTTATGGGTAAGTTTTGATAACATTGAGAGCACGCTGAAAAACACTGCCATACGTCGTTGTACACTGGCTTTAAACGTTGTACTTTTCGGTTGTCCTCAAATTTTTTCATGCTTGAAATTTCATGACGTATGCCGGCGTATGACTCACACGTTCCGCTACGCTGGCCACAAGTTGTATGCACGGTCTGCGATCGTTGACAGACGTCAACACATGCTACTTGTAAGTTAATCATAAGTTGAGACATGCCGAGGTAATGTTTAGCATACCCGAAACTTATTTCTAACCTATGATTAACGTGTTGTTGGCACGTTACGCGATCGTTGCCACACATCGACAGACGTTACTTTTAAGTTACTCATAGGCTGAAAGACGTCGGTATAATGGATCGTCCTTGCGTCAGCGTCCACGGCCACGGCCAGGACACTTATTTGCAGCATTCTTCAAACTTTTCTTCGGCATGACGAGGATGTTCACACTTCGATGTCTAGCTTGGCTATGATTCCAATTGTCCATCGGCAGCGTCTATTTAAAATAGTCGAGTTTGAGCGTTTTAACACGTTCAGAAGAAACGCTTCAAATTTCAAAACCTCAGCGTCAAAAAACAAAGGCGAGTGACAGCAATTTAAATCGTTTATTGTAAACAATGAAAATGGCTGAGTGGTACTGTTTAAAAGTCGTTGAGTGTAAAAAAAATCCAATTGTTGAGCGCAAGCGTCTACTTTCAATAGTGGAGATGCAGCCATTTAAATCGTTGAGTGGCAGCCTATGAACCTACCCGTGGACACGCGGACGCAAGGACGATCCATCATAACCCACACCCTCCCCCTCACACTCACCTACTACTGCCAACATGAACAAACTACTACTACTACTAATACTAATACTAATACTAATACTAATACTAATATGGCTGACATGGACATCGACTCAAAAAGGAACTCGAAAACACTGTTGGGTTCCCTTTTATGAGCAGCATTTTTATATACCAATTCCCAAAACTGCTGGGAACACGTCTTTATATGGCAGTTGTAAGATAGAAACACGTTCATTTATTTTTTTTTGTCGACCGGAAGACGTCATTGGAATACGTCTACATACGTCGATGTGTGTTGGGACTACGTAAAGAATTGGTTCAAAGCACGTCAAACACAAGTTAGAAATAAGTTTCGCGTAAAAAAGACATTACCGCGACGTGTTTCGACTTATGAGTAGCTTATAAGTAGCCTTTGTGGACGTGTGTAAGCGTCCACATATCGTGTGTAAAACTTATCCCCATCGCATGCGGAACGTGTGTCATACGCCGAGTACGTCGTAAAATTTTGAACATGTTTAAAATTTATTGACGTACTCTACTTAATACGACGTATGATAGCGTACTTTAGCGTTGTACTCACGTATACCAAACTTACTCATACCGTATTTGACGTGCCCCAACGTTTTAGACACATTTTTCTTAGGTCGGCATACGCTGGCAAGATCGCCAAGGTGTGACCGCGATGTTGACACTTCCATTTCTACGGCAGTTATGATTCAAATCGTTGTGCGTCAGCCTTTTAATAGGCTACGTCACGACATCGTCGGCGATGCGTGCAACGCGCTATGCCGAAGTTAGACTATCGTTGGGCATCGGTTGTGTAGGCCGACAACAGGTCAGCATTCGTTGGTATAAGTTATCTATAACACAACGAAACGTTCTGTGTCCATTACTAATATGTTATGCATACGACCAACTCGTTATGAATACGTCCGAATCTTAAAAAAAACAACATCAAAAGTTCAACGTCAGCCAGCGTTTTACATACATTTTAATACGTTGCCATCGCTGGCTAAAACGTCAAGGTGTGACCGGGCCTTAAGCAATAGTTATACTGGGTGGTTTGCCATTGCCTTCCCAGAAGTAGTTAGGGCAGGAATTTGTAATTCGTCCAGGGTGCTGGCGATAGCTGTTGCTTCGCTGATGGGAATAATAAAGGAGAAAAAGAGTTGGACAGAGAGTAGGGAGAGGGAGGGAGGGGTGGGGAGAGAGAGGGGGGGAGTCAAGAGGTGGAGGGGAAAAGAGAGAGGATGGAGAGGCGCAAGGAGGGGAGTGGGAGGGAGAGTGAGGAGGGGTGGGAGAAGAGAAGGCAGCATGAGGTGAGAGGAAGGGAAGGCAGATGTGTGATGGAGCATTCATTACAATTCATACCGTTTCATCAAAATGATTCTGCAGAGAATAACAGTGAAGATGGAAACAAAATAATGTCTGAAATACATTTTCTACCGGTCATACTATACATACCGTCCGGAAACAAACACCACCCGGACACGTCCAGAGCCAAGCCGTTCGGAGCCAAACATCGCTCGGACACGTCCAGAGACAAACTCCCGTCTGGACATAAACACTGCCTGGACACATCTGGAGATAAATACCACCTGGACGTGTCTGGAGACAAACACCATCCGGAGACAAACAAACATGGCCCGGAGAGGTCTGAAAACAAACACCGTCAGGAGATAAACAATGCCTGGACACAAACTCAGTCCAGAGCGACAGAGAGAGAGAGAGAGAGAGAGAGAGAGAGAGAGAGAGAGAGAGAGAGAGAGAGAGAGAGAGAGAGAGAGAGAGAGAGAGAGAGAGAGAGAGAGAGAGAGATATGCTTTATGAAAAACATATATATATATATATATATATATATATATATATATATATATATATATATATATATTGCTTGGATGATATCGACAATTTTTTGGGAATCGGTAGGTTGGAGTCAGTGTGATTAGCAACAACAGTATGTACTGTATACAACCCAGAAACCTTGTTTTGGAGGAATTTCAATAAACAAATTAAGAAAACAAAGTTGCATTAATATCGACATTTCAGGGAGATGTGCATATAAAAAAATTAAAAATAAACAGCTGTGTGTGACGGGTGGAAGAAAATGTTGGCTCGGTAATTTTAAAAATGTTAATATTACAAACGGCTCGAAAATCGGGTGTTTTCAAACATATTTTGCTTTAAATCTCATAAAGAGAAAACGTATAACCATTGTAAAGCACACCCGAGTCATGTGAAATAATCAATTGCTTTAGAAAGAGTCACGAGGACAAAGGAAAACATGATCACTTGTATGCTGATGAGGTTAAAAGTTACAACCTCCAAAATACGGGATGAACTTTGCCACCACAGTGCCTGTAACCAAGCATGCAGGCATACACACATTCATGGAGAGTCCCTTTACAGATCCAAACTACCCACACATACCATATCCATGTGTGCTGTTTTGTACCTCTACCTTGAAAAGCAACTGCCAACTGTACATCCCGATCAGAACACGAACTGTACAGCTATTGACTGAAGGGCGCTGGGAAAGTGGTTTAAGCACTCAAGCAAGCACTCCAATTGAATAGTTGATAAGGAACAGCTGGCTTGGCAAGCGATAGAAAGCTGATTGATCATGGCACACACCGGCAAAAAACTCAAGATCGCCGATTTCTTACCATTTTCAGATATCACTACAGATTTCGAGTTATTTAGTCCACATGATTCAATCGTCAAAACACAAATTATATTTCTATTATATACTTTAATTCGTCCGTGAAAGTAGATCGTGGAAAAATCGTATCGTATTATTGTGGTCTTGGGGCTCGAGCCTACTACAAGAGGGAAATCCCCAGTTTCTCTCAAACTCACCTAGACCTAAGGCCACCGGCAGTGAATAACTTCACCCCACGGTGGGTTGTGATGCAACTGCAACGCAACTACAACTACTACACAGTTTATTAATTGTACAGTATCAGGGCTATTTCTAAAATATAATATAATTCAAAGGGTTCCTTCAAATGATGTTAATTTAACAACATCCGATATTCAAATTTATTCCCTCCACCACTGAAGGTGAAGGAGGTTATGTTTTCACTCCTTTCTGTCTCTTTGTTTGTGTGCAGGATATCTCAAAAAGTTGTGGATGAAATTTTGTGGACAGTGTTGGTGTGTGACAAGGACCAACTGATTAGATTTTGGTGAAGATCTAGATCCAGATCCGACTACTAAAATTTTAAAACTGATTCTTCACCATTGAGAGATAGGGCCAAAACCTATATATAGCATGAAATTTCAAAAATGTATTGAGCCCGATATGTTCTCGTGGACCAGGCATTGCTTGGCGGAGGTGTGTGCTCTACCGCGTGCTCTTCCAGATCAAATTGTATACCTCTAAACATAGTTCCCTTACCTCACATAAGAACCTTAACCTGGAAGCAATTGAATGGTTTCCCAACTGCACGGATCATCAGCTGGTCACCGTTCTTCTTCAAGGTTTCAATCCTTTCAACACAGAACCTATCCAAACGGCAGATCCACAACCTTGGTCACAGATCCACATCAGTCGATACCTACATCAGTATATCCACCTCAGTTGTGTCCAGGCAGTTAGTCAATCTATCAATGTAACTTCAATGACAAGACTTGACTCGCTAAAAATTTATTGTATTATCACAGTTATAACTCCCATCACATTCTATCATGTGATAATACATTAAATCATGCACATTTTACCATAAAATAAAATACATCCACAAACCAGAACAACCATCCCACTCACTTCTGGATCAAACGTCATTCAAATATTCAAACGGTTATTTATAAACGGGGTTTAACCTGCATCCTTGTCTACGAGTAGCCACTGAAATGGGTTTAACATATGTATTTTTCAATAATGTATTTATATAAAAATCGCGTTTATAAATTTTTCAATATTCGTATTGTATTTCATTAATTCTATTTGGAGTTGTTTTATAATCTTTAATAAAACTTGTTTTAATCCGCTAACTGTAGCTCCCTGTATTAGTAAACGTCTGAAGAGTTGATTTAATCTGTTGACAAGTTCAGTGCTGTGTGTGGTTGCTCTCACAGTACTAATTATTAACCTCCGCCATCGAAGATCGGAGGTTACTGTTTTCACCCCTTTCTGTTTGTTTGTTTGTTTGTTTGTGAACAGTATTACGGAAAAACTCCTCGACGGATTTCGACGAAACTTGGTGGGGGGATTAGGTATGGTCCAAGGTTCATGCCATTAGATTTTGGACTTGGTCCAAAATCCAATATGGCCGCTATGGCGGCCATTTTGAAAAAATATTTGAATTTTTTTTTTTTGCATTTCTACATGTTTTAAGTGATTTCCACCCCCCCCCCAAAAAAAAATAGTTAGAGAAAAAAAAAATTTTTGCAACATTTTTTTTCAACAAAATTTCGATTTTTTTTTTTTTTGCATTTCTACATGTTATAAGTGATTTCCAACAAAAAACATGCCAAAATTATAATTGCGGCTGATTTTGGAACTTCAGGTGGATATACCCACGTAAAATCAATTTCTGTCTCAAGGAATCTAGTTATGACGAATGAATTGAGTATGTAAAATTTAAAAGTAAAAGGGAAAGTTGCAAACTATAACTCTGAGCACTGTTGACGTCAAATTGAATGAATAGGATATCAGGTTCACTTGAGTGACCTAGCAGTATTGGCGGCGGAGGTTTTGCACTCTACCGAGTGCTCCCCCTCTAGTTTCACCTGCAACTGTACTGTAGAATAGTTTATTGGGAATATTTCTGTCGAAGAAAGGCATTCGAACAATGTGGAATGGAAAAGCATCTCATTTATCAAATAATTTTGTGTGAAATTTATTATTATTGATATCGATTTATAATTCGAAAAAATAAACTGAAGGCGAGTTTGGTTTTCCTTTTTTAATTCAAGTTCTTTTGGATACATATCATCTTGAAGCGAATCAAATGCAAACCCATCATTAATTGCTAATAAATCATCAATGAATCAAAAAATGTTTCCACACATTCATGCAGTAGTTATATTAGTTTATCCCTGCACATGTTTTGGACCCAATCAGACTCGTACATGTACAGGAGTAAATTTGTAAAGAAAGGGGCCAGATCTGAACCCAAAGGAGTCCAGTCAGTCAGCCCAATTCTTCCAAAAGTGTTTGAATGTTTTGCATACAAATGCAATATTATTATTTGCTTTGTCAATTGGAACATATTGTGTTTGAAATAATTACATGCTTCCAGATTGTATAAAATTACCTTCGGATTAGTGATTCAAACTCTTATTTTCAAATCAACAAATTCTCATTTTTACATGTTTCTCTCCCTCCTCCAACCATTTGTATGTTTTGTGTTTGGTACTTTATGTTTATCAATTTGTTCTCTCATCCATTCCATCAGTTCTATCATTGTAAGCTCCATTGCTTTATTCAAGTTAATCCTTTTATTTACTCTATAATTTGGTCCTTTTGTAAGCAATGCATGTAATTTTCAATCCATCACTATTCTGAGATCACCTGTGATAATGTGTTTATGATGTGGATCTTTCAATAAGCAATGTTCACCATTACAATGATCTGTGTTATTTAACCATAGCTCAAAATCTATTGATTGCACAGTTTCCTTTTGGTTGACGATTTTCCCCCGAATTGCATTTCGCAAAGTGTACACAATCCTTTGTGGCTCTCTCTGTTGTATTGTTTCTGGAAGTTTATCCCTGTCGTGGGTACACACACCTACAGGTTTTCCTTCCCTTCAGTGTATGTATGTTGTTCGTGATGCTGAACCCAACGCATTCTCTCATGGCTGCAATGCAAGCTCTGACCTTCATGAGTCTGAACAAACGTACCTGTCAGCTACCGCTCAAATGGATCTTTGTCAGTTGGTGTCTGTGACTTCTGAGTGACGTTACAATGATCACATCAAGAGCGGAACGTTTTTGAAACTTGTATTTAAAATAAACAGATACAAAGTCAAATGAGGAAGTTCACAATCACATGCAATGTCCAACTCCGATTCCCATGTTGAGCTGTTTCCGTCCAGTGTCTCCTCAAACGTATTCACCTCGTCCTTCGGGGCAGTCGAACCATCGAGTCCTGTCGCGTTCGCTGGCCCATCCAGGATGATTGAAGAGCTCAAAGGAATTCTTTCCCAATGCACAATCTCAATGAGTTTTAATCAACCTGATTATAATCCGCTCCACGAGTTAACAACTGCTCTGGGCATTAACACTTCGTTCACTCAGAATTAAATCGAGCAAGCAATGATCGAAACACACGTCACGTCACACGTCACCCATCTCTCTACACTTGGCTCTCACGGGTTCATGAAGTAACACCGTTTGAACCCCCCCTCCATTCCATCTACTTTCTCAACAATCCTCTTGAAGAAATCCTTTCATTCAAGATTATGGGTCTCACTATCTGCCATGATCTTTCCTGAGAAAGCCACATTTCCAACCTGGCCCCCAAAGCCAGTCGCCGACTGGGCATCCTCCATCGTGCAAAGTCATTCCTCAGCCCACCTGAGCTCCTGACCACATACAAAGCTTTTGTCCACAGTCTGATGGAGTACTGGGCTGGTGCTCTTGCCTCTAACCTTTCTCGTCTTCACGCTGTGGAAAGCAAGGCATTTAGGATCATTGCTATCTCCCATGATGATGCCGAGTCTTTGGACCTCTCACTCTCTGACCGCAAGCAGGTCGGTGGTCTTTGTGTCTTCTACCGTCTTCTCTCTGGTCTCCCCCCCCCCCCCGCTCTGTCTGTGATACCATCCCCCCATATTTCCACAGGGCACTCAAGGTCCACCAGCAACCCCCTTCTGGTAAAACTACCAAAATCATGAACCACTGCTCACCTTCACTCTTTCATTCCTCTTTTTTCCTGCCTTTGGAATAAACTCCCACACTCTCTTAAATCCCATTCTTCCCTCCAGGTCTTCAAAACGGCTGTTCACCACCACCTGTTATCTTCCCCCATCCAAAACCACAATCTTTTCTACCCACATTAATCCACCCCAAACCCACCTTCTTCCAATTCCCTGCCTTCCTTCCCAAAAGTTCCCTGTCGTGTGAGGTCCTGAAAGTCCCTGTCGTGTCCAGCTTGTATACCCCATGTTCCCCGCTCCATCCCTCTCCCTTCCACAGATCTCCTAATGTCTCTGTTCCCCAATGTTTTGTCCTTCCCTCTCTCACCCCTCTTGTCTCCTGCCCTCTTTGTTGTGCATTGTGTATTAGCTCTCCTACGAGCCTCGACAATGTATCCAAAAAAAAAACAAAAAAAAACACAAAACAATCCCGTGCCCTCCAGCAAATGCGATTTCAGTCTACACTGGAAGTTTCATCTGAGAACATTCCGGCACCTTCACAAATCTCACCAGACAGTTTCTAATAAAAATTAGCTCAATATATCAAGCAGTTTATATTACAATTTACTGATGTTAGTACTGCAGATATGTAAATAAATTGTGCCTTTGATAATAGAAGCATGAAATTTGGCACACTGTTAGAATATACCTTAAGCAAGATTTTTTGACTTTTGGGCCATCGCAGATTTGCTCTGTGAAAAAAGTGGCGGCCATTTTCCAGGATGGCCACCATCAGCTGTTATAGTTCCTTTGATATGGTAGATTAAGTCCATTGTAAGGTGATTTGTTTGTCTTATCTACCTCATATCAGTGGTTTATGTAACCCTACAATGGTAGATAATACCATATATCGTTATTGGGGGGTCATAAAGCATTACTTTTAATTTAAGTGGGGACAACTTCACTGGAGCAATTGCCTTTATGGCTGCTAATGAGCACACATTCATTAAAGGGACTTGTTATGTTTCAGTTTACACCTCAGTGTGTCCAATTCATGTCTCATACATCTTGTGACCGTTGTTACCTGTTAGTCAGTCAGTCAGTGCAAAGTCCACCACAGAGACAAAGAACAGTGCACTGCAGAGCAGCCTTCCAGCCCTCTTGATGTGCTGGATGAGTGCAGGCTGTGTAGGAGCCAGACAATCAATTGCTCTGCCTTTCTGAGTGAACAGCTGTTTCCTTGCCTTGTTGACACACTCCTGGCTACTGGTGCGATCGTATAGCAGGACCACAAATCACTCCAGTGGCCCCAGCCATTCCTCTTTGGATTGTGGGCTTGGCCTTGCAACCAAGGTGCAGAATGCTGGGGTGACATCGCCATATGTGTTCCAGGTGTCCCATGCGGTCCTCTTGCCTCTGTCTCCAAAACAGGACACCACGTCGCACCCAGTGAAGGCGTGGAACATCGGCGAGGCGAAACACCGATCAGGACCCAGTGCCCTGGCCATCTCATGAGTGGCAAGGAACCGGAAGCTCTTCCCAGCAGCAAATGCAACCCACAGTTCAGAGATGTCGAGGTGCTGGGCTGATGTTATGACCAGAACTACAACCTCTGTGTCAACTGTGCGTATTGACACTTTGTTGTGCCCTTGCCGCACAGCATCTTATAGGTGGAGTAGGATGTGAGTGTCGGCCTCTTTGTGGGTGCATGGATCCAGACCCAAGACATCTTGGCCATTTGTGCAAAGCACATCAGTATGGTATCTGGTGATGACCTGTTTGTTGGTGTTGATGCCTGCTGTGTTCATTGCCAAGAAGGAGAACAACTCAGTTTTGTTGTCTTCGATGTGGAGAACCACCTGTCTAGGAATTGCATTCGATGGATCTATACATCTCCTAACCCCCTTACCTCTCTTGCTGCAAATGTCAGCCTTCAAGCTTTCAGGCATGTACACATCCCAGATGATGTCTAATCTGGTTACATGCTGAAGCTGTGATGTGATGTATGGCACAAAAACATCAATGGCATAATCCTGGAATGTCTTTGCAGTCCTGGGTTGCAGCATGTTGATGGCAGTGCCATCAAGGATGGTGACCTGAACTAAGGGACTGGAGACATTCTCTTTTGCAGGAATAAGGTCTTGCAAGCAGCGCAACAAGTCTCACTTCATCCCGGTTCTCAAGACACCCATCTGTGACAGTGCTCGTGGACAGGCCTGATTTTCATGCTGGAAGAACTCATCCAGATCACCATTGTGTAACTGGGAGGCAATGCACAGTCTAGAGAAGAGTGAGTAGTTATTCTTCAGGGATGACAGCTGTAGCTCTTTGCTTGACTTCTCTCTGACTGGAGGCCAGCTGAAGAGATGGAGGTTGTTCTGCTTGACAGGATCTGCAATGGGAATTGTTTGACTGACAAATCTCTCCTCTGCTTACAGTATGTCTCATACAAGTTGAGTCCAAGTTTTTCAATCTGGCACACCGTGTCTGTCACAGCTGTATCTGTAATGTTCCTTCTGTCCAGTACAAGAAGATCACTGCTGTTCTCAATGAATGGATTTCCCATTTCTTCGATGGCTCCACTCAGTGATTTCACATCTCACACAAATGCCACCTGTGCATGCTTCTTTTGTTCATGGTGACGCCGATCGGTCTCCTGCCTCTTCTCGGTTGAACCATCAAATTCTGCAATAAAATGAGCCATCTCGGGACCAGATACCATCCAGCGACGCAGAGCTGCTGGGTTTTCTGTTCGGCCTCCAGCCCCACCATCATCTTTCACAGAGGCATTATTCTGCTCGTGAACCTGATCAATGGCAATAGCAGAGAATGCATGCTTTGACTTCTTCATGGCAACGTTCCACTTCAGGAACTCAGCATAGACATCAGGATGGCACTCTTTCAGTGAAACCATGTCACGCAAGTGGACCGGTATCCATCTGGCATAATGGGTGTGGTCCAAAGCAAAGAACCAAGGAACAATATTGGTCAGGGCCTTGACGTAGAGCTTGAAGTCTCCCTCTTGTATTGCTCTCACAAAAATCATCACATTTTGCTCCAGCTGCAGGATGAAGGACCAGAATTGGAAATGGGGATATGCATCAGCCTTTCAGTATGCCAGTCTTCCAGGGATATCACTTTGCTTTCGTCTTCTAAGGCTTTGCTGTACTCGGTGGAGGCCTTCTTCAGAAGTAGATACAAACGACTGGCTGTGACTTGATGAGCCCGTTGGGTGCGGGTCACATGGGACGCTTTCAGAAATGAATCTGCTGGTCCAGGTGTGGCAACTCCAGCCTGAACGAGTGCTCCTGTCCACCTGCTGCACTCCAGAAGATCTCCAAACATCTTGAGAGCTGCCATCAAAATGTGTAGCCCACCAAACTTCACAACAAAGTGATCCTCTCCATTAGTTGTTGGCAAGCTACACTGGATTTCCTTTGCAACTGTATATAGTGGCTGGAGTGGCAAATCATGGCCACTGACTTGGCCTGGTTGGGCAAGGAGGTAGCAGGGAAGTGAGCGCCACTTCACTGTCTTCTGGTGGTGCTGCTTGATGGCTAGCATGGAATGCATCCCAGGAGATAATTTCATTCCCATGCAGGGTGTCAGTGTCCAGCGCCTACCTTTAATGCTTCAGCCAGCGGTAAAACAAAAGTACATGTTGATCAAGATATCATTGAGATTAATTTCTTAGCAAGAAAAACCTTCTTCTCTCTGATACTTTTGAAGACAACTATCTCAGCATAAGATACATATATTTTGCCATGTGTGTTGGTTTGTGTCCGATTTGAAAAGAGTGGTGAATGAAATTTATTGTAGTAAATATATTACTTAAAAAAAAACTTACCGATATTCCTTCTGCATGGCTTGTGGTATGAGCTGACAGTCTGCTTTGTTCAGACCTTCTTGCTTTGGCACAGGTGGATCTTGTCTGACAGGAGCAGCAGGAGGGATAGTAGTGTAGGTCTCAGGGAGATGTGTCATCGTCCCTTTGGTAGCGGCATCACCATGCATGATAACAGCCTGAGCAACTCCACTGACGTTGTTGTCTGGGTGTTGAAATAGGGAGATTCCAGTTCCATGGAATGAGTTGTGTGCACTCATAGAGCTGTGGTTATGGTCAATGTTATCAACTGCAGCAGTTGTGAAGAGACCACCTTTCAGCTCAGGACAAACAGCTTTCTCCATGCTGTAGTGATGACAGATCTTGTTGCCTAGGTCAGTTGAGAGGTTCAGCAGACGGTTGTATGAAATGCTCAACCTTAGCTCGTACAGATTGCCCACAAGATCGCACTTGCGAGTTTTCGTGTGGACCATCACGCCAAGGTAGATAGGCAGAGGTGTTTCCCGTTCTTCGCTGTGCCTGGTTGTACATACTTGTAGCCTGATTATTCTGATGTAGCAAACTGTTGTGCACCAGTCGCTGCAAAATGGTGAGAACTGTTTGAGGCATTGCTGATGAACTTGCCTGTGATTTGATGTCTGGTCCATTCAACACCATAGCAACTCGTGCCAAAAGAGAAACTGGTACAGAATCTTCCTGATACTTGGTTCCAAATGAACCACTGAACTGGTTTTTCATTTTGACCATGTCTCTCTGTTAGCAGCCCTGGCGAGATGAACAGCGTCATTGTCAGCATCATGCTCTCGTGCCTTGCTCAATGTGGATCCAACATCTTCATTGGAAATGTGGACCACATCTTAACCTTGCTTATGAGCTTCTATGGGTCCAGAAAGTAACCCAATATTCTGTCTTTGAGCTTGG
Source organism: Eptatretus burgeri (assembly GCF_056783735.1). Lineage (NCBI taxonomy): Eukaryota > Metazoa > Chordata > Myxini > Myxiniformes > Myxinidae > Eptatretus > Eptatretus burgeri. The sequence goes on along the minus strand of NC_140972.1, from coordinate 32,056,271 downwards.
TAGAGTGGATGCACCCCACTACATCAGTCCCAAGTTGTTTCAGTCTGGTGCTGTACAGATTCGCCAGGTCTGAGTTTTAAGATGGGTGCAACTCGATCGTCCATGCAAGCATCTTCAATATATGATACCAGTGCAGCAAATGAAATGCCATGGTTCACTGAGTCCACATGAGATTCTTCAGATGTTTTTGTTTCTCTTGCTCTATTGTACAAGGAGACAAGGCACTGCACATGGCACTGGATGTTTTGTGCAATTAGGTCTCCTGCACTAAATTTGGCAATTAGTCGTTTGTCCTGCAATTTGAGTGCACATTGTCAGACATGGACATCAACCCCGAATGTTGATGCTTTGCACAAGGACCCTCCAGCGGTGCAGGTTTGCCATAGGAGAAGCATGTTTCAATGTCAATACCTGTCTCTCCCAAACTCTAGCGGGTGAACTTCTTCGAGGCATATGCAATATCTTCTATTAGTCTCTTCCTCTTCTGTGTGCAGTTTAGTTTGGTTTTGTTATACTCAAGTCTACACGAGTCATGCCACTTGAATTTGTGCTGCTGCAGTGTTGCCTCAATGCCCTCGCCGTCATCAAGGCGTGATAGATTTATTGCTATTGGCAAGCAACCAATCCTATTGAAACCCACAAGAAGGTTAGCAATTGTTACGTAGCCTGCTCCCTGCGTGTCACGTCTGGACTCAGCTGGGCAGCGAAGCACCTCTGATGTGTCTTCCTGGCACAGAGCACATTTGTTCCAGTCTGTTGTTAAACAATGTGTTGATGTCCCAGGCTGGAGAGGATCCACCACCTTGTACATTTTTGGCATTGTCACACTGCAACACATGAAAGCAGAAATAGGGAACGAATGAGTAGGCTGGTAACATAAGGTGAGTCCAAGATGACAAGAAACACATAACCAAAGGTTAAACCAAAAGTACAGCATAGAGATAATCATGACACATACATGTACGATATTACATCGTTCACTCTGTTGTACCTTTAAAAAAATAGATTTTGCCTTTGTATGGGTTACCAGAACTAATAACAAAATTTTGATCCACACAATGTCATACATAATTATCATGTCTTTGGCGGCCATTTTGGAAAATGTCTGCCATTCCTGTCACGGGACAAATCTTTGATGGCCCTATAGCCAAAAATCTTCCCAAGGGCATGCCCTAACTGTGTGCCAAATTTCATGCTTCTATTATTATCAAAGGCACAATTCCACCAAATAGTTCACATAACTTCTGTACGATGTGTGCTACAGCAAACTTGTAACATGTAACCATCAATTTTACTCCTTCATTTTTTGGGCATTTACTAATGTTTTATTCGCAAATACCACAACATCTAGCTTTTAACTGATAACTCCATACTTCCTTCTGTTGTAGTGTTTTCTCCATATTGATCATTTCAGCCTGGTGTTGGCTCAGTAGTTAGGGTGGCAGCTTGGGATCCAAGGGTCCTGAATTCAAGCCCTGTTGGCCACTGAATTAATACACCAGGGGGTTGACTCAGCCTGCCATCCTTCCAAGGTGGGCGAAATGAGTACCAGTGTGTACTGGTAGAGGGGCATCAGTGACACAGACACACTTCCAAGAAATGACAGCTCAGCTGCCATACACAAGAAGAAGATTGATCATATCCACCCCTTTGTTGTCAAACATAATTTTGATGATGTCATGGTCTATTCCACGATTAACTTCTTTAGGTTTCTCTTTGTCCGTTATATGGTCAGTCATGTCCAGAATTGCTTCTATGTGTTGGATTTGGAGTTCCTCTTGATCATCCTCTTCCATTTATCCGTTAACGATTTACCAAACTTGTTTCATTTGTTCTTTTTTTTTTTTAAGGCATTAATCTTAATTTTACTGCTGTTAAGTAATCTACAGATATTTGATTTGTTAAGATCTAACCACTCATTTATGATTTGTTGTGGTGTGTCGAACTGAACATTAACATCCAGAATTATGTACTCTGTGTCTCTGAGAGTCTCGTGGTAACGTGTTGAAACAGAGGCGATTATGTTTTCGCCATAATGTTGTATGTATGTGTCATTAATTATTTAATTTGATCCGAATGGGTAAGCAGTTCTGAGCTAAATACACCAACACACACACACACACACACACACACACACACACACACACACACACACACACACACACACACACACACACACACACACACACACACACACACACACACACACACACACACACACACACACACACACACACACACACACACACACTGGAGTGAAGATATGTCATGGGATCTTCCAGGGTGATAGCCTTTCACCCATCTTGCATGTTTCTCTATCAATTTCACCAATGTTTGTCTGTCTAACTCTCTCTCTATCTGTCTGTTGCAAGATTGGCCTTGTGTATTTTCTGTGTAATGCAATTTTTTATTGTCTGTCTGTCCATCTATCTGATGTAAGAATGTGTCATCGATGTAAGAATGCACTTTTACATTCATGAGAGAGATGGAGGTGGGAGACAGGAAGTTGGAGTTCAGAAAGGGTGGGGGGAGTAAACATGGGAGGGACAGAGTTTAGAGGGGGATTTTGAGACTTTGGCCGGGGGAGGGTTGAACCTTTGGGGGGGGGAGATTGTTGAGGACTTTTGGTGGGGGGAGCGAGAAGTTATGGTGGCGGTGTAGGGGTTGAGGTGTTGTGGGAGGGATATAGGGGTTGAGGATTTGTGGTGTGGGGTAGGGGCATTGGGAAGGGGTTTGAAGGCTTGGTGTGTGGAAAGCAGGAGGAGGATTGACACCTTCAGGTTGGGAAGGGGAGGTTGAGTACTTGGAAGTGGGGCTTGATGACTTGGGGCTTGTGAGGAAGAGCCTTGAAGACTTGGGGTTGAGGATTTAGGTCTCGGATGGGGGAAAGGGGTTGAGGGCATGAAATAGAAAGGGGTTGATGAGTCAGTCACATTTTACATTCCTCGGAATTTCCACGGGTTCCTGCCATAATGCTGTCAAAGGACATTCTTATCAAACTCCCAAAATATTCCACACTCTATTGGGAATGAACTCCCTCGCAACAGCCATATATGTATATATGTATATTGTATATATGTAAATATGATTGTTTATATGTACACACAGAGACATGACAGAAGTAAATAGACACCTTAAGTTTCTTCATTTCATCTGTATAAAGCAAGTTTTACTCAGTCATTTGCACTAATATTCCACTATTAATTTGCAGAAACGAGTTCCTGGGTCTTGTATGGCAAGTAAGTATGCCTCGAACACAGGGAGTACATGAACTTTGCGATTTTCAAAGAGGACGAATTGATGGCCAATTGGAAGGTGGAGTCAGCCAGCATCAGATAGCTCATTTCTTAGAACCTTGGCATTCCGCATTCTACGGTCAATCAGGTGATTGTGCAATTCACCAGCGAAGGCAAGGAATCCACAGCTTCCCATTCTGGACAATCTGGGCCTTCAGAAAGGTGTCTTTGAGCTGTCAGCAGTCCATTGAGAAAACTCCACATTGCAAGGCAGCAGATGTTGTAGAGGAGGTCCAAGTTAGCTCAAGAACTGCTGTGCGGTACCTTTATCAACTGGGCTACTATGGGAGGGCAGCTCGGAGAAAACCTCTTCTTCGACCAGCCAACATTCAAAGGAGAAAGAAGTGGGCTGACGAGATGGGCAACAGACCCTTGGAGTTTTGGCAAACTGTCATTTTTTTTATCAGATGAGTCCCAATTTGCTCAATGTT
>NC_140972.1:32045044-32047544 GCF_056783735.1 Eptatretus burgeri | reverse complement strand
AAGGCCGCTGTAGCAAACACAGCCGGCAGATGAACTGGCCGGCACAGGCCTTGCAGCAAACACAGCCGGCAGACGGTCGACCAGCACAGGCCTTGCAGTAAACAGCCAGCCGATGAAGTGGGCCGGCACAGGCCTTGAAGTAACACAGCCATCAGACGATCCGGCCAGCACAGGCCTTGTAGTAACACAGCCAGCCGATGAAGTTGGCCAGCCTCTCGCCGCGCAATGCAGGTTGGTGGAGGGAGTGCGGTGGTGATGGCCACTCGGAAGGCGGGCTCGGACCTACCTACCTGTCTCCCTCCCACCTATCGCCTTTGCGTGTCACTGTCCATACCCACTCCCTTAATTTGTAAAACCTCAATTTGGCCCCAACTTTTTGTTTTTGTTATTTTTATTTTTTGCTCTTCCTACCTCCCCACTATAATTCGTCCCCTAACTCCCTTTACTGTCATTGTTCGGCTAACCTATCCTGTCACCTGGCCTATTCCCAACCCCTACGTTCCCTTCCTGGAGGGGAATGAGGGAGGGCTAGCATCCTGCGTCAATGCCCAACTCAAGCCCCAGGATGGCCTCCTCAGACTTCAGCAATCTAACCCAAAGTGGGTCCAGCGGCCCACAACGAGAGTGAAGGGATGGATGGTGCGGAGGGGTACACTTCCTATCTACCCTAACCATTAACTCTTAAACTAGCCCAGGGCTTTCAACAAGCGCCTCTCGCTTAATCTATTGGTTCTAACAACCCAGATTCCTGTCGCCTGTGTTGGTGTCCTCACAATTTTGGGCCTCGCCCCCCAATTTTCCTTCCGTGCCCTCACACGTTCTCATGGCTGGGACGCGTGGCTCCCTTGGTAGGCAATACCCTCTGCCGATTCTCCTACGATGGCACCCCCGGGCACTACACTGCCTCCGAGCTTACCAGCTCCCTAAACACCGGGGAGTGCCCTCCATGGAGACTCCCCTGAAATGCTCACGTGGCAGGCTGGCATCCCGGGCCCCTTTCCGAGGGTCACCGTGCCCACGACACTGGCCACGTGGCTAACGGCGCCCCGGGCCCCCGCATCATGCGGGCACACCCGTGCCCACTACGCTATCCTGGCCCGCCATGGGCCCCTGGCCTACCGCGGCCGACTAGCCCGGTGCCCGGGGTACCCACTCAGCGATACTCACCTTTCGCAGCCACACTCCCAGCCCGTCAACAGGGCTCCTGCACCCCTCCAAACGGGTTTCGAGCCGACTTTCCCACCAACAACAAAACGACCTCCATTTTGTCAATTTAACTAACCCACTAACTCACTTTTTCCTGACCCGGGGTCCCTTGGGCGGGAGTCACTCCTCCCCCCAATCACTTATCGCACCATGCATTCCACAATCGCTCCATTCACACAGACCCGCTGGCCTCACTCACTCAACATGTTTCCATTCTCTTCAACACACCCATCGCTGAACTCTGCCATCCTGCTCACTACATCCCCTAACTAACTCGTGCTCCCACGGCATCCCTTAAACTCGTAGCACGTTCCTTTCAACACTACGTAGCTAAGCTACGTCCCCACTACACATCCACAAGTCTGTCCATGTCCTCAAATCTCTAAAAATCATTTCCCCTCTGATGTGGATTTTTTTAACCCACCTTGTTGTGATCGTTGTCCTCCTGAAGGATTCTAACTGGCCGATTGTGGAATCCTATTTGACTTCAGACAGAGTTTAACGTTTGTCCGATTTGATTATAAAATCCTACAAAAACCCTATCGACACTGATAAAACTGATGTCCACACAAGTCCTTCCTTGTGAAACAATTTATTTCCTAATTATGCACCATACACTTCTCACCCTTGTACAATGAACTTAAGAATCCCCATTGATTGCAATATTATTTGGTTCTATTTCATTTATTCTTACTTTAGTTAACAGTTAGACCAACCCGATTCAATTCACTTCTACATTACATCAGAGAGTTTTATTCTAACTTGGTACTTGGTCAGTTCCAAGGAGTACAAGCCACTGAGAAACTATACTTCCTCACGTGCTTGCACTGAGAACAATGTGCCTTTCAAAACATTTTATACTTCCATGAGAGAGAGGTTGGGGGATATTCACCCAGACTGTAGACGTGTCTTTTCGACAAAAAGCCACTTCGTACATTTTCTAAGGAAAGGTTCATTTATCAGCTCGGTCACTCTGCTCCAGAACAACACATTTCTTATCATTTTGGGCAAAAGTCTTTTGGCCAGAAATGACAGCCAATTCAATTTGCAGCATAAAAGTTACATTTCTGAAACTCTATTTGTTACAATTTAAAATACATTAATATAAATTTTTCCCCCACACCTCCTAAATCTCAACTACAATCCCTCTAACTAATCCATTCCATGGACTCCATGAGGACTTACCCCTGCCCCATGAAGCCGGTCTCGCTAAGCTAACCCTTCCCCCTAACTAGTGATCATTCTGTGCCCAGGCAAGGGGGTCTTCCACCCCTTGCCCGGGAATCCTGTTCAC
>NC_140972.1:31997544-32037544 GCF_056783735.1 Eptatretus burgeri | reverse complement strand
ACAACACTACCCCCTTCCCTTTTTACAGACTCGTCCCGAGTCGTCAAATTTTCGTGTGCCATCATGTGTAGTTTTCCCCTAGTACATTTTACCTACGGATCCCTGAGTGCGACATTCATGGTATTCGTGTCCCCAAAATAAATAACCTAAGGGCTGCGTAACTATCTAAACAAACTCACTCACACGGACGACTTAAATAAAATTGCCGGCGCTAAGACAAACATGCCGGGGGCGCACTCATATGTACAGTACATCTTAACCTTAACTTACAAATTTTACACTAAACCATGGCCCAGGATCATTGAACTCTGCAAAAAGAAAGCAGTTAGCAGGGAGCCAGGCTGCCCGCATGCAGTCTCTGGCTCAAACAATGCAGGTGACAGGGAACGTGGCTGGCTGCTCACACGCAGTCCAAGGCCTTCCCTTTTGAACTGAACTCAGTGAACCACAACGGTGCTTGGGCTGCACAACGCAGTCTCCGTGCCAGCTCAAGTGGCACACGCAATGAGCACAACGAATGGATGCATGAACGCAAACACGGTGCACGGGCCGCCACTGCAGGCCCGTGTTGTAGCTGCCAACAGGGCAGTTCTTGCAGCTTGCAAACTGTTGCTTTTACGATCCTGGCGCACATGGCAATGAACAGGGGGGGGCAAAGCAAAATTGAACGGGGCTGGTGAACGTGGGCAGTGGGCATGGCATGGCAAAGGCAGCAGGCAAACACAGCCCGCAGAAGAAGGCCGCTGCAGGCAAACACAGCCCGCAGAAGAAGACCGTTGCAGGCAAACACAGCCGGCAGACGAACTGGCCGGCACAGGCCTTGAAGCAAAACAACAGCTGCCGACGAAGTTGGCCGGCCTCTGCCTTGAAGTAACACAGCCAGCAGATGAAGCTGGCCAGCCTTTGCCGTTCAGTGGAGGTTGGTGGAGGGAGTGCGGTGGTGCTGGCCACTTGGAAGGCGGGCTCAGACCTACCTACCTGTCTCCCTCCCAACCTATCGCCTTTGCCTGTCACTGTACATACCCACTCCCTTAATTTGTGAAAAACCAATTTAGCCCCCACTTATTTTTTTGTTGTTTTTATTTTTACTCCCCCACTATAAATCGTCCCCTAACCCCCTTTATCGTCCTTGTTCGGCTAACCTATCCTGTCACCTAGCCTACTCCCAACCCCTACGTTCCCTTCCCGGAGGGGAACAAGGGAGAGCTAACGTCCTGTGTCGAGGCCCAATTCAAGCCTCAGAATGGCCTCCCCAGAGTTCGGCGATCTTTAACCAAAGTGGGTCCAGCGGCCCACAACGACAGCGAGGGGATGGATGGTGCGGAGGGGTACACTTCCTAATCTACCCTATCCATTTAACTGTTAAACTACCCCGGGGCTTCCAACAAGCGCCTCTCGCTTAAACTATTGGTTCTAACAACCCAGATTCCCGTCGCCTGTTGGTGTCCTCACAATTTCGGGCCTCGCCCCCCAATTTTCGCTCCGTGCCCTCACACGGTCTCCTGGCTGGGACACGTGGCTCCCTTTGGCAGGCACGACCCTCTGCCGAATCTCCCGCTATGGCACCCCCGGGCACTACACTGCCTCCGAGCCTACCAGCTCCCTAACACCGGGGAGTGCCCCCCATGGCACCTCCCCTGAAACGCACACGTGGCAGGCCGGCCTCCCGGGCCCCTTTCCGAGGGTCACCCGTGCCCACAACACTGCCCACGCGGCTAATGGCGCCCCGGGCCCCCGCACCAAGCAGGCGCACCCGTGCCCACTACTCTATCCCGGCCCCCCATGGGCCCATGGCCTACCGCGGCCGACTAGCCTGGTGCCCGGGGTACCCACTCAGCGATACTCACCTTTCGCAGCCACGCTCCCAAGCCCGTCAACAGGGCTCCTGCACCCCTCCAAATGGGTCTCGAGCCTACTTTCCCACCAACAGCAAAACGACCTCCATTTTTCAATTTGACTAACCCAGCTAACTCACTCTACACTGACCCCGGGGTCCCTTGGGCGGGAGTCACTCCTCCCCCCAATCACTCATCGCACCATGCATTCCCCATTCGCTCCACTCACACAGACCCGCTGGCCTCACTCACTCACCAAGCACATGCCTCAAATCCACTCACCAACAACTCTTCAACACACACACCACTGAACTCTGCCATCCTTCTAACTACATCCCCTAACTAACTCGTGCTCCCACGTCGTCCCTTAAACTACAGCACGTTCCTTTTAACACTACGTAGCTAAGCTACGTCCCCTCTACACATCCTCAAGTCTGTCACTGTCTCCAAATAATCCCATTAATCAATTTTATTTCCCAACCTAAAGCTCACTAAATCCCTCTAACTAATCCATTCCACGGACTCCATGAGGACTTACCCCTGCCCCATGAAGTCGGTCTAACCAAGCTAACCCTTCCCCCTAACTAGTTTCCATCCTGTGCCCAGGTAAGGGGGTCTTTCACCCCTTGCCCAGGAATCCTGTACACCCGAAAGTGAGGCTTGCTTTTTCCTTTTTTTTTCATGCGCAGCACCTGCGCGGCAACTCGCGCACTTTGCACCTGCCCGTGACGTCATGCAGCTGCACGTGTTCCTCGTCCCTCCTTGGACGGGACCATCCGGCAGAGATACCCCTCCTGCCGGATTCCAACCCCACGTGCAGCCATGACGTCACCGTGCGCATAAAAAAAAAAACAAGCCCCACGTCTCGAGGGGTTCCCCACGCGAACACATGTGCTTTGCCCGTTGGAGCTTAACACACACGATCGCGTGGAGAACCCGTCCGGTCCAAATCCATTTACCTGCCTAAACTTTGTCCGTCCGCGGGATCGGCAAATCCACCGCTGGCGTTTCCGGACCGGGACTTCACTCTCGCAAGCGAGCACGTGGTGGTCTCGTGCGTTGCACAGCACGAACCGCGTGTTCACTGCTGGGTGAACCCGGCACGGTCCCCGAAACAGCTACAGCCGCTACTCGGCTTTCTTTACTCTGTCGCCTTCGTCGTCGCCGTTCAACACACGCACACCTGCGTGTTACGACGCACACAGTCCACTCCATCACATTCACACCGGGAGACGCGGCTGCGTGCTCCCGCATGCCAACCGACATCTCCCTCACATACCGCTCTCTCACACACACGGTCTCCCTTGCACACAGCGACCTTGCACACGGCCGTTCACTCACGCGTGCCTCACTACTCTCACACCGTGCCTCACTCATACACGCGGGGGCACTTAACCGCGGTACCTCATCCACACACCGTGTGCTGGGAAGCACACACTCCGGCACCATCGCCACCACACCACTCACACACGGGGTCGCTTCCACACACGGGGACGCACTCACACCTTGCACCACACACACAGGGACAACCACACTGGGGATTCGTGTCCCCACAAGGGTCTCCGGGGCCTCTATACCCCCCAAGCTCTCCGTGCACTCGTTCACAGCACCCGTCCCCTCAACCTCGCAAAGCACGACCGAACTCACCTGGTCGTGACTCGCCTCAAGGGGGCATACTCCCTCCCCTTGTTCCTGGAGGAGGTCATCCAGCTGCTCGCACCGGGTCCCCACACGCTCCGCGAGCTCACCCCCATTGTCCTCCACTACCTCCGTGTGTGTGTGCGCGTCACTTACCCCGTCTTCATCGTGTTTATTGGTCTCTGCTTCTTTCTGGCGTCTTTCCCTTATCTTTATGTAGGTCAACCTTGCTTTCTCTTTAAGTCGCTCCCGTCCTTCCCTGTTTTTCACTCCTTGCTCTTTCACGATCTCCGCGTACCTCATCCTTGCTTTCCGTATTAATTGTTCTTTTCTCTCCCTCCCAATTACTTTCACCTCGTCTCTTGTCTCCCGAATTATTTTCTTACCCGCCTCCACCGCGGGCCTGTCAGCCGTTGCACCCCCTTCCAGCTCGTTTGTTCCGACACGTGGAGTCGCCATTTTAAGTTCCCTGCTCACGGCCTTCATGCCCGCCTGCAGGCATCGGCCCATGTTCTGCGTCTCACCCCGTAGCTCTTTCATTTCTTCCTTCATGTTTGCTTCCATTCCGTTTATTTGCTGTGTATTCGCATCCATCGTCGTTTTCACTTCATTCATTTGCTTGTTCATTTCGTTTTTCATTTCATTTGTATTTGTATCCATCTTTTGTGTATTCGCATCCATCGTCGTTTTCACTTCATTCATTTGTTTGTTCATTGCCGCCAGCATGGCGCATAGCTGGGCCATGTTGGATGCACTCAGCTGAGCCGTTTCGGCAAGGGTTGGGGAAGGGTCTTGGTGGAGAGGGGGGGGGGAGGTGTCATACACCGCGGCCGCTGCCGCACCCACCTCGGGCCCTGGGTTCAGTTGGGCGAGTCCGTGTTCCTGCACAATCAACATTTCCTGCACGGGGATTCCATCCTGGACCATGGATTCTACATTACTATTACACATACCTAATCCACCCGGCACCCGCTCGCCTTGAGACGCCATCTTGCTTCTCGTGAAGGGTTAATTTAGCTCGCTCGTAATTTGGAGGGAATCGGGGGTCGCTTCTCTCACCCCTGGACCGATTCCCGTGAATTTCGCTGGAGACAGGAGAGCCTGTTGTCCCGCTCTCCAATACCAGTGCCGCGAGGAGGGCGATGAATTTGTATCGCACGACCTGACACCAGTGTTGCGGATTCGCGCCCGCCGGCGTGCTGACGGCCACGTAACTCGAATCGCGGCACGTCGCCCACCGGACGGACAATCCAGTCGTGACCCTCTCGGACTAACGCCGGGAACCAGTCACGGGTGGACCTTTCGGTCTCACCGCGATCGAGCCAATCAGCCCCCGCGTGGGATAGGGTTGCTCGCCGAATTCGACCTACCTAAGTACCCACGCGGAGGGTAGACCGGGCGATCGCACCTCGCCGCAGGTCGACTTTGGACACGGGCCACTTAAGCGACCCGTTCCGTACTTATCAGAATAACCGAGCGGTGTTATCGTCGACCTCGACGGTTCGATTAATTATCGGGCGTATTCAGCCCACTACCAACCCTTTACGTGAAGCAAGATGAGGGTTCAATGGGGGAAAGGACGAAGCGAAGCGGGAGAACAGTTCAACAATAAAAGCACATTTATTCGCGGCACACGGGAAGCACACAAATACAATTCCACCAAATGCACACAAAAAAAAGAAAACACAATTCCATTTACACAAAAAGCAAATATAAAAGTGAAAACACAATGCAGAGCTAATACCGACTACCGAGCACACGGCAACACTTATACAATTCTACTTCACAGACGGCGCCGACAACACATACCCAAAACCAAGGAAAAGAAATATCCTCAAGAATGAGGCGGGCCTGAGGCCGAGACCGGGTCGGGCCTACCCGTCTGGTGATGAGACGCGGAGGGGCGATGGCCCGCAACCCGCGGGCCTCGTGGACGGTGTCTGGTAGGGGGTGGGAAAAGGGGCCCCCTTGGTCGCACTATCTCAGCGCGGGGGGAAACAGGAGGGGGTTGCTGATGCTCGGGGTATAGAGGATCTTTATTATCCCTGGTGTGCGTCTCCACCTCGGCCAGGTCGCGCTGCCGGCCTCCCTCGGGCGTGCAGCTCCTGGCACCGACGCGAGCACCCCCTCGTCCGACTCTCTTCAGCTTCTCCAGCCACTGCAGGCTTCGGGCTCCAGACTTCCACACTCGTCCCCTCCGTTCCGACTCCTTCTCGTTCTCGTTCTCGTTCTCGTTCTCCTCTGCGACTCGTTCTCCTCCTTTCTTTCTCGTTCTCCTTCTCCTTCTCCTTCTTTTGACTGACGAACACCGTCCTTTTATCCCCCCGTAACTTCGCCTTTGACCCCCTCCCTTTGACCTTTCACCTCGCTCCCCATTGGCCCGAGAAAAAGTGGGCGTGAAGGCTTTTTGATCCACAAATTTGCATATATCGATCGCCCTGGGGGCGGGGCCAATTCGCCCCTCGCTCACCGATTGGACGGCAAAAAGTGGGCGTGTGTCGTTTTTGATCCGTTTTTGAAGCACAAAATCCGTGATTTTGTACACGCTGTTCGACGCGCGTTCTGCATGAGTCCAACACCGGTACCCACAGCGGGGCAAGAACGGTGGCGATGCTACGGTTGCGAGGTGTGACGGGAAGGTCGTGGCGGTTGTGGTGAAGCGGCGTTGTGGTTGGTGGTTGATGTTGTGGTTGTGATGGTAATCATGGCGGGTGGTCCAAAATAAAGATAGTGAAAGAAAAACGGCTATCCTGAAGAGTCGCAGCTCGCATAAATGACATGTATTCCCACTAGACAACGGGTTTGGACCTAACTACACATGTACTTACCGAGATACCTCACCTAAGGGACCTGAATGGTGGTTTGCGAATTTGGTAACCACAACAATATATATATACATATATATATATATATATATACACATATATATATATATACATATACATGTCAGAGAGGTATGTATGAGCCTTAAATTCTGCCATTTTTGCATGCATATTATGTATATGTGCCCTCACGTTTCCCATTTCAAACCAAAGGATGGATTCAAAAGAAAGTGCAAATCTTTCCAGTGTAAGGTTATAAAGGTTTTGTTTATGATGATAGTTGGTGTTAGACATGAATGTGCTGTCTCATATTTATAAGATCAAAACAATCACGTTGACGTACGGTGTCTATAAAGTGCTGTTCCGTTCATATATTGACTTTACCATGACGGGTGGTGGCACCTGGGAGATGCAAAAATGGACCAACCAAACCCAAAAACGCTGGAATCAGCTCTGGCTCGTCAGGTTTTCGAAATATTCCCTGTACTGCACTAATATTCTCAGTTCATGTGCTGTTGATCCGTCATGTAATCAAACAAGAAGTGCCGGAACTCCTTCATGAGTGCAGTATAACCAGAAGTAAAATGTTGGCTATTTGGCATTCGAATGACCTTTATCGAAATTTTCTTGATAAGAGTCGTGCAAATGCTTGGAGCAAGCACATAGAGGCAAGTGAATTCGAGCAATCAAACTTGAACACCACAATTCCTCCTCCCTGTGCACATGTCACAGCCATTATTGAAAAAGACTGCCTGTCATAGACCTTTCAACGTTCGGCACAACGAAGCAGAGTCTACAAATGCTACTCAAATGTGTGCTCGTTTGGTGACGTTTAGCATTATTGTTATAAGGTGGATGCATGTCCTGATTTTGCTGTTGCAGTTACTGTGTAAAGAGGGGATTCCAAAAGTTCCAAAAGTCCTTCAATTAATTCCAAAAGCTTGGTGCCTTCACCTGAAGGTGGACCTGTGAGGATGGAGGATGTTAAGCCTGAATGAGGTCAACTTTACGTTAATTTGCTTCATCAGTAATCCCATATCACCGGCATGTTTGTCATTTGTCAGATAGTCATTAATGTTGAAGTCAAAGGTAATACATGAGTAGTTTTTCTAAAACTATGGTCAGGATTTCTGGAGTTTTGAGATTTCAGAGTTCAGACCAACATTCTTTCTCACCAACGTACGCGGTAGTGGTGGAGAGCTGTGGTTTGGGCCTTATGCTGTGTAGATATCAGCAGGAAGATAAAGATAGAGATTAAACACATCAAGTATCAAACAAATGGACAATCCTCGAGATATGCGATCTCTACACGATTTATGCTTTTACATTAATACCATCCTTTGAAGTAATATCTTCCTTGAAGGGAACTTGAAAAATATAACCACTGAATTTAACGATGAGTGATATAAAAATAATACCGTCTGTCCTGAAGCTCACCTGAATCAGGAGCAACAGTTACCCAAACCCCCCGAAGACCCTGAATTTTTTAATGCCGTGAACAAACTTAGGTACATCAAAGGCGATGAAGGTTGTGGTGAAGTTTAATTGAAATTCTGTGTGTAGTTTCCGAGAAGAGAACAAATCCCTATTTTTGGGGCTCAACCAATCCCCCCCATCCCCGTGGACCCCTTGATGAGTACAAACTTTTATGCAGACGATAAACTTTGGTACATCACGAGTGAAGAATGTTGTAGTCAAGTTTCATCCAAATCATGCATGTAGTTTCCGAGAAAAGAGCAAATACCTATTTTGGGGGTCAAAAAACCCTTGTAGACCACTTAATGAGCGTAGATGTTGATGCGGTTGACACACTTTGGTACATCATGAGTGAAGAATGTTGTGGTCAAGTTTCATCAAAATCGTGTGCCTTTTCGGAGAAGAGAACAAATACCTATTTGGGGGGGGGGGGTCCATGCCCCTGCCCCCACGTAGATCCCTTAATGAGTGCAGATTTTGATGCAGTCAATATCCCTTCGTTAGGCATCAGTTATGAAGCTTGTGGCCAAATTTCATCAAAATAGTGTGCGGTTCAAGTGACAATGACTGAAGTGTATATGGATTGACTAACTCAGTGACTGACTCACTGACTCACTCACCTATGGACACTCAGGTCAGGTCAGGTATGGGAGCATGCACTGGAGCAGCGCGTCACTGCATCTACATTCCGCGGGTACTCCAGAGGCCACCGTCTGGCCATCCCCAGACAGATGCTTGGCCCATCCCAATCTCCTTGAGATGCCGATCAACCTGCTGCAACCACGAGGCACGTGATCGGCCCGTTGGCCTCCTCTAATCATGAGGTTTCCTCGTTGAGAGAATCTGGTGAGAAGGATCAGCATCAGGAAAACGGGCCATATGTCCATACAGCTGCAGCTAATGCTCACGGACTATGCAGGTAACAAATCTCATTTGAGTCTCAGCTACCCTCTCATCCTTGAGCTTGCCAACATCCAGCCTAGTCTGGGATGGTACCATTCTCCCGGATTTAAGCTGCAACTATGGATACTGCTCGATCGCATAAGCTCACCTGACTAAAGTCCAGGTGAGCTAAAAATCCAAACGTCAATTATATGAAATAAATGTAATATACATGTTGAATGAGGCAAAAAATATAAACGTTGAACGAAATGAAAATCAAAACTTTTGTCTTTCCAGGAGTGAGGCTCATTGAAGAGCAAGGTCGAACTGACTGCAGGACAATATCAAGAATGAAAAATTTAAGAGGAGAGGGGGGAGCGGAGGAAACACTGAACCTAGCAAGTAAGATGGTTGGGTTAGGAAAGGTTAATGGGGGTAATAAATATCATGGTTCCAAAATGTGGATGACAAGAGATGGTGGTACACTGCTTGCTTGAAGCGCTGGAGGGAAGAGTGAAACAAAACAGCCTCTGGAAGGTGATTCCATAGACAGAAGTGAGGAATAAAAGAGCTGAGGTGTGCACAGTCTGCCTGGATTTTGGAAGTTTAACCAAGATGGGGTTATTGGATGGATGGCATGCATCCTGGTGTCGATAGGGAGGTTCAGAAGATTGAGAAAGAAATCCTGAAGAATAGACTGGAGAAAACAGAGACTATGGACCTGCCTGTGGTGTGAGAGCAACATATCTTGTGTTTTGGTCTCATCACTGGAGATTCTAATAATTTTGAGAGCTTTAGATTAGTGGTTCCCAACCTTTTTGGCATAATTCTCCCTTTTTGGCTATGCTATACACCTTGTGACCCCCTTCCACTTTCAGCATAATATTGTAGATGAACAATTTGACATCAGGTTATGTTCTGAACATGTACGCTGGTGCAACATCGACTTTCATTTATTTGTTTTTATCATAATCATAATAATGTCATTATTGAAATCACAAATAATGAAGTACAGTAAACCTTCAAATATTGTGGGGGTTAGGTTCCTAGAAAATGTCGCAATCGTTAAACCCATCAAAACCAAGGGCCAATAGGTAAAGGGGGGTTGGTTCATGGGCTTCGAGGAAATATAGAGGAAGATTGACGGTAGCAAGAAATAAACACATTACAAATAAACATGTAAATGCAATAAATACAGGATAAAACTAGAAGGGCACTTGGAAGAGCGCATAACTCCACCATGCAATGCCTGATCCACAAGAAAATATCGGGCCCAATACATTTTTGAAATATCATGCTGTATATCATTTTTGGCCCGATCTCTCAATGGTAAAGAATCACTTTAAAAATTAAATAATTCTCGTATCCAGGTCCAGATTCGGATCTTCACCAAAATCGAATCAATTCATCCTTGTCACATACCCAACCCTGTCCACTGAGTTTCATCCAAATCTGTCCACAACTTTTTGAGATATTGTGCTATATATCGTTTTTGACCCAACCTCTCAATGATGAAGAATCACTTTAAAAACTTTGATTAGCCGGATCCGGATCTTCAACAAAATCTAATCAGTTCGTCCTCGTCACACACCCAACCTGTCCACATAATTTCATGTGGATCCATCCACAACTTTTTGAGATATCCTGCACACAAACAAACAGACAGACAAACAAGAAAAAGACATTGCACAGAGCACGATACTTACAAAATCCACCCCTCTCCAAAGGTTGCTATGGATACATCAACTTGTCCATTTCATTAGAATTAAAGCCTGGTGTTGGCTTAGTGGTTAGGGTGGAGGCTTGGGATCATAGGGTCCTGAGTTCAAGCCCCGTAGGCCGCTGAATTTATATACACCAGGAGGTTGACTCAGCATGTCATCCTTCCGAGGTCGGCAAAATGAGTACCAGTGTACTGGTAAGGGGGACACTGCATCAGCGGCATAGCCGCGTCCCAACCAATGATGCAACCAGCAGCCACAGGCTGCACTCGATAGAGAGATTAAGATTAAAATTCACAACATTAGTAAAAGTTCAGGTCAATCGGATGAAAATTGATTATTTTTCAGATGAAATTTGATGCTTTTTAGAAGTTTGCCCTTGAGTTGACCTTTGACCTTTTAGACCTCAAAAATAGTTGTTTTCTCAATTCAGTGATGGACTATGCAAATCCTGTTCAACTTTCAAGTTAATAGGATGTAAATTGATGATTTTTCATTTGAAAATATGAAGATTTTAGAAGTTTGACCTTGATTTGACCTTTGAGCTTTTGATCTCAAAAAATAGTTAGTTTCCCAATTCATTAATGTACTATGCAATTGCTGTTTCATTTTCAAGTCAATCGGATTAAAAATGACTATTTTTCAGATAAAAAATTGATGATTTTAGAAGTTTGACCTCGAATTGACCTTAAAAATAGTTGGTTTCCCAATTCAGTGACGCAATATGCAAATCTTGTTCAAATTTCAAGTCAATTGGATGAAAAATGATGATTTCAGTAATTCGACCTCAAGATGTAGTACGGACCTTTGACCTCAAGATCAATAGGCTTCTCAGTTGAAACTACCTCTACAACTTGGTAAAGTTCATGATGATCAGTTTAGAATTGTAGGCAACAAACAAACAGACAGAATAACAAAATCGATTGACCAATATAATGACCAATATACAAGCAAACAGACAGAACAACAAACATCGACTGACCAATATAATTGAAAAAATCTTCGATTATATATTCACGTAACAAACAAACGGAAAGGGGTGAAAACATAATATCCTTCATCTTCGGTGGTGGAGGTAATAGAGGTAAGGTAACCTTCGGTGGCGGAGGTAAGCAGCCTGTGGATGCTTTTTACTCTGTTACTTTACGACAAAACATCGAGGATGTGAAATTTTTAAAAAACAGTGGGGTAGGTGAGGTTAAATATATTGCATACTTGTATGTACTGTCATCTGTCGTAAATAGAAAACACAAGATTTAGCTCGGGGTGATGATGGTGATAGAGGGGGAGGGTGTTGGCGAGAAAGATGTGGATGTAGAACTTGCGATGGCTGTTGGATCATCGGGATCACGACAAAGTCGCCTGCTGCATTGCCACATAGAAGGGTAAAATTATCCTGAGCTACCTTGACCCGGATCAGATCCTTCCTGCTTAGAGAGGAAGGTAAGTGGATGATAATTGTTGCTTCTGGGACAACCATTCAAATGAATTGGAAAAAAGGGAAATACTTTCTGACCCAAGCACCAAAAGCTCAAAATGGGAGAATCACCTCCTCCCCACCCATCCCCTTCACTCCCATAAAAGCTAATGAAAATTGAGACTTACTGATTAAAACACTTCTTCCCCCCCCCCAACATAATCACAGTCCTTATATATTTTCATTATACTCAAAGAGCGAACCAATGAATATTTTTTTCATATTCTACTTTAGGGAATAACTTAATTTTCTTATAAAATTCATTTCCATCGAGTATATTCACAAATAATAACTTGAAACTTGGTTCTTGGTTTAAGTATCTTTGTTGAGCAAAGATGAAATGATAAACTTCCGTTAATGCTCTTGTCTGACCACCTCCTGAGCCACATATCATTTTGAGATTGTAGTAAATTGTTTTTCCATTGTTAAATTGATAACCATCAAAGTTTTCAGTCCATTCAAGGATATATATATATATATATATATATATATATATATATATATATATATATATATATATATATATATATATATTTTTTTTTTCTTTACATCCTCCAACTTATTTGTAATTAAATTTATCCGCTTATTTGTTTTATCTACTTTTACCCCGGTTATTTCTTCAATAAGACTTTTTTGATATTTCTCATATTCATTATGTTTCCCATTTAAATACCAAGGCTGATTACATCGCCACTCTTTGGTTTGGTTATTGCTTGGTTCTATCATTTATAAATTAGCAAAAAAGACGGCGGTAGCCCGTTAATATCCACAACCCAATATCTTAACACTTAAATATCTTAACACTCATACTTATAACCATAAGGGATACTATTGATTCCATTCTCTAAAATATATCTTTCATCATCAAAAGCTCCTTATGCTTTCTTATTTACCTCTTCTGTATATTGTCGTAGGCCGGAGGTCCGGTGGCGAGAACGACCGCGAGGTGGGGGACGTGACGTCGCCTCCCACCAGACTTCCGGAATTGTTGGCCGTCGCTCACGGATAATTCAGTGATGCGGCGGGTCGCTTAGCCGACCGTGGATGCCAATACCTCCACCGCGTAGCATAGGGTCTTTTTGTCTCGAACCAATTTACCTAATTAACCATGCGGTGTCGTCTACCGGGGAACCATGCCCTCAGTACGTCTTGCCCAAACCGGATCGAACTACCAACTACCTTCCGGTTCCGATGTAGCCGAGCGGACCCGCCAAGAACATACCGGCTTGGATGAACATATTGTCGGGGATAAGACCTGTCTAAACTCAGATTCGAACCATGCTGGACCAAAGAAGGAAAAGATGAAAACGAACTGGGAACATTTCTAATAATGGTTTATTTACAATCAACTTATAAAAGGACTCAGAGCAGACTTATCGCGGGATATACAGGCAAGATTTACAAATGATCAAACACTTAAACAGTTCTACTTAAAGACGGCGCCACATACTCAGACAAATATAAACCCAAGTGTATTGCAAAAGACCCCCGCAGCCAGAGAGGGAGGTGAGCTGAGGTCGCAGTTCTTTTGGGGTACCTGCACGTTGGAGGGAAGGGATGCTCCGTGGTGTGGCACCTGACAGTGGTCATGCAGCTCGGCCCACAGCCACACGTGCGGAGACCGTGTCCGTGAAGGAGCCCGGGTGGAGCAGAGCGGAGCTCGAGACGGGAATCAGGGCCGCCGACAGGACCCACGAGAGACCCGATCAAGATCGGGCGCCCTCGAACCAGCGCAACAGACGCGCCGCCGAGGCGAGATGCGGGCAGACCCTCCACATCACGACCCTCCGCCGAGGCGAGATGCGGGCAGACCCTCCACGTCACGACCCTCCTTCTTTCTTTGGCAACCCGCGACTCCAACCGTCTCACTCCAACCACTGTCTCGCTACAACGCTGTTTCTCTCCAACCTCAGAGTCCAGCTAACACGGCCGACTCACTTTCCAGCTCACTTGCTCACCCTCTCAGCACACCAGACTACGAACCCTCCGACCCTCTCAGGTGTTGTAATTTATAGATCGCCCTCAGTGAGTCAGTGGGAAGGGGCCTTGGTGAAGCCGACTTCACTGTTCACCCTGATTGGACGGGGCTTCCATGGGGCCGCCCTTTCTGGGCGGAGTTTCAGCCATACCGGGAAGCCCACCCACTCCACACATGCAGACTCACCAAAAAGGAACTACTGCGAGAGGATTTTGCCTCGGACAGCGAGTTGCCGGTTGGGTGAGTAGGCGAACAAGCGTTTGTTCAGCCCAAGCGAGAGGAAGGTACTGTGGTTCATAATGGAGGGGATGTAAAGATTTATTAATCCAACTAAAAAAAAAAAACATCGGAACACACCCCTTTGACTTCCCACTAAACAAAAGGAGGGGTTCTATCTACACATATACTTAACGGCATAACTAACTTTGGGGCACCTGTATGTTTGTATGCATATGGTTCCAAGAACCGTAGCACTACCCCCCACCCTTTTGCTAGACTCGACCCGAGTCGTTTACATCCATGTGGCATGCAGGTGTATGTTTCCCCAAGTACATTTTACCTACGGATCTCAGAGTGCGACATTTGAATATATGTCCCAAAAATAAGTAACCTAGTGCATTGCGTAACTAAACTAACAGACGCATTCGGACAACTTAACTACATTGCCAGCACGAAACAAACAACAGGTGGGTTAGGATTATATACATTTCTAATATTTACACTACCCATGGCCCAGGACCTGTGACTTGAGGAGAGCACAAAAATAAAGGCAACATTTGGGTCGAGTGCACAGCAGGCAATCAACGATGGGGCATCTTCAGGGCCTTCGATGGTGCCTGGTTTGTTATTGAATTTTTTTTTCGTTCCTGGCTGCTGGAGGCAACTCACCCTAACACGGCAAGCCATACGCCGTTTCACAGGCCATTTGAACTGGCCTTTATATAACAAGGAGATATCCGGGCTGCTCAATGCAGTCCCCGGTCCATTTGAACTGGCCTTTACACAACAAGTAGATATCCGGGCTGCTCAGTGCAGTCCCCGATAATGCGGCTGCCTGCAGGGCAGTCCTTGCAAACACTTTCAGAGATGGTCCTCGAGCACATGGTACGGTTGGGTGACTTGGTAATGCAAACAAAGGCATGGGCAGGTATGGCAAATGGAGTCAAGGCAATGGCATCAAAAGACATGACAAATGAAGACCAGGCAAGGTCAAAGGTGCAATGCAACAGGTCGGCACATGAAGCTGGCCGGCCTCGGCGTGGTCTCGTGAGGTTGTGGAGGGAGTGTGGTGGCGTTGGCCGGTCCGAAGATGGGCTCGGACCTACCCTACGGTCTCCCCCAACCTATCGCCTATGCCTGTCCTTGTCCATACCCCCCCCCCCCCGTTAGCTTGTAACAAAAAAACAACGAAATTTAGACTTTTATTTTAATATTTTTCAGTTATAATTTTATAATTACGTGTGTCCCTAACCCCCTTATCGTCTTTGTTCGGCTAACCTGTCCAAACTATCTACTCCCAATCCCTAAGATTCCTTTTTAGGGGATTGAGGAAAAGACTAGTGAATCTGTCTCGAGGCCCAATGCAGCCCTAGAATAACTCCCACAGGTTTCAGAAATTCCAAGATGAGTCCAGCGGCCCACGAACAGTGAAGGGAAGGATGGTGCGAAGGGGTACACGTTTCCTATCTATCCTAGCATTTATTAAACATTAATCTATCCCCGGAGCTTTTCAACACGCCTGTCTCTTTAAACTATTGGTTCTAGCAACCACGATTCCCGTCACCTGTGTTGGTGTTCGTTATTAATTTGGGCCTGGCACGCAAATTTTCTCTCGTGCTTTAGCACAATTTCATGGCTGGGCAGCGTGGCTCAACTGGCAGGTATACCCATCTGCCAAACTCGATCTTCGGCACCCCCGGGTCGCTGAGGCTGTCTCCGAGCCTACCTACTCCTTTTGAACGTGGGGGATACCCTTCCTGGCATCTTCCCCGTCGATGCCCACTTGGAATTTTGGTGCTCCGGGTCCCATTTCAGTGGGCTTGCCGTGCCCATTACACCAACTCGGTCCCTTGGACCCATGGCCTACTACTTCGGTGCCCGGGGTACCCTCTACTCAGTGCGCATATTTCAACAGCCACGCTCCCAGCCGGTCAATAGACTCCTGCACCCCTCAAAAGGTTTCGTGCGTTCGTTCGACATCAACAACAAACCGACAACTGTTTTGGTTAATTTAACGAACCCCACTCACTAACATTACACTAACCTCGGGTTCCCTTGGGTGGGATTCACTCCTCCCCCCAATAATTCGTTCGCACCATGCATTCCACATTCACTCCATTCACACTCAGGCTCGCTGACCAACATTCATTCATTATTTTCCTTTCTCTTTTTTTTTTCTTTCTTCACACCAATACTGACGCTAACTACATTCCCCTAAATAGCTCGTGCTCCCCCGTCATCCCTTATTCTAATGCACGTTCCATTTAATTATATCGCTAAGCTACGTCCCCACTACACGTTCCATGTCTGTCCATGTCTCCAATTCATTCTAAATTCTATTTTGATATAAAGATTTATTAATCTAACTAAAAAAACATCGCAACGCACCCCTTTGATTTCCCACTAAACACAAGGAGAGGTTCTATCTACACATATACTTAACGGCATAACTAACTTCGGCGTACCTGTATGTTTGTATGCATGCGGTTCCTAGAACCGTAACACAATAATTGATGTTTATAACTTCTGATTGTATTTATTTTTCTATACTATTCCTTCTTTAAGGTTAAACAGTTGTAATAATGTTTAAAGTTTATTGTTTCCTTGATTATATTGTTCTTTTTCCCTTGAACTTCTTATCACACCCTTCAATATTATTATTATCAATATACTTATAAGCATAAGACTTTGATCTCAATCGTATAAATTCACTCATTACCTTCCCACCCAATTCATATTTAAACTTCCCAATAACCTTTTTATTCTTTGATGAAAACAACACATCAAGGGAAGAATGAAGAAAGGGAAGGGACTACTAAATTCTCCATTGAAAATACTGATGGGGGCATTTGAAGGACATATAAAAAATAAGATTGTTTCACTTTGAAGACCCTGGACCATCTTCAATCATTGAAGCTGTTGATATGGTTAAACAAAGTTTTGAAACTGTAATTAAAAACACATTAAGTGAAATGAAAACTTTTACATTTTATTTTACATTAAAAAGTTGGAGGGTAAAATGGTTTTAAGCACATTCACCTATAAATTAAACGAAATATTCATCAAGAAAATTTTATTTTAAGCAAAGTTTTATGATATAAATATGGTGAATACAACGTACTGTGATGTTTGTAATCATGAATATAAATGTTATAAAAAACACCTTCAAACCAACAAACACACATTCAATCTTTTCAGACAAATATCTCCACTTGACCAAGAAACAAAACATTGTGATAGATGTGATAATGACATTCTTTTAAAAAAATTATAATAAACACCTTCAATCACACAAACACAAGAACAATGAAGAAAGGGAATGTGCCACTAAATTATCCATTGAAAACACTGATGGGGCATTTAAAGGGCATATAAAAATAAGATTGTTTCGCTTTCAAGACCCTGGACCATCTTCAATCATGGAAGCTGTTGATATGGTTAAACAAAGTTTTGAAACTGTAATTAAAAACACATTAAGTGAAATGAAAACTTTTACATTTTATATCGGAGTAAAATTGAATATGGTAAGAGAAGGTGATGAAACTATTCCCTATATAAGGACAAACCCTCACTTTATCTCATCATTTCAAGATTTTGTAAGATGTGATGTTTACAATGAACTCCAGAGACAAGAACAAGATGTTGATAACACTGGAGTCGGTCGTGGATTTGCTATGACAAAAATAATCTTTTTAGATACACACATCTTAAAATCAGATCCTCTTAAAGTTTCTTCTTCTATTGATTTACCAAAAGAGATAAAACTTAAGAAAGAGGTTGTTAATATTCAAAACAAAGATAATAAATGTTTTCTATGGTCTGTTCTTGCTCACTTACATCCTCCACAATGGAAACCTGAAAGGGTTGAACATTATAAGAAATACGAG
This sequence comes from Eptatretus burgeri, assembly GCF_056783735.1. Lineage (NCBI taxonomy): Eukaryota > Metazoa > Chordata > Myxini > Myxiniformes > Myxinidae > Eptatretus > Eptatretus burgeri. The sequence continues at coordinate 32,019,609 of NC_140972.1, read as the reverse complement.
AATACGCGAAAGGTTAAAGATTTAAAGTTTCCATTGTCATTGAGAGATATTCCTAAATTTGAGAAAATTAATAATCTATCTGTTAGTGTTTCTGGATTCACGGATAGAAAGTTCAAATATTAAAAATTTCAAATAACTACAAAATGATGAAACATACATTGACCTTCGATGTTATAGTTCGGGGAAAAATTCACATTATGCTTATATCAAAAATTTATCAAGACTAATCACCTCACAAGTATTCAATAGAACAAATAAAACATATCCCTGTAAGAGATGTCTCAACTTCTTTCATACGAAAGAACGATTAAATCAACATTCAAAATACTGTAGCAATCATATATCAACCTTAATTGATACAACAAAAGTGGGAAAGAAAATATCATTCAAAGATTACAACAAATCTAACAAACATCCATTTGTGATATATGCTGATTTTGAAAGTATCCTTGAAAAGATAGATACTGTTTCTCCAAATCCAAATAAATCATACACAAATAAATATCAAAAACATACTCGTTGTGGTTTCTGTTATTATATCAAATTATCTGTGGGTGATAAATACAACAAGTTAGAGCTTTATAGAAGGGAAGATGCCTCAGAGGAGTTTGTAAGACCATTGGAAAAAGACTATATAAGACGAAGACAAATAATGGTTAAAAGCTATCATCCAATGTCATTAACAAAGGGAGAGAAAAAGGAATTTAGGAAGAACAGTTCCTGTCATATTTGTGAGGAGAAAATTGTGGGAGAGGTCAAAGTTAGGGATCATTGTCATCTTACAGGTAAATAAAGAGGTCCAGCTCATTCCCGCTGTAATCTTAATTACAAGCCCCCAAACTTTATTCCTGTCTTTCTTCACAACAACGCTTATGATGACATGCATCTATTTATAAATGAACTTTCAAAGACATCTGGAGATATTTCTGCCATTCCAAACACAGATCAAAAATACATCTCATTCACAAAAACAATTGATACACCCCCCATAACCTACATCAGATTTCTTGACACATACAAGTTTATGGCGAGTCCAATATCTCACTTAGGATCAAATATTAAAAATTTACTGAATCTTAAATCACATTTCTCAAACAAGAAGAGATTGATCTCTTATAACAAAAGGGAATATATCCATATGACTATATGGATTCATTTGAGATGCTGCAAGAAACACAACTTCCTTCAAGGAAAAGTTTCTGTAGCAAGTTGAATAAAACTCATATTTCCGATAGAGATTATACACAATCTAAAAAGGTTTGGGAGAAGTTTAATAAAAAAGAATCTTGGAGAATATCACGATTTGTATCTTAAAACTGATGTATTATTATTGACTGATGTGTTTGAGACTTTAAGAACAGTTTGTGATAATAAAAATTCTTATGGATTCGACCCCACTCACAATTACACAACCCTGGGTTTGGCTTGGAGTGCCATGTTAAAAATGACAAAACAGGATTTGGAATTAATCAGTGATATAGATATGCTTTTTATGATAGATAAGGCTAAAAGAGGAGGAATATCTCAAGTATGTTCCAAGAGATATGCTAAAGCAAATAACAAATATCTTCCTGATTATTATAAGAATGAGGACAACTCTTACCTGATGTATTATGATGCTAACAATTTGTATGGGTGGGCTGTGTCTTAATCTTTACCTTTTGCAAAACTTAAATGGGTTGAAGAAAAACATTATGAAAAAGTTTTACAAGACATTGTTATCTCCACTCAAAAAGAATTGGATGAAGCTGAAGTTGGATATTGTTTTGAGGTTGATTTACAATATCCAGAAGAACTTCATAACAACCATAAAGACCTACCCTATGCCCCTGATAAAGAAAGTCCAAGAAAAGAATGGTTAAGTGATTACCAACAGTCATTTAATATCAATGGTAAATCTCCAGAAAAACTACTTACTACATTAAATGATAAAGAAAGTTATGTTTTGCATCAAAGGAACTTGAGGCAATATTTATCTGCTGGGTTGAGAGTTAGGTAAATTCATCGGATTTTGAAATTCAAACAATGTCATTGGTTAAAGAAGTATATTGATTTTAATACAAAAAGTAGAACAGAAGCAAAAACAGACTCTGAGAAGGACTTTTATAAATTAATGAATAATGCTGTGTTTGTAAAGACGATGGAAAATGTTCGGAATAGGGAAAACATAAGACTTGTTATGTCTTGGAAACAGGCCTCAAAGTTAATTAACAGACCAAGTTTTAAGCAAGCAGAGGTGTTTTCAGAAAATGTTTGGGCTATTCATTTGAAAAAAAGAGAGCATTGAAATGGATAAACCGATTTATATCGGAAGATCAATTCTTGACTTATCAAAGTCATTAATGTATGACTATTACTATAATAATTTAAAACCATAGTATAAGGATAATGTATCATTGTTATCTATGGATACAGATAGTTTTATATTGGAAATTAAGACAAGTGATGTATATGAGGATATGATTGATAATATATATGTGTATATATATATATATATATATATATATATATATATATATATATATATATATATATATATATATATATATGATAAAAGTAATTATAAGTCAGGTGATGTGTTGTTTTCATCAAAGAATAAAAAGGTTATTGGTAAGTTTAAAGTTGAATTGGGTGGGAAGGTAATGAGTGAATTTATACGATTGAGATCAAAGTCTTATGCTTATAACTATATTGATAATAATAATATTGAAGGGTGTGATCAGACGCAAAAGGGAATAAAGAAAAATATAATCAAGGAAACAATAAACTTCAAACATTATTACAACTGTTTAACCTTAAAGAAGGAAGAGTATAGAAAAATGAATACAATAAGAAGTTATAAACATCAATTATATACAGATGTAAAAAAGAAAGCATTAGAAGCTTTTGATGATAAAATATATATTTTAGAGAATGGAATCAATAGTCTTCCTTAAGGTTATAAGTGGAAGTGTTAAGATATTTAAATGTTAAGATATTGGGTTGGGGATTTTAACGGGCTGCCACCGACTTTTTTGCTGATTTATAAATGATAGAACCAAGCAATAACCAAACCAAAGAGTGGAGATGTAATCAGCCTTGGTATTTAAATGGGAAACATAATGAATGTGAGAAATATCAAATAAGTCTTGTTGAAGAAATGGCCAGGGTAAAAGTAGATAAAACAAAAAAGTGGATAAATTTAATTACAAGCAACTTGGAGGATGTAAAGAAAAAAAATATCCTTGAATGGACTGAAAACTTTGATAGTAATCAATTGAACAATGAAAACACAATTTACTGCAATCTCAAAATGATATGTGGCTCAGGTGGTGGTCAAACAAGAGCATTAAGAGAAGTTTATCATTTCATCTCTGCTCAACAAAGATACTTAAACCAAGAACTAAGTTCCAAGTTATTCTTTGTGAATATACCCGATGGAAATGAATGTTATAAGAAAATTAAGTTATTCCCTAAAGTAGAACATGGACAAATACAGTATGTGTTGGTTCGCTCTTTGAGTATAATGAAAATATGAAAGAACTGTGATTATGTTGGGGGGGGGGGAGGAAGTGCTTTAATCAGCCTCTCAATTTTTCATTTGCTAATATGGGAGGGAAGGGGATAGGTGGGGAGGAAGTGTCTCCCATTTTGAGCTTTTGGGGCTTGTATCAGAAAGTTTTTCCCTTTTTCCCCATTCATTTGAATGGTTATCCCAGAAGCAACAATTATCATCTACTTGCGTACCTCTCGGCTGTCCTGTCATGATGTGGCGATTTATTGCGTTGTAACAACTGAAAACAATTTTTACTCATTGTAATCATCAAGTATATTTTACCTTGCTAACTCTGTAAATGTCCCCATGGAGAATCGAGCCGCTGTATCGCCATCGAAGCTTGAAGAGCACTTGCCTTAATGGCAAACGACTCCTGCAAGCACTCCACTGAAACGGTTGAAGAAACTTTTAAAAACGAAATATTAAATTTTTTATAGATATATATTTATTCTACCGGTCAAAAGTTTGAGAACATCCCCATTTTTCCAGTTTTTCCAGTTTCCACACACTGCCCGGAGCACCGCATGGCCAAACGCAGACGAATGGGCCCTGAACTATGTTCAAGTCAATCGATATATTCAGCGATAGTTCGAATATTGTGGAGTGCTCGCCGAGTGGCTTAAGCATTCACGGAAGCACTCCAACAAAACGGTTGATAAGGAACAGCTGGCTTGGCAAGCGATTAGCAATTGCCAATTGGTTATATAAACACCATGCACCTGGAGACGCCCGGAATGTCAAGTGTCCGAATCTGCCTCTCACCGCAAAGCTGAACCACACGTTCCATTAAACCATATGCTACAAGCTCAAGCTGTAAGGAATGCGGGGCTTTTTTGTTACTTGGTGATGGAGGAGTTTAGAAGCAGATCAGAATGGGTCGTAGGAGTTTTCCAGCACCTCCATTGGTGTATGGATGATTACAACGGTGCTGGCCCTGCCCACGTGAGGATAAGGCTGCGAAAATGGACCCACTATGTTCTGGGAATCCTCACGCTACTGAACTCTGCACTTAATATGGCGCTCGGGTATTTGGCTGTGCTCTCCAGGTGCTGAACACCCAACAGGGACTGTAATTAAGCGTAGCGCTAGGGCTATTGACACGATGATGAATGGAGTTTAGCACACACTTGCGCTCCGAGTTAGATGGCTGAACGTGCAGATCCAAGTGTCTGTAATGGTACGCTGTGCCCATGGTTCCCTTTGACTCCAAAAGGCAGTCATGTGTGTCAGTGGTGATTGTGGTTGAGTTCATGGCAGCAGCAGCAGAGTAGTGCATTTATGTTGTGGTGTTCTGTGCTGGTAGTGGTTGTGGTCATTCATTGTAGTTGTTCATTATGGTTGAGGTAGCAATGTCGAATGTAAAGCGAGCTTGGGTTGTGCTTCAATATGGTGTGATTATAATAAAGACGTTCCGAGGTTGTATGGATGTTGCAGCATTGGTGATTCGAGTACAATGAAGGTTGACGTGAAATGGCCGTTGGATTATGGCGCACGATTCAAACTGTTTTTAGAGCGTATAAACTGAAGGTGTCCCTGTTTGCTGTGCACTTTGGTGTGCATGTACATGTGAAGGAGAGGATCGTGTGTGCAGAAGCAAGACAGGAAAAAAAACAACTAATGTTTGCCATTAATGGGAAAACCATACCTAATCCCACACAGGCATATTTACCCATAAACCTATTACACATAAGGAAAGGGCTATCTAACATGAATAATAACGAAATAGCTATCTCGGGACTGATATATGTTGTGTGCTATTGCCTTGGGGAGTGACGGTTTCGCAGAATCATCACAATATTTATCAATGGTGATTCGTATCTACCTTTCTGTATGCACCAGCCCCCACCTATCCATGCATATTTAGGCCACCATGTATCCCTACCACTTGAGAGCAGGGGTCACCATAAGTGGACTGCTAAGCCAGGTGGTGAGGCAAAAAGTTCTACTGAAAGGAAGGCTAAAATTTCCACGGTGAACATGAGACTTGAACGCACTTTGTTTGTTTGCATAATTTTGCAGTTTCATCCTTCTTCCCATTCCATTCTCGATGTCCTCAGGTCCCTGTGTAATGATGGAATCTACTTCAGAGTACTGGCAGGTGTTCAACCTGCCTCACCTTGGGCATGTCAGGGCAGCGAAACAGATGGATCATTCCATCTGCAGATGTGCAATAAGTTTGTAAATGGGTTATGCCTCTGCTTCACAATATCAACTGCTGTTGTACCTTGGCTGGTGCAACATCAAGGGGAGACCGGAACATCTCATGTCAGTTCGTCTGCATGCAATTGACCTTTTTACAGAAGAGATTGAATTATAGCCAGTCACAGCCTATTGTTCAACCGTTATAGTAAGAATTTTATATACAGTAAAACACATACTTTAAGGAAAGGTCACAAAGGGGCAGTTATGTTCACAAATGATGGAGTTTTAATCCCCACCTCAGACATGTGCTGTACATGTTCATGAAAGCAATCTCCCTCCTTCCACACCATCCCTTTCTGACATAATATTATATAGATAGCCTGTGATATATATATATATATATATATATATATATATATATAGTAAATTATAAAAGAGTAAAATGTGTACCTTCTGGGAAGGTAAAATGTACATTTTCAAGAACATGAACAGGTATCCTTTAAACAATATAATAGTGAAAAAGTAGAGCTGGTAATGTGGATACAGTGTATTTTATAGGTGGTTTTGAATGACCACTCCTACCAACAATCTGATTTTAATGACAGTGTGATCTAAACGAAAGTTTAAAAAAATGTAAAAATCATTTTTGAGTTTGCGTTGGTAATTGTGAGGCTTGTGCACTTTGAAGTGAAAAAATGTGCTGAAAACCCAACTTTCAAAGCAGAGAGGGCATCATGTAAAGCATTATATGTGTACAGATGGAGGGAAAGAAAGTCAATAATGACCGACACAAGCACAGCTGAGCTGGTAAAGTGCAGGAAGAGAGAGGATTCTGCTAAATCACAAGAATGGGACATGTGGAAATAGATCAGATGGTCATGGCACACTGCCAGCAAACAAAGGCTGTACAGTTGGTTGCTTGGTTCAAGTCCCTCTGTCATGAGGATCATTCGACGGAATGAAGTGAAAAGTGGAAATCCAAATCACGAGGCGATGACAAGCAAACCCACAACAGCAATGTCAGGCCGACACCAACGTCTGGTGACCAGCTCAAGCTGAATCAAGTGTAACTGCTAAACGAGTATCCCTGATGCATTAACTATGAATTGTATAATTTCTTCAAAAGGTTTGTGCATGGATTGATTGATTATCCCACGCTTGCGAAGCGAAAAAGCAGGGTTAAGCGATCGGTCCCATCCGTACGTGTCTTCATTTTCTTATTCCCTTTTCTCTCAACCACTTGTCGGATTGACACGAAATTTTCACCATATGTGCGACTACTCATGTGAAATGTTTTAATGATAATTATGACGTCATACGTCACGTGGTGTGGCAGCCACATTGGAAAAATGGAGAAATTTAGTACCTCACCACCAAACTTATCAACAGATTAAAACAGTTTGACAGACATTAACTAACACAGCATAGAACTTCTCAATAGATTAAAACAGTAAGACAGACATTTACTTACACAGCACATAATTTATCAATAGATTAAAACAACTCGTCAGACGTTTACTATTATAACACAGAAGTTATCAATAGATTAAAAGAGTGAGACAGACGTTTACCAACACAGCACAGAACTTATCAATAGATGAAAACAACTCGTCAGACGTTTACTATTATAGCATAGAAGTTATCAATAGATTGAAACAGCGAGTCAGATGTTTACTAACACAAGGAGCTGTAGTTATCAGATTAAAACTTTTTTTAAATCTAACATTGTTTTTTTAAAGAGAAATGTATTCATACTTTTAACAAGTTTTCAAAAGTATTTGATTGTAAAAAAATAAAATCTAAAAAAGTCAAAAGATAAATATCAGTATCCAGGACTTGTTTCCCATGCTGAGGCCAAAACGCTGATGGCATTTCCACGCTGGACAGCCAAGCACAACCGATGCTTGAACCATGTCAGTTGTCTGCTATCAACAGCGGTTGCTGCGAGCCTTCCGCCAATGTCATTGATAATGCAGGATGTTGATTGGCCATAGGCCTCCCTTGTTTTGATGGTGATTGGCTCAGAAATGTAGGATTGATGAAGGCCAGCTTATTTCTGGCACTTTATGTTTTCCGCATCAGCGGCCACCACTCCAGGTGTAATAGCTGTGTTGTTGATGTGGGATTCAGCAAACGTGTTGACACATGAATGAGTCCCAAGTAAGACTTCTCCCATTCTTGTAGGGGACAATGCTCAAGCCATCAGGGTGTATACTTTCACCATGGTCTAAAGTCTAAACCAAGGGGTTCAAAGACAGAGCAGCACCCTGCCCCATGAAGGGCATGTTTTACCACGTTGTTCAGGGCAGTGAGTCTTTGTGAACGACCGGCACTAAAAAGGTATAGCAGACCATGATGGCCGAGAGTATCCATCATTCTTCCGCATCAATACCTATGATGCTCACAGACCATCACTCCAACTCGCAGGGTGACCGTAACCCTCAGGGACCCTGGGTCAAGCTGGGTTCCCAGAGAGGAAATAGGGACTACATGGAGCCATGTCCCACTCTTCTTTGTCGCTGCCAATCCCCCTGTTTACACCAAACTGCTTACACAGGACAGAATGGCATCAAGCAAGGGACAGACAGCCAGAAATGAGGAGATGAAGCCAAAGAGGGCAATGTCAGTAGCCTTCCTGAAACCCAGGTCACCTTACTTAACTGGAAGCATGGCTTGCGTCCAAGCAAAATAATCAAAAGCATCATTGGAGATTTTGCGAACAGTTTCGCAGATAGTGCAGTCAAAAGCTATTAGCCTCACATTATTCAGATAGGAGGGGGACACATGGAAGATATACATAAGCTTGAGAAGCGCGGAGCAATTTTTGAGCAAAACAAATGCTTCATGTGTGGCAATTAGCTCCAGGTGGCCTGCCATTCAAATCAAATCATCATGCTTCTCAGTGATGGCTATGAGCAATATTCTTAAAAAAAAAAATCAGGGTGCCAAGAAGGGTGCAGTCATTGGTCAGGACAATTTTGATATCAGGGAGGACTGCCTTATATATGACCTCGGTGAGATGACAGTCCTCTGGTGATGCATGGTGAAGAATAGTTAGCTTGCACTTGCTGCCATTGATCTCAAGTCCAATATCGGTCAATTGAGAAATGATATTCTGAAGGTCAGCAAGCGCTTTCGCAGGCTCGTCACCAAAAGATGTGTCGTCGAGGTACCAAATATGAAGCTCTGAATGACCCCCCATAACCATGGGGTCAATGCCCAAGGAGAAAAGGCCAGGCCCAAAAGGGTTGCCCTGTTGGATTCCTATTGCTGAATGAATCACCACCGTAGAATAGGACTGAATGAATGGCCTTGTCACAATCACCATATAATAAAACAAAAGACAGAGAGCACCAACCTGTCGGCAATGGCAAAGCAATAGGCCCATCGACTCAGCTTTATCGCGAGAGGTTCCAATGATATTGAAAGCCTTGGTTCCCAAGGCATCAAGATGAACAAGATGTGAGGCAGAGAAGCAGCACAGAGGGGAGAGCAGTACTTCAACAAGCTGCAAATGAAAGCCTTGTAGGTGGATAGAAGCTCAGGTGTGCCAAGGAAGGATTTTGCACAAGAAGGATGCCCAGTCGGCATCTGGCTTTGGAGGCCAATTTTGAAACGTGGCTTACCCAAGAGAGATCATGGCTGAGAGTGAGACCCAAGAGTTTCAGTGACTGAACCTTTTCGAGATTGTTGTTGAGAAAGAGAGATCGAGTTCGAGATAGGAGAGAGATTTCTCAGGATTGAAAGACATGTTCGATTTGGTTGACCAGTTTTTGATTTTGTCAAGGTCTGAAGAGAGGTAAGAGGCTGCTGCCTGTCTGTCAGAAGGATGAGGGATGTCGCAAGCAGAGAGTGGAGGCATCATCAAAGAGATAGAGGATTTTCCCAAGTCACTGAGATAATTAATGAATATTAGGAATAGAATGGGGCCTACAACACTGCCTTGGGGGTACTCCAGCCTTGACAGGGAGAGGAGAAGAAAGGGTTCAGTTGAGAGCTACGTGTTGGCTATGATAGTGGAGGAAGTCAGTAATACAAGAGTGGAGTTGACCTTGGATTCTATAGGCAGACAGTTTGGAAAGCAAAGCAGCATGCCAAATTGTATCGAAAGCTCGCTATTTGTCCAGAGAGAAGGCACTGATCTCATGTCTGACATTGAGGGCTTCCATCCATTGTTGGGAGAGTAGATTCAGCATGTCCAAGGTAGAGTGACCTGGTCTGAATCCAAATTGATGATCCAACATGAAGCTGTTGGTGAAAAGGAATGATTATATTTCAACTGCGATGATAGATTCCATAACATTGTTGATGATTGGAAGTAAGCTAATTGGGCTGAAATTACGGGACTCCATTTGCATACCTTTTTATGTTATGCTGTGATGTTGGCTAATTTCCAAGCAGAGGGAAGATGACTGAGGGTAAAAAACAAGGTGAAAAGGGCAGAGAGAGGAAGTGCAAGAGCAGCAGAGCATTTTTTTGAGGACACGTGGGCTGATGCTGTCCGGTCCAGTTGCAGAGTCAGTCAGAGTCGAGGGTTGCCAGAAACCTTTCCACCTTCTCAGGTGCAAAAGACACATATACTACACGGGCAAAAGTATGTGGACACCTGCTCATCCAACATCTCATTTCAAAATTATGGGCATTAATATAGACTTGCTCCCCCCTGTGCTGCTGTGGGGGAAAAATATATATTAATGTATTTTAAATTGTAACAAATGGAGTTTCAGAAATGTAACTTTTATGCTGCAAGTTGAATTGGCTGTCATTTCTGGCCAAAAGACTTTTGCCCTAAATGATAAGAAATGTGTTGTTCTGGAGCAGAGTGCCCGAGCTGATAAATGAACCTTTGCTTAGAAAATGTACGAAGTGGCTTTTCGTCTAAAGGACACATCTACAGTCTGGGTGAATATCCCCCAACCTCTCTCTCATGAAAGTATAAAATGCTTTGAAAGGTAAATTGTTTTCAGTGCAAGCACGTGAGGAAGTATAGTATCTCAGTGGCTTGTACTCCTTGGAACTGACCAAGTACCAAGTTAGAATAAAACTCTCTGATGTAATGTTGAAGTGAATTAAATCAGGTTGGTCTAACTGTTAACTAAAGTAAGAATAAATGAAATAGAACCAAATAATATTGCAATCAAATGGGGATTCTTAAGTTCATTGTACGAGGGTGAGAAGTGTACAGTGTATAATTAGAAAATAAATTGTTTCACAAGGAAGGATTGTGTGGACATCAGTTTTATCAGTGTCGATGGGGTTTTTGTAGGATTTTATAACCAAATCAGACAAACGTTAAACTCTGCCTGAAGTCAAATAGGATTCCACAATCGGCTCGTTAGAATCCTTCAGGAGGACAACGATCACAACAAGGTGGGTTTAAAAAATCCACGTCACTGCTATAACAGCCTCCACTCTTCTGGGTGGATCCTGAAGAGTTGTGGACTGCCTTCAAGACCACCGTCCTTGATGTTGCCAGTAGATATATTGGAACTCACCGAAGGGCAAAGAATAATTTTGTCTCTCAAGGGAGATTGGATAGCATTGATCAGAGATGCAGGCCAGGCTGAATTGCAGAGTTGAGCTGTTCAAGGAGCTGAGGCATAAAACTGTACATGCACCAAGGGGAGACAAGGAGGCCTATGTGTGAGGAATCTGTGAGGGGGTAGAGCATCACCTGTGGTCAAGTGATTCAAGTCCTACTTCGAGGGGAATTTGTGCATTGCGTTCCTCCAAGCCCATCCCTCGGTGTACTGCAGTTAGAGCAGAGGGTGGTGTGCTCTTGAGAGAGAGGAGTCAAAAGTGAAGGCCCGCTGAGCCAGTTACTTTGAGCAGGTCTACCAGGCTGATCCACCAGCTGTTGAGTTGTCTGTCAGGGGTGTCTCAATGCCTATCGCTGATCCTCCAATCAACTGTGGTCCACCTTCATTTGTGGAAACACAGGCTGTGGTGAACCGGTTTAAATGGAGTAAAGCTCCAGGGATCTGTGGCATCCATGCTGAACTTGTCAAGGCTGGTGGAAATGCTGTACTCGTGTCGATGCATGCAGTTCTGTGCTCTGCTGGAACACAGATATCATCTCAACTGACTAGAAGAGGGGACTTGTTGTCCCTTTCTGGAACGGGAAGGGTGATCGCCAAGACTGCAACAACTACCAAGGGGTGACGCTGCTTGCAGTGCCCGGCAAGGTCTTTGCTCGGATAATTCTTGATTCGCCATCATTTGCTTGAGCACCAGCATCTACAGCATCTACAGCAAAGAGGTCAACGATTGACCGTATCCTTCCTCGTTGGGTCCTCACCGAACGCAGACGAGTTTTGACAGGGGCTGCACACAGCCTATGTTGATCTCTGTAAAACGTTAGATTCAGTGTATCGGGATGCCCTCTGGAGGATTCTTGGTCTTCGTGGGGTGCCACCAAAACGAATCGATTTGATTACTGAACTATACTCTGGAACAGAGAGTGCTGTGAGATGTGGTGATACCATCTCTGATTTATTTCCAGTTGTTGCTGGAGTTTGTCAGGGGTATGTACTGGCCCTCCACTCTTTTCAGCACTTGCATGGACTGCATTCTGTGGAGGACGTCGGAGAGATCAATCTGCGGTGCATCGTTTTGGAATGTCAAGATCGATGACCTTGATTTCACAGATGTTGCAGTCATCGTTGCGGAGACTCTAGAAATCCTTTTAGGGGCTCTCGATGTGCTGAATGAGGAGTCAGAGCCGCTGGGATTACGGCTTTCCTGGGTCAAAACTAAGTTCCAGGCTTTCATTGACATCTTGGATACTGCTATCCTGTCTGTACTTGTTCATGGTGAGGATGTTGAGGTCAGGAAGAGATTCACTTACCTTGGCAGTGATATTCATGTCTCTGCTGGCTGTGAGGCAGAGTTCAACAGACGTCTAGGTTGGACCTGGGGAGTCATGGATTCACTGGATAATGGGGTGTGGTCGTGTCGGTACCTATGCGGGAGGATAAAAGTCAAAGTCTTCAGGTCCTTGGTGCTTCCAGTGTTGCTCTATGGATGTGAGACTTGGACTTTGACCAGGGATCTGAGATGGAGACTTCATTACTCTGGTGCCAGGTCTCTTCGGAGAATCCTTAGCTATTGCTGGTCGGACTTTGTGTCTAACGAGCGGTTGCTGAGAGAAACTCAAATGAGATTTGTTACCTGCATAGTCCATGAGCATCAGCTGCGGCTGTATGGCCATGTGGCTCGTTTTCCTGATGCTGATCCTGCTCACCAGATTCTCTCAGCGAGGGATCCGCATGAGTGGAGGAGGCCAATGGACCGACCACATGCCTCGTGGTTGCAGCAGGTTGATCAGCATCTCAAGGAGATGGGGATAGGCCAGGCATCTGCCTGGAGAATAGCCAGAAGGAAGCCCCTGGAGTACCGGTGGAAAGTGGACGCAGCGACGCGCTGCTCCGGCGCATGATCCTATACGTGACCTGACCTGACTCTTCTGGGAGGGTTTTCCACTAGATATTGGAACATTGCTGTGGCGATTTGCTTCCATTCAGCCACACGAGCATTAGTGAGGTCGGGTACTGATGTTGGGTGATTCACTTACCTTGGCAGTGATATTTTGCTTTTGTTTGCAAAATTGTGCATGGGGGCATTGTCATGTGGAAAGAGGAAAGGGCCTTCCCAAGCTATTGCCACAAAGTTGGAAGAACAGAATCATCGAGAATATCATTGTTTGCTGTAGCATTAAGATTTCCCTTCACTGGAACTAAGGGGCTGAGCCTGAACCATGAAAAACAGCCCCAGACCATAATTCCCCGACGCAATTTTTCCATGCTACATGCTTCAGCACTCGGCGGTCCCATTCTATGAGCTTGTGTGGATTATCCCTTCGAGGCTGAGCGATTGTTGCTCCAGACATTTCCACTTCACAACAAGCTGAATACCATGAATGACCCCGACGTTGAATGAAAGCTGATTACCAAATGATGGTGATACTTGCGCAGCCGATTACCATAAAATACAAGCTGAATACCATGAATGCTTGCGAGGTCAAATAAAAGCCGATTACTAAATGATGTTGATAATACTTACATAGCTGATTACCAAACATAACAAGATGGTGACTCTGCGCGACCCCCACACCCCTTGATTGTCATGAAGTCGATTTCTTCCATAAAATAAATGTAGATACAAATTCCTGTCAGCTTGACTACACAGTGCAAGGTGATATTGCAGTTAAAGATGACAGAAACACAAATCTATCCATATCTTAACGAAGACATGTCCAAACGAAGACATGTCCTTTGTGCGTGACTGTTTAAATTGTGAAGACGGAGTGACCACATGCCTGGGCGTGGTCTAACTCTATGATTGACAGGAGCTCTGAAGTGCTTGAGCTGTGATGGTTACTGATCTCGTGGACGGTCTGACGACCAATCACAGCAATTACGTAAATGTGAGGACGATGAGGAGGAGAAAACAATTTGAAAAACCCTCCGATTGACAGTCAAACGTCCGGGTAGCGGGAAAAGAATGATCAGTGCACTGTTTTCCAGCATTGTAGCCAAATATGTATGCATTTCCATGATTGAATGAACCAGTTACAGCTTTAAAATTCCAAGGCTGTAAAAACATTTTTCTTTTAGTGTTGTTACTGCAGAGTATACAAGAAAGATACTTAGCTTTTCAGTAATTACCGTTATTGTTGCTAACCGTCTCTGGCGCCCAAGTGTTGACTCCGTCCACCGAGTTCGTTTTCGTCTGCTTGTTTTGAAGTAACTTACCGACGTCATCGCCCCAGCTTTCATGATGGAACACGTGACTCAGAGCACGTGACTGAGAGAGGACGAAGAGGAGGATAAATGTGAGGAGGATGAGAAGAAAACAATTTGACAAGCCGGTAGGCGGCCATGGGCATACGATGACCTTTGACCCCTGATCTGAGTTAATCTAGTACTAAGTACTTACGAAATTGCAATCGAATCGGTTAACCCGTGTATGAGCAAGGGGGCTTTGAATGATCATTTTGCCTGAACAATGCACTCATTGACCTTTGACCCCTGACTAGCCGAGATAGGTCAATATGTCCTGAAGCAAAGTTGTAGTACCCATTGAGTACTATGTACCTATAAACTTTCATTTGTATCGGTTAATCCATGTAGGAGCAAGGGGGATTTGAATGGACATTTTACCCGAAAAATGCACTCATTGACCTTTGACCCCTGACCTAGCCGAGATAGGTCAATATGTCCTGAAGCAAAGTTGTAGTACTCATTGAGTACTATGTACCTATGAACTTTCATTTGTATCGGTTAATCTGTGTAGGAGCAAGGGTGCCTTGAATGGTAATTTCGCCCGAAAAATGCACTTATTGACCTTTGACCCCTGATCTACTCGAGATAGGTCATTATGCAAATGAGCAAAGTTGTAGTACTCATTACGGTCTAGAAGCATGTAAAGATTCATTCGATTCGGTTCAACCTTCTTGGAGCGAGTGTACTTTGAATTTTCAGCGGGAATGCTCAATGGCCCTCGGACACCCAAGTTGAGAGGGTTACCATTTGGAAACTACAAGATATAGAAAAAATGGATGTCAAATAGCGGATAGAAAATCACCTTAAGATTATGCATACCAAATCTCATCGAGTTCCATCTCCTGATAACTACTCGGTATCAATTTGAATGAAAAGTACCGAAAATGCGGTTTGATATTGGAAATCCTCAAAGTTCGAGGGGGTGCTGTGGGTGAACAAAGATATAAATCGAAAATCCGGCTCGATTGTTTGTGCACAATGCATTCCAGATGATTAGTGTGAATTTTCATGACCATCCGACCATAACCCTTGGAGGACTATAATTTGGCGCAAAGGCACCTCCAGCTCTCGCATATTGTCGATTTTTGCCCTTTGACCCCTGACCTAAGCAATATCAGTCAATATGTCCTGAGGCAAAGTTGGAGTACTCATTGCGTGCTATGAACCTGCAAAGTTTCATTCGGATCGATGCACTCACCTGGTCGCTAGGGGGCCTTCAATTTTCGCCAATTTTCGGTCATACCCCATTTGTAGGGGGCGCTGCGGGTAAACTATTCCATATATCACAAAAACCGGAATATATTTGGTAGAGCATCACCTGTAGATAATGCATGCCAAAATGCATAAGCCTACGTGGGATAATGGCTTTCGGAATTGATTTCGCGTGAACGGTACCGATTTTGAAGGTTTTTCGGCTGTTGCTTGGGAACCAAAGCGTCCCTAGCAACCATCACAATTTCCAAAGCACGAGGTCATAAGATGTACCTACCACCCGAGTTTGGTCCAAATCGGCCAATGTTTACTACCAATTATGCTGAGGACAAACGAACAAACATCCAAACAAACAGACAGAATTACTGACAATAAGGGTCACCTATTTCGGCGACCCCAAAACTCCTATTGACAGAGTCAAACGTCGGGGTAATAACAGCACTTAGAGTTGACCGGGGCAGTTCTAGCATGGCAGAAATTTGACGAACTAACTTGTTGGAAAGGTGGCATCCTCGGACGGTGCCACGTTGAAAGTCATTGAGCTCTTCAGTCCTGCCTATTCCACTGCCAATGTTTGTCGATGGAGATTGTATGGCTGTGTGCTTGATTTTATACACCTGTCAGCAATGGATGTGGCTGAAATAGCCGAATCCACTAATTAGAAGGGGTGTCCGCATACTTTTGGTCATGTGGTATAATTTAGAAGCAGTTGGGTATGACTGGGAAGGATGGGTATAGTATTGAGTGATGGATTTGAGACAAGATTTTGAAGCAAGTACAGAATTGAGGCATTTGGGAAAGGAGGATGGGTAAGATAACTAAAGATGAGATGGCATGAATCTGTACAAAAGAGAGATCAGGTTTCTGTGGATGAATTTTTATCAGTGGTGGTGGATAAAGGAAGCCAGTCGTGAAGTCTGATGGCTCCTTGCAGTCCCTGCCAGTTAGCCTGAGGGAACTGCCAGACTCGGTGGTACTGAGGCTGTTCTCTGATAATGGCCAGAGAGAGGTTGACCTTCACAAGCACATTATCAAATGAGCCATTTTGGACAGAGGACGAGCAAGATACATTGGCAGGGGAGTTGGTCATCATCAAATCCAGAAGGGAAGATTTTCCAATGGAAGAAATCTGAGTGGGAAAATTCACGGAAAGAGTCAGTCCTCTGGAGTCATAGAAGTCCTTTGCAGAAGTGCCATGGCTGCTGAGAGAGGTAACAACACCAAGTCAATTATCATGGTGACAACTGAAGTCACCATATATGAGGAAGAGAGAGAGAGAGTTGGGATGAGTGATTAAAAATTGGTGCATGTCATCTGAGAGAGACAGATGTATATGGAGTCATTACTGTTGAGAGGACGGTACAACACAGACAAACATGAGGTGGGATTCGAGGGGAAGTCGAGGCTGGAGCTACTCCTGGGGTTTGGGAGGTGTAAGAGCAGTACATGGAGAGTGAGAAATTGAGCTCTTCATGTATAGAGCAACTCCGCTGCCAGGACAGGGTTCAGGTCAATCAAACTGGACAAGTCACTCGTCAGGGAGAGACACTAAGGAGTCAGGGACATCCTGTGGGAGGAAGGATTCTGTTAAACAAATGATGTCTGTTTTATTGGCAGCGGCCTGGATTTGGATCTAAATTTAACAATAGCATACATCCCAATTTCTGTGAATAAATAGATGTAGGCCTAATTATGTTTTAAGGGTGTTGTTTAAATAAACAAAATTTGAAGAAAGTCATTTGTAAAAAATAAAAAAAATATATATATTTTTGCTAAATCCACGAACATTTGTAGATGTGTAAATAAAATAATATATACATCTGGTCTAACATGTATGGTCTTCGTGTTAGCAACTTTGAGAACTTGCTGTTGATGAGATTAGAGTATTCGGATGTCATGTTCACAGATTGTGGGGATGTTCACAGACCGTGATGATCACTCTCTGTGTTTACCCAACCATTATCCCTTACCCTCCCCAGCTTTCCTTTCTGAAATACCAGAAGAGTTTGCTGGTTCACTCTTAAACACATACACACACACACACGGTTAGACACGAGACTGGACTTGAGAAATAAGCACTTTTAGCCCCCCTGACAATCCAATGCTGGATGGGGGAGCACCTCTTAAAGTGAAAGGTGTAGAAATACCATGTTATTATGTTATATTATGAAGATAATCATTCAAATATCATCGTAACAATTGATCAGATGGTTATTTTTGAAGGCAAGGTCTTTCTTTTCCTCTTTCCCTCTCGTGAGCCTGTCTTCATCTGTATTGCGCAGTGCTTTAAATTTTGAAAGCTGTATGTAAATGTTACCTCGTATATAATCCTCTTCTGTTCTTTGCAAACGCAGTCTTATTCACTCGACACTTGCCGAGGTACATACGTCATATAAGGTAAAAATATAAGGTTTAGATTTGATGAATTAACTTAATATGTCGACATTGTCGTTCTTTTATCTGTATTTCAGAGGAATATGTAGATCCAATGATGTACGTGATAGCTCAAAACTATCATTTGCTTGATATATCAATGCTGCATTCATATTTAGTACCTGCATAATGTTACGCCTTTGCACGCCATGAGATTATTTATGAGGTGCTTGACCAAGGCACAAAGGCAGAGCACCGTTGAATCTGCTTTGTAAACCCGGCTGTGAAGAGACCTTTGGGGGTGCTTACCTGCAGTACCGCGGCAGGTGCAGCCTGAGCAAATTCGCTCTCTGCGTGTTACGAGGAAGTTTTGGATTCCGGTGATCATGCGAATGCATACATCTACCGTGTTGTGTACCTTATCAAGCACACTCCTCAAAATATTCATCGTCTTGCTCTCTCCGTTTGAGTGTTTCACAATCACAAAATTGAGCCCCTTTCCCCCCTCCACCTCAAAATAAATCCATGGTATAATTCCAAGGAATATCTATCTACAGGTGGAAGATTCTGGAAGAAGAATGGACTCTTGATTCTTCCATATTTTGGTGATTAGTGGTCTCACTAACGGCGCTTCACCAAATGTTTTCTTCTCTCCCAGCAGATTAAGCCAAGATGAAAATTACATCCCACCTTTCACAAGGTGCACCCAGTGGATTTCTCATCGATAACGGTCTCTTTGCTCTCATGGCATGCAAAAAAACCACATGACTAACAATTACACTTACAGACTATGGAGTGCAACGGTGGATTTTTGGTGGGAAAGTCAGTTTTATAGTTCTTTTAAACCTTATTCAATATGTGACTTTAAACGGCATATAAATGTTCATGAGGCCTTTTGCGCATTCGGTGTGTGTGTGTGTGTGTGTGTGTGTGTGTGTGTGCGCGCATTTTCAGCGACTCGGTTCTACCTGCCCTTTTTTCAGTGACTCAGGCACTTTTAACCTGCCGCTGCTCACACAAAATCTGCAAATGAAATCGTCATTTTAACATGTTTCAGAATTTAGACGAAAGAGTGGCAATTTCAAAATGGTTAACCATAATTGCTCTGTTGATGAATGCAAATCGGGAATGGAAGGCAGCGTGAAGGGAGGGGAAGAGAGGGGGAGGAGAGGGGAGGGGAGAGGAAAGGGGAGAGGAGGAGAGGGGGGATTCCGGCAGATATGACATCCAGTTTAACGGCACACACATTGATGAATCTCCTTGCCTGTGAAAAACTGGGATGACAGTTTATAGCTGGGTCAGGATTCGAACCCAGGTGAGACAGCTTCAAGCAAGAATTCGTACCTCTCAGCTATCCTACTGTGATGTTAACGAAATGTTTCATTTTTAAAATTTGTATTTATCGATACTGAAGTGACCACAGAACAATGCGGGGCCATCGTAGGCGAGTTGCCTCTGAACATTGTTTAAGTCAAGAGCTATACAGTATTCAGTGACAGTGTGAATATTGCAGAGCACTCGCCAAGTGGCTTAAACACTCCAATGAACGGTTGATAAAGAACAGCTCACTTGGCACTTGATTAGCAATCACTGAACCACATATATTAACCACAACACCCAATTTTCACTTTTGCACTTCCTTGATGTTTTCTTTGTATGCTTGGAAAGTTTCAGGCTGCTATGTTTTATGGTTTTGGAGTTATGGAGGAGACACACTGACACACACACTTTTATTAGTATGTATAGCCTGGTGTTGGCTTAGTGGTTAGGGTGGCAGCTTGGGATCCGAGTGTCCTAAGTTCAAGCCTCATTGGCCACTGAATTAAAATACGTCAGGAGGTTGACTCAGCCTGTCATCCCTCCGAGGTCGGCAAAATGAGCACCAGTGTACTGATAAGGGGGACACTGCATCAGTGGCATAGCTGCATCCCAACCAATGATGCAACCAGCAGCCACAGGCTGCACTCGATAGAGAGGGAGAGATTAGTATGTATATATATATATATATATATATATATATATATATATATATACACATACATAAATATATATATACATATGTATAAATTGTATAAAATTGAGGCGGTTGGGATTACACACTTTTGAACATGAAGGTGCTTCAATTAAAAGTCAAGCCAAGATCGACTGTGCAAATTTGAGCAAAAAGTGTGACAGCAGACCTGGGCTCAGGCAACGTTTCGCCGGTTTCATCAGGCACAATAGTCAATGATATATGTATAAAAAAATACACACGTACACATACATATATATCTTTACATATACATACATACATCTATATATATATATATATATATATATATATATATATATATATATATATATATATATATATATATATATATATATACATATGCAGAGAGACACACACACACACACACACACACACACACACACACACACACACACACACACACACACACACACACACACACACACGAGACCACCTGTGAAGCCGTTGCGTCCCCTTTGTAACAGCGTTTGATAAAAAATCAATTTAAAAAAAATCAAAAAAATAGAAGAAGATAGCTCCAGCAAACTATACCGCTGATGTTGTTTGAATTGATCAAATAATCCCGAAGAGTGCTAGACTGAATCGGGAATTGATTTTTTAATAATTTTTTCATTGCCCGATTTGACCGAAACTTGATACTGCTCGTCAATGTGACAAAAAAAACGGAGAAAATAAAGTCAAAGAAACACAACATTATTTATTAATGAACAGGAAAGTATTAGATCAAAATGGCGATGTTTATTTTATTCTGAAAAATAAATCGTTCTTTGTCGATACTAAATGTTTGAGATTTTCAAATAAATAATTTCAAGAAAGAAAAAAAAAAACAGACAGCTCCAGCTAACGATACCGCTGAGGTTGTTTGCATTGATCAAATTATCCCAAAGAATGCTTGACTGAATCGGGAATTGATCGGGAACCACATCCTCGGTACACCTTACCCGAACCGGATCACTCTACCCAGATCGGATGCAGCCGAGCGGCACTGCCAAGGACGTACCGGCTAAAGTAGGAACGGATCGTTGGGAAAAAGACCCGGCTAAACTTAGATCTGAACCATGCTGGAACAATGAGAGAAAAGACAAAGGCGAGTTGGGAACATTTCAAATGATGATTAATTATTTATTTACAGCAAGCGAGGAAAAGCATGTGGCACAACAAAGGTTTATTGGGTATGTAATGCAGGGAAAGAGGAGAGGGATGTGTGGGGTGCGACAATTATACAAGCAACTTACTTAAGCAGACATAGTGCAGACTTGACGTGAGGTTATTCACAGTAACAACAATAAAAGATCTTCTACAGGCTTACTTAACAGACAGGCACCAGCACACTCAGACACACACACAGAAAAAGAAACCCCAATGTGAAAAAGGGACTTTTGCAGCCATGGAGAGAGGGGGTTGAGGTGACAGTTTTTGGTATCTGGGTGTTTCGGGGGAGGAATGCTACGTGGTGTGGCACCCGGCAATAGCCGCATTGTTCTGGCCACAGCCGCACGTGTGGAGATCATGTTCTGAACAGGACTTGAGTGGAGAAGGGAGGAGTCCAGAGGGCGAGGGTGGAGCAGTCGGTGGGACCAGGAAGGTGGAGTCGAGAGGCAGGAGGCGGTTCGACGTTGTGTGGGCGGAGACGAGGAACAGGAGGCGGAAACACACACACTCTACACAGAGGATTTCTCCGTGTTTTATAGAGTCCGGAGGTCGGGGGAGGGGCCATGCCAAATCCGATGTCATCGCCTGAGTCGGCATTCCGACTGGACCCGACCCCTCACGTGGTCCGCCATCCTGGGCCGGGTTTCGGCCAGATGCCGGTATAGCCCGCCCACCTGGGTGCAAAAGCGTACGTGACACGCCGCACATGTCTGGCCTCGGGTGTGGAAGCTCAAAGCGCCAGTCTACTCCATAATGCACGTTGCGATTTGGCCTCAGAAGTGATCGTTGGGGAGGGTACCCTGGGTTGTCATGCTGTGGTAAGCGAGACGAGGGGC
>NC_140972.1:31825044-31992544 GCF_056783735.1 Eptatretus burgeri | reverse complement strand
TGCCCCTTCGCACCCTTGTTGCTGCTGCCTCTCATCCGTCCCGCAGAGATCGTGACCGCACGGTGCTCGTTGCTGTCTCCACCAGACCACCAGACAAGACCATGAAGCTTTAGGGCCTGTAAAACTGTCTAATGTTGGCTTGTGGTCTTATAATGCAAGTAAATTGTGCTTTTTATTTAAAATTGGGTTTTGGTTATGCTTTCTGCATCACATTGTCTCCAGAACACATTATGACGTCAACAAATAATAAATAATAAAAATGATCTTTCTTACCTTCCGTTGTCTGTCCTTCATGCCAATTCAAATTTCTCCAGTAGCTGCCTGGGATGCAACTCATCTCTCTCCCAGGAGACTTTTCCTAAGAGCGTCCATTGGCCAGTTTCAATGAGGCAGAAAGGACAAGCTGTGCTATTGACTCCGTGGTAGTATGTCCCTGTGCAGGCTTTGTCGCTGCACCCCTCGCTGAGTTTATCTCACCCCCAACGTTTGCATTGACTCCTGTGGTTACAAGGACGTTTGAGGTTTTGAAAGAGTATATTAGTGTAGCCAAGATTATACTCATTCGAGAGCGGCCCCAGTGGATTTGTGCTTCTAATTTTGACGGGACATTAAGACTTATTCACTGGTGTCTTCTACTATTACTTTGTAGTTTACTGTTATTGTAATTACCTCCACCGGCGAAGGTGGATGGAGGTTATGTTTTCATCTCTGTCTGTTTGTGTGAGCAGGATATCTCATAAAGTTATGGATGTATTCGGACGAAACTTGAACAGGTTGAGTGTGTGACAAGGAATAATTGATTGGATTTTGAGAAGATCCAGATCCGGAACCAGATCCGAGCATTTTAAAGTGATTCTTCACCATTGAGAAATCGGGTCATAAATGATATATAGCATGATGTTTCAAAAAGTTATGGATGGATTCGAACAAAACTTGGTGGATGAGTTGGAGAGACGACAAGAACAAGCCAATTCAATTTTGGTAAAAGACCAGATGCAGATCCGGCATATCTGTGGGATACAAAATGTAAACTGTTCAGCCTGGTGGAGGTAATGTGCCTGATTGAGTGCAGTTCAAGTTTATGTTTTGCATTTTACTTTTCATCCATTATTTATTAAAAATGTTGTCTCGTAAATGAAACCATGCTGTGCCATTTGCTACACGTCATAAGTTTTTTCTTTCTTGTTACCCTGATTTGTTTGGCTATCTGTCTATGAGCATGATATCTCAAGAGGTTGTGGGTGGATTCGCATGAAACTTGGTGGACAGGTTGGGTGTGTGACAAGGAGGAAATGATTAGATTTTGGTGAAGATCCGAATCCTAAAATTTTTCAAGTGCTTGTTCACGATTGAGAAATAGGGCCAAAAATGATATATGGCACTTTGTCTCAAAAAGTTATGGAAGAATTTGGACAAAACTTGGTGAATGAGTTGGTTCAGTGAGAAGAACAAGCCGATTCGATTTTGGTTCAGGTCAGGATCCAGATCAGTGGGACACAAAACGTAAACTGTTCAGCCTGGCAGTGGTATGCACTCCACCGAGTGCTGTTCCAGTTAGTTCTGTGATACTGCGACATTTCCACTCAATCTTCTCTACTTTTGCTCACCATGCGTATCAAATACAAAGCATTTGAGGATGTCCTGAAGTAATCTCTCAAGTAATGTGAAATGTCACTTGATAGCTACCTCAAGTCAAGTATGATTAGACTCAGTGGAGGTCCAGGTGTTGTGATGACTGTCGGTAGAGGTCAAGGTGTTGGAGCATAGTCAGTGGAGGTCCATATTACTTTTCACACCAGTAAACACATTCCTTTATTTGGGCAGTTTATAATGGTACGTTCAGTGCTGAAAAAAACTAAAAATAACCCGATGTACATACATGAAGCAAAATCATGTGTATGGTTTATGTCCATATATAATACATCGTAGTTATATACCTGGGATCATTCCAATTCCACTGGGCCATGGACTAACACCCAGTCCTAAGACCTGCCGATCTGTGCTGCTTCATAGAATGGCAGTGCATAATTTTATTGGGGTGGAGTTAGGCCCGCTGTCCAGCCAATGGGTGTGAAGCAATGTGGTGGAGTCAGGGCAGCGAAAGTGACCCTCGAATTGTCTCATAAATAAAATTAATCATCCATCTGTCTGTCTGCATGTTCGCATTTTTTGCAAAGATCTCTGGGCCACCAACCACCAAATTTGGCACACAGACCAAGTCCGACCCAGGGATTGTCCGAAAGGTATTTTACTCCACCACCTCAGCCTTTAAAGACACCTAAGACCCTTCAGACCCATAAGATCCCAAAGACCGGTCAAACCCCAAAGACCGGTCAGACCCTTTGATCCCTCCAATACCCTGAAAACACTGAAAGACCTTGAAAACCCCGAAGACCCTTTAACTTCTCTGGCAGACCCTCAAGACCGCTTACACCCTTCAGGCAGATGAGACAGCTGGTACCTTTGACCATTTAGAGCTTTGACCACTTGGACATTTTTAGACTCTTTTTTTTTTTCATGCTTGAGAGTTCAGACCCTTTGAACCCATTAGACGCAAACTACAATTGGAACGTACCCTGTAGTCCATCTCTAACTTTTAAGTGCACACTACACAAACATCTATCGTCTTCTTACAAAACAGATACTACACATTTTTTTCAGCAAGTAATGTGCAAACTCGACCCACCCAGAGGGAGGACAATTAATTATTAAAGATCATATCTGTTATGATTAATTAGTTGGGAGGTTGCCAGGGAAATTGATGAGAAATATTTTTTTACTTCGTTTTTTTAGAAGTTATTACGTACATGTACACTTTAATATACACCCTGCGAAAATTCCTTTGTGGGAGGAGGGAGGGTAAGGGTGCAGGTGGGAGGAGGGGAAGGGTGGAGGTGGGAGGAGGGAGGGGTATGGGTGGGGTATGAAGGGGGAAGAGGTGGGGAGGGAGTCTGGAGGGATGGGGCATGGGGTGGGAGGAGACAGGGGAAGGGGTGGGGTGGGGTGGGAGGAGACAGGGGAAGGGGTGGGGTGGGGTGGGAGGAGACAGGGGAAGGGGTGGGTGGGGTGGGAGGAGACAGGGGAAGGGGTGGGGTGGGGTGGGGTGGGAGGAGACAGGGGAAGGGGTGGGGTGGGGTGGGGTGGGAGGAGACAGGGGAAGGGGTGGGGTGGGGTGGGAGGAGACAGGGGAAGGGGTGGGGTGGGGTGGGGTGGGCATCTGGAGAGAGGGGAGTGTGGTGGAACGAGGAGGGAGGGGAAGCGGTGGGTAAGGAGTTTGGAGGGAGGTGGGGTGGGCATCTGGAGAGAGGGGAGTGTGGTTGAACGAGGAGGAAGGGGAAGAGGTGGGTAAGGAGTTTGGAGGGAGGGGTGGGAGGAGAGACCCAGCATTACACGGCAACGCCGGGAACCTTTGCTAGTGCATAATATGTGATATTTTCGAAGTCTAAAATGACATACTGTAGCTCTGTAAAAACTAGAAGGGCACTCGGTAGAACGCATACCTCCGCCCTTTAATGCCTGATCCATGAGAACATATCGGGCTCAATACATTTTTCAAATACAGTCATGCGCCGTTTAACGGCGTTCCGGGCAACGACGGATCGCATATACGACGGATCTGCCAGCTCTGAAAAAAAAAAAATTTTTTTAAAAATGTAGCTGAAAAATTCCAATCGCCGAGTGATGTAGCTGACGTAGCGCTGCCAGTCGTATAAAAATAGCACGTACAATTATATACGCTGTACAGTACATAATACTTCATAATGATAATAAACGACAGTGTTATGCGGCCCCATTATAATGCGATCGTTGAGGTCCATAAAATGTTATCGCGAAAAAACAACAGGATCGTGCGAAATCGGGATTCAAGGAAATCGGCTTTCAAACTGAACCAATGTTTGCACGTTTACCTTCTAGAAAGTAAATTACCTTTGAATTGAAGAATTCCGCGAATAAATCGTTGTTACAGTAGAAATTAAATCACAAATTTCTGTTTGGTGAAGCTTTTCATGTTGTTAAAACAATCGCACTGTTCCAAAAATATACATCACAATTGACAGGAGCTCGTTACTTCATTTATAAATTATAACATCGATGCAACGATGACGTATTTATAAAATCCAAACGCTATTTATTCATCTTTCGAAAATCGATGCGAGAGGAGATTGTAAACTGCTGCTAACAACACCGATTGTCGTCATGAACAGCACAAAGGTAAAACTAATGTGTCTTCCGTCTCTCTTGGATGTGTGTTACAATTGCCGACAGTATTCAGTACAGTAACATGCTGTACAGGTTTATATCCGAGGAGAAATAGGCTATACCATATAGCCTAGGTGTCTAGGTTTGTGCAAGTACGATGTTCGAAAACAAAAACAAAAAAAAAAATGATGTTCGCACAACGACGACGTCGCTTAACGACGCGTTTCTCAGAACGTAACTCCGTCGTTAAGTGGCGCATGACTGTATTGTGCTCGATATTGTTTTTGAGCCTGATCTGTCAATGGTGAAGAATCACTTTTAAAAATTCATGTCGTCGGATCTGGATCTTCACCAAAATCGAATCAATTTGTCGTGGTCACACACCCAATCTGTCAACGAAGTTTCATTCGAATCTGTCCACACCTTTTGAAATATTGTGCCATATATCGATTTAGCTCCATCTCTCAATGGTGAAGAATCACTTAATAAATTATCGGATCTAGATCCGGATTTGGATCTTCACTAAAATTGAATAATTTCTTCGTTGTCACACACCCAACATGTCAGTAGAGGATAAATGGGGCTTCTGAGGCAGCCATTCAAATGAATGGGGGAAAAGGGAAAAACTTTCTAACTTAAAACCAAAAGCCCAAAATAGGAGACTGATTTCCTCCCTCCCATACAAGCAAATGTAAAATTGAGACTGATTCCCTTCCCTCCCATACAAGCAAATGTAAAATAGGAGACTGATTTCCTCCCCCTCCCCTACAAGCAAATGTAAAATTGTGACTGACTCAAGCCCCAAAAGTCCAAAATAGGAGACATTTTCTCCCTACCTATTCCCTTCCCTCCCATACAAGCAAATGTAAAATTGACTTGTTGATTGAAGCACTTCTTCCCCTTCATATTTTCATTCCATTCAAAGAGTGAACCAATGAATATTTGTCCATGTTCTACTTTGGGGAATAACTTAATTTCCTTATAACATTCATTTCCATCGAGTATATTCACAAAGATTACTTTGGAACTTAGTTCTTGGTATACGTGTCTTTGTTTAGCAGAGATGAAATGATAAACTTCTCTTAATGCTCTTGTCGGACCACCTCCTGAGCCACATATCATTTTGAGATCGAGTAAATTGTTTTTCCATTGTTCAATTGATAACCATCAAAGTTTTCAGTCCATTGAAGGATATTTTTTTTTCCTTACATCCTCCAACTTATTTGTAATTAAATTTATCCGCTTATTTGTTTTATCTACTTTTATCCCGGTTATTTCTTCAATAAGACTATTTGATATTTCTCACATTCTTTATGTTTCCCATTTAAATACCAAGGCTGATTACATCTCCACTCTTTGGTTTGGTTATTGCTTGATTCTATCATTTATAAATCAGTAAAAAGATGGCAGTAGCCTGTTAAAATTCCCAACCCAATATCTTAACACTCATACTTATAACCATAAGGGAGACGATTGATTCCATTCTCTAAAATATATATTGTGACGTCCACGGGACTTGAACAGTCCCGCGAACGTAGAATGAGCCGAAACGATGGAGGCGGTTTATTTCTATAACCCAAAGATGGTTCTAATCGCTCTACCGCAAACGGGACGAGGAAGGTGGCACGAGTCGCTTTTCACTGAGTTAATGATGTTTATTTCTCTAACCAGAAATAATAAGACTCGGCAAGAGGAGGGACCCGGGGCGATTCGACGGGATGGTGATGTGGGTTCGGGCGTGGGGAAAACACAAACAATTCCAATGGATATACCAATCTCAAACCCTCTAAGGCGCCAGGTACACACACACACACACACACACACACACACACACACACACACACACACACACACACACACACACACACACACACACACACACACACACACACACACAAAACGTAGCTGGTCCTGGTGGTCAGGCTGGCCCGTGGTGTGGACGCAACAGTCCCTGGATTGGCGTCGGACGAGCTGGCGTTGCGCTCGTCAGGAGCAGGAGACACCGTGGTGCTGTCAACCTCCTGGTCCTGGCCCAAGTCCGCTCACAGCCGCCAGGGAACCAGTTCTGGCGCCAAGTTGCGAGCAGGAGAGGGAGGCAGGTCCGCCCGCCGTTCGACCCCGTACTCCGAGCCAGCAGAACCCCAGAGCCAACCAAGGTGAGGAACGAGGCACAGCAAGGCCACGAGACACGATCAAATCCAGGATCGAATCAGCCCAACAAACAGCACGCTCCCAGCACAACAGCCTCCACCAAAACGTTTTTTCTGTCCCGATCTTCTTCCTCCCACCCCTTTTTCCTGAACAGAACCTTTTTATCCTCGAGTCCTCGTCACTTCCAATCGAGCCGTTTATTGGCCCTCCGCCGTCGCCTTCCGCCAATCGTGATCACGGGGCGGAGCCATCCGCAGCACTGTCCTGTGACGTCACGGCAAGCCTCCAGGGAATACTAAAAGGGGTTTACGCAGACACACCCTATCCCGTATCCCTATCTAATTACGTGACAATTATCATTTCCCCCTTGAAGAAATGGACATTTACTAGACAACTTATCACCACTGAATTGCTACTTATTACATCGAGATCCTGGTACACTCGAACAGCATGGCATACCTAATTAAACATCCTAATTACCCTTTGAATGCATACCCCCCTCAAACATAACACTGCCCCCTCCTCTGGTACCACAGCTCCTGCAAGGTATATCACAGGCGCTACCGTACCAGCTTAACACTTTCTGACTCACACCTATTTAACCTAATGAAATAAAGTAGGAGGGGCAATGGGCAGCGAGCCGCAGCTAACTTACCTATCCTGCTTAATGTACTACCCCCTATGGCCTTATCCTCGCCTAAACAATCATTCATTTTTCTTTTTTTTATCACATGAGAGCACCGAGCGAAGTTGCACTCCATCCTCTGGATCATCGCTCTTGCCCAACACTCTTCCAGTGATCTGGGGAGGGGAAACAAAAGGTTCCACAAAAAAAAACACAACACTTATACTTTACATTCCTACTCTAAGCCTTAAGGACACTATTCATGGGATATTTACACTTGACCTCGTCCCCCAGTGGATGCTAATAGACCCAGCGTAACCTGGGGAGCCAATTTTCAAATTTGCTTGCCCCAAAATTATGCGGACATCATGCCCTTGCTGCACATGTCAAGTTGTGCGGGATCGAGTGGGACTCACACATCTTCACAACACTCACACCATGGTCATCATCACATTTCTAGGTCATCGTCCCCATTTTAATGATGCAGGCTGAATCCCGTCATGGCTGTGGGGTGGGTTACCACAAGATGATGGGGGCATCTCAGGTGCAACCATGCCCACAGGTAAGCTTTAGTCCAACCCGGACGTTTCTCCGCCCCACTCCCTTTGATTCCCGCCCCCCTGGTAGCCATCAGCTCTAATCCCGTACAACACACTGGAAGGGGTCTCACTGGCTCCTCTGGCCTTCCTGGGTCGCCAAGGTCCTACCCGCCTTGGTCGCCCAACCAGACCCTCTCCCAGTTGCCTCCAGACACTGTCACCATTAGCCACCAGGGGTGAATCTTCTTGAAGGAGGTCGCAATTCCCACTCACCATGAGCTTCAGCAATCCCTGCGGACAAGCACATCATCCCCACCCACAAGACTCACATGACTCCCCCCACCCCATCGGCCTTACATGTGACACCTGCATTTCTAACACTTCACCGACCATGACCTTCCTTGTTACCACACCATGTCCAATAAAAAAAATCAACGTGTGCACCATTCATTTCACTTCTTAACTTGAAACAACTCACACAGCACTTCTCACCCAATCCACGCACCAGACATTGGACAGCCACTTGTGCCCGCTTTGTTACCAATTACCCACTGTCCCTATTGTCACTCTAAAACCCGCAGAACTTACAAACACATGCCAATTTTCCCACAATTCACTTTTTTTTTCCACCAAAGGAGGCACTTCGCCACAATCTCACCAGCCGAGCATGGCCCTATATGCTCAGCCCGATCTAGTCTCCCCGACCCCCGACAGTGATTTCCGGACTCGACCTATGAAAGGGCACCTCGGATAGACCTGGCGGTTCAGCAGGAGGATTCATCCTCTGAAGCATTTGCGTAATGCCAATTTCTTCCAGCCCCCCTCCCTGATCCCGAATCTCCACCTGTCGGACCGTCACCGATGGCCTCTCTGGCACTCGACCTGGCCGCCTCCACGAGGCCAGCCTGGCTGCGCACTTAGCCGCTCGGTGAACGGTGGGTGGATCCTGTAACTCCACTAGCGCTCGGACCTCAGGGTCCGGAAGAGCAGCTAAAAATTTCTCTAGTGCCAGTCTGTCCCATGCCTCCACTGTAAGGTCCCGATACGCGATCCTGACTGATTGGTAAATGTCCTGTGCCAGCTCCTGCACTGTCTCACCCGGCTTTAATCTGCGGTGCTGGAGCTGTGCCCGCACCAGATCACAGTTCGCTGCGAACCCAAACCGACGGCTCAACGCCTCACACATGTGGGAGCTGGTCAACATCCCTTCCGCGATCACGTTTAACACATCTGCGGCTGGTCCCCGCAACGTTGCCACCAAATTCCCTGTACGTTTCCGCTCATTCCACCCGTTTAGTCGGGAAATACACTCAAATTGCGTCAGAAAAGCTTCAAGGCTCCCTGACCCGTCAAAATTTACCAGGGGGATCACTTTCCCGGTGGCCCGCTTCCCAGTTTCTCCCTTGTCCGAATCCAGCCCAGGGATCAAACACCCTTGTGGCTGCGTATCCAATTTCGGAGCCCACTGTGGCCAAAGATGTTTTGTGGTGAGGGTCTCATGGGTCAATTTTTCCTCCTGTTCCAAACGTTGAATGTACCGATTCACCTCTTCCCGCAGGATCTTCTGGGCCCGCACAACCTCCTCCAAGGCTCCGTCGCGAGTTTGTAGCTGCTCCTCAACCAACCCGGACACTCTACTTACAAAAGACGGCTCTACCAGGCCTTTATCCAAGACTTCATCTTGGCTCATAATTTTATCTTGTTCATCCAAACGAGCCTCCAATCCTTTTACCTCCACCAAATTCATCCCTTGCTTCCTCAGCTCTCCCCACTCTTCTACTTGCAGC
Source organism: Eptatretus burgeri (assembly GCF_056783735.1). Taxonomy (NCBI): domain Eukaryota; kingdom Metazoa; phylum Chordata; class Myxini; order Myxiniformes; family Myxinidae; genus Eptatretus; species Eptatretus burgeri. Next base: position 31,983,242 of record NC_140972.1, on the reverse strand, counting down.
TGCATATGAGCATCCACACATGCATGATGACGTTCCAGGCTTTCATCCACTTTATCAACCCGAATGTTCGTTGCATCAATTTTATCTACCAATTTTTTTCGTATATTTTCCCCCTCCAATGTAATTTCTACCTTTGTTTCCTCCAATCTATCCTCGAATTTACTTTGTATTTCCCCCAATTTAACATCCACACACCTGCATCTCAGTTTTCATTTTCTCCATCTTTTCCCCCAATTCATCCCTCATTAAATCAATCCGTGCTCACAACTGTTCCCCCATTACCCCCAATTGATCTGTCATTTCTGCCATTTGTGCCGTCATTTCTGCCATTTGTGCCGTCATTTCTGCCATTTTTGCCGTCATGTCTGCCCTCTGTGCCGTCATGTCTGCCCTCTGTGCCGTCATGTCTGCCCTCTGTGCCGTCATGTCTGCCCTCTGTGCCGTCATGTCTGCCCTCTGTGCCGTCATGTCTGCCCTCTGTGCCGTCATGTCTGCCCTCTGTGCCGTCATTTCTGCCCTCTGTGCCGTCATTTCTGCCCTCTGTGCCGTCATTTCTGCCCTCTGTGCCGTCATTTCTGCCCTCTGTGCCGTCATTTCTGCCCTCTGTGCCGTCATTTCTGCCCTCTGTGCTGTCATTTCTGCCCTCTGTGCCATCATTTCTGTCCTCTGTGCCACGAATTGATTTGCTATTTGTGCTGTCATGTCTCCTATTAAACGTTCCAACATTGTCCAGATCGTCATCGTGCCGGTTTCCGGCGCTGCCGGCTCCATGACGGGCAATGAAGCATGGTCCACGCTCGGAATGGGGGAGGTTCCAATCCGACCCCCGTCTCTCCCTTCTTCCCCCGACTCGCTGCCAGACACGTGGCCTTCCTCCTCAAACATCTGCACATCCGCCATGGTGCAGAAGTCCCGTTTGCCGCCAATTAAATTTAATTTGATAAATCCCGCCAAAATCTTCCCACGCTTTTCTGTAGTAATTTTATATTCCAATCCGTGGCGAGATTTCAGTTCTGGTATATTCTCCCGATACCGAATATAATTTAGAGGGGTTCGAACATCCAACACCCTGACACCAATGTGACGTCCACGGGACTTGAACAGTCCCGCTAACGTAGAATGAGCCGAAACGATGGAGGCGGTTTATTTCTATAACCCAAAGATGGCGGTTCAAATCGCTCTACCGCAAACAGGACGAGGAAGGTGGCACGAGTCACTTTTCACTGAGTTAATGATGTTTATTTCTCTAAGCAGAAATAATAAGACTCGGCAAGAGGAGGGACCCGGGGCGATTCGACGGGATGGTGGTGTGGGTTCGGGAGTGGGGAAAACACAAACAATTCCAATTGATATACCAATCTCAAACCCTCTAAGGCGCCAGGTACACACACACACACACACACACACACACACACACACACACACACACACACACACACACACACACACACACACACACACACACAAACACAAAACGTAGCTGGTCCTGGTGGTCAGGCTGGCTCGTGGTGTGGACGCAACAGTCCCTGGATTGGCGTCGGACGAGCTGGCGTTGCGCTCGTCAGGGGCAGGAGACACCGTGGTGCTGTCGACCTCCTGGTCCTGGCCCAAGTCCGCTCACAGCCGCCAGGGAACCAGTTCTGGTGCCAAGTTGCGAGCAGGAGAGGGAGGCAGGTCCGCCTGCCGTTCGACCCCGTACTCCGAGCCAGCAGAACCCCAGAGCCAACCGAGGTGAGGCACGAGGCACAGCAAGGCCACGAGACACGATCAAATCCAGGATCGAATCAGCCCAACAAACAGCACGCTCCCAGCACAACAGCCTCCACCAAAACGGTTTTTCTGTCCTGATCTTCTTCCTCCCACCCCTTTTTCCCGAACAGAACCTTTTTATCCTCGAGTCCTCGTCACTTCCAATCGAGCCGTTTATTGGCCCTCCGCCGTCGCCTTCCGCCAATCATAATCACGGGGCGGAGCCATCCGCAGCACTGTCCTGTGACGTCACGGCAAGCCTCCAGGAAATACTATAAGGGGTTTACGCAGACACACTTACCCTATCCCGTATCCCTATCTAATTACGTGACAATTATAATTTCCCCCTTGAAGAAATGGACATTTACTAGACAACTTATCACCACTGAATTGCTACTTATTACATCGAGATCCTGGTACACTCGAACAGCATGGCATACCTAATTAAACATCCTAATTACCCTTTGAATGCATACCCCCCTCAAACGTAACAATATGTTTTATCATCAAAAGCTCCAAATGATTTCTTATTTATCTCTTCTGTATATAATTGATGTTTATAACTTCTTATTGCATTCATTTTTCTGCACTCTTCCTTCTTTAAGGTTAAACAGATGTAATAATGTTTAAAGTTTATTGTTTCCTTGATTATATTTTTCTTTATTCCCTTTAGCTTCTTATCACACCTTTCAATGTTATTATTATCAATATACATAAAAGCACAAGACTTTGATCTCAATCTTATAAATTCACTCATGACCTTCCTACCCAATTCATCTTTAAACTTACCAATAACCTTTTTTATTCTTTGATGAAAACAACACATCACCTGACTTATAATTACTTGTACCATACATATCAATATTATCAATCATATCCTCATATACACCACTTATCTTGATTTCTAATATAAAACTATCTGTATCCATATAGAACAATGACACATTGTCCTTATACTTTGATTTTAAATTATTTTCGTAATAGTCATACATTAACGACTTTGACAAGTGAAGAATTGATGTGCCTACATAAATAGGTTTATCCATCTCAATACTCGATTTTTTCAAATGAATAGCACAAAAATTCTCTGAAAACACTTTCGCTCATTCAAAACTTGGTCTATTAGTTAACTTTGAAGTCTGTTCCCAAGATGTAGCAAGTCTTTTGTTTTGAAGATTCCTAACATTTTCCATCGTCTTTCCAAATACAGCATTATTCATTGATTTATAAAAGTCCTTCTCAAAATGTGTTTTTGCTTCTGTTCTCCTTTTTGTATTAAAATCAATACACTTCTTCAACCAATGACTGTTTAAATTTTAAAATCCAATGAATTTTCCTCACTCTCAACCCAGCAGAAAAATATTGTCTCAAGTTCCTTTGATGCAAAACATAACTTTCTTTATCATTTAATGTAGTAAGTAGTTTTTCTGGAGATTTACCATTGATATTAAATGACTGTTGGTAATCACTTAACCATTCTTTTCTTGGACTTTTTTTTTATCAGGGGCATAAGGTAGGTCTTTATGTTTGTTATGAAGTTCTTCTGGATATTTTAAATCAACCTCAAAATAAAATCCAACTTCAGCTTCATCAAATTCTTTTTGCGAGGAGACAACAATGTCTCGTAAAACTTTTTCATAATGTTTTTCTTTAACCCATTTAAGTTTTCCATAAGGTAAAGATTGAGACATAGCCCACCCATAAAAATAGTTAGCATCATAATACATCAGGTAAGAGTCGTCATTCTTATTATAATGAGGAAGATATTTGGTATTTGCTTGAGCATATCTCTTGGAACATACTTGAGATATTCCTCCTCTTTTAGCCTTCTCTATCATTAAAAGCATATCTACATCACTGATTAATTCCAAATTTTGTTTTGTCATTTTTAATATAGCACTCCAAGCCAAACGCGGGTCTGTGTAATAGTGAACGGGGTCTAATCCATAAGAATTTTTATTATGACAGACTGTTCTAAAAGTTTCAAACACATCAGCCAATAACAATACATCAGTTTTAAGATACAAATCGTGATATTCTCCAAGATTCTTAATATTAAACTTCTCCCAAATATTTTAGCTTGTGTATAATCTCTATCGGAAATACGAGTTTTATTCAACTTGCCATAGAAACTTTCCCTTGAAGGAAGTTGTGTTTCTTTAAACTTCTCAAATGAATCCATATAGTCATTCGGATATATTCCCTTTTGTGATAAGAGATCAATCTCTTCTTGATTTGAAAAATGTGATTTAAGATTCGGTAAGTTTTTAATACTTGATGCTAAGTTAGATGATGGACTTGCCATAAACTTGTATGTGTCAAGAAATCTGATATCGGTTATGGGGGATGTATGAATTGTTTTTGTGAATCAGATGTATTTTTGATCTGTGTTAGGAATGGCAGAAATATCTCCAGATGTCTTTGAAAGTTCATTTATAAATAGATGTGTGTCATAGTGAGCGTTGTTGTGAAGAAAGACAGGAATAAAGTTTGGAGGCATGTAATTAAGATTACAACGGGAATGAGCTGAACCTCTATATTTACCAATAAGATGACAGTAATCCCTAACCTTGACCTCTCCCTCGATTTTCTCCTCACAAATATGACAGATACTGTTCTTTCTAAATTCCTTTTTCTCTCCCATTGTGAATGACATTGGTTTATATGTTTTCACCATTATTTCTCTTAGTCTTATATAGTATTTTTTCAATCGTCTTACAAACTCCTCTGATGCTTCTTCTCTACAAAGTTCTAACTTGTTGTATTCATCACTAACAGATTATTTGATATATTAAGAGAAACCACAAGGAGTATGTTACTGATATTTATTTGTGTATGATTTATTTGGATTTGGAGAAACAGTATCTATCTTTTCAATGATACTTTCAAAATCAGCATATGTCACAAATGGATGTTTTATAGATTTATTAAAATCTTTGAATGATATGTTTGAACCTGCTTTTGGTAAATTGATTACGGTTTATTTATGATTACTACAATATATCGAATGTTGATTGAATCGTTCTTTTGTGTGAAAGGAGTTCAGAAATCTCTTACAAGGATACGTTTTACATTTTCTCTTGGATAGTTGTGATTTGGTTAATCTTGATAAATTTTTGATGAAAGCATAATGTGATTTTTCCTTTGAAGTAAAGTAGAGAGGGTCATTCTTATTATATGTGTGTTTCATAATTTTTATCGTAGTTTGAAATTTTTAATATCTGAACTTTGTTTGTATCAGTTCATCCATATACATTAACAGATAGATTATTCATTTTTTTCAAATTTTGGAACATCTCTCAATGACATTGGAAACTTTAAATCTTTAACATTTAATGTATTCTTGTATGTCTTATAATGTTCAACCCTTTCAGGATTCCATTGTGGAGGATGTAAATGAGCAAGAACAGACCATAGAAAACATTTATTATGTTTGTTTTGCATATTAACAACCGCTTTCTTAAGTTTTATCTCTTTTGGTAAATCAATATGAGAAGAAGCTTGAAGAGGATCTGACTTTAAGACATGTATATCTAAAAAGATGATTTTTGTAACAGTAAATTCACTACCTACGGCAGTGTTATCAACATCTTGGTCTTGCCTCTGGAGTTCATCGTAAACATCACATCTTACAAAATCTTGAAATGATGAGATAAAGTGAGGGTTTGTCCTCATATAGGGAGTAGTTTCATCGCCTTGTCTTAGCATATTCAATTTTACTCCCATATAAAACTTAAATGTTTTCATTTCACTTAATGTGTATTTAATTATAGTTTCAATACTTTGTTTAACCATATCAACAGCTTCCATGATTGAAGATGGTCCAGGGTCTTGAAAGCGAAACAATCTTATTTTTATATGCCCTTTAAATGCCCCATCAGTGTTTTCAATGGATAATTTAGTGGCACATTCCCTTTCTTCATTGTTCTTGTGTTTGTGTGATTGAAGGTGTTTATTATAATTTTTTTAAAAGAATATCATTATCACATCTATCACAATGTTTTGTTTCTTGGTCAAGTGGAGATATTTGTCTGAAAAGATTGAATGTGTGTTTGTTGGTTTGAAGGTGTTTTTTTATAACATTTATATTCATGATTACAAACATCACAGTACGTTGTATTCACCATATTTATATCATAAAACTTTGCTTAAAATAAAATTTTCTTGATGAATATTTCGTTTAATTTATGGGTGAATGTGCTTAAAACCATTTTACCCTCCAACTTTTTTCACTTAATAAATACAATGTATCAAGACATAAAAGACAAGTTTCAATCAATCTCTTCATTTGTAAAAGATACTGAGAAATATGTCGAGGATGTAAAATTGAATAAAGATAAATATAACAACTATTGGATAAAAACAATTATGGTGAATAATGAGTTCTTCAATTTCCTTCAGTGGAAGGGCTTTTAGTATATCTGGAAGAACATCAATAAAAGTAGCTCTAACAAAAGTTTCTCCTCTCCTTCTGGCAATATATTCAAAACTAGAAAAAGCAATGAAACAAGGAAAAGTATCAAAAAAGAAAAACATTATGGATGAAGCTTCAGAAAGAAAAGATAAGACCATCTGCAATATGTAAGGAGAAATTTGTATTTTTCTTTCAACAACCCTAGAGAGATGTAAATCCTGATGTAATAAAGGATGTTAATATATCAGGTGAAATGACATTTCATGCAATAGTAGACAACGATCATTTTAAAATTACCTTTCATATAAAAAATGTAGTGGTTGAATATGTTAATGAAAAAAAGTATATAGATATAGATGGTAATGTTTTTTTCTACTAATTAAATGAGTCATTATTCAACTGAAGATTATGAGAGTGATGACAGTATCTCTGTTGGAACAGAAGACAGTTATGATACCGAGAGTTTGTGTTCAAACGAGTTATGAAAGTAGTTTTATAGATGATTGTGAAAGCACCAATGAAAGTACCGAAGAGGACACCGAAGGTGAATTTTATTTGAAGTAAAGTTTTACTTCATAAATATGAATAGTTTACTAGATTTTGAGTCTCTTGAATTACCTGATTCTCCATATGACAAATTTAAGAATTGTCCTGCATGTGATAGAGTGGGATTAAACACAGAGTCAGAAGCCTATAAACAATGTATATTCTGTGATTATCTTCTAATTAATGATAATAAAAAATATAGAAAGGAATATAATTCTTTTAGATTTACACAAAAAATGAATTACTTGACAAGATTGATTAGAGAAATGAATGTAAAGTATGAGGGTGATAATACACCTTTTCTTACAAGAGAAGAGACTGAACAAATGACGACCATGTTTCGTGGATTGATGATTTATATTATTAACGATTGGCATTTTCAGGGAAATATCAACACAAGATATTAAATAAATAAAATAATGGATTATCTTGAAATTAAACCTGAACTTCGGATAAAAGAGTTTCCAAAAGAGCCAATAAAAATTAAATAACCTGTTTTCCAAATATATAAATTAATGATTTTTTTACCCATTTGGGAATATAAGATAAAATTGAACAACCATAAAAAATCTTCCAAATTAATTAAGATGTCTCATAGTTGGTTCAAGCGGGTGTGGAAAAACCTGCTTACTTTTAAAGATGCTCCTGACTCCCAACTTTTTGGATTATGAGAATTTAATAATTTTCACAAAGTTGAGTTTTTAACCTGAGTATCAACTACTCTCACAAGGTTTTAATGCTGCTCTTCAAAAAGAAGATATAATCGGTTTATTTAAACTTCAAAACAAACTAAATGATTACAACATTGAAGATATAATACAATTATTTTATGATACACAGAGATATAAAAAGAAATCAAAACCAATAACTTGCATTCTTAGTGATAATATGGATGATATACCTTCTCCCCAAGATTTGGATAAATCAAAAAAGAACCTCGTTATCTTTGATGATTGTGTTCATGAGAGAAATCATATGGTAATGTATAGCTACGACACAAGAGGGAGACATTCTTCTTGTAATTGTATTTATCTTAGTCAATCATACTTTCAACTCCCTCGTCGCTCAATAAGAAACAATGCTAATACTTTTATTTTATTCAAGTTAAATTCAACAGATATAAACAATTTTTGGAGAGACAATTGTTCTACATTATGTAGTAAAAAGGAATTTGGGGATTATATGAAGCACATGGCTGAAAAATATAAATATATTGTTGTGAAACAAGATGAGATATTAAAAGATATATTTTTTATTTTATAAACAATTACATATACGAGTGCATGCCCGTAGGTGCGTGGCCGTACGTGCGTGGCCGGACGTGCAACAACAAAAAAAAAAACTTTCAAACCGCGTGCCAGAAACAACAACCACACAGGCCGTTCCTTCGCTTTCGCATGCCCGTAAGTGCGTGCAAAAAAACCCCAAAAAAAAAAAACTTTCAAACCGCGTGTCAGAAACAACAACCACACAGGCCGTTTTCATACCCACCTTGACAGTGATCTGATGTGGAGGCATACTTTAATTAACTTAATTTAACTTTAAAGTTTTACATTTTTTTTTCTTAAATAAATGGAGGAGAGAGTGAAGACATTTCTGAGGATTCTTTATGTTTTAAAAATTAAGATTCAAATGTGCATGTTGGAAACTAAAAAGGTTTTCGCACTCTGTAGGAATTTTTCTCATAAATAAATGATTTATTGTCTCAAATGTAAAAAGAAAACCAAGAGTAAAAATATCTCTTATGTTAAAAGTAAAAATAATAGGGTTATACAAAAATGTACATGTTCGGTGTGTGGCTCAAAAAAGAGTGAATTCCCAAAACACAAACGTGGGGGAGATATACAAAAGTTTTTATCAGGAAGTAAATTTACAATTACTGGAATACCAGGGGAATTACATCTACCAGGGTATTCTTTCTGTGGTCCAGGAACAAACTTGAATAAAAGATTAGATGAGGCTTACAATCCTAAACTGTGGAGCAAACCAATCAATAGGGTTGATGAAGTGTGCATGAGGAACGATATTGATTATGGAAATACCACAACGTTGGAAGAAAAACATGAAGCCGATAGAGATATGTTGTAAAATTTGTCTCTGATACATAATCCAACCTTGAGAGAAAAAGTTGATAGGTTCATCGCGAAGAAGATGATCAGTGCTAAATTGAAACTTGAGCTTGGAAATTCAAAATACTTATAGGCTCTAATGATGTCATTAAGATTGAAGAGCAATTATCTCATTAATTACATAAACCAATAATCACAAAGTTTCAGAGGAAGGTTTATTCCAAGGAAGTTGATTATATCTGGTCCGCTGATTTAATTGAACTCAATCATAATAAGGGGTACAAGTATGCTTTAACCGTTATCGATTTGAGGAGTAGATATGCGTGGGTTGTCCCTTTGAAAAACAAAACAGGTAATACTCTGATGTTAGCCTTTCAACAGATATTTAATAAAAGCAAGAGAAAACCTAAAAAATTGTGGACTGATGAGGGTACAGAGTTCTCCAACAAGCATTTATGAATATTCTTTAAAATAACAACATTACATTATACAGCACCTTTAATGAAGGAAAAGCAGCTGTTATTGAGCGTTTTAATCACACTTTAAAAGAGAGACTATATAAAAAATTCACTCAACTCGGTTCTCAACAATGGTTATCTTTAATTCAGGATATTGTAGATAAGTACAACGACACGATTCATACCTCAACGAAAAGGAAACCATCAGAAACATTTACAAAATAAAAATATGAAAAAGAGATTAATGTCAGAAAGCCTAAGTTCAAAGTTGGTGATATAGTAAGAATATGCAGGTGGAAATCTCATTTTGACAAAGGTTATACCAAGCGATGGGCAAATGTACTTTTAAAAATCATTGATGTAATAGATACAGTTCCTTGGACTTATAAGGTATATGATTTAAAGGGGGGAGAGATTTTAGGTTAATTTTACTCACAGGAATTGCAAAAAAGATAAATTGAAAAAAAAAAAATTTGACTCCACCCTTTTTTAACTCCACCCACACAAGCCCCATGACGACACACACACACACACACACGGAGACAGAGACAGAGTGATAATTTCTCACCTTGGACTCGGATCATTCAAGATCAAAAGATGTGTGAGTACTTGTTTCCAGTCAACAATAATATCATTCAGTTCATTTCAAAACGAATAAATGTCTTCAAGGAAGTCGTTCATTTTTATCCATTCCTCGTGATATTCAAATAACTCATTTTCAACCTCAGTTATTAACGATGTTCTTATTGGGGACAACCTGTTGGAAAAAAAGACATACAATAATTATTGGTTGTATAGTGATTTAATTCTGTTTTAAATAACAAATAATGAATTGGGTTGAGATCTCACCTGTCATCTTGTGAAAACGATTGATCCGTAAGGTTGGAGTACTCCTCTGCACAATCCATTCTCTGAATGAAACACGCTGGGCACACAAGTCGGTTTAAATAAGCAATATGATGATGTAATGGGAGATTACAAAACAATGGTTGTTCCAGGGTGTTCCCACACAGGAAATGACTTGGGAATTTTTTTGGCTTGGTTCGGGCAAGGCAGCTTGATTGCCTTCAAACTGACTTATTTTAACACGAAAATAAAACATCTTGCTTTGAATGATTTTTGATAAAACCTACGTTTAAAAGCTGTTTTTAGATAAACTTTGTTCTGTTAGTGTTCTGATGCTTTAAAATATAACCACGAGAGACATGGGCACAGAATACTTCCTCATTTTCACGGCACGACTGTGTTCTTAAAAAAAAAACTTCCCCATTTTACAAAACCGAATGAGGGATAAAGTGAATAAAGGTGATAGATGTACTGTAATAGAAAAATGAAGTTATTTCCCAAAGTTGAACATGGACAAATATTCATTGGTTTGCTCTTTGAATGGAATGAAAATATAAAAGGAAAGAAGTGCTTTAATCAGAAAGTCTGAGTTTAACATTTGCTTGTATGGGAGGAGGGAAGGGGATAAATGAGTCTCCTATTTTGGACTTTTGGGGCTTAAGTTAGAAAGTTTTTCCCTTTTCTCCCATTCATTTGAATGGCTGCCTCAGAAGCCCCATTTATTCTCTACTCATGTCAAACAAATTTCATCCGAATCCGTCCACAACTTGTTGAAATATCGTTTTATTTATCTTTTTGGCCCGATCTCTCAATGATAAAGAATCACTAAAATTCTAGTCGTTGGATCCGGATCCAGATCTTCACCAAAATCTAATCAGTTCGTCCTTGTCACACACCGAACCTGCCCACAAAATTTCATCCGGATCTGTCCACAGCTTTTTGAGATATCCTATACACAACCAGACAGACAAACAGACAGAAGGGGTGAACACATGACTTCCTTCACCTTCGGTGGTGGAGGTAAGAGTTGATGGAACATCCTAAAACTCAAACCTTTTCTGTAACTTATCATAAAGTGATGTACCAAGTTTCAGTTGAATATGTTAAAGGGTATAGGAAAAAAAGTATGAAAACCCACAGGTGGGATGGACAAATGGACGAAAGGACAGAGGGCGAGCAAATCTATAGTCCCTTCCGGTTAAACAGGTAGGGGACTAATGAAGGGCACACAGAATGCTGGCTTGCAATCATTAATCAAATCATGTGTCATATCTTGTATGGCATTAATCGTGTGCAAAAGTTGTGTCATTGAGCTTTTCCCTGAACCTTGATGTCTCTAATAAAATTAAATAATGCTCATTCCACTTTATCCAAATGGTCCAAAGCACATGCCTTGATAAACAATCAAGACTTTGTATAATGAGATTAAAGTAAACTATCAGTATCACATGTAAGTTGAAAACATATGAATTTATATTCCTTGAAGGAGATTGGAATTTTTAATGACTGTAGAATTGATGATGACTTAAAATGCAATTAGTTGAAGAGTTCCTGTTTTTGTTAATAAATGCAGTTTTGGATGGATAATCACAATCCAATCATTTGCACATGTCTACACAGCTCTGGATGTCCAACACTTTAATCTCAAATATAGATATTGAAGAAAAAGTGCTAAGTCGCTTGTATTGTCAGAGCAAGCTTTCCTCGCTCATCGACAGTTCTCACAGCAGTCTGTGATTGGAGCCCAAAATAATGTGACCACAGTGGCATCTGTAAAGCACAGCTGGTAAGCGTTGCCATACCCCTGACTGGACCCGACTCATTCCATTAGTCACATGGCTCAGAAAACAGCTCTTTCCTGTGCTGGTGCTCAAGGGACATCCTCGGCAATCCACGAGGATTTGTTTATAACATTTCCACCTGTTTTGGCAGCCTGGTGGACTTGTCCATAATCCTGATCAAGGTAGCCAGAGTTCAGTGTGACAATGTTTTGAAGATCACCAATCTACTATTATTACTATTTCTTGACTGCGAGGATAGCCGAGAGTTATTTGTACTCGCCTCTGAGCTGTCTCGTCTGGCTTTGAATCTTAGCCCAGCTATATACTGCTACCCCGGTGTTTTTCAGGTCGGGTGAGGCATCAGTGTGTATGTTGTCCCTTAGAAAGACGACAAACTGGGTGTCCTGTCTGCTAGCGTTAGTAGGTGTATGTTAAAGATCCCAAGGTGTCCTTTGTGAAAAGTACAAAAGTTATCACCAGCACCGTGAACAAATAAATTCCTGCCTGGAGTGCAGGTAGCAAGTGGTCTGGACTTGGAGGTTCCTTGACACCAGGTAACACCACTTGCTACCTCAGCAGCCTTGCACTGTAAACAAATGACCAAGTGCTTCACATTTTTAATATGAACGGCCGACTTCAGATACAAAGGACAACCAACATTAGTGCTTTTTTAATGTTCCAATTATTCCCAGCTTCTTGTGGGGTCAGCCAGGGAGCATTTTTGGCACAAACTTTTCAAGAACCGGTTGGCCGGGTCTGAAGTTCCACTGAAAGTGACAATTTTGGAATTTGCTCAGGCCTTAGTGTGTCAGCGATAATTCACCAACTCTTCACAAAAGACACAATGGGATCTTTAACGCCCACCAACTAATGCAAGCAGACGGATCACCAAGTTTTAACGCACGTCTGAGGAACGGTTGCAAAGTACCAATCTGACAGTTTATAGTCAGGTCAGAAATCAAACCCAAGCTAGACAGATCAAAGGTAAGTGCACTACCTTTGCACAATCCTTCCGGACTTGTATGTTTTTTTTTTTTTTGTATACCTTACCGAGGCTTGTGTGAGAGCGAATACACAACGCACAACAAGGGGGGGGGGGCATGAGGCAAGAGGGGTGGGAGTGGGAAGGACAAAACAGTGGGGAACAGAGACATTAGGAGATCTGTGGAAGGGAGAGGGATGGGGCGGGGGACATGGGGAATACAAGATGGACATTACAGGGACTTTCAGGAAGGAAAGCAGGAAATTTGAAGGAGGTGGGTTTGGGTGGATTATCGGGGGTAGAAAAGATTGAGGATTTGGATGGAGGATGATAAGAGGTGGTGGTGAACAGCTGTTTTGAAGGCCTGGAGGGAAGAATGGGATTGAATAGAGTGAGGGAGTTTATTCCAAGGGTGGGGAAAAAGAGGAATGAAAGAGTGACGGTGAGCAGTGATTTGTGATTTTGGTAGTTTTAGCAGAAGGGGGTTGTTGGTGGACCTTGAGCACCCTGCGGAAATATGGTGGGGACAAATCGCAGAGAGAGCAGGGGGGGGGCGAGGCTGGAGAAGAGACTGAAGAAGACAGAAAGACCACCGACCAGTCTGTGGTGAGAGAGTGAGAGGCCCAAAGACTCAGCCTCATTGCGGGAGATGCCGATGATCCGAAATGCCTTGGTTTCCACAACGTGAAGCCGAGTAAGGTGGGAGGCAGCAGCACCAACCCAGAGGGGAGAGCAGTACTCCATCAGGCTGTGGACGAAAGCTTTGTAAGTGGTCAGGAGCTCAGGTGGGCTGAGGAAGGACTTTGCACGATGGAGGATTCCCAGTTGGTGACTGGCTTTGGGGGCGAGGTTTGAAATGTGGCTTTCCCAGGAAAGGTCATGGCAGATAGTGCGACCCAAAAGCCTGAAAGAAAGGACTTGTTCCAGAGGATTGTTGAGAAAGGGGATGGGGGGGGGGGCGTTCTAAACGGTCCTTTCAGAGAGACATAGTGAGAGTGTGAGATTTGTCCGGATTGAAAGACATGTTTCACGTGTTGGACCAGTTTCTGATTTCATCCAGATCTGCGGTGAGCAAAGAAGCTTCTGCTTGCCGGTCGCAGGAATGACCGATGGTACGGCAGAGGGTGGAGTCATCAGCAAAGAGATATAGAGGATTTTCCAGAGAGTCGGAGAGATTATTGATGAAAACCAGAAAAAGAACAGGGCCCAGAACGCAACCTTGAGGAACACCAGCCTGGACAGGAAGAGGGGATGAAAGAACTCCATTTAGGGCCACATGGTGACTGCGACAGGAGAGGAAGCCTGTGAGCCATGAGTGGAGATGGCCTTGGATACCATAGGAAGAGAGTTTGGTGAGCAGGGCAGGGTGCCAGACTGTGTCAAAAGCACATGATATGTCCAGGGATACGGCTCGGATTTCCTGTCTGGCATATCTTGAACATTATCTATGATCAGGTTTTGAAAACGGCTTCTTAATTATGTTTACACAAAGTCCTAATTAGTCTGATATGTCAGTCGTCATTGTACAACACACAAGTTCAATATGCTTTTGACATTCATCTTTCAATTCATTAACTTGTAAGAAATAAAAGGTATTTTGAATCTATGCTGCACCTGAAGCTATTTACACAGCATTTCTCAACAGTTCAAAAGTCATGCCGTCCACCGTTGTCATGGCACAAGATAATTTTTTACACATGTGGTGTGAAACCCGACGCAAAATACCATACGTGTCATGGTGCCAAATGCTTCCTGAATGCGTTGTTTCAGTTCATCAACAGATGCCACGCAATGTTCTGCAACCTTTGCGTTGATGTATCCCCAAAGAGCATTGTCACAACAGTATAAATACATGGTATAAACAAGCATTGTATAAGTAGCTAAAACTGTGTCCTGGGACTTATGACTCGCCCTGTATATATATATATATATATATATATATATATATATATATATATATATATATATATATATATATATATATATATATATATATATATGGAAAGCAATGCAGCAGAATGTTTGCCCATACATCTGCTCCTCTTCCTTTACTCCCCCCTCATCTGGAACTCCACTCCTTTTTTTTTGACCTCAATCTCCCACTGCCATGTACTTCTTAAAAAGACATCTACGCATGTTAAATTTTATATTAAATTTTACTCATTTTAAAACAACCCTCCCTTTCCATTCACCCGCCAATTCCAACTTTCTTGCTATGTACATTATAAGAAGATGTCCCCAGAAATACCATGATAGTCACATCACCAAATGGCTTGGCCGATCTCTGAAAAAAAGTTAAAGTGTGGTCCTTTGGGAAATTTCACATTCCCTGTTGGTTTACATGTGGAACATATGAGGGGTACCTTGCTCATCAGAACTCTCATGGCTCAAACTACCACAGCATCCCGATGAAGCTCCATGAACAATGAGCAATCCCATAGGGGAGATCAAAAATTGCAATAAAAACTTCACAATTTTTTTCAAATTGTTAACCAATTTAAGTAGCACGATGCATCTTCGACAAGCCGTAGGCCCACAGGACTACTCCAGCGAGAATACCAGAAGACCTTATACCTCCACCTGCTTGCAGGTAGGACAACTGGCTCTATGATGTAGTGTCCCTACTGACACCCGCCAGTACAGTAGTTATTATTTGTTTTCAGTCTCGGCCGGATGTTGAGCACGTGACTCTCTTGGCGTTTCCTCCCTAAGTGGGAATGGAAGAAGATAAGGTGGCGAATAGGTCGTGCTTAATCTCACCCAAGGTCGTAGCCTATTTGGTGGAGTTGCTTGTCTGGCAAGGAGCAATAGATTTGCAAGGAGCAGGCAGTGGTGCTTTTCTGGAATCTGATTCTTTGATTGCCAGCGGGAGCACCTGGCATGGTGCAAGCGATTAGCTCATTAGTGACCCCTTATACTTTGCCACATTGTCTCGACTCACCAATATTGCTTTGAAGCAACATCTGCCAAAATCTGTCATTTTTGACAGAGAAAGCGATCTTTGGAATCTCACAAAGTAACTCTTTGATGGCTGAGCACATCACATACCTCAATTGGAGTAAAACGATTGCTCACCACAGTTTGCGAATAACCATTAGCTTCAGAAAAGCTAAAATATATTTTAAAAATCATAATTGCTATATACATTCAGCATTAAGCTTTCCACGTCACATCTTTAGGAAAAAAAAATATATATAAAAATATACCATTAAACAGAAATTTGAATTTTCCAACAATCAGTACAGACAGCATGCCTGGTGTTGGCTTAATGGTTAGGGTGGTAGGCTTAGAATTCTAGGATCCTGAATTCAAATTCCACTCGGCTCTTCAATTAATACCAGGTGGGATTGAATCTGCTTGTCATCCTTCTGAGGTTGGCAAAATAGGTGGCAGCATGCTGGTATACTGTGTTGGAGTGGTGACCCATCCAGGATTGTGTCGAATAGCCAAGGAGACTGCTCAGGCAGCACCAACGCTCTGCACAGAGTATGGACCCAATGGATGGATGGTGCAGGCAGCCACATCCTTGGTGGCCTCCTGCACTAATTTTTGGAGATTTGAAAGTGGAACTTAATTGGTTATTTTTTTGTGTACGTGGTTCTTTATTATTTTGTATTCACGATTAAGGCTCATGCAACAGCAAGAGCAGAATGGAAGGGAACAAAATCGAAAAGGGGAAACACCAACAGCAGAGTCGGAGAGATGGAGATAGACGTAGAGACATACACATGGGGGTGGACAAGTTGCACATGAGCTGAATGAAACACAAAAACAAAAGGAAGGAGAAGGTGGGCATGAAATAGAAAAGGAATAAACCAACCAACAACTAACAAAGGAAAAGAGGTGAAGAAGAAAGGGGGCGGGGAATCACAATACCTGGAAAAAAAAGGAGTGCATGGGAACGGGGTAATTTGGGGTCTAAGTGATTATAAGTATGGATGGGGGATGGATGACCTGAGGTAGTGGTGAACAAGTGTCTTGAAGTCCTGGAGGGAAGGATGTAGGACTGAACAGACTGGGGAAGTTGGTTCAGTTGGTGGGTAATAAGTGGAACAACTGAGTGGGGGTGAGCAGTGAAACGGGATTTTGGGAGTTTAACAAGAAGAGGGTTAGTGGCAGACTGTGTGCACCCTGCAGAAATCTTGGAGGGACAGAGCCAAGTAAGGGCAGAGGGAGCAAGACCAAAACGGAGGTGGTAGAACACAGAGGCCACCAACCTGCCTGCTCTGTGAAAGTAACAGACCGAGACACTCAGCTTCATTGCGGGAGATCCCAATGATTGAGGGTTTTGCTTTACACGGCATCAATAAGGGTAAGGTGTGAGGCAGGGGCTTCAGCCCAAAGGGAAGAGCAGTAGTCCATCATGATGCGAATGAAGGCCTTGAAGGTTGTCAATCATTCAGACTGGTCCAGGAAAGACCGTGCACAACGAAGGATGCCCAGTCGGTGGCTGGTTAGTTGAGGAAGTAGATGGGAGAGTTTTCCACATGGTCCTTTTGGAGACAGGGTATGTGAGATTTGCTTGGGATTAAAGAAATATTCCAAGTGTGGACCAACTCCTCCTAATTATATTATGGTCTGCAGAGAGGGAAGAGGCTGCTGCCTGCCTGTATGAAGGATGAGAAATAATACAGCAGAGGATGGAATCCTCAGCAAAGTGAGAGGCAGGATCTTCCAGGAAATCAGAAAGATCATTCAAGAAGAATTCGGAACTATATTGGGCACAAGATAATGCCTTGGGGCACTCCAGCCTTGAAAGTGAGAGGAGACAAGAAGATCCCGTTAAGAGCTAAATGATAAATACAGCAGTGGAGGAAATCAGTGATTCAGGAATGGAGGTGGACTGGATGCAATAAGCAAAGAGTTTGGAGAGCAAGGCAGGTTGGCAGACTGTATCAAATGCTCAAGATATATTCAGAGAGACAGCCCAAATCTCATGTCTGAGATTGAGGGCTTCCACCCATTGTTGGGAGAGTAGAGTGGCATTTCAAAGGTAGAGTAACCTGGTCTGAAATAAAACTGATCACCTGAGTTCAGTCTGTTTGAGAAAAAGAAGGATTTGATGTCAATTGCAATGATAAGATTTCAAGACCTTGCTTCTAATTGTAAACAAGCACATTGGGCCTGTAGTTAAGATAATCCGTTTTTGCACCATGTTTATGTATTGCAGTAATGTCATCAAATTTCCAGGCAGATGAAAACTAACCTCGAGAGAATGAGCGAGTGAACAGAGCAAAAGATGATGAGCAAGAGCAGCAGAGCAGGTTTTTAGGACATGTGCACTGATGCCATCAGAGCCTGTTGCAGAATTGGAGTCATGGTTTGCCAGAAACCTCTCCACCTTCTCAAGTGGGAAAGACAAAGTATCCAGGAGGAGTTGGGTCTGAGAGGGTAGGGTAGGTGATGAGGTGTAGGGAGTGAGGGGTTGGGTACATAAGATTTGTAAGCAAACAGAGAATTGAGGTACTCAGCCTTCTCGCAAACAGTCAGCTGTGGTGACATTCGAAATGAGGGAAAGGATGGACGTGGAGCATACTCCAGAGGTAGACTTAACAACGTGCCACTAGGTCTTTGAAGGAGATCAGTTTGAGAGTTCAGCCTTGAGGTTGGCCAAATATTGTTTTATGGATTTCCTGAGCATGGACACACACTTGCTCCAGGCTTCGTGGAATGATCTTAGGTTGCCTTGGGTCAGATTTGCCTTCCAGGAAGAGAATGCTAGTTGTTTGAAGGCAACTGCCAAACCACAAGATTCTGTATACCAGGGGTGAGATGATAGGTGTGACAACTGCAGATGAGATTGTAGAAATCTGTATATAAGGGAAAGCAAGCTTGTGTGGAAGGATTCCCAGGCAGTATTATTATCAGGCAAGGTAGAAATGAAAGACCAGTCTTGACATGAGAGGGCAGCTTGCAGTCCCTGCCGGTCAGCTTGGTTGAACTGCCAGACTCTATGGCACTGAGACAGCTCTCTGACAATACCCAGAGAGATGTTGACTCTCACAAGAACATGATCAGATGAACCTATTGGAGCAGAAGAGGAACAGGAAAAATTTGTCATTACCAATTCCAGAAGGGAGGACATGCCATTTGGAGAAATCTGGGTAGGAAAGTTCACTGATTGGACGAGGCCCATGGAGTCACTGGAGTGCTTTGCTGCAATGCCAAGGCTGGTGAAGGAGGTATAAACACCCAGTCAATTGGCATGGTGACAGTTGAAATCACTGCATATGAGGAAGTGAGAATTTGGATGGGTGGTTATAAGATGGTCCATGTTGGCAGAGAGGGAGATGAAAATATAATTGTCCCTGCAAGGAGGTGTGAGGACACAGTCTGTACAGGACAGTACAGCACACAGACAAACAGGAGGTGGTTGTGGAGGGGAAAGCACAGCCAAAGATACTCCAGGATGTTAAGAGGGGGAAGGGTAGTATAGAGACAGTGGGAAATGGAGTTCATGACAACTGCATCTCCGCCACTGGAACAGGGTTCAGGCCTGTTTAACCAGAAAAGACAATACCCAGGGAGAGACACTGAGAAATTGTGGACATCCTGTGGGAGGAATTATTCTGTTACGCAGATAATGTCAGGTTTACCAATGGCAGTTTGGATTGAGAGATCTGTCAAATTGGAGTTAAGACCTCGGATGTTGGAGGTCCATATAGTTTGGGATGGGGAGGAGGTGCTGTTGGTAGGGAGGAAAAAAATGAGGTGAAGGGTGGGGGAGTGTGGAGGGAGGATGTGGAATGGGATGTGGTGGGAGCATGGAGGGGGAGGAGCATTGGGGATGCAGAGAGGGGGGGCAGGACACTGGGGGAGCAGAACGGGGATGGGATGGTGGGGAAGCAGAAAAGGGGTGTGATGCTGGGGAAGAAGATAGGGGCTGGGACGCAGGAGAAGAAGAGAGGGGGCTGGGACACAGGAGGAGAAGAGAGGAGGCCGGGACACAGGAGGAGAAGAAAGGAGCCAGGTCACAAGGGGAGAATGGATGGGGCTGGGATGTGCAGGGGGAGAAGAGAGAGGTCAGGCCACAGGGGGCAGAGAGAGAGGTTAGGACACAGGGGGAGAAGAGAGAGGTCAGGCCACAGGGGAGGAGAGAGAGGTCAGGCCACAGGGGAGGAGAGAGAGGTCAGGCCACAGGGGGAGGAGAGAGAGGTCAGGACACAGGGGGAGGAGAGAGAGGTCAGGACACAGGGGGAGGAGAGAGAGGTCAGGATGCAGGGGGAGGAGAGAGAGGTCAGGATGCAGGGGGAGAAGAGAGGGGCCGGTATGCAGGGTGAGAAGAGAGGTGCTGGGACTTAGGGAAGGAAGAGGTGGGCTGGTACACAGGGAGAAGGGAGGGGGTGGGGTACAGGGGAAGCAAGCAGGATGCAGGAAGTGAAGGAAGCAAGGATGGGGCAGGGAGTGAAGGGTTTAAAGAGGCGACAGGGTGTGAAGGAAGCAAAGAGGGGACGGGTGGAAGGGAAGCAGGGATGGCCTAGGGCATGAAGGAAGCAAGTCGGGGGAGGAAGAGGGGGGGAATGGGGTGGATGGGAACATAATCGGGAGATGTCAAGCAGGGATGCGGGTGAAGGAGCCTGGTGCAGGTGTGGGGAAACACAGGTGTGAATATGATGTTGGGGAGGGTAATGACATGACGGGGTTTGACATTGTAGTCCCACACACAATACAAAAAGGGTTGGATTTAAGGATTGCAATGGTGGAGAGGGAAGACAGACATGAGGATTTGGATGAAGAAAGACAGAAAGAAAGACAGAGCTCTATGAACATGGTGGTGGGTGAGGCACAGGTTTATGAGTCACCCAGAGATGGAAAGAGGGGTGAAATGGGAAGCCAACTGGGAGAAATGTGTTTGGAAGCAGGTATGTGGGAAGATTGAACATTTAAAAATGATTTAAATTGATGGGGAGTGAGTGAAGAGTAAAAGAAGAGTTTTTTTTGCTGTTCTTTAAAATTTATATTAAACAGAAGGTATAAGCACGGAGTTAAAGCAAAGGTGGTGGATAATGAGACAGTGATGGGTATGGGAAACAGTTGGGAGGGGGGAGGGGGGCCCACAAAAAACGGGAAAGACCAAAACTATCCAAGGCTGACATAGGATAAAAATAAGTAGAACTAACGAAAACAATAGGGCTTTCCAGCCAGTTGGCTTGAAGCACTAATGAGCATGAAAATAAGACACACACAGGATTGAGCACTCAATACATAGAACAATCGACACAACCAGAGAACATACAATCTACAGCAGCACAAATGAATCTGGAATAATTAATTAGCCTTTTGGAAGCAGACCTCTTGGAGGACCAAGAGAAGGGACCAAAACCAGGAAACAGGAAACGGAAGTCCTGACAGTCACATGTGTGAATTCCAAATATTCCAAATTCCCACCACTGTCACATCTGAGCTTTGATGCTGAGATGGTGGAGGTTGTGTCTTGAGCTGCAGCCGTTTACTCCAGTTTGCTTGTTTGTGTACATATTGGAACAGGAGTCAATGATGAGTTTGGTCTGCAGATGTCAACCATTAACCACAGGTTGCTCATAACCATTAATAAAGGGTTGGAGTTGTGCCGCTGTAGGTGAGAGTAGAAATTTGTTTAGGGTACCGGAGAGAATTCACCTACTCTTTGTCAAAAGACCAACTCTTGGTAGTTAATGTCCATTAACTCAAGCTAGCAGACAGGACACCCAGATTAACTTCCATTTGAGGAGTGGAGTACTTATTGGTACAATGCCATGCCTACAAAGCACGAATTGGAAAGTTCAAAGTCAGGTGCCAGGAATCAAATCCAGATTAGACAAAAGTATTACCTGTGCAGCATACTTTAAGAGTCGGATGTACTCCAGTTCTTGCCCTCACCACCCTCCAAGGTCAAGTACCTTCTTCTTTGGCAGATGTTTAAATGGTAGAATCTTTAAGATCATTTTATTCCTACACACAGAATAATTGTAATCCTTCATTGTATAACCATTTCCGAAGTCTGCACCTCATGTATACAAAGTACACCACGGCTCACTAATTACATATCATTTAACATAGTCTCTTGATTCCTAATGGTGATTCAAGAAACCACCTGATTCCTCCTGGTCATCCAAAAAAGCCACCCGATTCCTCCTGGTCATCCAAGAAGCCACCCGATTCCTCCTGATAATCCAAGAAGCTGCCAAATTTTTTTTCTTGGCAAACTGAGAAGCCCTCTGATTCCTCACAGTGATCCAAGAAACCAGCTGATTCCTCTTGATCATCCAAGAATCCCTGTTACTCATCATGCTCCGAAAAACTCCCTTCTCCCACAACCACACCCCCCATTTCCTCATGACAATTAGCCAAGAGGTGTCTTGGATTCAGGCAGTGATCCTCACATTGAAAGAAACTCATTTCCTTCTTTCCTTCATGCACATGAGAGCAAAACATTATACAATTGCGGAGGCAACCTTGTGGATATTATCCACAAAATGTGTTCCATTTTTCTTCCACTTGCTCACCATAAACCCTCTCAGGGGAGTATGAATTATATCACATTTGGCTTCCATGTGTGAATGCAGTATCAGGTCCCAACTGTGACAAACATGTTTCCAAGTCATGTAAATTGGTATGCACACCTTTCTCTTTGGTCGATATAACTTCTTGCAGTTTTGGCCACATTCCAAGTCGTCATTCAGGGGGAGACTATATCTTGATTGATAATCTCAAAACACTGGTTATGCTTTCAGAACAAGGTTTCAGACCATGTATATTTTGGTAGCAGCATACTCGGTCACATCGTGGTGACATCCTGGGCCTGGTTGCAGCAGTGCCCCAGTTGGATTGCGGTGGTGCCCTTAGCTGGATCCCATTGGTGTCCTCAACTGGATCATGGTGGGGTCCGCAGCTTTATCACGGTGGTACCCTTAGTTTGATCACGGTGGCATTCTCAACTGGATCATGGTGGCATCCTCAGATGGATCACGGTGATGTCCCCCATAGCCATTTGAAAGCCCACAAGCTGCGTAGTCCTCATTAATGGTGTTCATGTCAATAACATTAAAACTTTTAGAACGAAAACTGGTAAATGCGATGAGAGAAATCAAAGACAAAGGCGAAATCATGTAAATAATTCCGGCAGATGAAAGATGGATGCATTATTGAGGTGAGGCATGAATGTGGCATTACAGTTAGGAGGAATGCATAATGATGTCTCTCGAGTATTCACAAGCTTAGACATTCCACATCTGATTTTCAATCGACTTAACTGGTCTCTGCAAAAGGAAACTTTGTGCTTCACGTCCATAGTTAATTTAAAATGCTGCTTTGGAGTCATTTTGTAATATGTCTTGACTTGGGTTCTTCTAGTCAAAGCAAACAATTCATCAAAACTGAAACATTGGTGGAGTATGGTCTGAGGCCAACTATTTATTATGTAATTAAATATGGGATAAATTTATTTCCTTTTGCACACCCTTTTCCCCACGATCTGTGAGGGGCTGTATCACCTTCGGTGCATCGTGTGGGTTTGATTCCCATGGCCACTCACAAATCTGGTCCAGAGAGAAGACAGACATTATCAGGTTAAATTATTATCATCTATTTACCTTTTAGTGATCTAAGTCTCATATTTGAGGTTGTACATACAGTGGGGAGAACAAGTATTTGATACACTGCCGATTTTGCAGGTTTTCCCACTTACAAAGCACGGAGAGGTCTGTAATTTTTAACATAGGTACACTTCAACTGTGAAAGACGGAATCAAAAACAAAAATCCTGAAAATCACATTGTATGATTTTTAAATGATTAATTTGCATTTTATGGCATGAAATAAGTATTTGATACATCAGAAAAACAGAACTTAATGTTTGGTACAGAAACCTTTGTTTGCAATTACAGAGATCAGACATTTCCTATAGTTCTTAACCAGGTTTGCACAGACTGCAGCAGGGATTTTGGCCCACTCCTCCATGCAGATCTTCTCCAGATCCTTCAGGTTTCGGGGCTGTCGCTGGGCAACACAGACTTTCGGCTCCCTCCAAAGATTTTCTATTGGGTTCAGGTCTGGAGACTGGCTAGGCCACTCCAGGACCTTGAGATGCTTCTTACGGAGCCACTCCTTAGTTGCCCTGGCTGTGTGTTTCAGGTCGTTGTCATGCTGGAAGACCCAGCCACGCCCCATCTTCAATGCTCTTGTTGAGGGAAGGAGGTTGTTGGCCAAGATCTCGCGATACATGGCCCCATCCATCCTCCCCTCAACACGGTGCAGTCGTCCTGTCCCCTTTGCAGAAAAGCATCCCCAAAGAATGATGTTTCCACCTCCATGCTTCAAGGTTGGGATTGTGTTCTTGGGGTTGTACTCATCCTTCTTCTTCCTCCAAACACGGCGAGTGGAGTTCAAACCAAAAAGCTCTATTTTGGTCTCATCATTTCACATGACCTTCTCCCATTCCTCCTCTGGATCATCCAGATGGTCATTGGCAAACTTCAGGCGGGCCTGGACATGCGCTAGCTTGAGCAGAGGGACGTTGCGTGCGCTGCAGGATTTTAACCCATGACGGCGTAGTGTGTTACTTATGGTTTTCTTTGATACTGTGGTCCCAGCTCTCTTCAGGTCATTGACCAGGTCCTGCCGTGTAGTTCTGGGCTGATCCCTCACCTTTCTCATGATCATTGAGGCTCCACGAGGTGAGATCTTGCATGGAGCCCCAGACCGAGGGAGATTGACTGTTATCTAGAACTTCTTCCATTTTCTAATAATTGCGCCAACAGTTGTTGCCTTCTCACCAAGCTGCTTGCCTTTTGTCCTGAAGCCCATCCCAGCCTTGTGCAAGTCTATAATTTTGTCCCTGATGTCCTTAGACAGCTCTCTGGTCTTGCCTATTGTGGAAAGGTTGGAGTCTGATTGATTGAGTGTGGACAGCTGTCTTTTATGCAGATAACGAGTTCAAACAGGTGCAGTTAATACAGGTAATGAGTGGAGAATGGGAGGGCTTCTTAAAGACAAAACTAACAGGTCTGTGAGAGCCGGAATTATTACTGGTTGGGAGGTGATCAAATACTTATTTCATGCAATAAAATGAAAATTAATTATTTAAGAATCATACAATGTGATTTTCAGGATTTTTGTTTTCGATTCCGTCTTTCACAGTTGAAGTGTACCTAAGATAAAAATTACAGACCTCTACGTGCTTTGTAAGTGGGAAAACCTGCAAAATCGGCAGTGTATCAAATACTTGTTCTCCCCACTGTACCTCACATTCAGAACAAAGACATTTTTCAATATCAGTGTACTTTCATCTCAATTACAAGGACATTAGTCGACAATGGACAAACCATATTGAACATGGGATTTGAACACGGGTTCCATGCATTGTCAGCAAGTGGTTCAAATGGAAATAATGGCAATTTGTCTCCCCAATGATCTGCATAAGGTTATAATACCTTCACCCCTTACACCGTAATTCGTGTGTGATGATCATCCTTGATCATGAAAACTACAATATTATTATATTCGTGCTATCGGGCCATATAACTTGGAGAACACTATAACTGAGGTCTGCATGATAGCATCTAATTCATCTCATCAATCACTTGTCATGGTTTTTTTCATGGAAATACACTCAAGGGGGTGGTGTAAGCATATGCGATCGGAAACATTTTGTGAAGGAATGCAGCATGAGTTGTTTCATTGGTTGTTTTACATTAAATAACTCCAAATTGCTCAATCCGAAAACTAATTACTCAATCCGAAAATCAAACACACACACACACACACACACACACACACACACACACACACACACACACACACACACACACACACACACACACACACACACACACACACACACACACACACACACACACACACACACACACCTGTAAAAATAGCAACATAGAAATTGCCTCTTTCTAAACACACAATGTGATGATCGTAAAACAGCATGTAATAATTCAACTCATATGAATTAGAAATGAAGAACAAGACCAGGACAGGAGTACATTGTAAAAAAACGTAGCTTTGAAACGCAAGCAGCCATTTGAGATGAGGACTGATTGCTGGCGACTTCTTCAATCTACTCAGAAGTAATTGCAAGTTTTCTGAAACTCCTTCGGACTCTCGATACATTTGGGTCTCTTTGTGGATAACTCAACTGGATAAAGGCGACAGTGACGGTGGGTATGCCTCGTCCGTAAGCATCAGAGAGGACGCCTCATGATGTGTTTCTGCCCATTATAAACGAGAAGAATAACAGAAATTGTGTTTCCACAGGAGCACCTGTCAGATCAAGTGGCGCACCCGGGGCTGGGCCATCATCATAGTCCTTCAATAAACGTTGTGAACGACACACACTGAAAATAGATGATAATGGACAGAAAGACGAATGGAAACAGTGAGGTGGAGGAGAGGAGAATGACAATGACGATGAGGAGCATGTGTGGTCTGGAAGAGGAGTTGGCTAACAAGATAGAGGAAGTGACAATGACACCACTTGGAGAAAGACCACAAGCCTGCAAACTATATAGCAACAAACACACAAAAACACCAACCAGAAGAACAAACCAATCACTAACATCACTGTTAACGGCACTCAGTAGGGTACATACCGCCACCAAGCTGAACAGTTTACATTTTGTATCCCGCTGATAGGCCGGATCTGAATCCAGACCTGAAACAAAATCTAATCTGCTTGTTCTTGTCACCGAACCAACTCATCCACATCGTTATGTCATAACCCATCCACAACTTTTTGAGATATCATGGTACATGTCGTTTTTCTGACCCGATCTCTCAATTATGAAGAAGCACTTACAAAATTCTCGCACAGTATTTGGATCCGGATCTAAGTCTTCACCAAAATCTAATTAATTTGTCCACCAAGTTTAGTCCGAATCCATGGATAACTTTTTGATAAACCTGCTCACAGAGAGACAGACACAGACAGATAGAGTCAATTACAATATCACCCCATGTTTTTTTAAGGAGTGTGGGGATAATAAAAAAACTACCATGAGGTCAACAGTAGGAGAAAACAAGGCTTGATGTTTTAAAACAACTGGATAAGATTCTTCTGAAAGCTAGGAAAACGGAAGCAGAATGTATCATCCATGTTCATCAAAAAAGATGAACAAGAATGGTTATGGAAAGGAATAGATGAAGATCGAAAAGACCAGAACAAGGAGGTGGAATGGATTTGAGACGTGGAAGAGAAGTAGAAACATCTCGAGGAAATGCCCACAGTAATAATTGATGAAGAAATAAATGGACAACAACTCGCAAAAATGTCAAACTTTAAAAGCCCTGGCCCAGATGGAATTCCGAACTTCTGACTAAAGCAATTTGATGCTCTCCACATTCACTATGCTCAAGCAATTCAATGAACTGAACCAAGGGGAGCAGGAAATGGATGAGTGGCTCACAGAAGGTAACACCTTTCTCATCCCAAAATCTGAAGATATCCCGACTACCTCACAAATCCCGGCCAAGAACCTGTCTACAAACAACATACAAACTTCTGATGGGAATCATCGCAGAAACTATGTTCCACCACCTAACAACAAGGAAGCCAAGTGGCAGAACAGAAGGGATGTAAAAGAGGATGCGATGGAACAGTAGACCATATTATACATGACGTGACATATTATACACATAAATATTACACACACACACACACACACACACACACACACACACACACACACACACACACACACACACACACACACACACACACACACACACACACACACACACACACACACACACACACACTTTAACGAGCGTAGATTCCAACGAAGCTCTTGGCAAGGTTTACAATTATTGAAGGGTTGCTACTCTGAAGCAGATTAGAGAACTCATCTGTCAACTAAACAAACAAAGAATAATCAAAATATTGCGGAACATTTTGCTTGTGCCTGTTAGGTATGCATTTTGTTCATACGACAGTTATAAGGTGATATTCAAAGTCCTCAGGAGAAGATGGAGAAAGAGAATAAGGGGATGTGGATTGATATTGGAAAGACAGTGGTCATGGGAAGGTCAGCATCACAAGTCAAGATTTGGAAACATACAGAGAAAGTAGAGCGAACAAGAGGAGAGGTTAACAAAAAGTGAAAGGGTGGGATCGTGGTGAGGCCCAGATCCTGGTGAGGTCCACAGAAAGAGGAAACAAGTCATTTTGTGTCCTAGATGACATAAAGGAAAAGGTTTGAAGGGAATGAAACCGAACAGGTTTATCCATCAATATGAAACACAACAGCAGAAGGCTGACAACGAGGGAGGCTGAGATGATGTGGTGGTCTCATTTAAATATTGACATTTTAATCATGATTGAGAATATGCTACACGATGGGCTGCACATAAAATACCTTCTGACAAAAAGATTATCATTGAAGGTTGGCCTGTTTGGTCATGTTGCTCATGCTGCTGAGATCCCAGGTTTAAATCCTGTAGACAGTGTCAATTCCTCATTGATTTCACTGGTTCTGGTAAAGTGTATGGTTGTCTCTCTATCAGCAGCAATCCTCGTCCTGCAACCGATACAAATTAACTTCAGGGTGGGGGTGATTGACTGCCCCAAGTGCAAGTTCCTTCATTGCAGAGTGAATAGAACAAACATACATGGTATGGGGGTAGATCAGACAACCAGCTGGATAAGCCATACTCCAACTGAAAGAAGAAACCTGCAGGATGTAAAAAGCACTTGATTACCAGCAGGATGAAAGAGTACTTCTCACGTGGAATAGAAAACAGCTTCAAATTGCACATGCCCTGATATCACACAACAATTCGCGATTAATTGTTGTTGGATTCCTTTTATGGACCGTTTAGAGCTGCCCAGGCAAGCACAGTAATGATGACGGCCATTGATGTACGGGCTGCTGAAGTCATCTGCTGGAAATGCTCCTCGGCTCTTTTAGCATGAGCGATGCATTTGGCCGAATACATGCCGTTGCATTGCGATTCGTTCTCGACGCAACACATCACCTGCACACAACTGGAGCATTAGTAGATCCAAGCTCAGCCAGCTGTCTCCTCGACTGTGAAGGCCTGTCAACAATTCCCCCTCATGTTTGAGTGTCAAGGCAGAGGCTAACATTTGGAGAAATTGTCCCAAATTGCTTGCAGGTTTCCTGCAGACATGGAAGCTTATGCATAGGCCGAGGCTCATCTTTGTTGTGTAAATGAAGGCACGAGTATCCAGTTTTCCAGTATAAATGCGACAACTACAAGCGGACGCATGCTCCTCACCCTACTCTTGCCCAAGTGCTAGCACACTGGATGAAAAAGTTTTTTTTTATTCAACACTTCAACCGAAGGGTTGATAGAGGTTCATAATGGAAAGTCAGGGACATATGTTATGGCTTGGCGCCATCGGATTTGCGTGGAACTTGTGAAAATTGCTGTAAGAGATTCTGTTAGCATGCACAATGCCTGAATATTATGCACTCATGGCATGCTGGCAAGGCAAACGTGCTGTCAGGCAGATCTACACACGAGCTGCCACTTGACTGCCCCTGAAGAGCCTGTTAAACGCTGTCTGGAAAAGGGCTGCAGGATGGGTCGTGCCCAGAAAAGACTTGGGGACATTTGGCTTTGAGTCTCTCTCAACTGAATCTGTCTTGTGAAGTCACACACCCACGGTTATGGTTGCTTTCGCAACAGCCTTGTGAAAACCTGATTAAAAAAAAAAAATATATATATATATATATATATATATATATATATATATATATATATATATATATATATTCGATAAATCTTGGCTGTTGTGTTTGGACAGTCTACGTCGTACGATCACTTAAACATATCAATGACAAACATTTTGGAAATAAACTTGGTTTTCATGAGTGCAAGTGATCCTCTCTAATCATCGTTGTTAAATACCATACCTTCAGATGGATCCTTGGTGCAGTCGAAGTTGTTTCATGGCAGGAAATACGCTGGGTAGTTCGACTTCGTACTGGTACATGGAGTGACTGTTCTCGAAAGGTACCATGCGATATTTAACATCCACAAGCCGTGCACAAACAGAGGGGAAAACCAGCTTCACTTCTCCTCCATAAATAATGTCTACTCCCTGATGCAACTTCTGCTTGTGCAGCACCAGACCAGTAGTTCATTATCAGATACTATCCTGACTGCGAACAAACCCAGACCTGGCAGCTCAAAGGCTGGAATGCTACCTCTGGTTTACAAAAGGCATTCAAAAGATTCTCGGAATGAGATACTAGCAATGATTCAAGAAGCTCCACGGTTTGTTTCCTTTTAAATATTTCCACAACTACTACTACCATTGCTGCTGTTACAACTACTACATACACCCCCCCCCCACACTTTGAAGGACCAAGACACATATTTGAAAGGACCACATCGTAAACTTTTAAGTGGTCGATCTCCGACATTTTCCCTGAAAATTTAGATTACTTTATGGTTGTACATTGGCAAACATTGTAGCAAACAATGGGTAAGAGCTTTTGGCGTTTACGTAATTACCTCGACATCCGAAGGTGGACGGAGGTTATGTTTTCACCCCTGTGTCAGTTTGTCTGTCTGTGAGCAGGATATCTCAAAAGGTTATGGCAGGATTTCGACGAAACATGGTGGACACATTGGGTGTGTGACAAGGACGAATTGATTAGATTATGGTGAAGATCCAGATCCGAATTTTTAAAATAAACTGTTGTAAGTGATTCTTTACTATTGAGAGATGGGGTCAAAATGATATAGTGTATAGCATGATATCTCAAAAAATATTGTGGACGAGTTTTGACAAACTATGTGGATGAGTTGGTTTGATGACAAGAACAAGCCAATTTGATTTTGGTTTATTTCCGGATTCAGATCCAACCTATCAGTGGGATACAAGACGGAAACTGTTCAGCCTGGTGGAGGTATGTGCTCTACCGAGTGCCGTTCTCATTATTATCAGCAATTCATGCCTATATATCTGCAGTATATATTGTTGTGGTTCTGGTTCTGGAAACCACATCCCTCCAAGGCAATGGCATCAATTATACAGTGATCTCCAGACAGTTATTTCATTAATATACATACAGTTAGACCTTTCCCTCATGTCTAATGGGTCAAACAGGACGAAGTGCATTGTATGGGTCTCGTAGTTAAGTCTGATTATATCTCTATCTTCATTCCAACTCTTTTCCTCTTATTCCTGAAATAAATCAATGCAGGCGCTGCACTCAGCTGGCCAACTGTAAAAACTGCAGCCGCACCCTCACTGTAAGAAAGTCTTCGCGAAGGCCAACAGTACAAGCAAACAAACAACCTCCACCCCACCATACAGGACGCACGCGGCACATTCTTTTCAACCCATTTCTGCATCTAATAATTATATCCAATCCTTTCCTTCAATCCATGACACAGATCACGGCCGGCACCACGCACACCACCGCCTGTGAAGATCACCATGGGGATAGATAACCGCATGCTCAATGGTGGACCAGCTCGCAGCCCGATGATAATTTATCATCGTACAGTACGGGGCATGAATAGCGCACCTCTTCATTCAGGTCTGCGCGCTGATTACAATGGCATTTTATCATCGCACAGAACGGGGCACGAATAGCACACATCTTCATTTGGGTCTGCGCGTTGGTTCACAACGGCGTCTTACCGTCAGTCTCCGCTCACCACCATGGCCACGGATGTCTCCCACGCATCAGCCTCGGTGCAGTTGCCGCTAGGCAGGGGCGTGCTGGATGGCCTGAATCGTTTGAGCCGCATGGCATGCAGACGAAGCGAGCGCATTGATCAAGGCCCGGTCACACCTTGACGTTTTAGCCAACGTATGCCGATTTTTGAATTTTTTTTCTAAAACGCTGGCACACGTTGAATACGTTATGGGTAAGTTTTGATAACATTGAGAGCACGCTGAAAAACACTGCCATACATCGTTGTATGTTGGCTTTAAACGTTGTACTTTTTGGTTGTCCTCAAATTTTTTCATGCTTGAAATTTCACAACATATGCCGGCGTATGACTCACACGTTCCGCTACGCTGGCCACAAGTTGTATGCACGGTCTGCGATCGTTGACAGACGTCAACACATGCTACTTGTAAGTTAATCATAAGTTGAGACACGCCGAGGTAATGTTTAGCGGACCCGAAACTTATTTCTAATCTATGATTAACGTGTTGTTGGCACGTTACGCGATCGTTGCCACACGTTGACAGACGTTACTTTTAAGTTACTCATAGGCTGAAAGACGTCGGTATAATGGATCGTCCTTGCGTCAGCGTCCACGGCCACGGCCAGGACACTTATTTGCAGCATTCTTCAAACTTTTCTTCGGCATGACGAGGATGTTCACACTTCGATGTCTAGCTTGGCTATGATTCCAATTGTCCATCGGCAGCGTCTATTTAAAATAGTCGAGTTTGAGCGTTTTAACACGTTCAGAAGAAACGCTTCAAATTTCCAAACCCCAGCGTCAAAAAACAAAGGCGAGTGACAGCAATTTAAATCGTTCATTGTAAACAATGAAAATAGCTGAGTGGTACCGTTTAAAAGTCGTTGAGTGTAAAAAAAATCCAATTGTTGAGCGCAAGTGTCTACTTTCAATAGTGGAGATGCAGCCATTTAAATCGTTGAGTTTATCATTTAAATCGTTAAATCGTTAAACGCAAGGACGATCCATCATAACCCACACCCTCCCCCTCACACTCACCTACTACTGCCAACATGAACAAACTACTACTACTACTAATACTGATACTAATACTGATACTGATACTGTTACTGCTGACATGGACATGGACTCAAAAAGGACTCGAAAACACTGTTGGGTTCCCCTTTTATGAACACCATTTTTATATACCAATTCCCAAAACTGCTGGGAACACGTCTTTATATGGCAGTTGTAAGTTAGAAACACGTTAATTTATTTTTTTTTGTCGACCGGAAGACGTCATTGGAATACGTCTACATACGTCAATGTGTGTTGGGACTACGTAAAGAATTGGTTCAAAGCACGTCAAACATAAGTTAGAAATAAGTTTCGCGTAAAAAAGACATTACCGCGACGTGTTTCGACTTATGAGTAGCTTATAAGTAACGTTTGTGGACGTGTGTCAGCGTCCACATATCGTGTGTAAAACTTATCCCCATCGCATGCGGAACGTGTGTCATACGCCGAGTACGTCGTAAAATTTTGAACACGTTTAAAATTTCTTGACGTACTCTACTTACTACGACGTATGATAGCGTATTTTAGCGTTCTACTCACGTATACCAAACTTACTCATACCGTATTTGACGTGCCCCAACGTTTTAGACACATTTTTCTTAGGTCGGCATACGCTGGCAAGATCGCCAAGGTGTGACCGCGATGTTGTCACTTCCATTTCTACGGCAGTTATGATTCGAATCGTTGTGCGTCAGCCTTTTAATAGGCTACGTCACGACATCGTCGGCGATGCGTGCAACACGCTATGCCTAAGTTAGACTATCGTTGGGCATAGGTTGTGTAGGCCAACAACAGGTTAAGCATTCATTGGTATAAGTTATCTATAACACAACGAAACGTTCTGTGTCCATTACTAATGCGTTATACATAAGACCAAGTCGCTATGAATACGTCCGAATCTTTAAAAAAAAAACATCAAAAGTTCAACGTAAGCCAGCGTTTTACATACATTTTAATACGTTGCCATCGCTGGCTAAAACGTCAAGGTGTGACCGGGCCTTCAGCGCCAACCGTGGCGCGCCGGGGGTGCCCGAGTGGGCATGTGGGACCAGTGCGGCCCTTGGCCGGTCGCCGGAGAGCGGCCCGGGAGTTCGGTGCAGGACGGTTAATGTCGCAGGGTTCGGAGTGAGACGGTTCCGTGGCTTGGATGTGTCTTGCCATAAGTAAGGATAAAGTATAAAAAGTATAATTTATTTGCGGATAAAGTAAGGCCGCTTCCAGCCATGATGGTCGGGTCGTGTGGTGGCCAGAGCCCAATGGGAGCACCCGATTCAGGTGACGGCGCATCGCTTCAGGGCGGCGCCATGCACTGCTCAGCAGGGTCTACAAAGGACGGATCATGAAGCCGAGATGCTGACTCAGCCTCCACCTGCCCCTCGTCGCTGGCTCGACCCACTCACTGTCGACTCCGCCTCCACCCACCCACTCTCCGCTGGCTCCACCGAAAGTCCTCCCTTATGCCTAAAGGCTGTGCCCATTCTCTGGATCGGCGAAAACGCTTTGCTGCACCGTAGCCAAGCAGGAGACGATGCACCAACTATCAAGGAGGGATCGTTCAGCTGAGCATCCCGCCAAAACGTACTGGATGGCACGGTCAGTCAATCGTGCAAGACAATACGAGATTGTTATCCTCATCTCCTCTTCTTTTTGCTCATTATCTCTTCTTCATCGGGTTTGGTGTGTGTGTGTGTGTGTGTGTGTGTGTGTGTGTGTGTGTGTGTGTGTGTGTGTGTGTGTGTGTGTGTGTGTGTGTGTGTGTGTGTGTGTGTGTGTGTGTCATTGCGCCTGTCCTCGCTTAAGTTAAGATTGCAGAAGAATTATATTGGGATAAGTCTGCTCTGTGTCTGCTTTTGTAAGTTGCTTGTTTTATTGTCGCACCACACTTTTCTTTCTCTCTCTACTTACACACAACAATAAACTACCTTCACTGTGCCACATATTTTTCCTCGCCTGCCTGTAATAAATCCTGATGTAGAAATGTTCCCAGCTCATTTTTGTCTTTTCTTTCATTGATCCACCATGGCCCGTATCCTCGCCGAGCCTGGACTTTATTCCCAACGATCCACTCCTTTTAGCCGGTACGTCCTTGGCAGTGTCGCTCGGCTGAACCTGATCCAGTTCGGACAAGACGTACCGAGGGCGTGTCCCCTGGTAATTAGGTCACATGTTATTTTTAAGTCACTGATATTAGACGGAGGACACTAAGTCACATGGTTAAATTATTGGCGCTCACGGTCAGTTAGCAACCTGCTGCGTCAAGGAGTTATCCATGTGCGACCGCCTGCGATTCCGGGGAGTCTGGTGGGAGCTCGAGATAGCTTCCCTCCCTTGTGGTCTTCTCACCCAAGCCCCTGTCCGCAACAATATATATATGTATATATATATATATATATATATATATATATATATATATATATATATATATATATATATATATATATATATTGTTGCGGATCCGGGGTGGCGGGAATCTGACCCGGTCCCTAGTGCCACCCTCGCCAGCACAGTCTCCGGGAGTCTATAACGCCGGCCGGCTCGGCACAGGCCTCGGCTCACGAGTCTTCAATCGCGATACCAACGTACTCCTGAACATTACCAGTTGGGGAGATAGAACCCCTAGTTACAGACTGGCTTTGTCAGTGACCGAGCGGAGTCTACCAGTCTGTAACCATTTTGGTCTTGTATGCCAATCGAACGGATCGTTCCTCGACGCGACACACATTAATCCATAGCGGCAACTTCATCAGAATGAACCAAATTTATTGGGGGCATCAGGGATCACAACACAAGCAATAACACGACAGTGGTTTAATTCACAATCAACCGGTTCTAAACTCGGGAACCATGGCTAAAGGTTTCGAGGGGATTACTACGAAATATGCCTTATACAACACGTGCAAACAAACATGCATGCAGGACAAGACAGAGTACTTGGTGATGGCTCATGGACGAGAGGAACATGTCCCAAAAGCACGAAGGTCGCTCGTAAAAACAGCGGGTTTCCACGGGTTCGAACTCCCGCTTGAACGTGCCGCGCAGCAAGAAATGGCGGCGCAGCACTCCAGCTCCCGCCCAAGTCACCGCGTGCGCGGTTCTCCTCAGAGCGCTCCGGCTCCGCGCCATGTCGACGATGCGAGATCGCCGATCTCTCTCCAGGGTTCAGCACATGAATCCCGGCCTGGCCTGTTCTCCATACAAGGTCCCAGTCGAGGTTCGAGTTCCATCGGTGGATCACAACGTGTCGAGCCGTGAGGTGAGCAAGGACCGTCAGACGCTCCGGCGTATCCTCTCCGGCTTTCCCGCCTCGAAGCCCAACTCCCGCTTCGTCCCCTCAGTTCCTCTCTTGGTCGAATCACCGATGTGCAGGTCGGTTCAGCGTCTCTCCCGGCAGACCCAACACAGTGCCTCCTTCGTTCGCTTGCCTCGAGAACCCGGCCGTTCCTCACACACAGCACTCCTTTCGTCCCCTTTTCTTTTCTCCTTCGAGTCGTGAGGTGAATCGATGTGCAGGTTCCGCTTTCTCTGCCGGTCGATTCACCACGGCCTTTTTCTTTTCTCTCTCGCCTCGACACGTGAGCTCCTTCGACACACGTCTGTCTCCGCGACTCCCTGACCAAAGGCTCCTCCCCTTCACGTCACTTCCTGTCTAGGCCACACCCCTCGCTCGAGGCCACTCCTCTCAGCCGACTGGGAGGGGCCTATTCCGGAATGAGGAAGGAATAATAGCGATCTCTCGTTTCACCACCATAGCACGATCACAAAAACAGTCTGTTACACCTCCCGACACACACATATCGTCCCTTATACCACACAACCTATCATCACATGAATTTAATGGGAGAACTGAGCTAATTCTATGTTTAGTATTCCCGTAACACTACCCCCACCTTTCTCCCGAGGCTCTCTGAGCCTCCATCTGGGGCAGCCCATGGCAATGGCCCTGTCTAATGTACAGCACAGATCTCCCATTTACTCTAACCCTCAACATGGGAAGCACTTAACTCCAAAAATCAGTGTCACAGTATGATTGGCACATCCCTATCCTAGTGTGTCAGGTCACCAATCTAACAAACAAATTTACACTTTATGCACAGTACTTAACATTCTAATTATGGGTTTGAACGGGAGGGCATTCAATTTTACTTTTAACCCCACATTTGCATAGGAGCAGAACATTCAAAGGTTCAAAGTTCTTTCACGTGTTCGCTCCTTCATGCCCCCTCCCAGCAATGATGTTCATTCACCCCTGAGGGTTTCCTCACTTCGTGGCCTTATTGGCCTCTCACCAGGTGAGTTCAGTCGGCCCAGTGGCCTAATCTCACAAAGAGTCCTTCGGCTCACTGAGCCCACAAAATGGCATAAATCTTCGGCCGCAACGGCCCACAAAAGCACTTTGGCCTCAATGGCCCACAAAAATGCTTCAGCCCATATGGCCTACTCACAAGCAGTCGCAGGCAACAAGCCCTGCATTGGACAGCAGATGACACAGCAGTGGTGGCATGGTGATATCGATGGTAAACAAATGCAGTTCGGAGGCGTTCTTGAGGACGCAAATGGGTGTGATGATCTTAGACTAGGGGAGATGGATTGTACCCTTAACCTTCCTTGCCTGACTTGTTTTGGTTAGGTTCTCCCCCTTTTTTTTCTTTCTCGTTTTTTTTTTTCTATAACAGACAGGATGGTGTGTTTCTGACTCAACTGTTATCTTCGTGGATGCGTGCTCATGACATACTGGTGGCCTCTCTGGCACTTGGAGACGGTGACCTAGCCTGGCCCTTGCCAACAATTTCTCCCATCAACACGACTCATACCAGGTGTCA
The DNA here is from genome assembly GCF_056783735.1 of Eptatretus burgeri. Lineage (NCBI taxonomy): Eukaryota > Metazoa > Chordata > Myxini > Myxiniformes > Myxinidae > Eptatretus > Eptatretus burgeri. Next base: position 31,945,901 of record NC_140972.1, on the reverse strand, counting down.
CACATGAATGGTGCGGAGGAGAGTCCATCGAACCTAACCATTTACTTTTAGTTCTGGACAATGCTATGGCTGGAATGATCCTAATGACCCATTTTTCCCGACCTGGCACACTGTTCCATTCTATTAAACCTGGGCAAGGCCCTTCTTTGTCTTTTTCCATTTGGTGGTACCAGGCATAACTCGCTGGCTGAGGAGAGTGACTACTACTAGGCCTCTTTGCCTGCTTCCAATCGGGGGTGGAGGACACCCAGCGACGTCGGGGTTCACCTGAGCGTGCTTCTGGAGCTCCTAACGAAGGGGTGGCTCTCTCTAGCCCCCATACTGTGCCCTCATAGCACCTATACTGTGCTCTCATAGCACCCATACCAAGTGCTCTCATAGCACCGACACTGTGCTCCCATAGCACTGAACCTACCGTGCTCTCCTGGCACCTCTGACAGCCTTCACCTGCCAGGAACCCCCAAAGCCCTGCTGCCCTGCTTCCCGACTCACCAACTTCCCATACCATGTCACACTACCAACCTGTATCCCCATACCTTGGCCTGCACCTACCCCTCGCAGTCCGCCTGCACAATGGAACAGCAGCCAGAATCCATGACGAATCCTCTAAGTCCCCCTAACCTACACCAACCTGGTTAAGAGACTCCTACCGACAGGGTACGTTGTTCGCACTCACTCTCCTGATCTGCACAATCACGCCATTCAGCCAAACTCTTTAGTCATTCATTCCACAGTGCCGCACACCCAGTACCATGAACCTCTGCATGGTTCTCACCAGGCATTTCAATCCTTCCTCAAACAAGCCACTCTTTGTCATCCACTTGTTTCAGGTGTGTTTAACGCTCTACCTGTAATGTCTCCACCACTTTTTTTAATAATCACCCAAATCCACTCATGCCACTCTTCTGCCTTCTGTCATCTCTCAATTTGCAATCGCTTTCGGTACAACTCTCAATCAAGATTTTCACATCCCCATAAGCCTACTTCTTGGGCTCATTGGAAGGGGGGTGAGGGAACGAATCCCTCATTACCCATTACATGACCCCGCCGCCTTTCCGCCAAGGCTCAAAGGGGTCACGCCTCAATGGGGGCCGTGATCTACCCCCTCCTTTTCTCCAGGGTTTGCGGAAGTCAGGCAAACCCCTATCGGTGGAATGACCTCCCCCTCTTCTCCAGGGTTCACGGAAGTCAGGTAAACCTCAATCGGTGGAATGACCTCCCCCTCTTCTGCAGGGTTCACGGAAATCAGGTATACCCCAATAGGTGGAACGGCCTCCCCCTCTTCTCCAGGGTTCACGGAAATCAGGTATACCCCAATAGGTGGAACGGCCTCCCCCTCTTCTCCAGGGTTCACGGAAATCAGGTATACCCCAATAGGTGTAACGGCCTCCCCCTCTTCTCCAGGGTTCATGGAAATCAGGTATACCCCAATCTGTGGAATGACCTCCCCCTCTTCTCCAGGGTTCGCGGAAGTCAGGCAAACCCCAATCGGTGGAATGGCCTCCTCCTCTCCTCCAGGGTTCACAGAAGTCAGGTAAACCTCAATCAGTGGAATGGCCTCCTCCTCTTCTCCACAACTCTCTCAAGACAGATAACCCCCACTCAGCTAGCCAAACCACTCGTGTGCTCAGAAGGGTCCGAAGACCAAATGACACACGCCAGTGCCGCCTGCCACTCATCTGCACTCCACTCCAAAGTTCCTGTGAGGCTGATAGAGAAATCAAAATACAATTTCTAAATTGGATTTCTAAAATCCAATTTAACACTGCTCCTGGATGCAGCACCTCTAACTATGTAAGAACCCATGCAGAGCTGTCCATTATGGTTTCCGTCCCCTGGCTCAAGTTCTGTTTTGGTGGCATTTCTATTTCCCCTTGCACCTCAAACCTATTTCCTATGTCACCACTCATTCCATGCTCAGGACTCCCACACACAGCAGGCTGCACACATTCCAATGTTACGTGTTGACATTCCACACCTTCAACCTTGCCTGTGTACTGACCAACTGCCTCGCACTCCAGGGCTACATTCTCGACCGCCAGGTGAGTACTCACACTTCGGCCTCGGCAACACATACCGGTGCTGTAGTCTGGACTGTGGGCTCACAGCATTCATTCACAGGCACTCCACACACACCTTCAGGGGTCACGCATACGTGCACCCCATCGGACAGAGTCTCTTCTTTAACATAAAATTCACTTTCTACCTTAAGCTCACCGTCCGCACCATGTATGCATGTACCCACGTACCCGCTTCGTTCCAGAGTCACCTCTGTCCGGTCGCTTCTCTCCAGCAGGTTACTCATCATTGGTTCGCCACTCTCCTCTGGGGCTGTCAGCTCCACACGCTGGACCTGCTCAAAATGCCTCACTCGTCAACAACCCCGCATGCTCCCTCAATGTCTCAATCACCAGGGTTTGCTCTAAGTGTGGTGTCATCCGACGAGTGATGTCAATCAAGTTCCGCACCACCAACATGACTCCCTGTGGTGATGTCACACATCCCATATTATTGTCCTGTTCTACTTCGTGGCTCCATTTTCTTTTCCATTCGAGTCGTTCTTCCTCTCTGAGCCTTTTGAGTTGCTCGTTATCTTTCCGGAGTTTTTCCATTTCCATGGACTCCAGCTTTGCTCTCTCCTGGAGTTGGTTAATTTCAAACTCATATTGTTTTTGTTTTCTACCCCACCGTCTCTCATGTTCTTCATTCTCCAATCTCGTCGCTTCTTTCAATTGGCATATTTCCTTTTCCTGTTTCATTCGTCGTTCTTTCACGATCTCCGCATACTTCAACCTTGCTTTCTCCTTTAGTTGTTCTTGTCCTTCTTTTTCTTTCCTCCTCCACTGTCTCTCTTGTTCCTCATTCTCCAATCTGAGTTTCCTTCAATTGGCCGAGCTCCTTTTCATTCGTCGTTCTTTCATTATCTCCACGTACTTCAACCTTGCTTTCTCCTTCAGTTGTTCTTGTCTTTCTTTTTGTTTCATTCCTTGTTCTTTTTGTTTCTTATCCCACTGTCTCTCTTGTTCTTCCTTCTCCAATCTCATCGTTTCCTTCAATTGGTTGATCTCTCCTTCCTACTTCATTCTTTGTTCTTTTTGTTTTCTATCCAACTGTCTCTCATGTTCTTCCTTCTCCAATCTCATCACTTCCTTCAATTTGTTGATCTCCCTTTCCTGCTTCATTCCTTGTTCCTTTTGTTTCTTTTCCCACTGTCTCTCATGTTCTTCCTTCTCCAATGTCATCATTTCCTTCATTTTGTTGATCTCGTTTTCCTGTTTCATTCCTTGTTCTTTTTGTTTCTCATCCCACTGTCTCTCATGTTCTTCCTTCTCCAATCTCATTGATTCCTTCAATTGGCTGATTTCCCTTTCCTGCTTCATTCCTTGTTCTTTCACTATCTCCTCGTACTCCATCCTTGCTTTTTCTTTCAATTGGTCAACCTCCAATTCATACTCTTTTTGTTTCTCATCCCACTGTCTCTCATGTTCTTCCTTCTCCAATCTCATTGTTTCCTTCAGTTGGCTGATTTCCTTCTCCTGCTTTATTCCTTGTTCTTTCAGTACTCTTTCTTGCATCTCATTCTTTAGTCTTGCTTTGGCTTCCAGCTGTTCGATCTGTACAGTGTGGTTTCTTAACGTTTCATTATCTGCTGTCGTTCTTTCTTCCTCCAACATTCTCATCTCGTTTTGTAATTCGATCTCTTTGATTTGGTATTTCTGTAACTCAGAAGCTTTGTTTTCCAATTCCTTTCTCATCTCGAAACACTCCAACCTTGCTTTGGCTTCCAACTGTTTGATTTGCTCAGTGTGGTCCCTTAACGTTTCATTCTCCGTTCACGCTCTTTGCTCTCTCAAGATCCTCAGCTCGTCTTGTAATCCCGTCTTTGTCTTGATGTTCCTGTAACTCAGAAGCTTTTTTCCATAATTCCTCTCTCACTTTGCATGCTTCCTCACTCATTTCACCCATTCTCTTGCTCATCTCCACCTCCCTTTCCAATGCTTCCATCCTCAATTCGTCCCTTTTCTTACTGTATTCCTTTAGTTTTTTCTGCCATTCCTTTCCCATTCTTATCTCCCCTTCCAGGGTTTCTCTTTTAAACTAGCCTGCCCTTACCTCTCGCTTCAGCAGTTGCAATTCCCCATCTTGTTTGCGTTTTTCCTTTTCGAGCTTTGTTTTCCTTTCTCCTTCCTCCCTCATTTCTTCCTATAGTTCTTCGAACTGTTTTGACTTTTCCAAACATTCTTCCTTCCCTTGCTCCAGATGTTCCTCTCCTTTTTTTATCTTCTGTTCTGGGATTTCTCTTTTCCGAATGCCTTCTTCTACCTCTCGCTTCAGTAGTTTCAATTCCACATCGTGCTCCCGTTTTCCGTTTCCAGCTTCGTTTTCCATTCTCCTTCTAAGTTCTCTCTATCCTGAGAATTACTAATTTGCTCTTCTTCTATTCTTTCATTCAGTTTGCTCTTCGCATATTCCAACTGACGGGCATAAAACACTACCAAATTCTTTTTTCCACAGTTTGTTGACCCTGTTGGCTAAGTTATGTTTTTGCCACCGAATTCGTTCCAGTAAATCGTCCAATCGCTGTGTCCCACCGTACACGTAATTTTGCTGAAGCTCGTCTGCGTGCCGTTGTGACTTGTCCACTCCACTTTGCACCTCTTCGATATTGTCTTCATAACGCTTCACCTTTTCAAAGACATCCCCCAATTGTGCCTGAAGCTTGCCAATGTTTGCGTAGTCATCGTGCCACGCCTGCCATGGCACATGCCGTGACCACGTGGTCTGAATTGGTGGGCGGAAGCGTTTCCTTCGTGCCTTGTGGCTCATTGCGCTATAATTAGCCCACTCCCGCTCCGTGTCGCGCCGAGATGGAGCCGCGCCGCCATTTTGCGACTCCATTTTCTTTATAATTTGCAAATTTTTTCCTCCGATCCGGTCAAGCATAAAATCACTACCAATTGTTAACACAATCGGTGTTCTACAAATTTACGGAGGTGGAAGCGGAGAGTTCGTCATCCCACTCCTGACGACCAGTTGTTGCGCATCCGGGGTGGCGGGAATCTGACCCGGTCCCTGGTGCCACCCTCGCCACCACCGTCTCGGGGGAGTCTATAACGCCGGCCGGCTCGGCACAGGCCTCGGGTCACGCGTCTTTAATCGCGATACCAACGTAACCCTGTACCTTACCAGTTGGGGAGATAGAACCCCTAGTTACAGACTGGCTTTGTCAGTGACCGAGCAATCTACCAGTCTGTAACCATTTTGGTCTTGTATATCAATCGAACGGATCGTTCCTCGACGCGACACGCATTAATCCATAGCGGCAACTTCATCAGAATTAACCAGATTTATTGGGGACATCAGGGATCACAACACAAGTAATAACTCGACAGTGGTTTTATTAACAATCAACCCGTTCTTAACTAGGGAACCACGGCTAAAAAGTTTCGAGGGGATTACAACGAAATATGCCTTATACGACACGTGCAAACAAACATGCATGCAGGACAAGACCGAGTACTTGGTGATGGCTCATGGACGAGAGGACTGTGTCCCAAAAGCACGAAGGTCACTCGTAAAAACCAGCAGGTTTCCACGGGTTCGAACTCCCGCTCGAACGTGCCGCGCAGCAAGAAATGGCGGCGCAGCACTCCAGCTCCCGCCCAAGTCACCGCGTGCGCGGTTCTCCTCAGCGCGCTCCGGCTCCGCGCCATGTCGACGATGCGAGATCGCCAATCTCTCTCCAGGGTTCAGCACACGAATCCCGGCCTGGCCTGTTCTCCATACAAGGTCCCAGTCGAGGTCCGAGTTCCGCAGGCGGATCACGTGTCGAGCCGTGAGGTGAGCAAGGACCGTCAGACGCTCCGGCGTATCCTCTCCGGCCTTCCCGCCTCGAAGTCCGACTCCCGCTTCGTCACCTCAGTTCCTCTCTCGGTCGAATCACCGACGTGCAGGTCGGTTCAGCGTCTCTCCCGGCAGACCCAACACGGTACCTCCTTCGTTCGCTCGTTTCGAAGCGACTCCGAGCACGCCTCGAGAACCCGGCCGTTCCTCACACACAGCACTCCTTTCGTCCCCTTTTCTTTTCTCCTTCGAGTCGTGAGGTGAATCGATGTGCAGTTCCGCTTTCTCTGCCGGTCGATTCACCACTGCCTTTTTCTTTTCTCTCTCGCCTCAACACGCGAGCTCCTTTGACACACGTCTGTCTCGGCGACTCCCTGACCAAAGGCTCCTCCCCCACGTCACTTCCTGTCCAGGCCACACCCCTCGCTCTCGGCCACTCCTCTCAGCCGACTGGGAGGAGCCTATTCCGGAATGAGGAAGGAATAATAGCGATCTCTCGTTTCACCACCAAAGCACGAACACAAAACAGTCTGTTACACCTCCCGACACACACACATATCGTCCCTTATACCACACAACCTATCTATACATGAATTTAATGGGGGAACTGAGCTAATTCTATGTTTAGTATTCCCGTAAGGGCCATTTCCGTAACAATATATATATATATATAAATATATATATATATATATATATATATATATATATATATATATATATATATATATATATATATATATATATATATATATATATATATATAGTGTGTGTGTGTGTGTGTGTGTGTGTGCGTGCGTGCATGCGTGCGTGCGTGCGTGCGTGCGTGTGTGTATGTGTATGTGTGTATGTGTGTTATAAAGCACGAGTGCCTGTCCGTTCATGCGTCTGTCTGTCCGTTCCCGAACTACACCCTCAGTTTTGAGGCGAGCCGAATCAAACCTGCGTAACATTTGGGGTCCCAGCGGATGTCCTAAGGTGGGTGGGAGGTTTCATAAATACCTCGATACAATCATGATTTTGACTTTCGATCTGTACAAAGCTACTCTAAATCCGGAAATAAACACAATCACGAGTTTGACAGAAACATTCGCTGGTTCGGGTCAGGGTACTTCACACAATGGCTGATTATTGTCAGATACTATGGGATACTTGACGCCAAAACCTGAACACCGATGGGACAGCGAGCTACAATCGCCTCAGCAATGAAAGGATGGGATGCTTCACAATGCGGCGCCTCCTCTTGAAAGCCATTTTGGGTGGTGTAAATCGGTTTGCGTCAGGTATCAGACCAAAGACCCCACAGAGAGCTGCTGGGTCATGGATGCGTTATACTTTATCATTGCTGTTCAAAATGAATAGTGATTAATTCCACACAAATATTTTTGAGGCAGTGTGGAAAGAGATCAGATAAGTGTGGCAAACCTGACCTTGCATATTTCTGATTTGAGCTATAATTTTATGGCAGTTTCAACTACGACTTAATTAACGGATCCAAGGATAGAAATGCCCCACAAGAGTGGTGAGAAATTTGGTGCCATTATTGTGACGTCACTGGTACCCAGAGTGCCGTAAAAAGTGACGGCACTTCCCGCAAGCTCAGTGGCTGTTTGTCTCATCCTACAGTCCTGTGTTGTGTCTCATATATTCGTATGTATGTCCGTGTGTGTCAGATTTGTGTTTGTGGCAGCTCCACTAGGAGTCTTAGATCCTGCAAGTAAATAGTAATAAAAAAACACACAGAAAAATCGTGCTGGTCAGGTTTGACATCCTGTTGAGGATGATTTGGGCAGGATTTTATCATTTATTTCAGGGTGACTGCGATCACGAACTTAACCTTCATTTTTTGCATGTGGTGTTCTAACACCTGTGGGCTCCATTCTAACCTAACAGATATCACTCTCTCAATTAGTACACGCAACACCACAAACATGCTTCTTCTTTCCTGTCATCACACCTCCCACTCTTCCGAACCCCTCAAATCTTGTACCTCCCGTGCCTGCTCCCTTCTTCACCATACCACTACCAATTCTCATCCTTCCCCGCTCCCCACCTCTCCCATCGCCTTCCTGCCCCTTGGTCATGCCTGCTCTCATCATCTCCCCTCCTTCTCAAAGCTTCCCTCTCACCCCTGCCTCTCAAAGCAACCTTCACACTCATCCCCCTCCAAGCTTCCCTCTCACCATTCTCACTCCAATCTCCCTCCTCGCTCCCCCTTCTCAACGTTGCCCCCCTCCAATCCACAAAGCTGCCTCCTTCCCCTGCCCTCTCTCTTCCATCTCATCATTTCACCTTCTCCAATCTTCAACTGCCTTCCGCCCACTTTCTTATTACTCCCACTATACCTCAACCCATCACCTCCGAGCCTTTTCTCCTCCTCATCCGGCCCTCTCCCCAAGCTCTTCTGCAATCCCCCACACTCTTTCAACAATTCTCCTTACCTCCCCCCCCAACTCCCTCATCCTACCCTCCCCCTCCCCTGCACCCAAAGCCTCCTCCCTCCCTCTTCCTTAACAGTGTGGACCTCAAACATCTGGAGCATTCACTCAAACCTGACAGATCTTTCCATACAGGTTGCCACTGACAAACGAGACCAAATCTGCCTAACATAAACTTTCCTCCTTCAAGACGTCTCCGACTCCCTAGTATCTCTCCCTGGTGCTCCCTCCTCCGGTATGACAGACCTGAGCCTCGTCCTAGCAGCGGAGTTGCTCGCTTCATCAAAGATTCTATTCCTCACTCTCCATGCAGTGCCCTCACTCCCCCACACCCCCAGGAATACCTCTGGCTCCGGCTTCCCCTCCACTCCCACCTCATGTTTATACATGTGTTGTACCGTCCACCAAACAGTGATGTCTCCATTTACATCTCGCTGTCTGAAAACATGGACAAACTTCTATCCTCTAATCCCAACTGTCTCTTCCTCATATATATGTGGTGACTTCAATTGTCTTCACACTAGTTGACTGGATGTGGGTAACTCTCTCACCTGCGACGGAACTTCAGCAAGAGTTCTGTGATTCAATGGGACTGACTCAATCTGTCAAGTTCCTGACTCGAATCTCAACCAATGGTACGCCATCTCTTTTGGATCTGATTTTGACAAATTTCCCTGGAAATATCTGCTGTTCTTCCTCTGGTCCAATTACCTCATCTGATCACATGCTTGTCAAAGTAGATATCTCTTTGGCTGTTCTCCTGGCAGGGACTTGAAGCAGCCATCAAACTTCTAGACTGATCTGCCATCTCTACTTTCTTTGACAACAACTCGTCCTGGGAATTCTTTCAAAATAATTTGCTCTTTCTCATGCACAGATTTATCCCATCTTGTCCAGTTGTCCTACCCTTCCTCCTGCCATTGGTGCACTGAAGCTTGTGGCGAGGCAGTTGGCCTGAAACAACTTGCCTTAACCTCATGGAAAGGAAATCCAACTGAAGGCAATCTCATTTACTTCCACAAAGCTCGGAACAGGTGTGTGTCTCTCCTCAGGAGAGCCAGAAAACAATATCTTTCTCATCTCAAGTCTGAACTCGCAAACCTGTCTCCCTCCTCCAAATCCTGGTGGAATCTAGTGAAGTCTGTTTCTGGTGTATGTTACCGTTCCATCCCCTCCCTTACCTCAAATGGCTGCACAGCTGGCACTGCACGTGAAAAGGTAGATTGCCTAAACTCCGTGTTTTCTTCAAAATCTTGTGTCCCAAACCCATTCCTTTCTGCACCCCCCTCACCAGTCACACCCAGTTATTCATGGACTCCCTGTCCTTTTCTCCTGACAAGGTGGAGAGATTGCTTTCAAACCTCGACTAGGATTCTGCAACCGGTTCAGACGGTATCAGCCCACGTGTCCTAAAAACCTGCTCTGCTGCTCTTGCTCACCCTCTCTCTGTTCTATTCGCCCTCTCATTTTCTCAAGGTCATCTGCCATCTGCTTGGAAATCAGCAAACATTACCGCTCTGCATAAAAATGGTGCAAAAACAGATCCCTGCAATGACAGACCAATCAGCATTCTCCAAGTCATCCACAAGGTTGTGGAATCCATCATTGTTTCAGACATTAAATCCTTTCTCTTCTCCATTGGCTTTATTTCCGATCATCAATTTGGATTCAGAGCAGGTCACTCTACCCTGGACATGCTGCTTCTGCTCTCGTTGCAATGGATGGAGGTTCTCAATGTCAGACATTAAATCAGAGCATTCTCCCGAGATATATCACGTGCTTTTGGTACAGTGTGGCACCCTGCTATGCTCACAAATCTCTCTTCCTATGGTATGCAAGGACATCTCCACTGATGGCTCACAGACTTCCTCTCCTGTCGCAGCCAACATGTGGCTCAAAATGGAGTTCTCTCATCCTCTCTTCCTGTCTAAGCTGGTGTTCCTCAAAGCAGTGTTAAGGGCCCAGTGCTTTTTCAGGTTTTCATCAATGATCTCTCCAAATCTGGAAAATCCTCTTTATCCCTTTGCTGATGAATCCGCTCTCTGTGGTACCATCTGTCATCCCTCAGATCAGTGAGCAGCAGCTTCTTCACTCTCTGCAGTTTTGGATAAAATAACAAGCTGGTCCAACACGTGGAACAAGTCTTTCAATCCTGACAAATCTTAGACTCTCACTGTGTCTCTCCGAAAGGACTGTCTGGAACCCCCCCACCCCCCCCCCCATGTCTACTTTCTCAACAATCCTCTTGAAGAAGACCTTTAATTCAAGCTTCTGGGTCTCACTATCTGTCATGATATTTCCTGGGAAAGCCACATTTCCAACCTAGCCTTCAAAGCCAGTCGCCGACTGGGCATCCTCCATCGTGCAAAATCCTTCCTTGGCACACCTGAGCTCCTGACCACGTACAAAGCTTTCGTCCACAGCCTGATGGAGTACTGCTCTCCCCTCGAGGCTGGTGCTCCTGCTTCCCACCTTTCTTCGCTTTGTTCTGTGGAAACCAAGGCATTTAGGATCATTGGTATCTCCGCGATGAGGCTGAGTCTTTGGGTCTCACTCTCTCACTGTAGGCAGGTCGGTGTTCTTTCTGTCTTCTACCGTCACCTCTCTGGCCTCACCCCCCCCCCACTTTGTCTGTGATACCCGCCCCCCATATATCCGCACCCCCCCCCCCATATATCCGCAGGGCGCTCAAGGTCCGCCAACAACCCCCTTCTGGTAAAACTACCAAAATCATGAATCACTGCTCACCTTCACTCTTTCATTCCTCTTTTTTCCTGCATTTGTAATAAACTCCCTCATTCTCTTCATTCCTATTCTTCCGTTCAGGTCTTCAAAACAGCTGTTCACCACCACCTCTTATCTTCCCCCATCCAAAACCACGATCTTTTCTACCCCCGTTAATCCACCCCAAACCCACCTCTTTCAAATTCCCTACTTTCCTTTCTGAAAGTCCCTGTGGGGTCCATCTTGTATACCCCGTGTACCCCGCCCCATCCCTCTCCCTTCCACAGATCTCCTCATGTCTCTGTTAAACACTGTTTTGTCTTTCCTTCTGCCGCCCCTCTTGTCTCCTACTCCCCATATTGTACGTTTTGTGTGTTAGCTCTCATACGAGCCTCGGCAATGCATACCAAAAAAAAAGACCGTGGGATCTTTAATCTCCACCAGGTAATGCTCGTGGAAGGGTCACCCAGCTTCATGTCCATGCAAGAGACGGTGCACTTTGTGATGCTGTGACGCAACACCCTGACTACAAAGCAGATATCAGATAGTTTATAGTCAGGTTGGGAATCAAACACAGAATAAACAGTCTAAGGACAAGTGCACTCGGTCTGCAACATCACATCGAACTGATGTGATGGCAGTTAGAAATCACATTTTCTCTGTTCATTAACATATGCTTCCTTCTACAGCTGTCTGTCTTGGTGACCACATTCACTCAATTTCTCCATTGCTAATACACTCTGATGAATGTTAGTCGTCACAGAGAATCCCAACAACATGACTGTCTTTCCTAACGTGCCATTTGCCTGTGTTGGTGCACATACTTATTGCTGTTCCAAATTCCTGCAAGATCGTTTGCATCTGTGTTGCTCCGACGGTTTTGTTGTGCCATCGGAATCACCCGTCACAGCACATAATCAACCTAATCTGCATCTCCAGGTCAGTGCGATGTCGTTGGCTAAAAAACAGTGAACATGAAATTTGCGTTCATTCCTGGGGGTATACAATATTGCGTCACAAAAATCGTGCATAATCGTTAAAGTTTCCGTGTTGCGTTAAATTGAACAACTCGCTGAAACAACCAACTTGTAGCAAATATATTTAAAGGACGGAACGGCAAGAAGCACAGACTGTAGCTTGGCAGGTTGTAACAGTGGACACGCAGAAGCAAAGGCTATCCAGAGGAAGGTTGTTATGAGCTCCAGTTAGCGAGAGATTCTTTCCCCCGAAGACGAGGCGGCCATAATGGCAAACCGCTCAAGCTGATTCCAATGGAAAGAAAGCCATCTTCCCTCCACACCCACTCCATTGGCTGCGCAAGCCTGTAGGGATGCGAAAGTGGGTTCGTGCCGAGCGGCATGGCATGTCACCTAATCCATCTTGATTATGGAGGCTACCTGCAGGCCACGCCAGGCCCTCGCGTGGCCCTGGGTGTCGAGATGCTCCGAGTGATACCCACTGCGAGGCCCCAACTAGAAGAGCTAAAGCTCGCTCTCGCGGAGAGCAATTCCACTTGTCCCCTGGGAGCGAGCTTGACGTATATTATCAGTCCCATCTGTTTGTCCGCAGTGTCCCAGCGTCTCCCTGCGCGCATCGTTTGTACAGAAAGCATTGCTTCTAATAACTGCCTATTTGCACCGACTAATGTGTCAATTTGTTATGAAACACAGGACCGAGAATTGCTAATGTGCTCATTAGCCCAAGTTATATGTACTAATAACGCTTACAGCTCGGTCACGCTTGTCTGTATTACGTTCGTACAGACTTATATGAACGGAACAGGAGGAATATATATGCGATTACTGTCCCCCTCGTGCTCCGACAATGTGTTTAACTGATCCTTTGTGCTGCGTTACCACCGCAATCATTTGTTCACGTTTGATCTGTTTAACCTCGTGGCACGCAATGGTCGGCTGCACGCTTTGTCGGTGCTTTACTCACAACAGATCGGCGACGTCTCGATATGCTTCAACATCGTGACCATAGATATCGGAGGCACGATACGCCGCCGTTTGTCCTGCAGGGTCTAAGGCCCATCGAGGAGCCTGTACATCAATCACACGTCGGACAAGGACGTCAGCAGACATCGGTGCACTTTTACCTGAGTTACAAGGACATAAGGAGACGATGGGCAAATCGACACAGCATATGGGATTTGAACATTGCAGCTCAGCATCATTTGAATGAGCTAAAGTGTTCAGGCCGGGAAGGCCGAATCGGTGAAGTGCAGCTCAGATGTCTTTCGACATCCATTATTTTGAAGTGACCACCCCGTCTTCCGCTGCTCGGCTAATTATTACACTTGTTGGACTTGTGTCGAAATCATCCTCTTTGTGAAACCACCTTTCTTTTATAATCAGCTATTTTGGTACCTAATCGGACAGCCTCTCCGGTTCGACGATCTGTGCATTTGTCGTAGCCCAAAGGTCAAAGTGTGACTCCTTCGTCCTAAGTGAGGATTATCGGTTGGGATGTAACGTTAGTCCTTGCGTAATGTCTTTCCAAGATTTTTTCCATAACTTCTCTTCATTGCGAGTCAAAGATGCCTTACCGATTGACTTTCTACTTCCACCACTGAAGGTTATGTTTTCACCCCTGTCTGTCTGTCTGTCTGTCTGTCTGCAAGCAGCATATCTCAAAAAGTAATGGATGGATTTGGACAAAACTTGGTGGGCAGGTTGGGTGTGTGATGAGGACAAATTGATTAGATTTTGGCATAGACCCGGATCCAGATCCGGATATGAGAAAAACAAAATTAATTTTGAAGTATCTCTTCACCATTGAGAGATCGGGCCAAAAACGATATTTAGCATGATATACCAAAACATTGCAGACTGATTCGGACAAAACTTGGTGGACATGTTGGATGTGTGACTTGGATGAAGCGATTGAATTTTCGTGAAGATTCAGATCTGGATCCTACTTATCAGTGGGCGACAAAGCGTAAATTGTCCAACCTGGCGGAGGTATGGGCTCCACCGCGAGCCGTTCTAGTTTTGTTTTGTTTTTTTGAAACAACAGTGCAACAGAAAACAGATCCTGGCTGTAGTAATTTGTGCTTTAGAAGGACTATTTAATGAATTTTGAAGTCTTATGAGGAGATGAGAGGTTGTGTGATATATTATAAACAAAATAAACTAGAATGGCACTGTGTAGAGCACATAGCTCCACCATGCAATGCCTGATCCACGAGAACCTATCTGACGCAATCCATTTTTGAAATATCGTACTTCATGTCGTTTTCGGCCCGATCTCTCAACGGTAAAAAATCACGTAGAAAAATAAAAATAAATAATTCTCATATCCACATCCGGATTCGGTAACTTCACCAAAATCGAATCAATTCTTCCTTATCACTCCCAATGTGTCCACCAAGTTTCGTTCGAATCCGTCCACAACTTTTTGAGATATCGTGCTACATATCGTTTTCGCCCTATCTCTCAATGGTGAACAATCACTTAAAAAATTATCAGATCCGGATTCGGATCTTCCTCCAAAGTTGAATCAATTGTTCCAGGTCACACACCCAACGTGTCCACCAAGTTTGGTCCGAATCCGTCCACAACTTTTTGAGATATCGTGCAACATATCGATTTTGACCCGATCTCTCAATGGTGAAGAATCACTTGAAAAATTATTTTAGTCGGATCCGGATGAGGATCTTCACCGAATTCTAATCAGTTCATCCTTGTCACACACCCAACCTGTCCACAAAATTCCATCTGGATCCGTCCAAAACCTTTTGAGATATCTTGCAAACAAACAAACAAACAACCAAACAAACCAATGAAATTGCTCCTTGAGCAAGGAATTTCTGGAATAACTTTGTCATATCTCCATGATCTCTGAAAAAACAAAAACCTGGAAATCAATTTGGTTCTTATAGTGCTACTGTTTAATGAGTTATAGCACTTCATTTGGTCATGATCATAACTTGGAAGTCAATCGGACTTGAAATGCCGTTTTTATTGCAATTTGAAATTTTTGACCCGATCCCCCCTGACATTCGACCCCCGACCGCTAAGAAGGGTGTTGGTATGACACCCCAATGAGACATATTATATGGTTGGATGCAGAATTGGAAGATGCACATTTTTGATTTGGTTTGAAGTCGATATGACCATTTTCGTGGACGTCATTGCGAAAATAAGAATTTCGGTTTTTTCAGTGACCTTGACCTTGACCTTTGACCGAGATTCACCAAAAACGACAAGTGTCTAAGTTGGACCATGGCCGACGTCTGTACCCAGTTTGGTCATGATCGCTGAAACGGTGTGGCTGCTACAGGGTAAACAAACACACAAAGAAACAGACAGATACACAGAATGACACACACAACCGACAAACATAATTGCCAAGATCCGAACGATTCCGGCAATTAATAAAGACAAACAGACAGACAGAGAGGGGTGAAAACAACCTCCTTCACCATCAGTGGCAGAGGTAATAAAGACCTGAAAACATCAGGGGAACCCTTGGAGGATTGAGACAAGCGGTGTAATGGGACATCCCTTCCAGGAACTCTTTTTGGCTTCATTTTACATCCTCCTTGACACTCGCAGATACCACATGCTATATGTTTGTGAAGTACAACATGCTATCTTTTGATGAAATCAATCAGGGAAGTGACGGGAGGCACACCTAGTGATAGTAAACCTGCCATCACGTTGGCATTTCATATAACTAGCCAATAATCACTGTTAGAAAAGATGTTCCTCCAATGCACGTGGCCCAATAAACCCAGGGATTCCTCAACAGGGTAGAAGGATCTCCATTCACCGAGTCCACGGCCTGGAGGATGGATTTGAAACCTATTACCTCCACAATTGAACTTCTCGGGTGTGGCTGTTTATTTGTTTCGATAAAATATTTGGAAACACTATTTAAATAACAATGTTTCCAAAACTATTATTAATAAGTCATATATTTAATAACAGAGATGGGACCTATACAAACTTGTGCAATCATCTATCATAATCCAGCGTTGCTGTTCCAATAACCGCATGCTCCTCACAAGGTGTACTTTACGTTCGTGCGGGAAGAACACACAGAGGGAAGAGTGCACAAAAGGCGAGACAAATTTGTGTGTTTGTGATCACTGGCAGACGTAATGTACACACGAAGCATGCTCATTTGTCATGGACCAAGTGAGGAAACTTGCTGCGAACGGGAATCACTCCGAAGGTTCTCATCGGTACGCGCTCCAGACAAATGTCCCTCACACCTGATCTTCGGGGTGCCCTTGAGAAGGCTTGAATGCTCTTCATTAGCGCTCAACTACCTCTTTATGATGATACTCAATTTGTGAAGGTGGCTATGGGTCACCAAAATGAATGTGATGCTTCAAACATTTTTATCCTCCATCTGTCCTCCTTATAGTCTTTTTTTTTTTGTTTTTTTTGGTGTATTATTTATTTTTCCTTTGTTAATTCTTCTTCAAATTACCTTACCTCCTCTTATTTCTTTTCTCTTCAATCAAAGCTGATAAAGTTACACCTGGTGGGGAACTCAATGAACAGTGAAGCATTTTTCTTGGCCACGGTGCCTTGGCATTCTGACATTCTCCACCCGGAGGACCATGACTGGAGACACTTGGTTCACCAATTGGGCAGGCTGCATTCACGAGGTATTTCAGGAGGAGGTAGACCGAGGCTGACTGCCAGCTTTGTACCGCCTTCCAGAGCCTGACGGTCCTGCAGTGTGGAGTGTTGACTCCTCTGGCATTGTAGCATCGTACCACAGAACAACCACCTGCTCAGAACAGTTCCACCTCATCTAACACAACCATTATTATTGCTGCAAGACAAAGTCACATCTATCTGTCATATGAGACTATATTGGGGTGACTGATCTTCAGGAGAAGGCTTATACCGAGTGTGCTGTAACCAAATTTGAATGTAAAATGTATATTTATACTCCACCCAAGTGTTGCAGTGTGATCTTGAGCAACAAAAGAGTGATCTGGAACAGCAACAGATGCAATTCGAGCAGCAACAGATGCAATGACAATTGAAAGTTATGCAGCAACAGATACATCTTGAACGGCTGAAGCGGGAGGGAGAGGCTGCCATGGTGAGGGCCCGTTTGGAAGCAATGTCTGATGCTCTGAGTTGAGGTTGATTTGACAACATTTCGTCATCTGGATCACATACACCTGCAGAGAATGTGGAAATGCTGTTGTGCAGGAATGTCACGTCTTCGTCATCATACATTCTATCTGAAAGACAACACTGAAGGTATTCCACCGGATACCGGGGTACATGCTGACCCAGCTACGTCACTTGAACCATTGTCATTTCAGACAGACCCCCTTTCACCAGCCGTCAACGCTGCAGCACCAGCATCAATGGAGAACTCATCGACATCAAATGTGTCCAACAGGCAAGTTCTGTCTGTTCAGGATAGCACGATGCCAGCTCCTGGTCTATCGTACGAAACTCACCGGACACCAACGAATGCCTTATGCACAACCTTCGTGCAGTCATCCTTCTCCAATGCTACGTGTCACGGTTGCACATTTAACCCCACTGTGTTAACACCAGGTGGGGTTGACTCAGCCTGTCATCCTTCTGAGGTCAGTGCACTGGTATATGGGCAGAGCATCAGGGGCACAGCCACGCCCCAACATAATGATAGCTACCCAGCAGCCAAACTGCTGTATGCAAGAAGAAGCAAAAGTGTCAAGTAAAATTATATTGTTCTCACTGCAACAGCGCCCGTCATTGCTCAGTACTTCATTATGCCAGTTGTGCTACCCTCGATGGACTGGCAGGTAGGCAATTTATCAGGGGCTCTTTGAACCCTGAGAGAGTGTCGGATGAGCTTCAAAAGCATGGCGAGGAGTAAGACTTGGTGATTAACAGGTGTACGGGCATTTATGGCTGTAGTGGATCCAGAGGAATGTCTTGTTCTAAAATCTGCTTGTGAAGGCATTCATTGCTGGTAATCCTGAACTCTTTCTGAAAACTTATACTGTGTTGGATGACCAATCAAATCAGTCTCTGTGCCGCAACGTACTCTTTGACTACTTCAACGTGCCAAACAATTTGGTCCCTTATGAACACAAAACCTGCTCTGGAATTATGGCAGCCAGTGATCGGCATGTCAGGAATCTAGTCACCAAATCTTTCAATGATATCATACACCTGCAGCTCCCGGAGCTAACCGAGTGTAATGTTTTCCTTGTAATTCCTCCGAGAGCCCAACAATGGAGGCCGCAAGGCTCCACTCACAAATATGTCCGATCGCAGAAACGTTTCCCAAACCTGACCCAGAAGCATCCATCTTGCTGTTAATTGAACGAGATGCTCATCAGCTGTTAAGGTCAGAGAATCTGGGAATGGACCAACTAATGCTCCGTGGGCACAGTATATGGACCTTGGATGGATGATAATTGGTGATGTATATCTGGATGGTGTCCATAGCTCTGAGTGAGTGCAGGCCGATCGTACCCACATTCTCGACAATGGAAGACCATCAGTCTGCTTGCCATGTCATAATCGTGTCACCATCAAGGACATCATCCTGCCACATAGTCATGCACCTTCAGGAAAGCTCTTTCAGAGATCCTGCAACCACAGAGCCTACGACAATGTGGTCAGCAGTCTCGTCTTTCAGCGAACAAGGAATGATGACAGGTCACTCCATAGAAGACAACAATTTTCTCACGATCATGGAGGACGGATTCATCAGGAATGACAAAGGCAATTGGGTGGCCCCATTACCATTCAGAGATGATATAAAACTTGCAGAGAATTGAGCCCTTGCAATCAACCGCTTAAAGTCCCTTTGCAAGCTTCCAGATAAGAAACCAGCCCTTAAACAGCAGTACGTGGACTTCATGGGTAAACTCTTTCCTAAAGGACATACCTGAGCCTCTTGAACCAGGAAGAGAAGCAAAGCGACCGTGATGGTATCTTCCACATTTTGCTGTATTCCATCAATGCAAACCTGAAAACAATTGTGTGGTGTTTGACGACAATGCTATCTCTCATAATGTCTCAATAAATGAGGAACTACTTCCTTGTCCAGACCTCATCAATAATCTCCTTAGGGTATTAGTATGCTTCAGATAGGAACCCATCACCATCATGGCCGACAGAGCAAATTTTCCATTGTTTCTATGTGCATGAGGATCAGACTTTCTGCAATTTCTTTTGTTTAAGAACAATGACCCCAGAGTGGCCATCTCCGAATTTCGTATATTTCGGAACAGTCCCTGTCCCACCATTGCTGCCTATGGACTATGTAAAACTGCATCAAATGCTGAAGAAAAATACGACTGTGATGCAAGACGTCACATCAATAGGAACTTCTATGTCGATGATGGTTTGGTGAGCTTACCTACGCCTGTTGAAGCCATGGACCTTCTGGCTTGTCCCAAGCAATGTTGTTTACTGCGAATCTACATCCACACAATATCGTTTCCAACAGCATGGAAATGATGGCTCACTTTCCAGACAGCGAGCATGCTCAGGATTTACGTGACCTTGACGCTGACCCGATACCTGTTCAGCAGTTACTTGCAATGTCATGGGATTTGGAAACAGATACAATCATCTTCACTGTTCCTGACGTGGACAAGGCCTTCACGAAGCGTGGAGTTCTTTCCACAGTCAACAGCATTTATGACCCCTTCAGTTATCAGCACCTGTCATTGTTAAGGGAAACATGTTGCTGCATCAGATGACCTTACCCGACAATGCCAGAGCTGCGCTTGGATAGGATGAACCACTCCCCGAACATTTTCAAGAAACAATGTGACAACTGTGTGCCTCTTTCACCGCACTCACCACTGTGCACGTTCTGCACGTTTATTATCTCAATCCAATGTCTGAAAACTCATGCCATTCAGACATGTCAGAAATATTGACACCAGTGGTACTACTCGTCATGAAGACAACGCCTCTTCATGCACCACCAGGCAGTTTCGGTCATCCTACAGACATCTTCGACTATCAGTGGTGACGTGCACAGCATTTGGCAAATACTTTCTGGTCACAATGTCATAAAGCATGTCTTCCAACCCTGCATCTCCGTACGCAGTGGAAAGTCAAGAAATGGAACCTTTGTGTTGGTGATATCGCTCTGCTGAAGGTGGATGCTCACAAGAACAACTGGCCCTATGGACACCTGATTGAGACATTGCCCAGCACAGATGGTTGCGTTTGAAAAATGTGAATCCACACCATAAAGGATGGCAAACCCCATACCCACCTTCGACCCATAACTGAGGTCTTACTGCTTATGCCAACTGGGGTGGGGGAGGGGGGCGGGAGAGAGAATTCCTTCATTATGTTCTATTGATTGCAAATGTCACATTCTCATGTTGTTCTCCACAATGTCCCTTTCTGTTAGCCATAGTCCAGTCGATTAATTTAGTGACTGTATGTTGTACTACATAGTCAGTTTATTTCATTTTTGGCAAATATTCAACATTTTTCACAATGTTCAAGAGCAACTTGACAATGTTTTGAGCCAATGTAGCTCCCCCAGTTCTCGTTTCACGTAATTCTCTTAGCTAAATCAATTGATGTCGTGGTTTATATAAAACCAGGCGAGGAGTGTGATGTAACCATGTTTGGATGTAAAACGTATGTTATGTTCCACACATGTCTTACATCATGCATATTCATGCTCTCCCCATATCTTGCCTCGTGCATATTTATGCTCTGCCCATGTTTTGCATCATCTCCACTGCAAGAGAGCGAGTGGACTCTTCCCTGGTTTGGCAGGATGTGTGTTTTTTGTGGAAAATGCACGGTTTTTACCGCCGCACTTAGTGTGTTATAAATAAAGAAAAAGTGATTTAAACCTCTGCAAGTGTTGGTTAAACTGCCTGGAGCATTCTTCTTAATCAAGAATCTGGAAATGTAGGCCGTTTCAGGATAATGGTGACAAAACCTAGTTCGGAGGGTACAAATGATCAAGTGTCTTCACTCTGCCACCATCCTTTCAATCCAGCAAACTCACCAGAGGCAACAGCTTCGTTGGAGATACTTTGCATCAAAAACCAGGGTAAAGATATTTTGGGCATTCCTGATGGATGATGTTACAGTCCCAGGACCTACCCGTCGATAAATTGGTGACTGTCCGGATGGGATATTTGAACCCCGTCCACCCAGATCACCGTTACAAGATTACTGATTTATTTTACATACATTTTTTCGAGCAATTCTGAGTTTTATTTCACATGCAGTTGGTGGTTTAATAAATATAATTTATCTCCCCTCTTCTTCCCTTGTTATAACCAAAGCTACAAATTGATTAAGGGGAGTTTAAAAAAAAATGAGACCAAATTGCAATAGCAAGGAATAAGGACAACAAATATTTGAAAAATGGCTGTGGATTACAACTACCTTTCACTGCCATTCTACTAGTCGAGTAGATAAGCCATAGACTTGCAAAAAAAAAATAATTAAAAAAATTGATGCTCTTTTGATTGTACATGGAATCTTGATGAGTATGACCAACTCGACACAGTTTATAAACAACACTATTGACTGAATATTCGAGTGCAATCAGCCAATGCAAATGTACCTCATCTCTTAAACATTTTCCCCCAAGAAATTGTGGCTCATTGAAGAGCGAGGAAACAAAGGGAAACTAGAGGGGGAGCACTCGGTAGAGTGCAAAACCTCCGCCGCCAATATTGCTGGGTCACTTAAGTGAACCTGATATCCTATTCATTGTTGGTAAAAACAGATCAGACTCTACTGAACCACGATTGAATAAACTAAACTAGATCGTCGCGCATGTAGAAATGCCAAAAAAATAAAATCGAAATATTTTTGAAAAAAAAGGTGCAAAATTTCTGGGTTTTTTTCTCTAACAAATTTTTTTGGGGGGGGGGGTTGGAAATCACTTAAAACATGTACAAATGCAAAAAAAAATTCAAATATTATTCAAATAAAACGAATTTTTTTTGAAAAAAAGTTGCAAAATTTTCTGTTTTTTTTTCTCTCGAACAAATTTATTTTTTGGGTTGGAAATCACTTAAAACATGTAGAAATGCAAAAACAAAAATTCAAATATTTTTTCAAAATGTCCGCCATAGCGGCCATATTGGACTTTGGACCAAGTCCAAAATCTAATGGCATGATCCTTGGACCATACCTAATCCTCCCACCAAGTTTCGTCGAAATCCGTTGAGGAGTTTTTCCATAATACTGTTCACAAACAAACAAACAAACAAACAGACAGGGGTGAAAACAGTAACCTCCGTCTATCTTCGATGGCGGAGGTTAAAAAACAGATAATTAATGTATTGGAAGTGAGGCAGCCGGGCAACAAGCAAGAAAGAAAGAATGAGAAAAGAGGAGGGGAAGGAAACAGCAGCAAACCCTATTGAGATCTGCCAGAACAAAACAATTCTGGAACAAGTTACCTCAGGTTTAGAAGACAGCATCTCAAGTGCGGAGAAGATGGAATCTAGTCATGAAGGGATTCAGAACGAAAACCGGAACTTGAACTGGAACTTGAAATGGAACTTGCATCAGAACTTGCAGCCAAAAGGTCCAGATCTGTCAAGATAGCTGAAGGTGGAGGAGGAACAATACATGGTGTTGCAGTGTGTCTTGCTGTAAGACTGCAATAGTTGCCATTTTTGCTTTTCTCATTACCACAATAGTCTCTCACTTTAAACCACACAAAAGTCTTTTTATTTTTTAAGTAGCTGAATCACCAAGACATGCAACATCAATGTACTTTTAGACAAACTATCAAATGTACGCATATGTCATACAGGAGATAAGGATTAAGTTGGAGCAGAAAAGGACGAGGGATACATATAATAATCTACGCGTAATCTTCATAATGTGGCTATTCTCAAAAAAGGGTTCAATAAATAGGGTGCTGCACCCATTTATCATTCCTTTCATAAAAGTTTTCCTTTTCCAAGGCTTCATGCCATGTCAGAATTACGAGGCTTTTGTCTTTGGACACTCTATCGACACCTTTCATTGCTGTTTTATCTTCGAGCTACATTGAGATTATATAACGAACAGGTATCGCCAGGATCACATTTACAAACTAGAATGGCACTCGGTGGAGCACATATCTCTGCCAGGCTGAACAGTTTACATTTTGGATCCCACAGATAGCCTGGATCTGGACCTGAACCTGAACCAAAATCGAATCGGCTTGTTCTTGTCACCTAACCAACTCATCCACCTCGTTTGTCATAACCCGACCACTACTGTTTGAAATATCATGCTATATATCGTTGTTGGTCCTATCTCTCAATTGTGAAGAATCATTTATAAAATAATGAAATCCTCGTATTCTCATCTGGATTCGGATATTCACCGAAATCAAATCAATTAGTCATTGTCACACACTTAATCCAATCTGTCTACCAAGTTTCATCCAAATGTGACCATAACATTTTCATACATCATGCTATGTATTGGTTTTGACCATATCTCTCAAAGGTGAAATGTCACTTTAAACAAATATTCTACTATCCAGATTCAGATACCGATCTTCACCAAAATATCATCAATTCGTCCTTGTCACACACCCAACCTGGACACCAAGTTTAATTTGAATCCATCTATAACCTTTTGAGATATCCTGCTCACAGACAAACAAACAGATGACAGACAAACAGGGGTAAAACTAGAATGGCACTCAGTGGAGAGTATCCCTCCGCCAGGCTGAACAGTTTATATTTTGTCTTCCACTGATAGGCTGATCTGGATCCAGACCTGAACCAAAATCTAACCAGCTTGTTATCATTAAATAAACAACTCATCCACCTTGTTTCATCAAAACTTATGCACAACATTTTGAAATATCATGTTATATTTCATTTTTGGCCCTTTCTCACAATGGTGAAGAATTACTTCCAAAAATGAAAAAAAAATTCTCATATCCGGATTTTTACGAAAGTCGAATCAATTTGTCCATATCAAACACCCAACACATCCAAACAAGTTTCGTCGGAATCCGTCTATAACAGTTTGAGATATCGTGCTAGAAATCGTTTTTGGCCTTGTCACACACTCAATGTGTCCACCAAATTCAGTCCGAAGACGTCCAAAACATTTTGAGATATGCTGCTAAGACAGACACAGGGGTGAAAACAAAAGCTCTCTCCAGCTTCGTGACAAAGGTAAACATGATCGAAATACTCACAAATAGACGGATATGTATACTCAGAATGTGTTCTATGTTTGGTCCACCTTGGTGTATGGAGCCGAAACGAGAGAGAGAGAGAGAGAGAGAGAGAGAGAGAGAGAGAGAGAGAGAGAGAGAGAGAGAGAGAGAGAGAGAGAGAGAGAGAGAGAGAGAGAGAGAGAGAGAGAGAGAGAGAGAGAGAGAGAGAGAGAGAGAGAGAGAGAGAGAGAGAGAGAGAGAGAGAGAGAGAGAGAGAGAGAGAGAGAGAGAGAGAGAGAGAGAGAGAGAGAGAGAGAGAGAGAGAGAGAGAGAGAGAGAGAGAGAGATAATGAATATGGTTGGTGTGAACATAACACATGTCAGAAATTATCTAGCAAAGGAATATAAAATACCCAGGTCATATGCCAATATGCAATAGTTTACATAAGGTTGTGTTGGAAAGGAAAGTGGAAGGAAAGAGAGCACATGGATGACAGTGTCTTGCATGAATCGTGACGATTAGTTGAGAACTAATCTCTAAAAATTCTCAAGGACAACCTCCTAGGGTGGAGAACACTGATAACTGACTCACTGGCCCAGAGACGGTTTTTATAACTGAGTATATTACACCCTATTTTATTTTTTTTGTACACATTACGAGGCTCGTGTGAGAGATAACACACAACACACAGCAAGGGGGGCATGAGACAAGAGGGGCAGGAGAGGGAAGGACAAAACAGTGGGGAACAGAGACATTAGGAGATCTGTGGAAGAAAGAGGGATGGGGTGGGGAACATGGGGAATACAAGATGGACATTACTTTCAGTGACCAATTTTTGTCATGACCCTCCCCCCCCCCCCGTCCCCCAATTTCTGCTGACGCAGTGATGATACCCTCCAGGAGGATCTGAGTATAGTTCCCAAGTTTTGGTAGCTACTGGCCGAAACCTGGAGGTGATCGAGTGATTGAACGAACACAGAATATTACCTATTTATAGTATTCATACCGATGACATAAAGAGATGTTCATATATTTTTACATGATTAACAAAGACATGTAAAACTCTATAAGAGATGTGAAACCAGAATGGTGGTGATAGACATCAAGTAAATGTCCTGATGGGAAAGTTCAACAGGCGAAGGAAGTCAACAAGCCCGATTAACTCCTAAAAACACCAGTTATCAGTTCTGACGATACTCAACAGTTTTATCTGAAAATTAATGAGAAATTGTAATAATTCTGTCAGAGAATTGCTAATTTAATCATTGCTGTAACTTACTCACACAGGTATATTATATTATCAACAGGTTGTGGTTGGACTACCTTGTAAGGTAGGACTACAATATACTTGCCGTTACACACGACAGATTTGTTCCTTGGACCATTCACCTGAAGTGGAGTTTGTGAATCTCAAACTCAGATAAATTAGTTTTAATTTTCTTAAATGACCTCACAACCCGCTAACCACAAAGTCACCTCAATCACACACGAACTACCCATGTTCCTCCATTATCATCACCTCATCTACACCCCCACCCCACCCAACAGACGCTGCCATGGCTTGGAAGCAAGACACAATGGCAAGTGCCTCCATTCTCCGGACTTTATGGAAACTTCAGCACAACAGTGAGGGGAGAGGGGAGAGATGAGAGGTGAGGGGGGAGAGATGAGAGGTGAGGGGAGAGAGGGAGGAGAGGAGAGATAGGGGAGAGTGGAGGGGAGTGGGAGGAGGGGAGGAGAATGGATTCAGTCATGTGTAGGTGAAGGACTCTGAAGTATTTTGTAATCACAATTTTCTCATTCAAAATTCAAGTTTATCACAAAAATAAGTTAACAAAGAAGCCCTGAACACTTTTGATCATTTTTTTTATTTTTTACAGGGAGGGGCGTCCATATAATCAGCTTACCCCCAGCAACCGCATTCCTGAAACTCGTCTCCAAGGCGAAAAAACGCCCTGCATTTTATAGTTACAATAACGCCCTTTCACATTTTGACCCAATTTTAAAATATTTTCTCCGGATTCTCAAAATAAAGGTTTGTCGAAAATTTGATGACGAAAGCTCAAATGGTTAAAAAGTTATGACCAGGACAGAAAGACAGACACACAGAAGCGGTTGCAAAACCCCATCTCCTTCTGTGCAAGAGGGGCGGGGGGGGGGGAAATGATGTATATCGCATCAAACATCCCACAGTGCAACTGGAGGAACAAAATGGCAGGAAGAAGTCACATTATAAACACGACGTAATAATGCTCCACATTAAATTTACAGTTGGAGTAAAATTCACAAACTGCAGTTGTTAGGATTAACTGAGGAAACGTTTCTGTAGTTCCAACTGAAGTCAAGTCGAAGATTGAATCGACCATGTAAATTTATGTTCATGGAAAATATTGCAACACGTTTCGTTCTGCAGCCATAAAAGTACATGCTCGATTACAATGGCCAACAAGTCATTTTCATCAGATGCAGTTGTCGGTGGGCGAGATCGCTCTTGGGACAATGACTCCAAACCCGTTGTTGGTTTTCCTAGTTTTTGTGATGAAATCCATACAATTTGAAAGGTTATTGTCTTATAAGGCAATAACCTTTCAGATCAAAAAAGTAACTAGATGTGGTGGAGGAAAACCAAAAACAGATTTGGAATCAGCATGCAAAAAGTGCTCGAGAAAAGTTGCGTTTATATCTTTGATGAGAGAAAAAAAAAAGTTCGATTTTGTCGACCAGTGTTATCAGAGGTATGGAAAAAGGAGATTGATCTGAAACTAGGAAGTAATACCTGGATGTCGGTTGAAGGAAGAGTTGTTGAAATGTTGCATCATCTTCTTTAAAAAAAAAAAAAACTCTAAAAGCATGCCCATTTCCTTTGGATGAGTCAGTTTCCATTCTCCTGTGCTTGATATCTGCGTGGACAGAAATTAGAAATGACACCGCAGAAGAAAGTTATTTTGGTTTCTGCAAGTGAAGAGGGACTTGTTAGTTTGAGCATCAAAAGTGAAACCAATGAACCGTGGCAACTCCAGATGAGGCACCAGAAAACTGAGGGTATGAAGTGCCAAAATGGAAGAAAGTGAAAGACTGCTTCAAGCAAGTTGAGAATATCGAGAACAGAGCAGCATCACAACTGATCTGAAGTGGTATATACCATATCGATTATCCACCTCCCCCTCACTCTTTTGCTCGAATATAACATAAAATAAAAAAATTACTCTGGACAATCCACACATACCTGGATGTGGGATGTTCCCCAAATGCATCAACTAATTATGTATAAATCAATATTAACTTTCCCTAAATAAGTTGCTATCTCTTAAATCAATACTGCACTGTTGGGCAGTATTTAACAACAGAGAGTGGGATCGGCTTGTACACCTCGTGCTGGATTTCATGAGTTGAAGAAAGCACGTCATGCATGGTTCACATTCGCTGGAAATGTATCACCTTGTGCGTGAGTAGTGAGTACTGATACAGATCGACATTTCTACTGATACAGTGATTGCTGTGGTGCTTCAAGTTATCTTCTAAAGGAGCCTCGTTGCTTGCCCTTAGCGGAATTTAAAGGGAAGAAAATTTTATTCAGCCATTGTTGCATCAGAGATGAATGTATAATTTGAGTCCTCAAAAAGTGGACCACGGTCCACATCCGGACTGCAGGCATCATCAGTTCGAATTGCGAGGTGATCCAAATCCCCCGGGGGGGGGGGGGAAGGCCTCTCGTGTTTATACATTCAGACCAACTTGATAAATGATGAATGTCGGAAGGCCGGATTAATGCACGAGGGTGATTACTGTTTCCATCTGTATTTATTTACCAAGGAAATCTGTCCCAGGAGGAGGCCATTCGGTTCATCATGCCTGTGCTGCACCAACACCAAAGGTGTGTTCCATCAGCAAGCAGCTTGTATTGCTTGCCAAGTGGCTTCCTTGATTCAAAGCTTTCAAGCAAGCACTCCAACGGAACGGACCGCTTACAACATGATCTGCAACGTTTAATAACATGGTGGTCTCCATGTAAACAACGCTATCGTGGTACTCAAATTAATTCTCTCTGGGCCCCAAATGTGACAACTGCCCCAAACAAATTTATTGTGTTGGCGGTGGCTACAGAGTATGAGGAAGAGGGAATGAAAGATAAATAAATGAGGAAAGTAACAATATAAGTATGAATGCACATTTACATCTGCTTTTTGAGAGCAATAATAAACTTTGGCACCAAGAAAAAGCTCAAAATTAAAAAGGCCCCCTCTTATGAGTTCAATTATTTAAAATAAAAGAAACATGACAAGGGAGGTCGGATTAAATGCTCAGAATGTACCACAGCAAAGAGCATCTAGAATCAACACTTTGCAGGGGCTAGACTTGCCCAGTCGTCACTATTGGCTTCGCGATTTGCACTTGCAATGTCGCCCCCCCCCGACCCCCCCCGCACACACACTTTTAAGTAGCGAAACATGCCCAGGAACAGAGGTCTCCATGTCTCTAGGCCTTTAAAAAAGCTATTTCTGACCAAAAAAACCCCAAAAAAGAGCATGGTACACCTAAAATGAACTCTGGATCATGTGGCAAAGGATAGAAAGCAAGTGGGACTGAGTTATATTGTCAGACAAGTCGAAGTCAAGATTACAGCTCAGACAGGTATCAGTTCATTCAATAAATCACATCTTAGATAAGATTTCCACCTTGAGTGCATGGGGCTACGGTCTGACATCCGCAAAGACTGATGGTGAGTGTATATATGCATTTTCAACCATGTTGTGGGTTACCTTCACCTTTTGTCCAGCACTGTTAAAGCTTGGAACCACATCCAAGTCCTTGAAGAGCAGCGAAAGCAGACTATATGAGATCATATTGAAGAGACCCAAAACTCAATTTTCCGACATTATTTTGATCCTTGCGACACAGCCAAATAGGTGAGTGCGATGAAGTTGATTTAAATATTTTTAAAAGGTTAACATCAAATTCTACTTTTTGGAGAAAAAAAAAACAATTGCAATTTGATTGATACACAATCTCCCAATGAAAGACTTCCTGCATGATGCCAGCATTCGTATCCCATCTTGGCCCTGATCTCAGCCTGAACTAGAAGGGCACTCGCTGGAGCACATACTTCTGCCACGCAATGCCTGATCCACGAGAACATATCAGGTCCAATACATTTTTGAAATATGATACACAGTACTATATCATTTTTGGCCCTGTCTCTCAATGGTGAAGAATCACTTTAGAAATTAAATAATTATCGTATCAAAAACCGGATCCGGATCTTCACCCAAATCTAATCAATTAGTCCGTGCCACACCCAACCTGTCCACAAAATTTCATCCGGATCCATCTACAATTTTTTGAGATATCATGCACACAAACAAACAAACAGACAGAAAGGGGTGAAAACATAACCTCCTTCACCTTCGTTGGTGGAGGTAATGAGAACCAATGGAACATTCGAGGAAGAAAATTGCCCGAAAAGACACCAAGAACCATGATCGAACTTCAGACCTCTTTGGCACGGATATGGATCGAGGAAATTACAGTCCAATAAATCCGTAATCTAATCTCACCCATGCCCATGAGGTGCCAAGCTGTCATCAGGGCGAAAGGAGGTCAAACCAAGTACTAATTTCACGAATTAGTCCTGAATGCAAAACTCAATCTTATTTCTGCAAATTCAAATCAGTTGGGAGAGCTTCCTTATTATTATTCACTATGCAAATGTTTCGAATGCATTCTCGTTTCTGTAAAATAAAGACTTTAAATGCACGACGTGAACAAGTCACCAATTCTTTCTTTCATCGAATGGTTAATTTGTTTTAATCAATGTGTTACATATTGTACAAAATGAATCATCCTAACCCCTCCCCCCCCCAAAAAAAACCCCAAAACAAAACAAAACAAAACATTGATTGAAAAGTTATAAATAAGGAATAATCTTGAAATCGGAGCAAACACCAAATAAAACAATGGAGTGCATTAATTATTTTCCACTAATATGTACTTATAATAATAATACCACTCCTTTTGCACTGTAAAGGCACAGAGGGCTGCTGAGGCAGTTTCATTGGCAAGTAGTACAGTCCTGGATGTGCTACCACTCCAATGCAGATTACCTTCAAAGGTTATTACTCCAGTATACTGGTACTCATTTCACCAACCTTGGAAGGATAACAGGCTGAGTCAATCCCACCTGGTGTTAATTCAACAGTCAGCAGGGGCTCAAACTCAGCTCAAACTCAAGAACCCTAAGATCTTAATTCAGCCACCTTAACCGTTAAAGCAACACCAGGCTTACAAACTAAAAAGAACTCTGTAAAATTAAAGTACCTACCTACAGCCTCTGTGTATATTCCATCATAATGGCCGTGATATATGGCACCAAAAGAAATGCCATTTTGTGAAATGAACTTATAGCTTAGAGGTATGAACACTGGCCTTTCAGCTGTCTACCCTGAGTTTGAATGTCAACACAGCGATAAAATACCACCCTGTTGTTTTTCAGATAGGGTGATACATGAATGTGTTATCCATCCATCAGAAGGACATCAAGCCAGGTGACCCATCTGCCAGCACTGGTCGTTTGTGGACGTTCAGTATCTCACGGGGACTTTAGTGATGAGTTATTGCTAAGACCCTGAACAAATTACAAATGCCGACCCTGACTGACTGCCGAGGTGATGGGAAAACCGCCCGGCATAACCTCTGCCAAGACCGTTCCAACAGCAACGAAGCTCGATCAAGAATATAGTACATGGATAATGATGATGATGACAACGACATGTTTGGAACTGAAACTTTGAGCTTTATTTGTAAATATGATTTACCAAGTGCTGATCCTTTACCAAGGTCAAAAATATTTTGCACAAGAAGGAAAACTTAAGAAGAAATGCACGACCTTGGTGCATTTTGCATTATCATGCCCATCGCTTGGAATAGTAGAGAAAGCATGGATGAGATCAGAGGAGAAAAAAATGAAAAAGAGACTTTTTCATTTGAGCATTAAAGATGCAATTCCAAACTGCAAAGCAATGGCCAAGATGGACAAAAGGCTGGAATATACGTAAAAGGAAGAAGGCAATTCAAGTGGTGCCCAAATTATTGCAGATGCTGGTGAGCTGATTTTATTGAATGATAGACATGACCCGGTGGGGTCCTCGATGTTGTTTCCACATTAATGTTTGGTTGAAATTATGTCGCGATGTAGAACAAAAATAATACGTCTATTCAATGCATTGTAAGCATTGTTTCAACGCTGATTACCATTCATATACCCAAAGGAAAACAAACAACCTCGTGCCTAAGCTGCCATATTCATCTGACATGGACCAGATTGGTGAAATGTTTGACCAATTTCATTCCATGTTCCATAATCCCTCTTTATTCCCACATCCTTCCCAGGCAAAAATGCTACAGTCGAACAATACACTGATGAGCCAAAACATTATGACCACCTGCCTAATATGCTGTTGGTCCTCAGTGTGCCGCCAAAACAGCACTGACCCGCCGAGGCATGGACTCCACAAGACCCCTGAAGGTGTCCTGTGGTATCTGGCACCAAAGCATTAGCAGCAGATCCTTCAAGTCATGTAAGTTGCGAGGTGGAGCCGCCATGGATCGGACTTGTCGGTCCAGCACATCCCACAGATGCTCAATCGGATTGAGATCTGGAGAATTTGGAGGTCAGGGCAACACTGTGACCACTTCATCATGTTCCTCAAACCATTCCCGAAGAATGTGTGCAGTGTGGCAGGGCGCATTATCCTGCTGAAAGAGGCCACTGCCATTAGGGAATACCACTGCCATGAAGGGGTGTACCTGGTCTGCAACGATGTTTAGGTAGGTGACACGTGTCAAATTGATGTCCACATAAATGGCCGGACCCAGGGTTTCCCAGCAGAACATTGCCCAGAGCATCACACTCCCTCCACCGGCTTGTCGTCTTCCCACAGTGCATCCTGGTGCCATCACTTCCCCAAGTAAACAGCGCACACGTACACGGCCATCCACATGATCTAAAAGACAACGGGACTCATCTGACCAGGTGACCTTCTTCCACTGCTCTAAGGTCCAGTTACCATTGCATCCATTGTAGGTGCTTTCAACGGTGGACAGGGGTCATCATGGGCACTCTGACTGGTCTGCGGCTCCGCAGCCCCATACGCAGCAGGGTGCGATGCACTGTGGATTGTGACACATTCCTCCCGTGACCACCATTAAAATTTTCTGTGACTTGTGCCACAGTAGACCTTCTATCAGTTCGGATCAGACGGGATAGCCTTCATTGCCCTCGTGCATCGATGAGCCTTGGGCGCCCAATACCCTGTCGCCAGTTTGTGGTTTGTCCCTCTTCGGACCACTGTTGGTAGGTACTCACCACTGCTGACCAGGAGCACCCCACAAGCCTTGCCATTTCAGAGATGCTCTGACCCAGTCTGGTCATAACAATTTGGCCCTTGTCAAAGTCACTCAGGTCTTTACTCCTGCCCATTTCTCCTGCATCCAACACATCAACTTCAAGAACTGACTGTTCACTTGCTGCTTAATATATCCCACCCCTTGACAGGTGCCATTGTAACAAGATAATCAATGTTATTCACTTCACCTGTCAGTGGTCATAACGTTTTGGCTCATCAGTGTATTATATGAGAGTACTACTTTCATATGCTATAGTTGGTAACAGGTTCGACTGCAGTAGTCTGCAGAGAAATACTACAGGAAAGGAATGCCTGCCTGGGATATTCTTCTCCCCTTCTCTCCTATCTTCTCCATTCCTTTCTGTAGGTTGACATGCTTACGTTCTCATATGAACTGATGGCTCATGATGTGGGGACTCGGGGAATGGCAAGGTGGAGGATGTACATATTCAAACCCCATATATTGTACTGGATCACATTGTCTAACGAGAAGTGCACTCGGTAGAGCGCATACCTCTGACACATAATGCCTGATCCACGAGAACATACCGGGCCCAATGCATTTTTGAAATATCATGCTATCCATGGTTTTTGGTCCTTTCTCTCAAAGGTGAAGAATCACTCAAAAATTTTTTTTAATTCTCGTTTCTGAATCCGGATTCTGATTTTCACCAAAATCAAATAAATTCATTGTCTTCACAAACTCAAATCATCCACCAAGTTTTGACATAATCCGTCCACAACGTTTTGAAATATTATGTAAAATATCGTATTTGGCCTTATCTCTCAATAGTGAAGAATCATTTAAAAAATTCTCGTAGTCGTTTCCGGATCCGGATCGTCACCAAAATCTAATCAGTTCGTCCTTGTCACACACTGAACCTGTTCACAAAATTTCATCTGGATCCATCCATTTGAGATATCCTGTATACAAACAGACAGAAAGGGGGAGAAAACATTACCTCCTTCACCTTCCGTGGCGGAGGTAATAATGTCCTTGAAAAGAATGAAAAAGAACACTGGCTGTAGTCTACTCATGTCTTTGTCCTCTAAGTGATTTATATGCAAGCTTCTCCATGAGCTTCAGATCAATGTAAAATGATACTTCCACCACCCTCTTCCATGTTATCCTTTGGCAGATAGCACCTTTTAAATTACATAATACAGGTGACCCTTATAATAATAATTTTTTTTAAATGAGCAGGGACCTGCGGAACATCCTTACAATGTAAAATGTGACTTGAAGTCCTCAACTCCCCCCCCCCCCACCCCACTCACAAAACTCAAGTCATCACCCTCTCTCCCCAACCCTAATGCATCAATTCCCTCCCCACTCCAAGCCTTTAAACACCCTCCCCTTTCGCACCATAATGATCGAAACAACAACAGCATGACTCCGACATATTATGGCCATTATCACGGTCACCGTCATCATCAGCTGATCAGGGTCACCTGTCCAACTCATAATCCTGCGAAATATATGGAAACTCCATGGAATTGCAACTCTCAAATGACCATGAGCAGCCTAATTGTGCCAATAAATGACCTTAGCCAATTATCTTTTTCCTAATGCAAAAGTCACTGGCCAATTTATGTCGATTCTATTGTACGTATTTGTGTCGTTTCGATAGAACGTTGTTAACCCATTATGGGACGATGGTCGATTTAGGTCACGCTGGTCTGATTTAACATCATTCAAAAATTATAAGAACAGTGTACTTCCATGAATTAGATACCCGGGGTGGTGCGTACCTTTGTGAACAAATTGTGTAAATAAATGCTTTTGTGTCCTTTGTTCTCCATCCCCATTTACTTATTAAATACACATATGAAGTCACTTGGTCTCTGAGTGATTTGAGTTGGCCTGATCGTAAACGGCTTCAGTTATTCGTCGTCAGTTAAAGGACAAATTGGGTTTGGGATGATTAGTGTCCACACGGAAATCACCCTGAATCCAGTCTGGTGTGGTGACCACTCCA
The DNA here is from genome assembly GCF_056783735.1 of Eptatretus burgeri. NCBI lineage: Eukaryota > Metazoa > Chordata > Myxini > Myxiniformes > Myxinidae > Eptatretus > Eptatretus burgeri. The sequence continues at coordinate 31,911,418 of NC_140972.1, read as the reverse complement.
ACTGCCATTTGGGTGCTGTGTGTGAGAGAGTACCAATACATCGGTTAGCTGGAATAAACTTTCCAATGAAGCATGGTAGCGCTTGCCTCTCCTTCCATGTAGCCCTCCATTTTCAACCCGCATCATTAAATTGTCTATTTAGGTTCTGTACATATATTTTTTTCAAATGTGTTCTGTATTGCTTTGTTTAATTTTTGTCTCTAATACGTACTTAGGTCAAGGTTAAGTTAGGGTGACCAAAATTTTTTCCCTGGCAACACATCTCCCCATTATGACACTATGTATATGGGAAAATCGTATCTGAATAACGTCGTTTGGTTTTTAGGAACACATCCATGACGTCATCAAAAGCAAATCATTACGGATGTTTTCCTGCACAATCTCACGAGATTCATGCAACTTTTCAGATGAAGACTTTTATAACGACATGGGTTTTATGGTCCCGAGTCGAGTGGTATAAGGGAAAATAGATGGAAACAGACGGCTGCCTCGAACGGTGCCAAAAATAAAAAAATAACCCGGGTTTGAAGCAAACACCTGCCAACTTCCTGTGTGCATATATTGCATCATACATTGTGGATATACAGCTCAGATAGATTCCAATTTCACTGAAACAAAGGCTGAAGCTTCAGGACTGCAGCGCAAGGCCGAAACTTACCATGTCCTTCCAACCTTTCAATATTTGATGATCTATTTAGCAGTCACTTTGGTCATTTTGACTAAAAAGAAATCTTATAGGAAGGACATGGCAAAAACTTAGAGGGAGGGTGAGGGAAAACCGAAGGAAAAACTTAAAGGGATATCTGTGACTTGCTACAGGTACTATGTAAACCTGCATGAAACTGTTTCATGGTGGAGTGGTCGGTGACTAAACCGCCTCCCCCACCAGGTTTCCTGGTGAGGAGGGTGTAGGATATGGACACCCAGCAGGATTAAAAACAAAACCTGTCAAAGGGTGGAGGAGCTCCTTGTGAGCCAAAGGCCGTCCACATTTCGTGCCCGACTGTGTCTGTGGATGTCCTCCTGCAATTGGGTTACTTTTTAATAGGAGGTTGGTGGCAGGATTTGCACTCCGGCCACCGTAAAACCCTTCACTCCAAAAAAAAAACATGCGAAAAACGCAAAAAAATCTGAAAACCCACTTTGTGTGAGTACCTCCTGTGCAGCTGCCCTCCGCAGGGCAGCTCACCAGATGACGAGAGTGGGGCAAAGGCATCGGGACACCCATTCTTTGATGATAGGAGGAAAACCACGGGGTAACCTTCCCGGGTCAGATTGCGGCAGTGAGTCGGGGTGGGGCTGAGGTGTAGTCCGCCAGATGGCAGTCACCTTGGGTTAACCTGAGCGGTGCCTTCGGGTGGGTGCCTGGAATGTCCTATCCCTAAGAGAGGATGATCACCTGTTTCGGTTGTCATCTGAGCTCAAACGTTTGAACATCGGTGTTGCAGCACTCTCTGAGGTTCGGAGACCGGATAGTGGTGAGATCATAGTGGGTGGTTGCACCTACTATTGGTCTGGTCGCTCTGATGGTTACCACACTCAAGGAGTTGCTGTAGCTGAGTCAAAGAAGCTGACTCAAATGATAATTGAGTTAACACTGGTCAACGAGTGTATTATGAGATTAAGGATTCGTCACTCCTTAGGTGTCATTTCCCTGGTCTCTGTTTATGCTTTGACTGAGGCGAGTGATCTCACCGTGAAGGACGCATTCTATGTAATGCTCGAGTCTGTGGCTGATCAGTGCCCCAGGCAAAATACACTTCTAGTCTTGGGGGAATTCAATGCATCAACTGTAACTGATAGGGATGGTTATGAGACATGTGCTGGTCCCCATCGGTCTGGAACTGTGAACCAGAATAGCATTAAGTTCCTTGACATTGCAAGAAGTGATGGACTTAAGGTGACTGGTTCATGGTTTCAGCGCCAACAGATTCATCGCTGGACTTGGTATTCCAACGCTGGTGGTGTGGCAAAGGAGATTGACCATGTGCTCATTGATGGTCGCTGGAGAATGATCCAGAACTGCAGAATCTACCAGAATGCTCAGTTCCTCAAGACTGAACACAGGCTTATTGTAGCAACTCTGAAGTTGCAGCTTAAATCTAGGAGAATGGTACCATCTCAGCCCAGGCTGGATGTTGGCAAGCTCAAAGATGAGAGAGTATCTGAGGAGTTTGTGAGCAGGCTGAGTGGAGAATTGGGGGGTCTGGGTGCTTTCGGGAATCCTGAGGAGTTGCGGAGTGCCTTCAAGACCACCATTCTTGATGTTGCCGGGGGTTGTGTTGGAACTCAGTGAAGGGAAAAAAATTTTTTGTCTCTCATGGGACAATGGACACCATTCACCAGATTCGCAGGGCCAGGCTTAATAGCAGAGCGAAGCTGTTTGGGGAGTTAAGGCGTAAAACTGTACATGCGCTGAGGGTAGACGAGGAGGCGTATGTTCGAGGAATCTGAGAGGGGGTGGAGCATCACCTGTGGTCAGGTGATTCTCGTCCTGCTTTCAGGGGAATTCATGCATTGCATTCCTCCAAGCCCATCCCACGGTGTACTGCAGTTACAGCAGAGGGAGGTGGGGTCTTGACAGAGGAGTCCGAAGTGAAGGCTCGCTGGGCCAGTTACTTTGAGCGGTTGTACCAGGCTGACCCACCGGCTGTTGAGTTTTATGTCATGGGTATAACTATCCCCATTGCTGACCCTCCAGTCACCTGTGCTCCACCTTCGTTTGTGGAAACAACAGGTTGCGGTGAACGTGTTGAAAGGGGATAAAGCTCCTGGGATCTGTTTCACATGCTGAATTTATCAAGGCCAGTGGAAATGCTGTACTCATGTCATTGCATGCAGTTATATGCTCTGCCTGAAACACAGGCATCATGCCAACCGACTGGAAGAGGGGCCTTGTTGTCCCTCTCTAGAAAGGGAAGGGTGATCACCAGGGCTGCAAGAATTACTGAGGGGGTGAAGCTGCTCTGTGCTGGGCAAGGTCTTTGCTTGGATAATTATTGATATAGTTCGCCATCATCGACTTGGGCACCACACCCAGCGCAGTCAGGCTTTACACCAAAGAGGTCAACGATTGACCGTATCCTTGCCCTTTGGGTCCTCACCAAATGCAAATGAGAGGTTTGGCAGCGTCTGCTGGCAGCCTATGCTGATCTCTGCAAAGTGTTTGATTCAGTGAATCGGGATGCCCTCTGGAGAATTCTTGGTCTTCATGGGGTTCCACCAAAACGGATCGATCTGATGTCTGAACTGCACTCTAGTACTGAGAGTGCTGTGAGAAGTGGTGCTACCATCTCTGACTTATTTCCAGTTATTACTGGGGTTCCTCAAGGGTGTGTACTGGCCCCGACACTTTTCAGCGCTTGTATGGACTGGATTCTGGGGAGGATCTCGGAGAGATCATGTTGCGGTGCATTGTTTGGGAATCTCTGACGTTGATTTCGCAGATTATGCAGTCATATTTGCAGAGACTCTGGATATCCTTTTGGGGGCCCTCGAGGTGCTGAATGAGAAGTCAGAGCTGCTGCATTTATGGGTTTCCTGAGTCAAAACGAAGATCCAGGCTTTCAATAACATATTGGATGCTGTCATCTTGTCTCTACCTGTTTGTGGTGAGGATGTTGAAGTCATGGTGAGATTCACTAACCTTGGCAGTGATATTCACGTCTCTGCTGGCTATGAGCCAGAGGTCAATAGACGTCTGGGTCGGGCCTGGGGAGTCATGGATACACTAAATCATGGGGTGTGGTGCTGTCAGTTTCTGTGCAGGAGGATGAAAGTCAGAGTCTTCCGGACCTGGATGCTTCAAGTCTTGCTCTGCAGATGTGAGACTTGGACTTTGACCAGGGATCTGAGACAGCGACTTAATTCCTTTGGAACTAGGTCTCTTCATAGAATCTTTGGCTATCGCTGGTTGGACTTTGTGTCCAATGAGTGGTTGCTGAGTGAGACTCAAATGGGATTTGTTTCCTGCATAGTCTGTGAGCGTCAGCTGTGGATGTATGGACACGTGGCTCATTCTCCTGACGCTGATACTGCTCACCAGATTCTCTCAGCGAGGGAGTCTCATGAGTGTAGGAGGCCAATGGGCTGACCACGTGCCTGATGGTTGCAGCAGGTTGATCAGCATCTCAAGGAGATGGGGATGGGCCAGGCATCTGCCTGGGGGATGGCCAGACGGGGCCCCTGGAGTACCGGCGGAAAGTGGACGCAGTGCCGCGCTGCTTCGGCACATGCTCCCATAGACCCACACCTGACCTGATGGCGATTGCGAATATGATGGCTCCAAAGATGTCTTTGGCTTCGCGTAGCACCAACATGGTGGCCGTATGATATTTGAGGGGATAATTGTGGGTGAGGTCAGGCCAACTGTCCAACCAATGGGTGAAAAGGAATGTGATGCATGGACGGATGGATGAACAAACATATTATAGAGGTAAACAGTTAACAATGAAATAATATACATATATATGCATGTCATTAAATTATGACATACATTTGAGCAAAAACATCCTTAAACTAGCAATTGAACCTGATCAACTTTCTGAGACCATTGCTTCTTGCCTTCATAAATTGAATGTGTGATTCTGGCAGAGGAGCCTTAAAGATGCTGCACTGGGAACGTGCCTTGTGATTACGTGCGAATAATAAACCTCCGCATGCTTGACATGCGAAGCTAATAATTGCAGAGTCACAATGCAATTTCCAACGAAATTGCCAAAGTCTTTGGTTCTGTTAAACCGCAGTCATTTTGCATGAGGTTGGCTACTCCTCTTCGAAGGAAATGCTTTCATTCCATGTGTCAAGTAACGGATTGCCAAAGCTTTCTCGCAAACGCGACTGGCTGCACCTAAATATAATTGCTTTTCTATATTCACAAATTTGGATGAGCAAATGCGTGTTACAATAAGAGAAAATGCACTGTTTCTTAATTACAAGCATGGCATATTTCATTCACCAACTTAAAAAACAAACAAGCAGCCATTATTAAAAACATACAAATTCTTAAATCGGAAACGAATTTATTTGTCTACAGATAATGAGGTGAAAGGACGAGTAAATTGCTGTGGGTGGGTTTGTCAACCGGTAACCGGATCAAAGGTAACGGACATATTAGAAACACTTGCAGACCAGCCTGTCTCTTGGAAAACTATGTATTTTGTTGAGGTTCCTTTACGAATGCAAATTCGCTCTTCAACTTGTGAAAATGTAATGTCAAATATGATAGTAAATAACATGAAAGGTTATTGTAAAATTTACTAAACAATGTTTGGATATATATGTTATGATATATAATAGACACCATGTAATAATAACAAAACAAGTCTGAAGACGACGATGGTTCACGAACGGTATTTGACGATGTAGATTGTTTCAGAAGTCAAGGATGAGACAATGTGATAATGTTTGACCAAGTTATAAAAATGATCAACATGATGAAGTATGAGTGACAGGTTATTAGTTGCAAAATGTCGAAAGCCCGGTTTCGTTCAACAACTTTAAAAATTTGACCTTTGCATAACCTTTAAAGGTCACAAAACAATGTTGTGGACATTAAAATAAGGAAAGAGGATACGTGCTATAGCTTATTGGAGTTAGTTCGTCGAAGAAGGTCGAAAACCCGGTTCAATTCCCACAACTTTGAAAATTTGACCTTTGTGAACTTTGAAGGTCAAAGGTCAAGGATTATGACCTTTGGTGCAAAACTTCCTCTGGAACATCTCAGGAACAATATAACGTCATATAGGCTACATGGCATTTCACACTCCTCGGATTATCCATACTTTGATGAAATCAGCGTAAAAACAAACTTGAAGGGGGCGCCACAGGCAAGGTATTCAAGATAGAGCAAAATGGTTTCAAGACTTTCGGTGGGGAATGACCTCAAGATTATGCAGAAAAAATATTGTCATCCTCGCTCTCAAAGTTTGGGCGGTCGTATGATTTTTACGTCAAAATTCGCAATTTTCTAAGTTCGTGACCTTGTGACCTTGACCTTGGGACTAAAATGAAAAATCGAGCTCCGTGGGGCTATGCAGGTGCCATTGGGCTAACCAAATACTGAAACCCCTGCCAGATTCGACAAACCCCCGAGGAGAAGATGCAAATTGAAATCGGCTACCCCCTAAAAACACAATTCGCAATTTTCTAAGTTCTTGACCTTGTGACCTTGACCTTGGGACGAAAATGAAAAATTGAGCTCTGTGGGGCTATGCAGGTGCCATTGGGCTAACCAAATACTGAAACCCCTGTCAGATTCGACAAACCCCCTAGGAGAAGATGCAAATTGAAATCGGCCACCCCCTAAAAACACATGTATTTTGGGCGTGGCTCCGCCCATAATGGACGCACCACGCCCATTCTCAGGAAAACACAACTAGATCATGATATAAACCTCCCACCAAAATTTTATCAGGATCGGATCAAAACCCACGGAGCTATGCTCGGGACAGACAGACAGACAGACAGACAGACAGACAGACAGACAGACAGACACACACCAATAACGAATATAGTGGTCACTTATTTTTTTCGTGAAAATATTTTTTCGTGAACCAATAGTGACAAAAAATAATAATAATAAAAACAAGAATAAAATAAAAACAAGTGGTGCCAGGCACAACAAATCCCGTCCATTTAAGGCATAAAGTTATTTTGGGGATCAAATTTAAATTTGATATATCCTTAACCTGAATGTTGATTATAAGGAACAGAATAAGGAATATTTTAGTCTTAGTTTAAAGTCAATCAAATCATTTTTGACGAAGTTATGAGCGAAAAAGATTTTGACCTTTTCGTGACCTGACCTTGACCTTTGACCTAATTGGGCCCAGAAGTTAATGGGGTCGTCTGAGGTTCATTACCCACCTGTGAATACAATTTGACAGTGTTTGAGCCAGCCGTTTTCCCATAAAGTTGTATTTTCGTAACCATGTTTAATTGTAATGGAAAATTTGTAATTTTGACCAATGGCCATGACCCCCAAAACTTCGGACCCTACCGATCTTCACAAATATGCATTTTTCACTACAGGAATGGGTGGGATTATAAGTGACAAATAGAATAAGGTTCACTATAAGCTTAGTTTATACCTGGTGTTGGCTCAATGGTTAGGGTGGTGGCTTGGAATCCTCTGATCCTGAGTTCAAACCCCACTCCACTGTTGAATTCATACCAGGTGGGGTTGACTCTGCCTGTCATCCTTCCGAGGTCGGCAAAATGAGTGCCAGCATGCTGGTATACTGTGTCGGAGTGGCGACCCGTCCAGGATTGTGTCCAATAGCCAAGGAGACTGCTTAGGCAGCACCAACGCTCTGCATGGAGTATGGTCCGATGGATGGATGGATAAGCTTAGTTTGAAGTAAATCAGATCATTTTTGACGAAGTTCTGAGCGAAAAACGATTTTGATCTTTCCGTGATCATGACCTTGACCTTTGATCCAATTGGACCCAAAAGTTATGGGGTCGTCCAAGGTTCATTGCCCACCTGTGGATTAAATTTGATAGTGTTTGCTAAAGCCGTTTTTCCGTAAAGTTGCTAACAGACAGACAAACAAACAGACAAGCAAACCGGACGATTACAATATCTCACTCCCTCCCTCCGGGAGGGGGCAGGAAAAATAATAAAAACAAGAAAAAGAGCAATCAGAAATTGCAGACCCTCGCCAGGACTTGTTTTGTGTAGTTTTGTGTGGTGTATGTGTACTGGTGTTTTACGTAATTAATGAGACATAATTAGAACTGCCACTTTACAACTACTGGCAGTGATGACTGGGTACCAAGACGTCCTGCTTTGATGCAACCCCACTTTGATCAGACACCTGACCCTGACTCATGACGTTTTATTATTATTATTATTCAATTGAATTTAGAATGGGATTAAAATACATTAAATTCATAATCAAATGGAAGACCAAATCAGTACAGTCCTGCACTCGAGTAATCAGAAGAAACCCAAACAAGAACAAGAAGCAAATACTTCGATATCGCGCGGCTGGGGGCAGTAAAAGGTTAAGAATGATGAAACAATTTTGCAGTTATAAAATTTAAATGTAGACACGGCGAATTAACATGCATGATGGGAAGAGTTGTGACGTTGGACAAATTTCTATTTATAGCCCTCAGATCAAAGGGACGTAGGCGGCCATAAGTGTGACAGAAGACACTGGACAGAAGACACTGGACAGAAGATACAGGACAGAATAGCCAATTATATAACAGCGCGATGTCGCCGCGCTGTAATAACCACTTCTGTCACCAAAAAAGAGGAAGAAATCACCTCCACAAGACGTTTTAAAAACACTTCTGGTGAAAAACAATGAAGAACGAGAGTTACAATGCTGCTGTCAACAACTAACGGAACAGGAAGATTTTCACTTCCTGCTCAGAAAATCAACTTCCGGCGTCACACAGAAAACGATTCAGCACAAAAAACGTCGCTCTTCCGCATTAACCCCGCCCACAATTCACCCGGCAATCTCCGCCCACAATCCACCCGGCAATCTCCGCCCACAATCCACCCGGCAATCTCCGCGAACAATCCACCCGGCAATCTCCGCCCACAATCCACGCGGCAATCTCCGCCCACAATCCACCCAGCAATCTCCGCCCACAATCTCCGCCCACAATCCACCCGGCAATCTCCGCCCACAATCCACCCGGCAATCTCCGACCACAATCCACCGGGCAATCTCCGACCACAATCCACCCAGCAATCTCCGCCCACAATCCACCCGGCAATCTCCGACCACAATCCACCCGGCAATCTCCGCCCACAATCCATCCGGCAATCTCCGCCCACAATCCACCCGGCAATCTCCGCCCACAATCCACCCGGCAATCTCCGCCCACAATCCACCCGGCAATCTCCGCCCACAAATCACCCGTCAATCTCCGCCCACAATCCACCCGGTAATCTCCGCCCACAATCCACCCGGCAATCTCCGCCCACAATCCACCCGGCAATCTCCGCCCACAATCCACCCAGCAATCTCCGCCCACAATCCACCCCGAACTCTCCGCCCACAATCCACACGGCAATCTCCGCCCACAATCCACCCGGCAATCTCCGCCCACAATCCACCCGGCAATCTCCGCCCACAATCCACCCGGCAATCTCCGCCCACAAATCACCCGTCAATCTCCGCCCACAATCCACCCGGCAATCTCCGCCCACAATCCACCCGGCAATCTCTGCCCACAATCCACCCGGCAATCTCCGCCCACAATCCACCCGGCAATCTCCGCCCACAATTCACCCGGCAATCTCCGCCCACAATCCACCCGGCAATCTCCGCCCACAATTCACCCGGCAATCTCCGCCCACAATCCACCCGGCAATCTCCGCCCACAATCCACCCGGCAATCTCCGCCCACAATCCACCCGGCAATCTCCGCCCACAATTCACCCGGCAATCTCCGCCCACAATCCACCCGGCAATCTCCGCCCACATCACACCCAACAATAAGTGTGACAGAAGACACAGGACAGAATAGCCAATTATATAACAGCGCGATGTTGCCGCGTTGTAAAAAAGCAAAGATGAAGTCATCAGGAGGAACCTGGATAGGATTCACATTTCAGCTGCTACTCCTCTACCCTAAAACCCACCCAAGCACAGCCAAGTGAGCCTTCTTCAAAAAAACAAACAAAAAAAGAACCAAGATCAAAAAAACAAATAATTCTGGCTGCCAGACCATGTGTCTGATCAAGTTGAAATTTAAAACCTGCATTCCCCATCACTACGAGATAAGAACTTTGAAGTTTCACATCGCTTGATTAAGCAGTTCCAGAGAAAACATTGTTTAATATTTTCTTCAATCCAATATGGCTGCCAAAACATGTGACCTATCAATTATTCCTGAACAAACTTGTACACCCACGAGTTGGGAACATTTATGTGAAGTTTCTCCTCATTCTGGAGAAGATTTTTTTATCGGTTTTCGGTTAAATCCAATATGGCTGCCAAACCATGTGACCTATGATGTCATATGTGTGAAGGTTTTGTTCCTCATGGATAGGCGGTCATACCTGCAAAGTTTCGCTTCAATCTGTTCGGCCAATTCACAGAAGAAGATTTTTGAAGTTATTTCAAAATTTTTTTTAACAATATGGCTGCCGAGGCGGCCAATGTGCCGACTTTGTGTCTCGTGGTTGCAGCAGGTTGATCAGCATCTCAGGGAGATGGGGATGTGCCAGGCATCGCCTGGGGGATGACCAGATGGAGGCCCCTGGAGTATCAGCAGAAAGTGGACGCAGCGACGCGCTGCTCCGGCGCATGCTCCCATACCTAACCTGACCTGACTATAAACTGTCGGATTGGTCAGGGGCGTTACAACACAAAGTGCATTGTCCCTCAGATGGATGTTAAGTCGAGGGTCCCGTCTGCTAAAATTAGTTGGTGGATGGTACAGATCCCAAGGTGTCTTTCATTGAAAACTAATAACCAAGTTATAGTCGGTGCCCTGAACAAATTCCTGCCCGAACCTACAGGGGGCACTGCATCAGTATCACTCCCAACAAAAGTGCAACCAGCAGGCACGTGCAGCATCGGCCTACAAATGAATCAAAACCATTAATTTTCTTGCAATGGTTTCAAGAAATAAGTTTTATGTAAAAAATATTGAAATTTACCCCAAAAATGATGAAAAAAGTCAGAAATACTTAAAAGGGGGAAGGCAGGGGTTACATGATGGTGCAAATGCTTGGAGAAGGTGGAAAAAAAAAACTTGTAGAAAGAAGAGACAGGAGAGAAGAGAAGAATTCAGTGTGGATATGATCGAGTTTTCCAGATATAAAAGGAAATAGACGAGGATTTTAATCACAGTATTTGATGCAGAGACAAATCTGCTGATAATGGTAGGAAAGGTAACAAAAGTAGTCAATGAGTTTAAATGATCTGCCGGCAGAGAGTATTTATTACAGCATTGTATAAGGTTACAAAGATGGCTCGGATGAGTTGGTAGTTTAAGGGTGGTGTAGTGCGGGTATGATTCGGAAGCATGGTGCTGGAACATGGAGTGGTACTGGAGTGTACCTGGATATCTCCCCAACTCGATCCCCATCCCCCTTCCTACGAGCACATCCATAACCCAAACCTCCTCCCTTTCTTTCTGACGTGGCTACACTTTTTCCTTTTCTTCTCTATTCCTCCCTTGGATGTGGACATTCGTTGTACTGACCCCGATAAGATGGTAGAGTGAGCTTCTTATGTTTGAGCCGTCCAGTCTGGGTTCAATTCCGTGGCCAACTTATTTATAAGGTATATAAACTGTCGGATTGGTACTTTGTGTGCACGCCGTTTCATCATCAAGTCCGTTGTCCCTTGGATGGACGTTAAACTGGGTCTCCTGTCTGCAAGCTTTAGCGAGTGGACGTTAAAGATCTCACAGTTCCCAGAATCGTGAACGAATCCCAAACATAACCAATACATCAGCGGTATTAGTCACGCCACCCAAAAAATGAGGCAATCACCATGCTTAATTCATAATCGACTCCCATAATGGCATTTTTGGTTGGATTGAACTAATTCTCAAGGGATGAAATCCATGCCAGCTCCAGGGGGAAGCGCTCTATAAACTGACCTCTCCGACTGAGTCCCTCAACTGACAACAGGACTTCCATGGAAGCTTTACATCATCTGATTATTAATTGGACTTGTCTGCACAAGTTCCAGAGATGGGTGCTTCATGTCTTATTAATTATTAGTGGATAATTTGTACTTAATCACAACAATTTATAAAATGATCGGATCCAGTTCTTCAGCAAAATTAAATCAATTCGTCCTCGTTACACATCCAACCTCTCCAGAAAGTTTCATCCGAATCCGTGCATAACTTTTTGAAATATCCTGCTCACAGACAGACAGACAGACAGGAGTGAAAACATAACCTACATCAACCTTCAGTGGCAGAGGTAAATGTATGACATTTAACCAGCGTGCAATTTACCAAAGAGGGAGCAGGATGGCTTGGAGGTAGCACACTCATCTTCGAGATGGGTTGTTTAGCCGAGGTTCGAATCTCAACCCAGCCATAAACTGTCCACATGTAGTGTTCTGCATGTAGTGTGAGGCATTAACGTGTGGGCTGGCAGAAGGACGTTAAACTGGAGGATTAATCGTCGGTGCATGTTGAAGACCCCTTTATGTTGTTCGCAAAGATGAGGAGAGTTGTCGCCGATTCCCTGAACAAATCCCAAATTCCTGTCCTGACTGACTGCCGGGAAGACAACGGGAAAACTACCAAGCACAACCAAACCACCTGACATAACCAAACAAATGGCATAATAACCAAACCCAAACCACCCAGCTGAAACCTTGCCAAGAGTCAGCAATAATGCTCTGTCTGGTACATTGATGACAGTGGTGTTTCCCACAGATCCTGTGACTACCAGTTGAAGATCATACGAAAAGTCCTTTTCCATGACCCCCTAATTGTATCGTGTGGTTTTTTTCACTAAGTTTTATAACCACACAACGTAAACATATTTCTGGACGTTGTATTGGACAATTGGACGCGCAAATAAGTGCTGTTAGGACATTCAAAAGCAGGCTCCACTGCACAATGTATTTGGGCAACTGCATTTTAAGGAGGACAAAATTACAATTCCGGTTAAAATTGGTAAATATTCCAGGATTAATACGTCACCGTGAAAAGCAGCATTAATTATGCTTCATTACAGCTTGCCCCGGAGCATTGTTAACCTCCTCACTAAAGGTATTGATTGATTTGAATACATGCATACTCTTTATTGAATACATTTCTCTCATATTTTACCGTTGGGTTAATTGGTCTACATACTAATGACTGCTGGGCCAATGTAAGCTCGACCTGTGGAGCAGAGGAGAGCTGCGGGTGAGACCGAGGAGACCGGAGGGCCATTGGCCTGCCACGAGGTTTCTGCCCCGGTCATACTCCTGAAGAATGGAGGGCATCTCTTCCCACTCGTCACGACTGCTTCATTTGCCTGCACCTTTTGTCTGAGCCCATTAGCAATGGCCAAGGCTGCAGCAGCCTGGCCTACCAGCTGCGGTCAATTACTACACCACATTTTGCCCACGTCCTCCACCTGACGAGGATTTAATTGAATTTTGAGTTCGGCCCTTTTTTATAAGCTCGTCCGTTAGAAATTCTCAGCTTGCTTTTTTTAAATTACACCTTTCCGACCTTTACACGTTTTTAAAGGGCGTATCTTAGAGGGATAGTGATGAAGGTCAACACGTGGATTCAACGAAATCTTGTCAGCTTGCCGACGGTCATTAGTCTTGTCAGACGGAGTCCCATTGAGAAATTGCCCCTCAACAAATGGTCAGTTCACTTTGTGATGGTGGTGCTGCTGTTTGAAGGCAAACTGTGCAAGGTACCATATATGAACGGTCGTCACTGAACGGATTCTCTGCACAAAGAGCAGGTGTTTCAGATACATTATGCCCACAAAACCACAGAAGGAAACAATATGTGAAGCAGCATTTTGCATCGGTCACCACGACAGCCAGTTGTGGGTGACCGTTTGGTTGTTGGGAAGAAAACGTTGCTTTAAGGAACAGTAACTGCGGTTGTCAGGCTGAGAGTCATTGATCGGACGGACCGGGGAGGTGGTGCTGATGCAGACCATCCGTGCCGACCATCTGCCTTCGGGATGGGGACGGGCAAAGTGCCCCGAGGCAGAAACGCACGTGGATCGCCCTGTGGGGGTCGTGATGGATGGGGGTCGTTGCGGCAACGTATCCTGGTCTAAGGGTCGGTCTCTAAACGGAACGGTATATTTAGAACGTGCTCCCGAAAGCCCATTCTCAGCACTTTGTATGCCACGATCGCTTCTTCGCCACATTTTCTCCGCAGTGCACACCTGGGGTAGGTGCACCCCCATCATGACAATCTTCAGGAGATCCGGCAGCAACACCGTCTCACAAATGATTACCGAATATTTATTTTAAAACAAGCTCAAATGAGCTAAGATCCTCGTCCTCTTAACGATGACGTCATAAAAACGAATATGACGTCATTGTGATGTATCAGGTTTGCGATAAATTATCTGTGCTAATGCCCGGCTTGATTCCCGCAAACAAAATTCAAACAGCTTGCCTCGTTTCGGAGATAATTGTAGAGGCGATTTCCATTAGCGGCGATATTATGACGTCAACTTTTTTTCTAGGAAGAATTTCCAAAATCGGAGACGGTTACTGCCTGCGCGTGGGCTTTCTGCATATACACGGCAAGTTTCACGAAGATCCGATGAAAACTCTGGGTTGTGAAACAAAAAATGGCAAAAAAATAGGAATGACGTCATAAAAATTGATATGACGTCATAGCGATGTATATCATATGTGCGGTAATTCATCTCTGCCAATGCCCTGTTCGATTCCCGCAAACAGAATTCAAAAAAGCTTGCCTAGTTTCGGAGATAATTTTTTCGGCGATTTCCATTAGCGGAGATATTTTGACGTCATAACTTTTTTTTTTCTAGGAGGAATTTTCAAAATCGGAGATGGTCACTGTCTGCGCAGGGAATTTTTTTACATATATATGCCAAGTTTCAGGAAGTTTCGATGAAAACTGGAGTCTGTGAAACAAAAATGTCCACAAGAAGAAACAGAAGAACAACAACGTGAGTAAGACTTGGAGATCCTCCACGAGGATCTAAAAATGGCGATGTGGAATTTAGGGAACATCCACACCGTACTTGAACCAACGACGCTCTGAAGTGACACTTTCACGTTTGGAATGGAGATGTTGTTGGAACATTGTTATATCTTCAATATAAAAGTGAACGACACGTTGGTTGTTTGTTTGTGGCGCTACTCCCCTGAGCTGCCAAGGTTGGACGTGACAAAACTTGATAGGATCACATTTTTGACCACGATGCACCGAAATTGGGTTTGAAACAGTCATTTTCCTCACAATTCAACACATGTAAACGCACGACCCAATTTCTTTCGGATTTCAACCCGGAGACCTATGATGTGTGGATGGTGAGCTCCGATCGTCAAATATGGTGCAAAATGTGAAAAAAGAACTTTGAATTAAGATGTCACAACAATCGGTAAGTTCGGCGGAGAAGGAGTAACGTGACCATCGCTAATGACTCAAAACCCGACAAATGCACAAGCACAAGCTGTACGTCGATTTAAAGGTACTTTTACTGCTTATCTCATGACATAACTGTCAAGGGTGAAAGAAGACTTTGTAGAAAAAAGGTAACCACCTCAGCTAACTTTCCCAAATATACACCATTCAAAAATTCCTTTGTGGGAGGAGGGAGGGAAGGGTGGAGGTGAGAGGTGGAGGTGGGAGGGGAAGAGGCGGGGTGGAAATCTGGAGAGAGAGAGGGGTGGGGTTGGAGGAGGGGTGAGGCAGTGTGGGGAAGGAAGAGCTGGGAGGGGGGGATTCTGTATGAGGAGGTGGGAGGAGTGATGGGAAGGGGCAGGGTGGGAATCTGGAGAGAGGGGAATGGGGTTGGAGGAGGGAGACGTGGTGTGGGAGTCCAGAGGAAGGGGTGTGGTGGGAGGGCGCTGGGGAAGGGGTGGGATTAAAGGGGGCAATGGGTAGGAGGAGGGAGGGGAAGGGGTGTTGGTGGGAGGGAAAGGGGTATAGGTGGGAGGAGAAGGGTGGATGAGAAGGGTGAAGGTGGGAGAAGGAAGGGAAAGGGGTGAGGTGAGAGGCGAGACGTGGGAGGGGAAGGGTGGAGGTGGGACGAGGGAGGGGCAAGGGTGGGATGGGTGGGGAAGGGATGGGGTGGGAATCTGGAGAGAGGGGGTTGGAGGAGGTAGGAGGAGGGAGGGGTGGTGTGGGAGGAGGCTGGGGAGGGGTGTGATTAAAGAGGATAATGGGTGGCAGGAGGGAGGGTTAGGGGTGCAGGTGGGAGGAGGGAGGGGAAGGGTGGACGGGAAGGGTGGAGGTGTGAGAAGGGAGGGAAAGGAGTATGGTGAGAAGCAAGAGGCGGGAGGGGAAGGGTGGAGGTGGGACGAGGAAGGGGGAAGGGTAGGATGGGAGGAGAAGGGATGGGGTTTGAATCCAGAGGAAGTGGGGTGGGGTGGGAGGAAGCAGGGTGGGAGGAAGCAGGGTGGGAGGAGGTACCCGGCATTGCCCGGCAACGCCGGGTACCTTTGCTGGTTTTATTTATAAATTTGAAGAGGCACGACTGCTGCAATAAACAATACATGATTCCTCAACTCCCTCTGACCCCTACCTGTCCCCATCTCCCACCCCCCAAGCTAGATTATTTTCATTCAAAATAGGTCGATTAGAAATAAATTACAGGCAGCTTTAACATTATTATTATTATTATTATTATTATTACCATTGTTATGATAATATGATTTTCTCAGCATCAGAGACTGGTGTTATTGCCTCTGAGCTGGTGCTTTTGCCTCTTGATTTCGGCATCAGTCAGTTCCTTGGAGATCGACGTGCTGTTGTAAAATGGAAGGTGTCTTAATAGTATGACACTTTGTGGAGTTGGCACGCTGGTAGTGAACTCCAACTGGATGAGAAAGCTTTTTCTTGTCTTGGGTTGTTTTTCCAGTGCACCTCTGACTACTGGTTCCACTTCGGTCTTTCCATCCGATGTTCTCTCTAATTCCATTTTAGAGGTTCGTGGTGGAGATATTTTCCTCTTCCTTTTTTGCAGATGTTCCTCCCAGAAGCAACCAATGTCAATGATGGAAAATGTTTGTGGATTTGAACCTGAATGCGTAGATGAGAAGGATGTCAGGTTTTGTGGATTCCACACTCCAATGGAAAAGCAGAAATCCCAAAGGACCGCTTGTACTCCCACCAATGTAGTCCTCTTTGCAGATGGCGAAGGGTGCAATAAATGGCAGTGATCTGTTGATTATGTCTCTCCATCTACTTACCATATGCCAGCTCTGGACTCTGATACTGACAAAATGCATCTGTCTCAAATAAGTTGTTGCCTTGCCTGCATGACAGTGGTTTCACCAGCAGTTAGGATGGTGTATCTGAGCCAGTTTGTGTGGAGAGCCTGGTCTTATGTGATGATAATGAGGCCTTCAGTGGAAGGTTTTAAGTGGGAAGTACTTAGCCACTTTGAATAATCTTCATTGGTGGTTTTCTGAAGTTTTGGCCACTTACCATGAAAGGCCTTCGCCTCCCACTTGGCAGTATGGTCTACGTGTTATTTTTACGATGATAATGATGAATATTTTTGCTTAACGTAATTCAAGTTGCACATGTTAAGAAACCGTGAAGGAAAATGTGCATGGTTGTTGGGAAGAAAACGTTGTTGTTGTTGTTTCAACAACAACAACAACAACAACAACAACAACAAAATGTCAAGCCTCCACTGTTTTGGATTCTGACAACAAGTCAACCCTGGCTTCCAACCAACTGGCTTTCTCCTACGAGCAGCCTTGACGGAAATTAAAAGTTTTTCAGTAGTTGCATTGTTAGAAGCCACGTGGAAATCAAATCAAAAGCTTTGCCCAACGTCGCTGGTCCTGTTCGAACGGATGTATTGGAATCAGGCCAGCGCATGCACTGAAACACGGAGAGTGCGCAATGGCAGGATTTAAATCGATGCATCAGTCGGCACCACTTTTTGGAAGCCACAATGTAATGACAAATTGAAAAGCTGATGAAATCAGACAAAGAGTGATGCCCAACAGTCACACAATGAAATCACCGGTAAATAATCGTGAGATAAATCACTGCTGGCATGAAATCAGGCAAGTGAAGTCGAAGGCATCTCACAAGTCCTTTGAGTGGAATGGAACACTTTGGAGGGAGGAAGCCAAAGGTATGTATCACATTAATTGATTTGGTGACAATGCAGCTGTACTATAGTTATCCTCTCGTTTAGTTGAGACAAGCAGTTTATTCAGCCATCATTTCTCCATAAGTCTTGCAGTGGCGGAGGTAAGACTTGAGCTGCAGCTCGGCCAGATAGCTCTTTCACAACAGCTGGGATCCATACATGTAATTGGCAGCACCAGAAGCACTTTCAATGCCGTGACCTTCACTTGCCACAGAAATTCTTCACCTTTTGTAGATGTTCCATAAGTGAGAGAAAGCTGATGTGGTTTAAAAGAGAAAGCATGTGGTTTACAAGCTGTGTGACCCATGATTAAGCAGAATGGCTTGTTTTTGTGCCCACTAATGGGATAATACAAAACCATAGCAGAGGATGGGAAGGTATGTGGCATACTACGAACCAATTGCATTCTCGGAAGACTCAACCTTATGTGGATAAGATAAGCCTGGTGTTGGCTTAACGGTTAAGATGGCTGGCTTAAGATCCTCAGGTCTTGAGTTTGAGCCCCTGCCAACCGTTGAATTAACACCAGGTGGGTGGACTTACCTGCCATTCCTCTGAGGTTTGGTGAAATGAGTACCAGTGTATTGGTAATAGAGGGCACTGCATCAGCGGCACGGCTGTGCCGCCAGCAAATGATGCAACCAACAGTCACAGGCTGCATACGACAGCTACCTTGGTGGATAAGGGCAAATTATTTTGCTGTTTATTACACTTCTATTATAAATGAATGTTCCATGAACTTGGTGCAGAAATTAATGTGACCCCGGGGAGCTACGTTTGATTCAAGTCCAGTCCGTGTTTGTCTGTCATAGATCCCGCCATTTGCAAGAGTAACGACCACCTTGCAAGGGGAATTCTGGGCCGTCCAGGTACCGCAGAGGTGCTGACCGATGGTGAATCCAGCAGTCTATGGGAATGGCAATAATCATAAAACGAGATCCACATTGACAATCAACAAACCACACTCACACCGTTAATGGGAAAAAACGAAGAAGACATTAAGTTAATGATATTGTATTTCATTAAAATGGTTCTGAAATGAGATATTCAAAATCTCAAGGTTTTGCATTGGTAAAAGCGTGGAATCTGGCATTTTGAATAGATCTGGCACAGTATGTTTGTGGGTCTTCAGCATTGAGCAAAGCCCTCAATGCACAAGGCTAAAAGGATGTAGATCGTATCAGGGTTAGAGTGGAGACAATATGCAGGAACTCAAGGTCAAAGGTTTACCTGGATGGTGTCTTACATATGGTGCTGGGGGGGGGGGGGGGGATAAGCAATCGTCGGTGCACTGCCGACACGTTGTGTGGACCAAATGATGTCTGTGCAGGCCTTTGACCACATGTCTTCGCTGTGACATGGCGTAGATTTGAACATTTCACACACGTCCTTCTGCTTCGAGAATATGCCTGGAAAAAATTACACATTGGATGGAATCTTCTTATGTTGGAAACTCCATTTACATAAAGAAGCAAACATGACTTTAAACATTTTTTTCTGTGATATAACGCTCATGGAGGAGCCTGAGCATTAATAATATATGCAGAACAAGGAATTTAATAGAAAGTCATAAAATCAACACAAATAGGATTTTAATCTGAGATCCCAGTATCACGAGTAACGTGCTTAGTTGGAAGCTCAATACAGACCCACCGAGGCCTTTTGCCGTTGTTAAACTTTCCTTGGAATTCAGAAATATTCCATACATCCAAATGCAAGGATGAGTTATAATCTGATATTTGGAGTGCAAGCTTGAGACTCATGCTCTCATGAATTTATACCACTAGCAAATAACCCGTCCTAACAGACGGGTTAATTTCCCCACTCATATGATTTCTCGATGTGGATGCATTTAGTAGATGGTCACATACGAGTGCAATTTAATGGCTCTTGGGGGATCCCAGGAGAAAGCGCTCTGGGAATTTCAGAAATTATGTACAAAATGGACAGATATGGTCAGGCTGCCTTGGGATACCAACAGGGACCGAGGTCATCTCCTTGGTCCGCACTCCCACCAGGCGGCGCTATACAATACACATTTACATAAAGAGAATTGGGGTCCTCCTCCAACTCTGAACCACCTGGGCTAATAAATCTTATTACTGCCGACAACATTCCCGTGCACACCTCTCCACTCAAACCCTACCACAACCACCAGTTTTCAACTCATTACATCCAGCGGTTCAAGAATGCAAAAGAGCCAAGTACACAAAAAAACAAGCACACACACACACACACACACACACACACACACACACACACACACACACACACACACACACACACACACACACACACACACACACACACACACACACACACACCAAAACCCCCCCGAAAAAAACATCCAACACAAATAAACAAACAAACACACACACAAATTGACATCACTCAAATTATATATCCATCCATCTACTTTTGCTCATCCACATTCACCATACACCTTCACGATCTTTTCGTCAACCTTTCCATCACCTAATCTTCATAAATAATCCCCCAAAAAAGATCCAACACAAACAAACACACACACAAATCCACATCACTCAAATTATATATCCACCCATCCATTGGGACCAGACTCTGTGCAGAGTGTTGGTGCTGCCTCGGCAGTCTCCTTGGCTATTGGACACAATCCTGGACGGGTCACCACTCCAACACAGGACACCAGCAAGCTGACACTATTTTGCTGACCTCAGAAGGATGACAGGCAGAGTCAACCCCACCTGGTATTAATTCAACAGCCAAGTGGGATTTGAACTCAGGATCAGGTCAGGTCAGGTATGGGAGCATGTGCCAGAACAGCGCGTCGCTGCGTCCACTTTCCGCCGGTACTCCAGGGGCCTCCGTCTGGCCATCCCCCAGGCAGATGCCAAGCCCATCCCCATCTCCTTGAGATGATGGTTAACCTGTTGCAACCATGAGGCACGTGGTCGACCCACTGGCCTCCTCCACTCATGAGACTCCCTCGCTGAGAGAATCTGGTGAGCAGGATCAGAGTCAGGAAAACGAGCCACATGTCCATACAGCCGCAACTGACGCTCACGGACTATGCAGGTAACAAATCTCATTCGAGTCTCTCTCAGCAACCGCTCGTTGGACACAAAATCCGACCAGCGATAGCCAAGGATTCTCCGAAGAGACCTGGTACCAAAGGAATTAAGTCTCCGTCTCAGATCCTTGGTCAGAGTCCAAGTCTCGCACCCATAGAGCAAGACTGGAAGTACCAAGGACCTGAAGACTCGGACTTTCGTCCTCCCGCACAGGTACCGGCAGCGCCACACCCCATGATCCAGTGAATCCATGACTCCCCAGGCCCGACCCAGACGTCTATTGACCTCTGACTCGCAGCCAGCAGAGACATGAATATCACTGCCAAGGTAAGTGAATCTCTCCACGACCTCAACATCCTCACCACAAACAGACACAGACAGGACAGTAGCATCCAAGATGTCACCGAAAGCCTGGATCTTAGTTTTGACCCAAGAAACCCGTAATCCCAACGGCTCCGACTCCTCATTCAGCACCTCGAGGGCCCCCAAGAGGATGTCTAAAGTCTCCGCAAAGATGACTGCATCATCTGCAAAGTCAAGGTCCGAGATCTTGACATTCCCAAACGATGCACCGCAACTTGATCTCTCCGACATCCTCCCTAGAATCCAGTCCATTCAAGTGCTGAAAAGTGTGGGGGCAAGTACACATCCCTGACGAACTCCAGTAACAACTAGAAATAAGTCAGAGATGGTACCACCACACTTCACAGCACTCTCAGTACCAGAGTAGAGTTCAGACATCATATCGATCAGTTTTGGTGGCACCCCACGAAGACCAAGAATCCTCCAGAGGACATCCCGATTCACTGAATCGAACGCTTTACAGAGATCAACATAGGCTGCAAGCAGCCCCTGCCAAAACTCTCGTCTGTGTTCGGTGAGGACACGAAGTGCAAGGATACGGTCAATCGTTGACCTCTTTGGTGTAAAGCCTGACTGCTCTGGACGCTGGTGCTCAAGCAGATGGTGGCGAACCCTATCGAGAATTATCCGAGCAAAGACCTTGCCCGGCACTGAGAGCAGCGTCACCCCTCGGTAGTTGTTGCAGTCTTGGCGATCACCCTTCCCTTTCCAGAGAGGGACAACAAGGCCCCTCTTCCAGTCAGTTGGGATGATGCCTGTGTTCCAGGCAGAGCACAAAACTGCATGCAACGACACGAGTGCAGTATTTCCACCAGCCTTGAGAAGTTCGGCATGGATGCCACAGATCCCTGGAGCTTTGCCCCGTTTCAACTGGTTCACCGCAGCCCGTGTTTCCACAAGCGTAGGTGGACCACAGTTGATTCGAGGGTCAGCAACAGGGATTGTAACACCCTTGACGTCCAACTCGACAGTTGGGGGATCAGCCTGGTACAACCGCTCAAAGTAACCGGCCCAGCGGGCCTTCACTTCAGACTCCTCTGTCAAGAGCCTACCACTCTCTGCTCAAACTGTAGTGCTCCGAGGGATGGGCTTGGATGAACGTAATGCACGAATTCCCCTGTAAGCGGGACGAGAATCACCTGTCCACAGGTGATGCTCTACCCCCTCACAGATTCCTCGCACATAGGCCTCCTTGTCCACCCTCAGTGCACGTACAGTTTTACGCCTCAGCTCCCTGAACAGCTCAGCTCTGCCATTCAGCCTGGCCCTATGACTCTGGTCAATGGTATCCAGTGTCCCTTGAGAGACAAAATTCTTCTTTGCCCTGCGGTGAGCTCCAAGGCATCCACCGGCAACATCAAGGACGGTGGTCTTGAAGGTGCTCCACAACTCTTCAGGACCCCCCAAGGCACCCAGACCCCCCAAGTGTCCACTCAGCCTGTTCGCAAACTCCTCAGCTACTCTCTCATCCCTGAGCTTGGCAACATCCAGCCTCGGCTGGGATGGTACCATTCTCCAGGATTTAAGGTGCAGCTTTAGAGTTTCTACAACAAGCCTGTGGTCAGTATTGAGGAACTAAGCACTCCGGTAGACCCTGCAGTTCTGGATCATCCTCCAACGACCGTCAATGAGGACATGGTCAATCTCCTTTGCCACACCGCCAGCGTTGGAATACCAAGTCCAGCGATGAGCTTGTGGGCGCTGAAACCATGAACCAGCCACCCTAAGTCCATGACTTCTTGCAAAGTCAAGGAACTTAGTGCCATTCTGGTTCATAGTTCCTGACCCATGGGGACCAACACACACCTCATAACCGTCCCTATCAGGACTCAGGATCATAGGCTCACAAGCCCACCACCCTATCCATTCAGTCAACACCAGGAATAAATTATTGTTGTGGTTCTCGGAACTGCATCCATACAACAGATAGGTGTCCCAAGACAGTTATTCCATTAATATACGTGTAGATAGTCCCTTTCCTTTTGTTTAGCGGGACAACAAGGGAGTGCGTTGCGATGATCTCATATCTAGGGTTGCTAAAATCATTTTCTTCTTCATTTCGTCCCCACTCTTTTTTCGTCTGATTATTGCTGAGGTTAGTCAGCGTGTGCGGCGCCGCGGTGAGGAAATTGCTGCACAGAGATCCTCATTCCAGGGCGAGCCCTAAACCCGGTGTGTGCAGTAAGTCATGTGCGCTTGACAGTGCGGGGTTGTTGACTCGAACTTCCGATGGTGTGGGGAAGATTGCCGGTTGCATCGAAAAGGCATGCGAATAAATACCTCTAAAGAGGCTGCACGAATGGTGTTTATCACGGCACAGAAAACACAGCCAGCATGATGCCCACACTGCACGAAACGCGTACGGAGGCCGATAAAGACGACTCCACGTCATGTTGGGCGGGATACGAGTGTGTGAGTAGAAGCGGCTTGTTCCTTTTCAACCTCAATATCCGACACATATTGGTGTTCGCCCCGCGCACACACTAGCGGAGTCGTGTGAACGCGAGCGCTGGCCACGTGCGTAATGGCGGAACCGCGCGCACTGTATGGAATGTGCTCGAAAGCAGAAACGTATGCCGCTCATGAAACGTGCATGGATTTATCCATGGTGATGCACCTTCGGTCCTCACTGGCAGCAGCGGATTCTCCACGGATGGTGAACATCTTCTCTTCTCTCGGCCAGCGAAGCTGCGATCCAGCCGAGGAATGAAAAGTGCGGGCCACGTTGGCGCGTGCGAAGCGAGCGCGTTGATAGACGCTGGGCGAACGCCCAAGCAGCATGCGGGACCCTCGACCGGTCGCCCAGGCACGGCCCGGGGTTTTTTGCAGGACGATTCGCATGCCAATTTCGGTGTGGGCGATTCGTGTCATGTCGTGGGGTCGGAGCGAAATATGTTCACTGTCTGGTATGGCCTTGCTGGAAACGAAGTGAGGCGGTTTCCGGCCAAAGTTGGCGGGCCACGTGAGGGTTTGGGGCCAATCGGAGCGCCCGATTCAGGTGATGACATTTTGATTCAGGGTGGCCCCTCCCCTGAGTCCTATAAAAGCGGGAGGAGTCTCTCTTTTGCCTCTCTTGCCTCTTTCTCCGCCTACCGCTCTCTCCCTCGTCGACACCACCACGACCCGCCTCCTGCTGTTGGGACTCTGCCTCCTCATCTCTGCCCAGATGATGTCGTCAATCCCACCCGCCTACCACTCCACCCTCACACTCTGGACTCTGCCCCTTCTCGACTCAAGCTCCTCCTTTTACGAACACGGTCTCCACACGTGTGGCTGAAGCCGGAGACAACGTGCCCACTGTCGGGTACCGCACCATGGAGCACCCCCCACCCCGAAACGTATTGGTGGCGCGTCGTGTTATCAAGTACAAAGGTACAGAAATTGTGGCCTCAGTCGCTTTCCCTTCTAATTGCAATACTCCCTCTTCATTGGGTTTTCTGTGTCTGTGTGTGCTGGAGCCTGCCTGCTGAAGTAAGACTGCAGAAGATTGTTATCATTATTATTGTTATTAATTTCGCGTTAAGTCTGCTCTGTGTCCCCTTTTGTAAGTTGACTGTTAATAAATTATTTTTATGAATGTTCCCTGCTCGTTTTTGTCTTTTCTTCCATTGATCCAGCATGGTCCGAATCCAACTTTAGCTGGGACTTTATTCCCAATGATCCGTTCCTTTTAGCCGGTACGTCCTTGGCAGTGTCGCTCGGCAGCATCCGATCCGGAAAAGTGATCCGATCCGGTAGAGTGATCTGGTTCGGACAAGGCGTACCGAGGGCGTGTTCCCCGGAAATTAAACCACGTGATTAATTAAGTAACCCGATTAACCCATAGACTGGTGGACCCTAGGTCACGCGGGTGAGTTATTGGCATCCACGGTCGGTTAAGCGACCCGACGCGTCACTGAATTATCCATGTGCGACGGCCTACAATTCCGGGGAGTCTGGTGGGAACCGACATAGCTTCCCCCACCTAGTGGTCTTCTCACCCGATCCCCGGCCCACAACATTATATATATATATATATATATATATATATATATATATATATATATATATATATATATATATATATATATATATATATATATCGTAAGGCTGTAATATATCCTCATACGAAAATGGAGCTATGGTGTATGTGTATATATGTATATATGTTTGTACCAAAATTCCAGGGATTGCATTTTTCATAAAATAAAATGAGCACGACTTTTTTTTGGAAACTTAAGCTATAATTCAATTGTAAAGATATATGTACACACAAAATAATTTAACTTGAAACTAATTAAATAATGCAACTAGAGACTTCCGAAGATACCTTACTCCATGCAGTCTTGATACACAATGGCATGGGCAGGGTCTGTGAATGGCAAATTTGATTGGCTAAGATGAGGTAAAATGCCGTAATATTTTTTACAAGTCTTGCAAAATGGAACGGTTTTAAAAGTGCTAAAAAGTCAATTTGTGTTCTCCAGTGTTCAAGTATATAATTCAATTGAAATAAAACAAAGATTTTAAAGGTTGTAGAAATTTGTTTTCCAGAAGTTTACCACTTTTGATGCAGCGTCTTATACACCACCCAATTTAACACATTACATTAGTTCTTCGTGTCTGTTGTTTGTGCCCTTTTAGGTGAGGTATGGGAGCATGCGCCAGAGCAGCGCGTTGCTGCGTCCACTTTCCACCGGTACTCCAGGGGCCTCCGTCTGGCCATCCCCCAGGCAGATGCCAGGCCCATCCCCATCTCCTTGAGATGCCGGTCAACCTGCTGCAACCACGAGACACGTGGTCGGCCCATTGGCCTCCTCCACTCACGAGACTCCCTCACTGAGAGAATCTGGTGAGCAGGATCAGCGTCAGGAAAACGAGCCACATGTCCATACAGCCGCAAGTGACGCTCACGGACTATGCAGGTAACAAATCTCATCCGAGTCTGTCTCAGCAACCGCTCGTTGGAAACAAAATCCGACCAGCGACAGCCAAGGATTCTCCGAAGAGACCTGGTACCAAAGGAATTATGTCTCCGTCTCAGATCCTTGGTCACAGTCCAAGTCTCGCATCCATAGAGCAAGACTGGAAGCACCAAGGACCTGAAGACTCGGACTTTCGTCCTCCCGCACAGGTACCGGCAGCGCCACACCCCATGATCCAGTGAATCCATGACTCCCCAGGCCCGACCCAGATGTCTATTGACCTCTGACTCGCAGCCAGCAGAGACATGAATATCACTGCCAAGGTAAGTGAATCTCTCCACGACCTCAACATCCTCACCACAAACAGACACAGACAGGACAGCAGCATCCAAGATGTAATTGAAAGTCTGGATCTTAACCCAAGAAACCCATAATCCCAGCGGCTCCGACTCCTCATTCAGCACCTCGAAGGCCTCCAAAAGGATATCTAAAGTGTCCGCAAAGATGACTGCATCATCTGCGAAATCAAGGTCCGAGATCTTGACATTCCCAAACAATGCACCACAGCTTGATCTCTCCAACATCCTCCGTAAAATCCAGTCCATACAAGTGCTGAAAAGTGTGGGGGCCAGTACACACCCCTGACGAACTCCAGTAACAACTGGAAATAAGTCAGAGATGGTACCACCACATTTCACAGCAAACTCAGTACCAGAGTAGAGTTCAGACATCAGATCGATCAGTTTTGGTGGCACCCCACGGAGAGCAAGAATCCTCCAGAGGACATCCCGATTCACTGAATCAAACGCTTTACAGAGATCAACATAGGCTGCAAGCAGCCCCTGCCGAAACTCTCGTCTGAGTTCGGTGAGGACACGAAGGGTAAGGATCCGGTCAATCGTTGACCTCTTTTGTGCAAAGTCTAACTGATCTGGATGCTGGTGTTCAAGCAGATGGTGGCGAACCGTATCAAGAATTCTCCGAGCAAAGACCTTGCTGGGAATGAGAGCAGCGTCATCCCTTGGTAGTTGTTGCAGGCTTGGCGATCACCCTTCCCTTTCCAGAGAGGGACAACAAGGCCCCTCTTCCAATCAGTTGGGATGATGCCTGTGTTCCAGGCAGAGCACAAAACTGCATGCAACGACACGAGTGCAGCATTTCCACCAGCCTTGAGAAGTTCAGCATGGATGCCACAAATCCCTGGAGCTTTACCCCGTTTCAACCGGTTCACCGCAGCCCGTGTTTCCACAAGTGAAGGTGGACCACAGTTGATTGGAGGGTCAGCAACAGGGATAGTAACACCCATGACATCCAACTCGACAGCTGGTGGATCAGCCTGGTACAATCGCTCAAGGTAACCGGCCCAGCGGGCCTTCATTTCAGACTCCTCTGTCAAGAGCCTACCACTCTCTGCTCTAACTGCAGTGCTCCGAGGGATGGGCTTGGATGAACGCAATGCGCGAATTCCCCTGTAAGCGGGACGAGAATCACCTGTCCACAGGTGATGCTCTACCCCCTCACAGATTCCTCGCACATAGGCCTCCTTGTCCACCCTAAGTGCACGTACACTTTTACGCCTCAGCTCCCTGAACAGCTCAGCTCTGCTATTCAGCCTGGCCCTGCAACTCTGGTTAATGGTATCCAGTGTCCCTTGAGAGACAAAATTCTTCTTTGCCCTGCAGTGAGTTCCAAGACATCCACCGGCAACATCAAGGACGGTGGTCTTGAAGGCACTCCACAACTCTTCAGGACCCCCCAAAGCACCCAGACCCCCAAATGTTCACTCAGCCTGTTCGCAAACTCCTCAGCTACTCTCTCATCCCTGAGCTTGGCAACATCCAGCCAAGGCTGGGATGGTACCACTCTCCCGGATTTAAGGTGCAGCTTTAGAGTTGCTAAAACAAGCCGGTGGTCAATACCTCCCACCTCTCGCCTCTCACCTCACCCCTTTCCTTTCCTTCTCCGGTGAGGAACTGAGCAGTCCGGTAGACCCTGCAGTTCTGGATCATCCTCCAGCGACCATCAACGAGGACATGGTCAATCTCCTTTGCCACACCGCCAGCATTGGAATACTAAGTCCAGCGATGAGCTTGTGGGTGCTGAAACCATGAACCAGCCACCTTAAGTCCATGACTTCTTGCAAAGTCAAGGAACTTAGTGCTCTTCTGGTTCATAGTTTCTGACCCATGGGGACCAACACTTGTCCCATAACCATCCCTATCAGTTCCAGTCGATGCATTGAAATCCCCCAAGACAAGAAGTGTATCTCGTCTGGGGCACTGATCAACCACAGACTTGAGCGTGGCGTAGAATGCATCCTTCACGGTGAGATCACTCGCCTCAGTTGGAGTATAGACAGAGACCAGGCAAATGACACATAAGGAGTGACGAATCCTTAGTCTCATAATACGCTCGTTGACCGGTGTTACCTCAATTATCATTGGGGTCAGCTTATTGGAAACAGCTACAGCAACTCCGTGGGTATGGTAACCATCAGAGCGACCAGACCAATAGTAGGTGTAACCACCCACCATTATCTCGCCGCAATCTGGTCTCCGAACCTCAGAGAGAGCTGCAATACCGATGTCCAAACGCTTGAGCTCAGATGATAACAGAGACAGGTGATAATCCTCTTTTAGGAATAGGACATTCCAGGCACCCACCCAAAAGGACCGCCTCAGGTTAACCCAAGGAGACTGCCGTCTGGTGGACGACACCTCAGCACCAGTCCGACACACTCTCCTGCAATCTGACCCAGGAATGTTACCCCGTGGTTTCCCTCCTATCATCAAAGATTGGGGGTCCCGAAGGCTTTGCCCCAATCCCGTCATCCGGTGAGCTGCCCTGCGAAGGGAAGCTACACTCCCACGGAGTGGGTTTTCAGATTGTTTTGCGTTTTTGTGTTTTGCGGAATGAAGGGTTTTACGGTGGCCGGAGTGCAAATCCTGCCACCAACCTCCTAATAATAAGTAACCCAACTGCAGGAGGACGTCCGCAGACACAGTTGGGCACCAGATATGAATGGCCGTTGGCTCACAAGGAGCTCCTCTGCCCTTTGACAGGTTTTGTTTTTAATCCTGTTGGGTGTCCATATCCAAACACCCTCCTCACTAAAAAACCTGGTGGGGGAGACGGTTTAGTCGCCGACAACCCGACCATGGAACAAGTTCGTACAGGTTTACATGGTACCTGGACTGGAGCAGGTCACAGATCTAACCTGACCTGACACAGGTGCCCTTTATGATGCCCTTAAAGACAGTAAGTTTCCTGTTTGGAATGATTTTCAATTTTGCTTGACTGCCAGACAGACAGAAAGACAGACAGAGTAAAATATTATCTCACTACTTTGCACGTGCGCGATCAGGACAAATTCAGAGCCAAACTACTAATAAACTCCAGGTTTGTTTTCCGATTCATGTTCAAAATATAACATTCAATTCAAACGAAGTTGCTCCTCGATCGATCAT
Source organism: Eptatretus burgeri (assembly GCF_056783735.1). Classification (NCBI taxonomy): domain Eukaryota; kingdom Metazoa; phylum Chordata; class Myxini; order Myxiniformes; family Myxinidae; genus Eptatretus; species Eptatretus burgeri. Next base: position 31,881,858 of record NC_140972.1, on the reverse strand, counting down.
AAACTGACATTTGTAGACAGACAGACAGACAGAGTGAACCAATTGTTTCAGGTAGTATATCCAATGTACACAAAACTGGTGTAGGGTGAGGGGGATATTGAAAAAAATTAAACAGTGAAACAAGGAATGAGTAAACAAAGAGAAAGTAGGACATTTAGGGTGCAGAAATAAGGAAAGTAGAATGAGCTTGGGAGAGAAAGTAGTAGGGTAAGGGTAAGATGGAGTGAAATAGGGAATGTATGAAGGAACAGACAATGACACCATTTTATGTTGATTTTATCTTAAATTGAAAAACATCCCAATCATTTTTAGTGTCTTAATCTTAGTGTGTCTGTCTTATAAGCTATTGTATGTTGTTTGAAGTTTCTGTTTGGAAAAACCCACATGATGTGGTGCAGTGCAAGAACCATATGGAATAGTTTTAGAATGTAATTTTCAACATTATCTTACCTGTTGCTTTACAATGTTCATTTTCAACATTACAATCATTCAAAACCCTCGACTTGAACTCAAGAGTTAAAATGCAGGAATAAACAAGGAAACAGAGGAGGCCAACTGGCTCATCATGTCTGTGCCATATCTACATCCCCATTACCTTCATCAATCAGTTTACTTATCTTCACAATACGAGTCAAATTGTGACTGTGAAGTTCATCTTCAATGGTGGTTCAAATTTGGCCTTCTGTTTTTAACTAAACTTGTAGATAATGTGGACATGCAATCATTACCCAATTGTAAGCCAACTTCCTGGAAGTTTTAACAGGGTTGATGGTTTTATTGACCAGAAAAATTACAAAATATTCACTGTTCCCCCCACCACACAAAAATCTCCAACTTTCCCCTTCTGATTCATGTTCTCTTATATTGTTGCCTCACTTGCCGCAATCTTTATTTTCAGTCACGTGCTCCATGACGGACAAGCACTTGCATTAAAGCATGCAACAGGTGATGACAAAAATTTGTCACCAACACTATAAATTGAAATTGCCTCAAAAATATTGATCCTTTTTGGAGACTTTTGGTTCCGGTTCTTGAGCTACGGTTGTGTCCCTCAAAGTCTCCATCAACTTTCTTAAAGATAAGTTCTCAGACCTTTTTTGTCACGTTTTTACTGTTATTTTGTTGTCTCCATGTTTACTGTGTGTTTGTGGTTTGGTTTTGTTTTAAAACTTGTGATAATTGGTGAGCATTCGGCAGTCTTTTCATATCGGGATTCTTTGAGGCCTACCCTTTCCTTTGTTTGTGTGCACAACTGTGTTATTGTATTTTCTACATATTACCTTCAGGTTCTTTTCATCACAATCCCTCCACTCTTTCATTTCCTCTCAACTATACCCTTTGTTTCATGTCTTAAAATATAAAAAAAAACAACAAAAAATTTATATCTTTTCCCTTCTCACCTCACACCCACTGTACCCACGTGATTTTTCTACCTCCTGTTCTTCCTTCTACTTTTGCTGATCCACATTCACCATACACCTTCAAGATCTTTTCTTCAACCTTTCCTGACATGTGTGTATATATATATATATATATATATATATATATATATATATATATATATATATATATATATATATATATATATATATATCTTCTTCTTCTTTCGGCTGCTCCCGTTCGGGGTCGCCACAGCGGATCATCCATATGATCCGCATAGTGATTTGGCACATGTTTTTACGCCGGATGCCCTTCCTGACGCAACCCTGGTCGCCTCTTACGACACAGGGATATGGTACACCTATTTTAACCGGGGTATACACCGGCCCAGTATACTGGTACTCATTTCGCCGACCTCGGAAGGATGACAGGCTGAGTCAACCCCCTGGTGTATTAATTCAGTGGCCCAACGGGGCTTGAACTCAGGACCTTTTGGATCCCAAGCCGCTGCCCAAACCACTGCGCCAACACCAGGCTCTATATATATATATATATATATATATATATATATATATATATATATATATATATATATATATATATATATATATATATATATATATATATATATATATATACACGGTGAGTCAAAAGTAGCGCCCAATTTCTGTTTTTTCGGCTGTCAGATTCTTTCTGGGAAGTCATGTTGTTAATAATTGTCTTGCAGATTATTCATTTTCGTAATTTATATATTTTTTTATTTTGTTTTGCAGGTTATTGCTGCGAGTTTGGAAAGTTACTGAGTTTGCACCAAATTGAACCAAGAATTACCTTTCAATGAATCAACGCATTGCGGCCGTGAAACATTACGACAAATGTAATGAACAACCAACGATGGCGGCACGCCGTTTGGCACAGGAATTCGATATTAACCCACCTCAGGGAAGAAACATACGATCGATTGTCGAGAAATTTGAAGCAACAGAGCCGGTAGCCACTGCAAAGAAGTCTGGTCGTCCGAAAACGGCAACGAATGTAGCTAAGGCTGAAGAAGCCATCAGAAGACTGGAACAAAGTCCGCAAAAGTCAACTCGCCGTTTATCTGCAGAGTTGGAAGTGAGCCAATCAAGTGTTATCCATATCCTTCACCAGAAAAAATGGAAACTTTACATTCCACTCTTACTGCGTGCCCTTCATGATGGAGATGACGACCGCCGTCTTCAATTTTGCGAAGAGTTCTTAGCTAAACTTCACGAAGAGGACACAATGCTAGACAACATCTGGTGGTCAAATGAGGCATGTTTTAAGCTTAATGGCACAATTAACAGACACAATTGTGTCTACTGGGCTGCGAATAACCCAAGAGTGACAGTTGAGAAGGAGGTAAATTTACCTGGAGTGACAGTTTGGGCAGCCATATCTCCATTAGGGATCATTGGACCCTTTTTCTTTGAGGGATCTGTCACTGCAGAAATTTACCTGGATATGCTGCAAACCTTCTTTTGGCCCAGGGTACAAGATCAGGACTGTTATTTCCAGCATGATGGAGCTCCACCTCATTATGGACGTTATGTTCGTCAGTGGCTTGATGAAAACTTTCCCAGAAAGTCGATCGACCGCCCCGGTCCAATCGAGTGGCCGGCACACTCCCCAGACCTTACACCTCCAGATTTATTTATTTGGGGGCTCATGAAAGACCTTGTTTATCGTGAAAAGCCTCGTACCATTCAGGAGTTGAAGGCTCAAATCACTGCAAAGTTTGAGGAAATTGATATCGAACTCTGCAGACGTGTGTGTCGCTCTGTGCCTGCTCGGCTGAAATTGTGCATCCAGCACGAGGGAGGGCACTTTGAAAATTGCAAGTAAAACAGCTTCGTACAGTTCTGTAATAATTTTGTGTTGAATAAATTGATAGATAAAAATCTTCTTCTTCTTCCTTCGGCTGCTCCCGTTAGGGGTCGCCACAGCGGATCATCCGTATGATCCGCATAGTGATTTGGCACATGTTTTACGCCGGATGCCCTTCCTGACGCAACCCTGGTCGCCTCTTACGACACAGGGATATGGTACACCTATTTAACCGGGGTATACACCGGCCCAGTACACTGGTACTCATTTCGCCGACCTCGGAAGGATGACAGGCTGAGTCAACCCCCTGGTGTATTAATTCAGTGGCCGAACGGGGCTTGAACTCAGGACCTTTTGGATCCCAAGCCGCTGCCCTAACCACTGCGCCAACACCAGGCTTAAATTGATAGATAAAAATGTCATTCATTTATTTCTACCTTCTTGTACACTGTAATACAAATGGCAAACAAACAGTCAATTGACAGAAATCGGGCGATACTTCTGACTCACCCTGTGTGTGTATATATATATATATATATATAAATATTTCTTTCCCCTTCTCACCTTATACCACCCATAACCACTTGATTTCTCTGCACCCTCTTTATCTTCCTTATACTTTCGCCAATCCACATTCACCATACACCTTTACGATCTTTTCGTCAACCTTTCCTTCACCTAATCTTCATAAATAATAATAAACAAACAAATCTGTATCACCAATCTCGAACAACCGATGATCTCGGAACACATCTTCATGGAATTAATGAACACAGCAACAAGGGAGGTGGAATTAAGTTTTAGCAACATGATGTATGTTCAAACGGACGGCGTGGCCATGAGTTCCCCATTCGGCCCAGCTCTTGAAATTACTTTGTAGGCTATCATGAAATGCAGAAACTGACTGGTCGGCAAGGGGTCGATTCCCCCATCGTATACTATCGATATGTTGATGACATTTTTGCTTTGTTTGAGTCTCGGACGGCATGTGACAATTTCCAGACATGGCTCAACACCTTCCATCCAGCGTTGAAGTTTACCACGGAGCTGTAATTGTCAAACACGTTACCGTTTTTGGACGTGTTGGTTGATAGATCCAACTTTGGTTTCACAGCATCCGTCAACCGGAGGCCGACTTCCACAGGGCAGTGTACTCGGTGGGACTCCTCCAGCTCCAAGAGAAACAAAATTGCCTTGATCAATATCCTGGTTAACAGAGCGCAGAGGATTTCTTCACCTTGTAATCTTCCTGCTGAAATTGACAAAATCATGAATATACTCGGTGAGAATGTTTATCCTGAGCATAGAGCTTAGAGATACATGCACAAGTTTCTAAACACAACAAAAGATCAGAAGATTGGTCCGGACGAAAGTCCAGTGTATATCAGGATGCCCTGGAAAGGGCAATCATCACGAAAGTTTGAAGTACAAATCAAACATATTGTGTCCAACACGTTTCTGGCTGTGCAACCCCGAGTAATCTTTACCTCTCGCCGTTTGCTGACATCAGTCAACAAGGATGTGCTACCCACCTCACTAACCAGCAATGTTATTTATGAGTTTAAGTGCCGATGTGAAGCTCGGTCCGTGGGTCGCACAACACTAAGATTGGCTGATTGGATCAAACAAAACATCCCCTTGGCGATTTGAAGAAAGATTGTGAGGGTTAGAACACAACCAGTGCGAGCATGTAGAATATCCAGCAACCACCGGCCACTGTACCTGTTTCATCTGCCATTGCACAGCACCTGGTTGCCAAACCCAATCAGTGCAGACCAGTACAATGCAGATATGTTCAGGAAATTGAGCCGAGGTCGGAGCTCGTTTCATTTGCGTGTGTTGGAAGCAACCTTCATCCTTACCACTGATCCAATATTATGTCGTCAAAAGGAATTTGTACGATCTCTGTGTCTCTTTCAGCATGGAAATATCAAGGGAAGTACGTTAACAAATGGTGAATGGACCTTCGGGGAAACCCATCCCCCCTCTCTCCAGGATGCGGTTGCAAACGTCAATCATCGAAGAAATCTGTTCCAGCCAATGGGAGCTCGAGGTGAAGATGATGAGCCGACCAATGGGCGTTCGGATTAACCGTGATGTCATTACGGTTGAACCAATCAGCGTCTACCTTATTGAGACCTGCGTATAAAGCACGCGCCTTCATTTCCTTCTTCACTTAGCACGATTTTTTTTACCCTGAAGAGTGCAGCACGAAAAGCTTCGGTCACTATTATGTCGTGTTAGGTTGCATCCATATTGAAGTTCTGTAGTACCAAACATCTGTTTAAATAATTATAAAAAAGTGTCTAAAAATGTTTCAACTTCCGACTTCACATTTGTGGTTCTCTGTATTGTGTCATAATTTACGACTCTCCTTCTTCTTCTTCGTCTTCAAAAAACTGTTTCAATTCGACCTTTCCTTCATCCCACGTCTGAAAAGTCCAAATGTTACAACGTTTCCTTTCTCCATTCTCTTAATTCACCTGAATCGCATCTCTGGCATAAAAAATTAAAAATCCCATTTTGCAATGCATGTTCATGTTCCATCAATCATTCATTTTTTTACAAATACAGTACCAATTCACCCCACCTCCTTAAATCTCCCTCCTCATACCGCCACACCTGTTATGCCCTCTCCCTAACCCTCTCATCCTGCTCCTCATCCTACCTCCTCTCTCAGTACCTCTTCACTGTTCTCTGCTTTCCTGACAGCTCCTCCTCTGGTGTCCCAAACTGTGGTGTTCTAACATCTGTGGGCTCTGTTCTAACCTAACAGATATCTCATTCTCTCAATCAGTACACTCCTCATCACCAAAAAAACGCTCCTTCCTTCCTCTCAGCACACCTCACCTCTTCCCAACCCCTCAAATCTTGTACATCCCACTGCCTGCTCCCTTCTTCACCATACCACGACCAAGTCTCATCCTTCCCCTCTCCCCACCACTCCCCTCGCTCTCCTGCCCCTCCCTGGCTGTGCCTGCTCTCATCGAGTCCCCTCCCTCTCAAAGCAACCTCCACTCTTTTACCCCTCCAAGCTTTCCTCTCACCATTCTCAAAACCTCCCCCGTCACTCTTCTCTCTCAATTTCCCCTCTCACCCTTTCCCTCCAATCTTCCCCTCAATCCCCCCTCTCAAAGTTGCTCCTCCTCACAACAACAAAGCTGCCTCCTTCCCCTGCCCTCTCTCTTACATCTCATCACTACACCTCCTCCAATCTTTGACTTCCCTCTTCCCCCTCTCTTATTATTCCCCACTATGCCTCATCCCATCACCACCGAGCCTTTTCTCCTCATCATCCAGCCCTCTCCCCTAACTCTTCTGCAAATCCCCCACACACTGTCAACAACTCTCCCTACCTCACCCCCCCTCCTCCCTTGTCAACCCCTCCCCTGACCACCCCCAGCACCCAAAGCCTCTTCTCCTCCCTCTTCCTTAACAGTGTGGACCTCCACATCCAGGGCTTTCACTTTAACCTGACAGGTCTTTCCTTACAGGTTGCCACTGACAAACAAGACATAATCTGCTTCACAGAAACTTTCCTCCTTCAAGACATCTCTGACTCCTTAGCATCTCTCCCTGGTTACTCCCATCTCTGATATGACAGACCTGAGTCTCATCATGGTGGCAGAGTTGCTTTCCTCATCAGAAATTCTATTCCTCACTATCCATGCACTGCCCTCACTCCCCCACACCCCAGGAATAACTCTGGCTATGGCTTTCCCTCCACTCCCACCTCATGTTTATATATATATATATATATATATATATATATATATATATATATATATATATATATATATATATATATATATATATATATATATATATATATATATATATATGTGGTACCGTCCACCAAACAGTGATGACTCCATTTACATCTCGCTCACTGAAAACAAGGACCAACTTCTGTCCTCTCTTCCTCATATGTGGTGATATCAATTGTCATCATGCCAGTTGGGTGGGTGTGGGTACCTCTCTCACCTGCCATGGCACTTCAGGAAAAGATATCTGTGACTCATTGGGACTGACACAATCTGTCAACTTCCCAACCCGGATCACAACCAATGGTACTTCATGTATTCTGGATCTGATTTTGACAAATTTCTCTGAAAATATCTGCTGTTCTCCCTTCGCTCCAATGAGTTCATCTGATCACATGCTTGTCAAAGTAAACATCACTCTGGCTGTTATTAGAGAACCACCTCGGTACCGTCAAGTCTGCCATTTCACTCAGGCCGACTGGCAGGGACTTCAAGCAACCATAAAACTTCTAGACTGGTCTCCCATCTCTACTTTCGCCAAAATCAACTCGTCCTGGGAATTCTTTCAAAGAAACTTACTCTCACGCATGCACAGATTTATCTGACCTCATCTTCAGTTGTCAGACCCTTCCTCCAGCCCAAGCTACACTGGCAAGGTAGTTATCTCGAAACAACTTGCCTTTGCCTCATGGAAAGCAAACCCAACTGAGGACAATCTCAGTTCCTTCATGAAAGCTCGGAACAAGTGTGTGTCTACCCTCAGGAGAGCCAGAGAACAACATCTTTCTAATCTCAAGTCTGAACTCTCAAACCTCTCTCCCTCCTCAAAATCCTGGTGGCATCTGGTTAAGTCTTTTCTGCTGTATGTTCCCCCTCAATCCCCTCCCTTACCTCAAATGGCTGCACAGCTGACACTGCACGTGAAATGGCTGAATGCCGAAACTCTGTTTGCTTCCAAATCTTGTGTCCCAAACCCATCACTTTTGGAAGGTAGGCACAGTCACACCCAGCTGTTCCTGGACTCTGTGTCCTTTTATCCCGACAAGGTGGAGAGCTTGTTGTCAAACTTCGACTCAGATTCTACAACCAGTACAGATGGCATCAGCCCACTTGTCCTAAAAACCTGCTCTGCTGCACTTACTCACCTTCTCTCTGTTCCATTCACCCTCTCATTTTCTCAAGGTCATCTGTCATCTGCTTGGAAACCATCAAACATTACTGCCCTGCATAAAAAAAGGTGCAAAAACAAATCACTGCAATTGCAGACCAATCAGCCTTCTCCCAATCATAAGCAAGGTTATGGAATCCATCATCACTTCTGACAATAAATCCTTCCTCTTCTCTAATGGCTTGATTTCCGATCATCATTTGGGTTTCAGACAAGGTCACTCTTCACTGGATGTGCTGCTTCTGCTTTTCCGACAATGGATGGAGGCCCTCAACACCAGATGAGGTCAGAGCCATTTCCCTCGACATATCGCGAGCTTTCGATATGGTCTGGCACCCTGCCCTGCTCACAAAACAATCTTCCGATGGTATCCAAGACCATCTCCACTCATGGCTTGCAGATGTCTTCTTCTGTTACAGTCAACATGTGGCCCATTATGGAATTCTCTCATCCCCTCTTCCTGTCCAGGCTGGAGATCCTCAAGGCAGTGTTCTGGGCCCTGTGCTTTTTCTGGTTTTCATCAATGATCTCTCCAACTCTGGAAAATCCTCTTTATCTCTTTGCTGATGACTCCACCCTCTGTCGTGCCATCTGGTATCCCTCAGCTCAGCAGGCAGCAACCTCTTCACTCTCTGCAGATCCGGAAAATATCACAAGCTGGTCCAACACTTGGAACATGTCTTTCAATCCTGACAAATCTCACACTCTCACCATGTCTCTCTGAAAGGATCATCTGGAAACCCTTCTCTCCCATTTATTTTCTCAACAATCCTCTTGAAGAAGTCCTTTCATTCAAGCTTTTGGGTGTCAATCTCTGCCATGATCTTTCCTAGGAAAGCCACATTTCCAAGCTGGCCTCCAAAGCCAGTCACAGAATGGGCATCAGTTGTGCAAAGTCCTTCCTTGGCACACCTGAGCTCCTCACCACGTACAAAGCTTTCATCCACAGCCTGATGGAGTACTGCTCTCCTCTCTGGGATGGTGCTCCTGCCTCACACCTTTCTTGGCTTCATGTTGTGGAAACCAAGGCTTTCCGAATCATTGGTATCTCCTGAGATGAAGCTGAGTCTTTGGGTCTCACTCTCTCACCGCAGGCAGGTCGGTGGTCTTTCCAACAGATTTTGAATTTTCGGGAAACAAAGGAAGGGGTGGAGGAACAGTCATCAGAGTGTCTCATGTTTTTGACATCCTCCCCTTTCCTGGCATGATAGGCTGCCCTAGATGCATGTATATCTACTTGGGAATCTTCTGCATCGCTGGCATTTGATACATGCTTACACCAGCTGTACTCCTTTGCCACTGCATCACTCATCTGGCTGCAATCCACCTCAGTTAGACATGGTATTTCTGGAACAGGAGGTTCCATCCTTGCCACATAGATGACTGGAATGAGGGAGTGGCTGTCTGGTAGATCAGCAATTTTATTACCAGACTTACCAAACGCCGTTTGTGCCTGCTCAGTTCCAAGATTTTCATCATCTCGGTGCTGAAATAACAAGATGTCTGTCCCATGAAATGATTTACGAGCATTCGTTGAAGATGGATCGTAATCAATATTATTGACAGCTGTGTTGTGAAGATGCCAAGTTTAAGTGAGGGTGGACACACTGTTCCCATAATCTCAAAATGTCTCCTGGAAGCATTGCCAGTGTCAGCAGAATTGCTAAGCATGTTATCATATGAAGACAGTCCCAAGCGGTGCATTGTGTCTACAAGATCTTTTGATCGTGTCTTTGCGTACACTAAGGCACCAAGGAATATAGCAGTGAGGTCTCTCGTTATTGAGTGTGCCACGCTTCTACTGATGATTTTTGGCAATGCCCTCAGCTGTTGTACGTCAGCATCTCTGACAGCGTTAAGGCCGGCTGCAAGAAGTAGTTTGTTTGATTCTGTTTGTTTGGCTCGTAGAGAATCATGGTTACAAGAATCAACAAGGAGGGTACCACAGATTGCTCTTGGGAAGGTTCTTTGAATTCACCACTGAATGGAGAACATTTGTTCTTCAAAACTTCCCTGCGTACTATGTTCACAGCTCGAGCGAGCACAGGTTGATTGTCATAATCATGCTGGCAAGCTGCCCTGATAGACTTACCCACATTGTTGTTAGCCACAAGCAGCACATCACAGCCCTCATGGTGTGAATAATTCAGGAAAGTAGCCAAGAACTTTGTCTTTAAACCTAGTCAAGTGAACTGTGGGAGAGTCCTCTCAAAGCTGGCTAACTCTGTCGGTATACAGTTTTCTGAGTACGGTAAGTTGGAAAATTGTGGTACCAACATCTTCATCTTCTAAAACAGATTGCATATAAGAGATGAGTTTGGCAAATGCTTTGCCATTGGTATTGCCTGTGATAGAGTCTTCTCGTGACATTCATCATTTGTCCCTATCCCTGTTGTACAATGATACCAGGCAGTGAACATGATATTTGGCTTCCATTGCTGTCATGTCTCCTTGACTGAACTTTGCTCTGAGACTCTCGTTCTGTAAACGAAAAGCACACTGCCTCACAATAGTGTCAAGATCAAACGATGAATCTGCATGAAGAGGTTTATCAGAACCTGCTGGCTTGTCACAGAAGAAACATGTGTGAACGACATCATCTGGTCGGGATACTTTCTGATGTGTGAATGTCCCTTTGGCTTCAGAAGAATCATTCCCTTCATCAGCAGACTCTTTCCTTTTGCTTGCTCTTTTCAGTTCAGTTTGGTTGAATTGAAGACTCCAAGATTTGTGGAATTTTGCTTTCCTATGTTGGAAAGTTGGCTCAAGCCCATCACCCTCATCTAGATGATTCAAATGAATCTTCGATGATAGCAAGCCAAGGTCACTGATTCCCGACAATGTTTCGGTGATTGATGTGTAGCCTGCTCCTTGAAACCTCCAAGCAAAATCTGCAGGGCACCGAAGTTTCTCGCTTGTTTTGATAAAATGGGTGCTGTTTCCAGCCCATGGGTGCTGTCTCCTGTGTCGAGCTTCACACACTATCCATAGTGCAAGTTTGAACATTTTGTGGTCGGCGACGGCCTTTAAATGAGAATACACATGAAGCTATCGACCTGAAAGAAGCAAAAATCTGTCAGCTTACAATTCGTAGAAAGAAACGATACATTCAGCATTTAATGCAAGTAAAGACATCGCAATGCAGGTGGTAGTTACCGGCAGTTGCTGGTGTTGTGTTTGTAAAGCATGATGCGCCACCATGTCAATAAAATCATATTTATAGGAAGAAACAAGTTCATTTCACGATCATCATCCTCTCACAAACATATGACCAAAGTACTTTCCGAAGCTTCAAATTGGGATTACAAGAACTGAGATTTATCAGCATTTTGGAACCAGATTCCAGGCCAATTTTTGCTGCTTCTTACCCTAAAAGACCCTATGAGATCACAGGGGTCATCAAAAGTTAACTCAAACTGTCATTTCTGTAATCTACAAAGATAATTCACATGATTGAATCATAAAAATTGTTGATAGATTCTTATTTTTGGTGATTTTGCAAATAACCCACCATGCGGAAATGCCCATGGTGGCAATCTTGGAAAATGGCCAACATGGTAGGTTTTGAGAGTGCCTCCAATGTTTAGTTTCATTTGGTGTCGAGTATATGTGTACCAAGATTCATGCTTTTAACATAAAGTGCACAAATCGTCCAAATTTGAGCACACATCTACCAGATTATACGTGCAAGTCGTGTGCGTCGGAACTCATGTAATACGAGAAGGGCACTCAGTGGAGTGCATACTTCCACCCTGTAATGCCTGATCCACGAGAACATATCGGGCCCAATACATTTTTGAGATATCTTGCTATATGTCGGTTTAGCCCTATCTCTCAATGGTGAAGAATCACTTAAAAAAATTATCAGATCCGGATCCAGATTCGGATCTTCACCAAAATTGAATCAGTTCGTCCTTGTCACACTTCCAACCTGTCCACAAAATTTCATCCGAATCCGTTCATCAACTTTTAACATATCCTGTACACAAACAAACAAACAAACAAACAGACAGAAAGGAGTCAAAACAAAACCTCCTTCACCTTCGGTGGTGGAGATAAAAATGATTATTCGGAATTTTTTGTTTCCTCGAGCAAAATCCTTTTGGGGGCGGCCCTCTAGCGAGGGTCTCCGGGGCATGTGCCGCATATTAATAAAGCCAGATGTATAATAGAGAATCCTTATTCAAAACACTGCGTGCTCTGAGATGCAGTGACCCCTGCCGGTGGGCAGTTTTTATCGGATTTGACTCCACAAGGGAAAAATCCATGACCAGACAGATGAGAGGCATTTTCAACTTCTAACTGGACTGCCCTGCTGTCCTTCAGTCTGAAACATCCATGAAGGTCTCCCATCCAAATCTTAACTGGGCTCAGTTTCCGAGATCTTATGAGACCAGGTGTGTTCATGCCGATAGTTTTGTTTCGATTTGCAAAAGAACACCAGTGTGGGTACATTGCGAGTTTATATCAGCCTCGTGAGAAAGCTTGGACGGATTAGTAAGTCTCACCCATTAGACCAAGAAAATAAACAAGGTTGGAAATTGATGCAAAATAACTGTAAAAATTAAGATCATTTTAAATACATTGCTGAACATACAGTGCTAAGAGAAAATTACAACTTTGTTTCACTTGTTTCATTCTGACTTTTTATGTCATGATGTAGTTTGATTGTCAGTAGAATCAGGTTTCTATCGTGTACAGCCTTTTTGGCTGCTGGTTGCGTCATTGTCATTAGTTAGGAGCACAGCTATGCTGCTGATGCAATGCCCTGATTACCAGTGAACTGATGCTCACTTCAGTGACCTCAGAAGAATGACAGGCTGAGTCAACCCGCTGATGTTAATTCAGCAGCCAACAGCACTCGAACTCAGGACCCTAGGACCCCAAGCCACCACCCTAACCACTCAGCCAATGCCAGGCTTATAGTAGAATTAGGTAAGAGTTCAACAAAAGAGCAGCATTGTGCATTGTGTCACCAAAGGGATGGCATCTTTCAGAGGTGATATTTGTGGGGTGGCATCCATGTACCTCTGAACTGGTTGTCCTGCATGCATCACAATGTGAAAGTTAAGAATTCCAGTGTATATATTTTTTTGTTTTATGAGTCGGCATTTAATGCAGTAATTGAAGTGTGTGCAGATGACCACCTTTCTTTCCTGGGGTAAGTTCCATAAGTCCTTCCAATGGAAGATCCAACATGGCAACCTTTTTTACTAGTTTAAATGAACACAAAGCTGGATCTCCAACACATTCTTCAAATGAAGCAAGTTGGGGTGATGATAACAGGAACTCATTTCCACGGTAAGATGACTTAGACTGTGAAAGCTGTCTTCTTCAAATCAAAGGACAGTCTCACATCTGAGAACACACTAATTGTTGTGTGTGCTGGTATTATTACCACCAAGAAGGTTATACCATGGGAGGCAGTTGTCACTGAAAAAAGGAAATATTTTCTGCATGCTGAAATCAATCCGATATGTGGTCGTCAACTCCATGAAATTCAGAATGTTACCACTGAAAGTTGACTCTTGGTCTATAATGACAGCAAATCACCAAAGCCCACAAAGTCTTTAAGATAATCGTTTTCTTCCAGCAAGGTTAACCTTTTGCACAAACTTCCAGCACTGTTTTTCCACTGCTCAATTGGGTTGCACAGCACCTGTTGTCTCAGTAGCACAGTGGCAGAGAGCCATTTTTGTCTGCAACTGCCTTGAGCTCAAAGCTCAGCTGATACACGAAGCTCCGATATGAGAAGAATGAGTGAAAAAAGAATGGCATTTACGATAGTAAAAAGAAGGCTGATGATGTCTGAAAAAGAAACAAATTAATGACCTTTGTCTGCTATCAAGTAACACTACTAAATGTAGACTGCCAGGTAGTGTGAGAAACACTATCTGTGAGACCTATACACAGGCTCTCGGCACAATCATGGACTAGCTTAACCTCGGGGCTTTATTATCTGGAAGCTTTGCCGCTGGACTGCGGCTGGCCAGCCTGTGTGCTATACATCATTGCCAAAGCCTCAGACTCTTCATCAGGCATGTTAGTGTGGCCCATGCAACCCACCCGCCATAAACACCAGCATCCATCGTACTTTCGGCAACCCTCCTCGGCGATCACACGGCCCAGCAAACACATAAAAACCATGTACCTCTCGCTAACCATCCCTCTCCCTCACCATTCTCTTTGCGTGGTGGTTTGGGGTACTACCCTGTGGATATATTTGGGAAGGTTATCCATAAAACTGTCCTCCAATAAAGTTCACCTGAATGATGCCTCATTTTGTTAAGACTTCAGTGCCTGTTTGGTGTCATGACACAAGAGTGCTTAATTCATCTGGAAGTATGTACTGATAATGTAAAATGGGTGCTCCATTTATTTCTTGACCAGTATGGAAGTAGGAGAACTTACTTGGTAGTATACTCACATTTTGAAGTTAAAAATGGCTTTCCAAGATGGGTCGTTGATGTAAGCATTTTATACAATACAATGTCCTTATGCACTTGCCTTTGAGCTGTCTAATCTGGGTTTGAATCTTGACCTGACTATAAACTGTTGGACAGATGCTACACAGGCAGGGCAGTGGTATAGAAATGACAGTAATGGATCATGTGACCATTTGACCCCTGGTATCAAAGCACTTTGACCTTTTGATCCCTTAAATCAAACCACTCTGGTTTTTTGACGCTAATATAAACGAAAAGGGCACTCTTTGACATCACCAGATATGCCTCCGTCCACATTATTACATCATTATACATACTTGGACAAAGTTTTATTTAAATCCCTGAACCTAGATTCAAAAAATTAAATAATTCTGGCTGCCAGACCATGCATCCGATCAGGTTGAACTTTAAAACATAGATCCCCCATGACTACGAGATCATAAGTGTGAAGTTTCATGACGATTGATGAAGCAGTTCAAGAGAAATAATTTTTTTAACATTCTCATTCAATCCAACATAGCTGCCAGATCGTGTGACCGGTTAATTAATTATTAGTGAACAACCTAGTATCCCCAAGGCTTGGGGAACATATGTGTGAAGTTTCCCCCTCGATCTGTCCCGCCATACTGGGGAAGAGGATTTTTAAAGGTTTGTAATTCAAAAAAATTAATGGATCATGTGAACCATGATCAAACCATGTGTCAAACTGTCAAACCATGTGACTTATGACATCACAGGTGGAGAACTTTGTGTTCCTTGTCGATAGGTGATCATCCCTATCAAGTTTTGCCTAGATTTGTTCAGCGGTTTTGGGGAAGAAGATTTTTTTTGAAGGCTTTTATGTCATAAGCAGTGTCTTCACAATTTACTCCAAAGTGATAAAGGCTATCATGATAATAAAAAAAATGATAAAAGTGATAAAGTGATAAAAATGCAGATAAAATGTGAATAAGTTTGATTAACAGAGAAATCATTCTCAGTTGCATCAGTATTCAGACAAGCACTTTGTCTAATTAACCCAAAATCACTTCAGGAGCAAATTATTTGTTTGAAAGATTACAAAGCTCCTCCACTAATCAAAGGAGTTTTAAGGTGACACTCACTTGGTCAACCAACAAGGCAAACATGAAGACCAAGGAGCTTTCCAAAGAAGTCAGACATAAAGTGGTGGAGAAGCACCGTTCAGGAGAGGGTTATAAGAAGATTTCAGTTACTCATTATCCCTTTGAGTACGGTGAAATCCATCATTAAGAAGTGGAAGGTGTATCATACCACCCAGACTCTATCCAGATTAGGTCGCCCATCCAAACTCAGCAGCTGGGAAAGCAGGAAACTAGTTCGGGATGTCACTGTAAATCCAGCAATGATTCTGCAAGGCTCTCTGTCCGAGATGTGAGTGAGTGTTCATCAATCAACAATATCCGGTTACCTTCTCAAACCTAACCTCTTTGGACAGGTGGCAATAAAGAAGCCATTACTGAAAAAGACACATCTGAAAGCTCACATGGATTTTGTAATAAAGCATCTTAATGATATCGCAGGCATGTGGAGAAAACTTTATGGTCAGACAGGAGAAAAGTTTTATGGTCAGACAAGACAAAATTTTAACTTTTTGGTAAAATTAAAAGTGTGACGTTTGGTGCAAGCCTAACACTGCACATCATCCCAGTCAACACCATCCCTACTGTCAAGAATGGTGGTGCTAGTATCATGCGATGGGGCTGATTTTCATCAGCAGGGACTGGCAAGCTTGTCAGGATTGAAGGGACAATGGACAGTGCAAAGTGCAGGAGAATCCTTGATGAAAACCTGCTTGAGTCAGCCATGAATCTGAAACTGGGTAGGAGATTCACATTTCAGCAAGACATTGATTCGAAGCAGAAAGTTAAAGCCACACTGGAGTGCCCGAAGAAGAAAAAAAATTAATGTTCTTGTGTGGCCTAGTCAAAGTCCTGACTTGAACTCAATTGAACATTGATGACGAGACTTGTAGATGAGAATCCATCGACCATTCCCATCAAACCGAGCAGAACTAGAACAATTTTCACATGAAGAATGGGCAAAGATTTCATCATCTCACTGTGCAATGCTGGTAAAGACCTCCCCAAAAAGACTCACAGCTGCCATTGCTGCCAAAGGTACTTCCACCAAGTACTGACCTAAGGGGCTGAATACTTTTGTAACCAGTGAATTTTGATTTGTACATGTTTTTTGAAGGTATTCCTGCATAACAAACTCCTTCAACAATAATTTTTCATCATTTTTTTTTTGGTATTAATGTTTCATCAATATTGTTTTTTTTAACTTTTGGGGGGGGGGGGGACAATGAGATGCATCAAACACCAAGGCTTGAGAAGAGAGTTGAAGAGAGAGTCAGCAATATTCTCAAAAGGATATCAGGAAGAAATCCAGGTCAAAGTAGTCGTGTCAGCAGAAAATGTCAACAACAACAACATGTCAAAAGTACGTGTTGCACACTTGGAAAGAGAAAGGATGGGTACTCTGCTAGTAAACATTATTGCACTCTGCTAGTAAACTAGTTTACTCTGCTAGTAAGCATGTAAACATTATTGTCCGCAACATTTGTAATTTAAATCTTGCACCTGGAATGTCTGAAAAATACCATGATTCTTTAAGAATTTCATAACTTCAATGTGTGGTGGACTCAACTTTCAAAATAATATGTATCTTAATTATTGTGAATACAAACCAAAATAAAACCATTTCCGTTATCTTTTAAAATACACAATAATACAGTACTGTCGTAGACACCAGACCATTCTGGTATACCAGTTAGAATATGGCTCCATACCCAGCGTACATGTCGCAATAAGACCCCCGGGGGAATTCCCATGAGAACTCCCATGGAGGTCTCGCAGCCACGGATGCCAAGCCTAACTAATGTACTGCGGGACAGCCAGGGGAGCCACACATGATACATGGAGACCCCTGCAGCTGCCACACCTACATGGCTCATAAATTCCGTATGAGCATGGCTCGCCATGCGTCCCGCATGGCCCTCTATGCACTCCCGATGCTTTGTTGTGCATGTTCAATGGGGACCCCACGTGATGCCTCTTTCCACATCTTGGTGCCCCGAGGTCAAGTCAGGTATGGGAGAAAGCGCCGGAGCAGCGTGTCGCTGCATCAAATTTCCACCAGTACTTAAGGGGCCTCCATCTGGCCATCCCAGAGGCAGATGTCTGGCCCATCCCAATCTCCTTGAGATGTTGATCAGCCTGCTGCAACCATGAAGCATGTGATCAACCAGTTGGCCTCTTCCACTTACGAGGCTCCCTTGATGAAAGAATCTGTTGAGCAGGATCAACGTTCGGAAAATGAGCCACATGTCCATACAGCCGCAGCTGACGCTCACAGACTATACAGGAAACAATCTCATCTGAGTCTCCCTCAGCAATCACTTGTTGGACACAAAGTCTGATGAGTGAGAGCCAAGGATTCTTGGAAGATACCTGGAACGAAAGAAATTAAGTCTCCATCTCAGATCCTTGGTCAGTGTCCAAGTCTCACATCTGTAGAGCAAGACTGGACGGACCAAGGACTTAAAGACTCGGCCATTTGTCCTCCTGCACAGGTATCAATAGCGCCACACCCCATGATCCAGTGAATCTATGACTCCTGATGCCCGACCAAGATGTCTATTGACCTCTGGCTCACAACATGCAGAGATCTGACTATTACTGCCAAGGTAAGTGAATCTCCCTGTGACCTCAACATCCTCACCACAAACAGGTACAAACAAGATAGCAGCATCCAAGATGTCAGTGAAAGCCTGAATCTTAGCTTTGACCGAGGAAACCAGTATTCACAATGGCTCCGACTCCTCGTTCAACACCTCTCAAGGGCCCATAAGGATATCCAGTGCCTCTGCAAAGATGAATGCATCATCTGAAAAACCAAGGTTAGAGATCCTGACATTCCCAAACGATGCATTGCAGCTTGATTTCGCCGACATCCTCCCCAGAATCCAGTCCATTCAAGCACTGAAAAGTGTGGGGGGGGGGCAGTCCACGCCCCTGGCAGACTCCAGCAACAACTGGAAATAAGTCAGAAATGGAACCATCACACCTCACAACACTCCAAGTACCAGCGTATAGTAGTTCAGAAATCAGATTGACCCATTTTGGTAGCACCCGACAAAGACTAACAATCGTCCAGTTTCCAGATTTACTGAATCAGATACCTTATGGAGATTAACATAAGCTGTAACCAGTCCCTGATGAAACTCTCTCATCCATGTTCGGTGAGGACCCGAAGAGTAAGGATATGGTAAATCGTTGACCTCTTTGGTGTAAAGCATGACTGCTCTGGGTGCTGGTGCTCAAGCAGATGGTGGCGAACCCCATGAAGAATTATCTGAGCAAAGACCTTGCCACGTACTGAGAGCAGCGTCACCCTTTGGTAGTTGTTTCAGTCCTGGCAATCACTCCTCTCTTTCTAGAAAGGGACAACAAGACACCTATTCCAGTCAGTTGGGATGATGCCTGTGCTCCAATCACACACAACACAAATTCACCATTTACACCAGCCTTGAGATGTTCAGCATGGATTTGACAGAATCTAGGAGCTTTACCTCCTTTCAGCTGGTTCACCGCAACCTGTGTTTCCACAAATTCAGGTGGTTCACACTTGATTGGAGGG
Organism: Eptatretus burgeri; assembly: GCF_056783735.1. Lineage (NCBI taxonomy): Eukaryota > Metazoa > Chordata > Myxini > Myxiniformes > Myxinidae > Eptatretus > Eptatretus burgeri. The sequence continues at coordinate 31,862,590 of NC_140972.1, read as the reverse complement.
TGAGCAATGGGGATGGTTGCACACCTGACATCCAACTCAATAGCTGGTGTGTCAGCCTGGTATAGCCGCTCAAAGTAATTGGGCCAGAGGGCCTTCACATCGGACTCCTCTTTCAAGAGCTCACCACCCTCCACTCTCACTGCAGTACACCAAGGCATGGAAGAACGCAATGCACAAATTTCTTTGTAAGCAGGACGAGAATCACTTGATCATAGGTGATGCTCTACCCCTTCTCAGATTCCTTGCACATAGGCCTTCTTGTCCACCCTCAGCACACATAGTTTTATGCCTCAGCTCCCTGAACAACTCAGCTCTGACATTAAGCCTGCCCCTATGATTCTGGTCAAAGGTATCCAGTGTCCCTTTGGAAAAAAAGTTATTTTTCGCCTGATGGAGGGTTCCAAGACATCTACAGGTAACATTAAGCATGGTAGTCTTGAAGGCACTCCACAACTCTTCAGGATTCCCCAAAGCACCCAGACCTCCAAATCCCCACTCAGCCTGTTCACAAACTCCTCAGTTACCCTCTCATCCTTGAGCTTGCCAACATCCAGCCTAGGCTGGGATGGTACCATTCTCCTGGATTTCAACTTGGGCCTATGTTGACCTTTTGGTCTTTGTTGACCTCAAAAAATAATTGGTGGTTGAATTAATTTACCTGAAATATATATCCTCTTCAAATTTCAAGTCAATTGGATGAAAATTGAGGATTTTAGAAATCCTGCTTTAGTTGTTGACCTTGGGTCTATGTTGACCTTTTAATCTTTTGACCTCAAAACAATAGGCAAACTCGACCTTATGACAAACTCTACCATGTGGTGAAGTTTCGTGAAGATCGGTTTAAAATTGTGATCTACAGGTGACATACAGACAGACAAACAGACAGAATAACAAGATCGACTGACCAATATCCTTGAAAAATCTTCGATTTTGAAAGTAACAGACAGAAAGGGGTGAACACATAACCTCCTTCACCTTCGATGATGGAGGTAACTATGAATGAGTATGAGCGAGTGAAGGTGCGAGAGCTTATGATGTTGTGGGATGCATGTGACCCTGTGGTGAGAAATGCTCCCAGAACAGAAGGCAAGCCAGAAGTAGGGGGTGAGAAGAGGTTGTATCTTATATTTCAGTTGTCATGGCATATGGAGGTGAAATATGTGGTGGGGGCTCTGTTTGATGGATCGTATTTTGTCTCATGTGTTTTCACTGTCTGGGGTGTTTCTTGGAACCAGTCCACCCTATCGGAGTTGTATTGTGGTTATTGGGCTGAAATTATGATGATGAGGATGATGGGGTCCACAATCTATGACCCAATGAGTGAGGAATTATTGTTGTGCAAGTGTTTTTTGAGGGTATACTGTATATGTACACAGTCGTCCCCTGTCTTGGGCAACCACTCATTCTGCCAAGCAAAAGTGGTCTCTCAAAATAGGTGGTTTTCTCACAAGACGGAAGGAAGCAAAAATGTACAGTGGAAAACCCTTTCATTATATACATATTGTAAGAAACTAGAAAGTAGAATTTCACACAAATGCATCAATGGATATGCCCGTGCCCATGCTAGATGTTAACCCACTGTTATGTTTGATCTCAAGCAAAGATCACATGAAAAATGAAAGGTCTCTTGAAAGAGGGTGAGTGTGTGTGTGCGTGCGTGTGCGTGCGTGCGTGCGTGCGTGCATGCGTGCGTGCGTGCGTGCGTGTGTGTGTGTGTGTGTGTGTGTGTGTGTGTGTGTGTGTGTGTGTGTGTGTGTGTGTGATAAAGAGAGAGGGAGAAAGAGAGAGAAAGAAAAAAAAGAGAGAAAGAGAGAGAGAAAGAGAGAGAAAGAGAGAGAAAGAGAGAGAAAGACAGATAGTATTGCTGATATCTCAGAGAAAAGAAAGTAGAAGAGAGATATCAGATGCTTCGAACTCAATTATGGTATGAGAAATGATTTTCAAAGGGTACATGACTGTTGACTTGTTCAATCATCAAAGGTTCTTTGTTTCTACTACACCATGTACTTAACTCTATGTTAATAACAAATATCCTAATGGTTGTTTACTTAAAGTCAGAAGCTTAATGAATTGTAAGCAATACGTTACTTTCAAGATGATGCAATCTGTCCCAAATAGTCGGTGCGCATGCACAGAAACCCCCTTGAAACAGCAGTGTTTGGGTCACCATACATTAAGAATATTGTATGTGTGAGATAAGGATTGTTACCGAAAATGGCCCACAAAGCTTCTAAAAGAGGCCAAAAATAGTTGGAAAGTACCTGAGAGAAAGGGCCATGCCTCTGCAAAAGGAAAGACTTGGAGAACTTTATTAGCTCGCGGAATGGGCAGCTGCTCGTGTTGCAAACTCCCGACCATGTGGGCCGGTGCAAGGCCCAAGTGAACGGACATGCGTTACACAAAACCCAGACAGATCGTGTGAATTGGATATATCAGGTAGACTTACTTCCTTGAAGAAGACACCATATCTGGTTTGGGTGCTTATGAACACCAATGGGAAGGACCCACTACAGCTGCTCGCTTGTATTAACAGGAAATGATAGGAGCTCAATACCTCTCAGTCGCATTCACGGATAATTATGATATTTCCTATATTTCCATGAGTCCATTTGCATCCAGGAACACAACAATTATGGTTATCCATTTTTAAATTTCCACTCTTTTATTCTTCTGTTCTTGTGTATGGCAGCTTTGGCTGCCGGGTAGCTATCATTTCTTGGAGCGCGGCTGTGCCGCTGATGCTGTGCTCCTTTCCCAGTACACTGGTAGTCATTTCGCCAACCTCGGAAGGCTGACAGGCTGAGTCGATCCCACCTGGTGTTAATTCAGCAGCCAACAGGGCTCGAATTCAGGATCCTAGGATCCCAAGCCAGCCACCCTAACCACTAAGCCAACACCAGGCTTACTCTTTTGTTTAAATGCTGAAAAATAGGTTAAAAAGACAATTGGATTTGCATATTTCTCCCGAGCAATGGCAGGTTAAAAATGTCTACACTAGCAGAAACAAGTCACTGAAAACGTACACAGCGCTTGTGCAACGTACACAGAGTCTTTAGCATTTGACATTTTTTCAAAAGTTGCTTTTTGTAAGATTTTCTGACTTGCTGGATCATCAGTTGTGCTGAGTTATACAAAGAGGTTTCCACCCTTTCAGGGCAGCACCTCTTCAAACAGTGAGATCACAATCATGGGTCTGCATTTGTACTAACTAGTCAAACTTCCCATCTATAGATGTTAGAGAGTTCAATGTGTTGTCATATTTTCAGAATCAGCTTTCTCCACACCATAAGAGAAGTGATGGAATTGATAATTGCAAACCTCAACACCTTCTCTCAAACATTGGAAATGCCGATCATCAGTTTGGCTTCCAACCAGGTCATTCCAATTTGGATATTCTGTTTTTGCTCTCAGCAATGGATGGATGTCCTCAATCTCCAATATGAGGTCAGAGCAAGCTTGCTTGACATGTTCTATGCATTTAGTTCTGTCTGCCCTGATTTTGAATGTTTGCTCATGGCATCTCAAGTTACCTCCCATGATATTTTATGTGTGCTTGCAAGCAATGGGTTGATTTGGATGTAATTATACCCAATGTTGTATCCTTTAACTCTTTAAAGTAGTGTTCTGGAAATATTCCTGCTCTTGATGGAAATCAATGACAAGTCTTCATCACTGGAAAATGAATTGTATCATTTTACAGATGACTCCAATCTAAGCAGGACAGTTTTGCACCCTTACATTAGAGAGGTTGCGTGCGACACCAACCTCCCTGTCAACTTGGTGAAAATAAGCAACTGGTCATGCATCGAGAGCATTTCTTTTCATGCAAGAAAGCCGCATATTCTCATTATTTTTTTCCTCTGCAAGGACTGGACAAATCCCACAATGTACTTCTGACGTCAGCATCTGCAAGAGGTACGGTACCTGGTGCTGCTGGTCTCACTATCTGCTATAACGTGTCCTGGGGAGATCGTATATCCAAGCTGGACTCTGAAGCCGACTACCACCTCAAAATTCTCGACAGGGCTAAATCCTTCATCTGCCATCCACAGAAAATAGTGTTGACGAAAGCATTATACAGAGCACCGTGGAATAAGGCTCACGACTGTGGACTGCCACTGTTGCCTCCCCTATTGACCCGCATGATTCCCTGGAATCTAAGGTTCTGCGTGTTATAGGAATCTTCCATTAAGGAATCTGAATCTCAGGATCATCTTGTTTATCAACAAAGGCAGATTGGTGGCATTGCAGTTGTTTACTTGCTCAAATATAGCCTTGCCCTTGCTCTCTTCCCTCTTCACCCAATCTCTGCTCCCTCCAAGTTGTATGTATTCTGCCAGAAATGATTTCCAACTCTAAACTCAATGCTCATCCTCCTTATGAAAGGAAGGGTGCAGAAGTATCCCACATGTCTTTCCAGTCTGCCTCAAACTCTTCAATATTGGAAATGTTATTTTTAAATGACATTTTTCTTTGTTTCTGTGCTTAAACCCCTGCCCCCTCCCCACAGGGTTCGGAACGCAGAAAGCCACATCCACTTGGTCACACCTCACCCAGCTCAGTTTCAATGTTGATGCAGTGCGTCACAAATTGTTGTTAATCATCTGATCATTGGAAATTGCTGCTCTAGTGTGTTCTGGCCATTAGTTTTGAGGCAATTCATCTCATCAAGGTGCCGATGTGTCTTTGCTGTCTACCTGGTCAGACGCGTTCTTTGGGCATTGGTTTCTTACTGATTAAGCACAATGCCCCGGCAAATTAACTTTCAATTTGACTTCTTATATCCTGCGTAAATATTGCTTAACAGCTTTCATGAGTCTGTGATGGTGTCCTGTCTGTCTAACTTTTGTCTCAAACTCAAATTTTCTCATCTCCCAAAGCATTTGCGAGATGTTAGCCAGCATCACAATCACGTTGTAATTTGTGCACTCGCACGCCATTAACTTGTAATCAACGAAGCAATTAATATTCCACTTTTTCCTTCTCTTTCCCTTTTGCTAAAAGGCTATTAAAGGTGGGAGGCGATTCACCGCTATGTCACACTCTCGGGACCAGCAGGGCGGCTTTTAACCGCTTTTACAGCATACGCTGCGCATTTGTTGGTTGAGCTGGGAAATGTTCAATCATCGATGGTTGCTTTGCATGTAATATACAAAGTCCAGGGAGCGACAATGTTTTGAATAAAAAAGAGCAATGGAAGAACTATATATATATATATATATATATATATATATATATATATATATATATATATATATATATATATATATATATATATATATATATATATATATATATATATTACGTTCACTCCCATTAAGGAAGATCAAAAACTTGTGTCCATAAAGATCGTCCAGAAGCTTCATCCATGGCTCCTTTAATTTCTTTCCGGTGTGTGTGTGTGTGTGTGTGTGTGTGTGTGTGTGTGTGTGTGTGTGTGTGTGTGTGTGTGTATGTATATATATATATATATATATATATATATATATATATATATATATATATATATATATATATATATATATATATATATATATATATATATATATATATATATATATGCCTGTTTTTGTGTCAATACCTTGCACAGTATATCAGATACATCGTGACCCAGCGATATGGCTGTTTAGGGATTCATAAGGTACATAGGAATCCATAATACATCGAGCAATGTGCATGCCATAGATAGGAGCTCCCTCTCTCCCACCCCCAATCCCCCTCGCAGGTCAATTTTCTCACTGTTAAAAGACAGGCGGCAGCAGGGCGCGTTATGCGAGCTGAGCTCAGCACGGTGCGCTCGCCCGTAGCGCTCGCTCCGGAACCTGCGATCGATGCCTGCCATCGGGCGGGTGCACCCCAACCCCTGCCGGGCGACCCTGGGGCCCAGCAGCACTCCCACCTCTCTCCACCAGTCCTCCCACCCCTTTTTGAAACACCCCATGCCTCTCGGTGCTTGCTCCCTCATTAGCATCCCCTCAGTCCCCCACTCTCTCCCCAACTCCACCATATGCTCTGCTCTCAATTTGTAAGCGAGTTAAGTGACGGCGGGTGCCGCACGAAGCGCAGTTTGGCGCGCGATCAGCCTCGTACATGACACCATCATTACTGTGGTCGTCCACACGCACAGCCTCCCCCACAACCAGCACATCTCCACCCCTCCACCTCGCTAATCCTGCTCTCCAGCTCGGTTTAACCAAACACGTTCACTTTCACTGTATACAAACAGCTGCTGCACACGATCATTTTTTTTCTCTTGGTAATATACTGTCGTCCTGAAACCCCTATCGCTTGAGGACAGGGTAATTGAAACAGCCTGATTACTTTTCCGATGGAGGAAAAAAGGAGGTCGACACGTCATGGTTTTGAATTACGTCAATGATTTGTAGTGTACGTATACATGTGTGTGTGTGTGTGTGTATATATATATACATATATATATATATATATATATGTAAATATATAATAATTAAAAAATATATAAATAATAATAATATATATATATAAATAATATAAATAATATAAATAATATATATATATATATATATATATATATATATATATATATATATATATATATATATATATATAATTGACCCCTCCCATGCTCCTCCAACCAAAGTAGCTTCATAAAGCAACCCAAAAAGACTTACACAATGTAAGTGCTAAATGATGTTTCGAACCCTTCCCAGAGTTCCTCAACAACTATAAAGACATTCACACAGAGTGCAGACACGACAATCCCAATGCATTACACTCCCCTCAGCTACCAAACCGGTTTCATTACTTATTTTAATGATAATTACGATGTCATAGGTTACGTGGTGTGGCAGCCATTTTGGAAAAACGGGAAAAATTTGGACCTCTATATCTCTGAAACTGCACCAAGGAAAAAATTTAAACTTGGCACATTGCAAGTACTCCTCGTGGTGAATGTGTGATTTTTCTATGATGTCATATGGACCTTTGTTAATTTTTGAGGGCATCGAGGGATAAAATGGTCCACAATTTTTTTTGATGGCATCATCAATCACGTAATTCAGCAGTCATATTGTTTAAAAAAAAAAACCTTCAAAAACTTCTTCTCTGAAATGGCTGAACAGATTGAGGCAAAACTTTACACATATGACTGTCTATCTATGAGAAACAAAAGGTTCACACATATAACGTCATTGGTCACATTGATTGGCAGCCATGTTGGGTTTACCCTAAAACATGTAAAAATCTTCTTCTCCAGAACAGATGGACAGCTCGAGGAGAAACTTCGCATCAGTGTTTGAATACCTGTTCATCATAGCTACGAATCGCTGGGTACATTGCGATTTTTTTGAAAAAAAATTTGTTTCCACCATCGAGGCTCGTATGAGAGTTAACACAGAATGTAAAACAAGGGCAACAAGAGACAATAGTGGTGGGAGAGGGAAGGAAAAAAAAAACAGTGGGGAACAGAGACATGAGGAGATCTGTGGACAGGAGAGGGATGGGGCAGGGAACACAGGATCAAAGAGATGGACATGACAGAGATTTTCAGGTCCTGACATGAAAGGGACTTTCAGGAAGGAAAGCAGGAATTTTAAGGAGGTGGGGTTGTGACAGATTGGCGGGAGTAGAAAAGACCATGGCTTTGTTTGGGGGAAGATAAGAGATGGTGGTGAACAGCTGTTTTGAAGACCTGGAGGAAAGAGTGGGATGGAAGAGAGTGTGGGAGTTTGTTCCAAAGGCGGGAAAAAGAGGAATGAAAGCGTGAAGGTGAGCAGTAATTCTTGATTTTGGTAGTTTTACCTACCTAAGGGGGTTGCTGGCGGACCTTGAGTGCCCTATGGAAATAGGGGGGGGGACATATCTCAGGCAGAGCAGGGGGGGGTGAGGCTGGAGAGGAGATGGTGGAAGACAGAAAGACCACTGATCTGCCTGTGGGAAGAGGGTGAGAGACCCAAAGACTCAGCCTCATCGCGGGAGATATCAATAATTCTAAATGCCTTGGTTTCCACAACGTGAAGTTGAGAAAGGTGAGAGGCGGTTGCACCAGCCCAGCGGGGAGAGCAGTACTTCCCCAGACTGTTGAGGAAAGCTTTGTATGTGGTCAGGAGCTCAGGTGTGTCAAGGAAGGACTTTGCACGACGGATGATGCCCAGTCGGCAACTGGCGTTGGAGGCCAGCTTGAAATGTGGTTTTCCCAGGAAAGATTATGGCAGAAAGTGAGACCCAGAAGCTTGAATGAAAGGACTTCTTCAAGAGGATTGTTGAGAAAGTAGATGGGGGGGGGGATTTCCAGATGATCCTTTCAGAGAGATATCGTGAGAATGTGAGATTTGTCAGGATTGAAAGACATGTTGAAAGAAAGACATTTGGAAACCACCAGGAGAGATATGAGGAGACCAGAAGAGATATAGTGAGGAATGTTTGCTGATTGTTTTGCTTGTATTTTGTTTTTCTGAGAGCAGTAATGTTTGCTGATTTCCAAGCAGATGTCTGATGACCTTGAGCAAATGAGAGGGTGAATAGAACAGAGAGAGGGTGAGCAAGAGCAGCAGAGCAGGTTTTTTAGGACACGTGGGCTGATAGCATCTGGACCGGTTGCAGAATCTGAGTCGAGGTTTGACAGCAAGCTCTCCACTTTGTCAGGAGAAAAAGACACAGTGCAGGAACAGCTGGGGGTGACTGGGTACGGTGGGTACAGAAAGAAATGCGTTTGGGACACAAGGTTTAGAAGCAAACACAGAGTTTAGGCATTCAGCCATTTCACACACAGTGCCAGCTGTGACAAGTGATAAAGAGGATTTTCCAGAGAGTCAGAGAGATCATTGATGAAAACCAGAAAAAGAACAGGGCCCAGAACACTGCTTTGAGGAACTCCAGCCTGGACAGGAAGAGGGGATGAGATAACTCCATAAAGGGCCGACGTTCGCTGTGACAGGAGAGGACATCTGCGAGCCATGAGTGAGGATGGCCTTGAATACCACAGGAAGAGAGTTTGGTGAGCAGGACAGGGTGCCAGATCATATCAAAGGAACACAATATGTCTCGGGATCGGGCTCTGATTTAATGTCTGGCACTGAGGACTTCCATCCATTGTTGGGAGAGCAGAAGTAGCATATCCAGGGTAGAGTGACCTGGTCTGAATCCAAATTGATGATCGGAAATCAAGCGATTGGAGAAGAGGAAGGATTTCATGTCTGAAGCGATGATGGATTCCATAACCTTGCTGATGATTTGGAGAAGGTTGGATTGGTCTGTAGTTGCAGGGATCTGTTTTTGCACCTTTTTTATGCAGAGCAGTAATGTTTGCTGTTTTCCAAGCAGATGGCTGATGACCTTCAGCAAATAAGAGGGTGAATAGCATAGAGAGAGGGTGAGCAAGAGCAGCAGAGCAGGTTTTTAGGACATGTGGGCAGATGCCATCTGGACTGGTTGCAGAATCTGAGTCCAGGTTTGACAGCAAGCTCTCCACCTTGTCAGGAGAAAAGGACACAGAGTCCAGGAACATCTGGGTGTGACTGGGTACGGTGGGTACAGAAAGAGATGGGTTTGGGACACAAGATTTAGAAGCAAACACAGAGTTTAGGCACGGTCTGGAAGACCTTCAACGAGCAGAATGGTGGACAGCATCGAGCATGTGATGCAGATGGCGTGCGCAGATCGTCGACTCATGGTGCGGATGATTGCTGAGGAACTTTCCATCAACAAGGACACTGTCTGGAGCATCATCACTGAAAATCTCGAAATGCGCAAGGTGTTTGCAAAGATGGTCCCCAAGCTATTGTCCGAGGACCAGAATCAGCAAAGAGTCACTGTTTGTCAAGACGTTATCGAGTGCTTCAAGGATGATCCAGACCTGCTCGGGAGAGCATTACTGGCGATGGATCATGGATATTCGAATACGATCCCGAGACCAAATGGCAGAGTCGTCAGTGGAAAAGTCCGGCATCACCAAGACCAAAGAAAGCAAGGATGTCGAAGTCGAATGTCAAGGTGATGCTCATCGAGTTTTTTGACATCAAGGGCATCGTCCACTTCGAGTTTCTACCACATGGTCAAAAAGTGAATCAATACGCGCACAAGGAGATCCTTCGGCACCTCATGAGATCAGTCCGGGACAAGAGGAGGGATCTGTGGGAGAACAGCGCCTGGATGCTCCACCATGACAACGCCCCTCCTCACAGTGCCCTGAGCATCCGACAGTTTCTGGTGGAGAGGAATGTGCCAACTCTGGAGCAACCCCCGTATTCACCAGACTTGGCTCCTTGTGATTTTTTAGTCTTCCCCAAGCTCAAGGGGGTGATCAAGGGAACTCGATTTCCTGATGTGGAGGCCATCGAAAGGGGCATGACGACGGAGCTTCGGAGGATTCCAGAAGAAGCCTTCCGGGGGTGCATCAAAGCGTGGAAGAAGAGGATGGACAAGTGTGTGAGACTGGAGGGAAACTATTTTGAAGGGGACAAACTGTGATTTCAATATATATTTTGGAATAAAATTTCTGTGAAGTCAGTCCCTTTACTTTTGAGACGGACCTCGTTTATACATAAATATATAAAAGCACATTTTTTGTGTCACACTCTTTTTTTTGTTTGTTATAAAATTCCATATGCCTGGGCTAATTTTCATGAAATTTTCTGTTCCACCGTATTATAAAAAAAATTTCTTTCTCAAATTGATGTTAAAACAAGAATTAATGGTGCTCTGAGCAATCGTTGGGTGTCCCGAGGTGGGGATTGGGAGGGAGCTTGGCTTACTCCTCGGCAATGGCACTTCTGCGTGGCATTCAAAGGTGAATTGTTTGTTGGGAATCGAACCAATTGTATTGAAGTATTTATATTCCGTGTGCAGCATGGAAATTATTACACTGTACAAAAGGTCCACAGTCATCATGGGACTCCACTGAGTGGAAGTCGTCATTGCACAATCCTGTACGACCTCAAATAGGGGAATGAGGCCGTTTGGCCATCATTGCCATGTTGCACGACTGGATAAAATTTTGCTACAGCTCAAAACATCAATATTTTTGATGGTTTACTGAAGTCGAAATAACCCCATCTTTATCGGGTGACCCAACTTGCCGCCACCCTTGGTCAGGTGCATTAGTTTGTTCACTGCACACAAACACACACACACACACACACACACACACATGTATAATCACATTTTGAAACAATTAACTCTGCTTTCCACCACTCCCTACCTTCCAGGCAGATCTACATATTCTAATCAATGTAATTGAGAGGTTATTGGTGTTGTTGCCCATTTTTGAACCTCATATTTTTGCCGGTCCCACAGGAGATGGAGTGGCAGGGAAACTAATTTATGCACAATTGAGATAAAAGCGCATGACATGACAAGTCAATTACACTCTCATAAGCTGTAAACGAGCTCATAGACAGCAGATGGAGCAACTGATTATGTCCCACAGAGCTTTTGTTTTCATAAATAAACAAATACAGTGTTGCATAAAAACATAACATCACCAAATAAGTTTAGCTCTCAGCCAATTAGCTTTCAGGAGAGTCGTAAATATACGAGGGAGGTTCAAATTATTATTGGAACATTCACTTTATTTGCTTACTTAAGGCATATTTAGTCCTGTACTGTAGTGTAAAACACCTTGGTATTTATTGGACTGTTCTATCTCACACCAAAATTTTTTGAATGGTCCAAGTAGCTCGAAATAGAGAACAGAGAAATGTTTTAGCTTTATAGTGATTCTATACAAGACATATGGGCTGGCAGGATAACAGAGAGTTATATGCACTCGCCTCTGAGCTATCTGGCCTCGGCTCAGATATAAACTGTCATCCTGGTGTTTCACAAGTAGGCTGAGGTGTCAAAAGTGTGTGCTGTCCTTCAGGTGGATGTCAAACTGGATATCCTGTCTGCCAGAATTACTTGGTGGACGTTAAAGATCCCACTTTGTCTTTTTCAAAGAGTCGGCGAGCTATCGCCGGTGCCCTGAACCAATTACAATTTCCTGTCCTGACTGCTATAAAGGCAGTGACAAACCATCCAGCATAACACATGCCAAGAAACTGAGTGTAGTACATATCATCATCATCATATACATGATAACATCTATGGTTACCTTCAATATTTATACCTTCGCCAAAGGAGAGGGTATTGCATTTGGGTCTGTTATTCGGTTTGTTTGTTTGTACGCACAGAACTTTCGTGTTTTTCTCCGCAACAACTAATCGGATTGAGACGAAATTTTCAGCACTGGTGCGACTCCTCATGGAGAAAGTTTCAATGGTAATTATGACGTCATAAATCACGTGGTTTGGCAGCCGTTGGAAAAACCAAAAAAACTTTAGACCTCTGTGTTTCTGAAACCGCACAAAGGAAAAAAATTGAAACTTGGCACATGGCAAGTACTCATGATGGGGAATGTGATTTTTTTTTTTAAAGACGTCATAGGTGCCTTCGAAATGACGTCATAATTTCAAATGTAGAACGCTACATCTGATCAGTATGAAAAATGTTGAGGGTCATCACAGGGAGTCATCTCCACATCACAAAAAGCTCCACAGAAATTTTTGATGACGTCATCGGTCACGTGATACAGTAGACTGTTTATTTTTTAAAACCTTTAAAAATCCTCCTCTCTGAAATGGCTAAACAGATCGAGGTGAAACTACACAAATATGACCGCCGATTCCATGAGGAACAAAAAGCTCGCACATATGACGTCATAGGTCACATGGTTTGGCAGCTATATTGGATTTACCTGAAAATATGAAAAAATCTTCTCCAGAACAGTTGGACAGATCGAGGGGAAACTTCACATGAATGTTCCCAAAGGCATGCGTGTACAAGGTTGTGAAGGAATAATTGATGTCACATGGTTTGTCACGTCACTGAACTTGCTGTGTCTATTGCAAAGTGTTTGTCACTTAATGTGTCACATCACTCAAAGGGCGAAGGAGCTCCTTGTGAGCCAATGGCCATCCATTTTAGTGCCCAACATTGTCTGCGGACGTCCTCCTGCAGTTGGGTTACTTTTTTTGAGGAGATGGGTGGCAGGATTTGCACTGCAGACACCGTAAAACCCTACACTCTGCAAAACACACTATTAATACAAAAAAAACTGAAAACCCACTCCGTGGGAGTACCTTCTGTGCAGATGCTCGCAGGGCAGCTCACCAGATGATGGGATTGGGGCAAAGCCTTCAGGACCCCCAATCTTTGATGATGGGAGGAAAACACAGGGTAACCTTCCTGGGTTGGATTGTGGTAGTGTGTGTCAAGGTGGTGCTGAGGTGTGGTCCACCAGACAGAGGTCTCTACGGGTGGGTGCCTGGAATGTCCAATCCCTAAGAGAGGATGAGCACCTGTCTCTGTTATCATCTGAGCTCAAGAATTTCAACATCGGTATTACAGCACTCTCTGAGGTTCAGAGACTGGATAGTGGCAAGTTCATTGTGGGTGTTGACATCTACTATTGGTCTGGTCGCTCAGATGATTACCATTACCAAGGAGTTGCTGTAGCTGTGTCCAATAAGCTGACTTCTATGATAATTGAGGTAACACCAGTCAATGAGCATATAATGAGATGAAGGATTCGTCACTCCTTGGGTGTCGTTTCCCTGGTCACTGTATATGCTCCGAGTGAGGCCAGTGATCTCACCGTGAAGGACGCATTCTACGCAACACTCACATCTGTGGTTGATCAGTGCCCCAGAGGAGAGACTCCTCTACTCTTGGGGGATTTCAATGCATTGACTGGAACTGATAGGGATGGTTTTGAGATGTGTGTTTGTCCCCATGGGTCTGGAACTGTGAACCTGAATCGCACTCAGTTCCTTGAATGCAATAAGTCATGGACTTAGGGTGGCTGGTTCATGGTTTCAGCACCCCCAGGCTCATTGTTGGACTTGGTATTCCAATGCTGGTGCTGTGGCAAAGGAGATTGACCATGTGCTCATTGATGGTTGCTGGAGGATGATACAGAACTGCAGGTCTACCGGAGTGCTCAGTTCCTAAAAACCAACAAAAGGCTTGTTGTAGCAACTCTGAAGTTTCAGCTTAAATCCGGGAGAACGGTACCATCCCATCCGAGGCTGGATGTTGGCAAGCTCAAGGATGAGAGGGTAGCTGAGGGGTTTGCAAACAGGCTGAGTGGGGATTTGGGTGGTCTGGGTGCTTTGCGGAATCCAAAAGAGTTGTGGAATGCCTTCAAAACCACCATCCTTGATGTTTCCGGTGGATGTCTTGGAACTCACCAGATGCCTGGTGTTGGCGCAGTGGTGAGGGCGGCGGCTTGGGATCCAAAAGGTCCTGAGTTCAAGCCCCGTTGGGCCACTGAATTAATACACCAGGGGGTTGACTCAGCCTGTCATCCTTCCGAGGTCGGCGAAATGAGGACCAGTATACTGGGTCGGTGTATACCCCAGCTAAAATAGGTGTACCATATCCCTGTGTCGTAAGAGGCGACCAGGGTTTCGTCAGGAAGGGAATCCGGCGTAAAACATGTGCCAAATCACTATGCGATCATACGGATGATCCGCTGTGGCGACCCCTAACGGGAGCAGCCGAAAGGAGAAGAAGAAGAAGAAGAAGAAGAAGAAGAAGAAGAAGAAGAAGAAGAAGTCTTGGAACTCACCAAAGGGCAAAGAAGAATTTTGTCACTCAAGGGACACTGGATAAAACTGACAAGAGTCGCAGTGCCAGGCTTAATGGCAGAGCTGAGCTGTTTAGAGAGTTGAGGCGTAAATTTGAACGCACGCTGCGTGTGGACAAGGAGCCGATGTGTGAGGAATCTGTAATGGGGTAAAGCATCAACTTTGATCAGGTGAGTCTCACTCTGCTTCTAAGGGAATTCACGCATTGCATTTCTCCAAGCCCATCCCTCGGTGTACTGACGTTAAAGCAGAGGGTGGTGGACTCTTGGCAGAGGAGTCGGAAGTGAAGGCCCGCTGGGCCACTTTCTTTGAACAGCTGTACCAGGTTGATTCACCAGCTGTTGAGTTGTATATCAGTGGTGTTTCTATCCCCTTTCCCAACCCTCCAATCAACTGTGATCCACCTTTCTTTGTGGAAACACAGGCTGTGGTTAACCTGTTGAAAAGGGGTAAAACTCGTGGGATCTGCGGCATCCATGCTGTACTTCTCAAGGCTGGTGGAAATGCTGCACGTGTCGTTGCATGCATTTGTGTGCTCTACCTGAAACACAGGCATCATCCCAACTGACTGGAAGAGGGGCCTTGTTGTCCCTCTCTGGAAAGGGAAAGGTGATTGCCAGTACTGCAACAACTACCGAGGAGAGGGGATGCTGCTCTCAGTCCTGGGCAAGGTCTTTGCTTGGATAATTCTTGATAGGGTTCACTGCCATCTGTTTGAACACCAGCACCCAGAGCAGTCAGGCTTTACACCAATGAGGTCAGCGATTGACCGTATCCTTGCTCTTCAGGTCCTCACCAAATGTAAATGAGAGTTTCAGCAGGGGCTGCTTGCAGCCTATGTTGATCTCTGCAAAGCATTCGAATCAGTGAATTGGGATGCCCTAAGGAGGATTCTTGGTCTTCATGGGGTGCAACAAAACTGATCAATCAGATGTCTGAACTATAACCTGGTACTGAGAGTGCTGTGAGATGTCATCTCCGACTTCTTTTCAGTTGTTACTGGAGGTCATCAGGGGTGTGTACTGGCTCCCACTCTTTTCAGTGCTTGAATGGACTGGATTCTGGGGAGGATGTTGGAGAGATCAAGCTGGGGTTCATCGTTTGGGAATGTCAAGATCTCTGACCTTGATTTCGCAGATGATGCAGTCATAATGGCAGAGACTCTGGATAGCTTTATGGGGACCCTCGAGGTACTGAATGAGGAGTCAGAACTGCTGGGATTATGGGTTTCCTGGATCAAAACTAAGATCCAGGCTTTCAATGACATCTTGTATGCTGCTATTTTGTCTGTACCTGTTCATGCTGAGGATGTTGAGGTCACGGATTCTCTTTCCTTGGCAGTGATATTCATGTCTCTGCCGGCTGTGAACCTCTGTGAGCCAGAGGTCAATAGACGTCTGGGTCAGGCCTGGGGATTCATAGATTCACTGGAAGATGGGGTGTGGCGCTGTCGGTACCTGTGCAGGAGGAAGAGGAAAGTCCGAGTCTTCAGGTCCTTTGTGCTTCCATTCTTGCTCTACGGATGTAAGACGGACTCTGACCAGGGATCTTAGACGAAGACTTGATTACTTTGGTACCAGGTCTCTTCGGAGAATCATTGGCTATCGCTGGTTGGACTTTGTGTCCAACGAGTGGTTGCTGAGAGAGACTCAAATGAGATTTGTTCCCTGCATAGGCCATGAGCATCAGCTGCAGCTTTATGGACATGTGGCTTGTTTCCTTGATGCTGAGCCTGCTAACCAGATTCTCTCAGTGAGGAGGTTCTCTCGTGAGTTGAGGAGGTCCATGGGTCGACCATGTGCCTCGTGGTTGCAGCAGGTTGATCAGCATGTCAAGGAGATAGGGATGGGCCAGTCATCTGCCTGGGTATGGTGAGACAGAGACACCTGGAGTACTGGCGGAAAGTGGACGTAGCGACGCGCTGCTCCAGCGCATGCTGCTATACCACATATATATACCACACGCTGATATATACACATATATCAAATATGTGTCAATACCTTACCTGACCTGACATGGTTTGGCAGCCACATTGGATTGAAGAAAAATATTAAATGTTTTCTCTGGAAGTGCTTAATCAATCGATGTGAAACTTCACAATTGTGATCTAGTCGTGATGGGGAATAGATGTTTTGAATTTCAACTTGATTGGACACATGGTCTAGCAGCGGGAATTATTTAATTTTTTGATATGGGTTTTATACATTTTTTTTTTTTGAAGAAGGCTCACTTGGCTGTGCCTGGATGGGTTTGACATCAGTGCAGTAGTAGCTGAAATGAGAATCCTATTCAGGTTCCTCCTGATGACTTCATCTTTTCTTTTTGCTTGTTTGGGTTCATTATGATTACTCCAATGCCTGAGTGTACCTATTTGGTCTTCCATTTGATCTGGATTGAATTTATTTTAATCCCTTTCTGAATTGAATTGAATAGTAATAAAAAACGTCATGGGTCAGGGTTTTTTTTTCTTCCAACCACAACACTCTTTCTCCTCTTCCACTTCATCACCTTCCCTACCTCCCATCCTCTTACACACACCCTATTTTCATATTAAATATGTGTCAATCATTAGTAATTTAACCCTACAATGAGAAACACTCTTTAACTTTCTACATTTTTTTTCCTCCATTTCCTTTAACTTCCTCTTGCACCTTCTGCCAGCTAATTTAGTGATAGCTAACAATACGGTATATTTTTATGTCATGGTCTGACAGAATAGCTTTGACGTACGTGCACTCTTCTCTGAGCTGTCTCGCCTGGGTTCTAATCTCGGTCCAGATGTAAACTGTCATCCTGGTGTTTCGCATGCAGGGTGAGGCATCAATGTTTGCAACGTCCATCAGAAAACCCTAACAGCCAGAGAACCAATTTTCTAGCACTGGTCGTTGTTGGATGTTAAATATCCTATGATACCTTTAATGAAGAGCAGGTGAGTCATCGCTGGCAGTCGAAAAACAAAGACATTCCAGCTTTGAATGAGGGTAACAAGTAGTCTGTTCTTGTTGGACCTTCCTTGACACCAAGTTATGACACCGCTTGTTATGTTTGAGTGTGGCTGCTGTCTGGGAAGCACCATCTGCACGATAAACCAATTCAACTGATAGTTTGCTTGTTTCATGTGAACAACCATGTCGGACTACGAAAGCCAACCAATTCTGTTATTATATCAATCAGATCACATGTAAACAAATGGGCAGGCACATGACATGGAAATCTGAGTCCACTACACTCTGTACATCAAGTGTAAATTTAGTAAAGTTGCAGGTGGAAACAGTTGTCTCCAAAGAAATATCGAAACATTGATATTTAATCCAGTGACAGTGAATTATATCTTTTACAAAGGTGTGGTGTTTGATTAGTGGTAAAGGTGGCTGGCTTAAGATCTTAGGGTCTTGAGTTCAAGCCCCTCCCCTTGAATTAATACCAGGTGGGTTGACTCAGCCTGTCATCCTGCCGAGGTCAGTTAAATGAGTACCAGTTTGCTGGTAACAGGGGGCATTGCATCAGCGGCACATCCACACCCCTCGATGATGTTGCAGCCAAGCAGCCAAAGGCTGCATAAAAATACATAAACGAATACCCTTCACAAAGAAGCCCCCCCCCACCCCTTCCGACACAAAATATTGCATTGCCTTCATTATCTCTACCCCCCTCCCCCCACCCTTCATCCACATCTATCACTTCTCCTCTCGCACTCCTCCATTTACAACTCAACACCCAGGGCTAAAATTGACAGATGTAAGAAAACTCTCGATTGTCACCAATATTTCCGAGCAGTGAAAAAGAAGGGCAGTCCAGGGCTCGCCACGTGCTCGGGTTGATGGCGCTCTCAGGGTTGCGGTGTTCTCGGGGTCACAGTGCTGCCAGGGTCATGGCACATATGCTGCACGAACTGCGCACAAAAACGCTCGTTCATCACGTGGCCCCGCCCTCTCGCCTTGTTAATGTCTGTTTATATGGAGTACAAGAGGCTCCCTCGCCTCCCTCACCCTTGGTGCGTTGCAAACGTGAGAACCCAGTTTCATGTGTAATTGCCCATTATTTTAGTTGCTCTAGGGAGGTGTAATTATGTGTTTACGCTATTCCTCGGAATGAACTGTCAAATTAGAATTTATATAATTAAATTCTTAGCTTAGTGAAAGTAAATCTGTTCCATCGCCCCTCTCTCACCAGACACAAAAGTTTTGTCTCTCTCGATGTCTGACAGTTTTGATTTTATCTCTCTCTTGGCCGATTGATTAGTCACAAAATCACCTCCAAATATTTAGACGTGACATCATACTTGTGTGGATAAATAGTAATTAAATGCCTTGCATCCTCAACAAATGTATGTGCTTAATACCAGTAGGTATTTCTGTCATGTTTAAAAGTGAAGCAGCCAGAACACACACACACACACACACACACACACACACACACACACACACACACACACACACACACACACACACACACACACACACACACACACACACACACACACACACACACACACACACACACACACACACACACACACACACACACACACACAAACAGGGTTTACAGGGAGAAAATATGGCCAACTCTTGAGAAAAGTACCTTGCCTTTCTCACGTCAGAACTGACAGTTGAACATCCGATCTTGGGCGGCATGCTCAGGCATGCAGACCTGCCATGCACACAAATATATATCTCTACTATACTAAAGAAACAGAATATGTTTGTATGTATGAGTGTGTTTGTTCGTCCTTTATAGGCAGCCCAACCGTTGGATGGAATGAGATGAAACTTGGCATGAGTGATCCTTGGGATGTGAGAACGGACATGGGGGGGGGGGGTCAAGTTCAAGGTCAAAGGTCACGGGGTCAAAGTCACCGGGTAACTTCAATTTCTCTATTTCATCCGATCGATCGAGACGGGACCAACGCCATTCCACAGATAATCAAAATTAAATGACACAGTTGATTGACGACATTCACTTCCGACTTCCGGTTTCCGAGTTATGACGTCATAAATTGACTAAAACGTCAATTTTTCATGTTTGTTTGTCCTTTATAGACAGCCAAAACGTTGGATAGAATGAGATAAAACTTGGCATATGTGATCCTTGGGAACAGACATAAGGGGATCAAGGTCAAGGTCAAAGGTCACGGGGTCAAGGTGACCGGATAACGTCAATTTCTCAATTTCATCCGATCGAGATGGGACCAACGCCATTCAACAGATAACTGTACCCACCCATGGGCGGGTACTTTGCCAGTCAATACTAATAAATGTCAGTGTGTGTGTGTGTGTGTGTGTGTGTGTGTGTGTGTGTGTCCTCCATAACTCCAAAACCATAAAACCTAGCAGCCCGAAACATTGCATACAGATTAAGAAAACTCCAAGGAAGTACAAGAGTGAAAATTGGGTGTTTGGGTTATTTAAAACACCCTTTTGAAGATAATTAATGGCCTTATTTAATTATATCCTTCATCAAGTGATCCTCGGCCACCTCGCTGTCTGGGGTCTTCAGGCGTTTCCTAGGTAACCTCGCTGGGGTCTGAATCCGCCATGTTTTTTGACATGCTAAACCATGCCCTGACTTAGAAAAGGCCGCAGCGATTTCTTAACGATAAAGTATATTTTTCACTTTCCTCACTCACACTATCAAATGCCTGTTCATCATAGCTACGAATCGCTGGGTATATTACATTGTTTTTAATCGTCTGGAGACATCAGCGTTCGTGGCTTTCATTTGCGAAAATGAATAACCGAGAGAATCTCTTAAACTAAGCATTATTACAAAATGTAAGCTCCACATTTGAAAGTATCAGCAGTTCTGACTCCGAAAAAAGTGTTGATTTGTTCAATTCGGATATTGCACGGGCGTTTCCAGGTGCAGAGTTGGATCGACGGCAATTGGTAATCGCTTGCCAAGCAAGGCGTTCCGTTGGAGTGCCTGCTTGAGTGCTTAAGCCACTTACCGAGCTGTACAGTACAGGTCATGTCCCGATCGGGATGTGCAGTCCACAGTTACGATAGGGTCGAGGTATGTATACAGCACATACGGACGTGCTACATATGGGAAGATTTGGATCTGTACGGACTCTCCGCGGATGTGCAGACATGGCATGCATGTTACAGGTGCCGTGGTGACAAAATTTCATCTCGTATCTTATGGAGGTTCTGTCAGGTATTCCTTAGTCCTTGTACCTGTTTCTAAAGCATTTGGTTATTGGATTTGCTTTACAAAGGTTAAATGTTTCTCTTTGTGAATTTCAAATCAAAATATATTTGATAACGCCCGATTTCCGAGCCATTTGCCGTATGAACGTATCTCCTAAATTATTGACCCAAAGATTTTTCCACCCGTCACACAAAGCTGTTTATAAAGATTAATGTTTGTGAACATCTCCCTGAAACATCGATAACTGGAAGGGCACTCAGTGGAACCCAAACCTCCACCATGTAATGCCTGATCCACAAGAACATATCGGGCCCAATACATTTTTGAAATCTCATGCTATACAGTGATTTATCGTTTTTTGGCCCTATCTCTCAATGCTGAAAAATCACTTTCAGAATTAAATAATTCTCGTATCCAGATCCGCATTCGGATCTTCACCAAAATCGAAGCAATTCATCCTTGTGACACACCCAACTTGTCCACCAAGTTTCGTCCAAATCCGTCAACAACTTTTTGAGATATTGTGCAATAGATCGTTTTTAACCATATCTCTCAATGGTGAGGAATCACTTCAAAAAATTGTCGTAGATAGATCTGGATCTGGATTCAAATTTTCACCAAAATTTAATCAATTCTTCCTTGTCACACACCCAAGCAGTCCCTGCCAAAACTCTCATCTGTGTTCGGCGAGGACCAGAAGAGCAAGGATACGGTCAATCGGTGACCTCTTTGGTGTTAAGCCGAACTGCTCTGGACGCTGGTGCTCAAGCAGCTGGTGGCAAACCATATCAATAATTATTTGAGCAAAGACCTTGCCTGGCACTGAGAGCAGCGTCACCCCTCGGTAGTTGTTGCAGTCTTGGCGATCACCCTTCTCTTTCTAGAGATAGACAAAAAGGTCCCTCTTACAGTCAGTTGAGATGATGCCTGTGTTCCAGGCAGAGCACAGAACTGCATGCAACGATATGAGTGCAGCATTTCCACCAGCCTTGAGAAGTTGAGTATGGATGCCACAGATCCCAGGAGCTTCACCCCATTTCAACCGGTTCACCGCAGCCTGTGTTTCCACAAACGAAGGTGGACCACAGTTGAATGGCGGGTCAGCAATAGGGGATGTAACACCCCTGACATCCAACTCAACAGCTGGTGCATCAGCCTGGTACAGCCATTCAAAGTAACCGGCCCAGCAGGCCTTCACCTCAGACTCCGCTGTCAAGAGCACACCACCCTCTGCTCCAACTGCAGTACACCAAGGGATGGGCTTGGAGGAACGCAATGTGCGAATTTCCCTGTAAGCAGGATGAGAATCACTTGACCAAAGGTGATGCTCTACCCCCTCACAGATTCCTCACATATCGGCATCCTTGTCCACCCTTAGTGCACATAGTTTCATGCCTCAGCTCCCTGAACAGCTCATCTCTGCCATTCAGCCTGGCCCTGTGTCTCCAGCCAATGGTATCCAGTGTCCCTTGAGAGACAAAATTCTTCTTCACCCTTCGGGGAGTTCCAAGACATCTACCGGCAACATCAAGGATGATGGTCGTGAAGGCACTCCACAACTCTTCAGGATCCCCCAAAGTACCCAGACCACCCAAATCCCCACTCAGCCTGTTCACAAACTTCTCAGCTACCCTGTCATCATTGAGCTTGCCAACATCCAGCCGAGGATGGGATGGTACCATTCTTCCAGATTTAAACTGCAATTTCGGAGTTGCTGCCACAAGCCTGTGATTGGTGTTGAGGAACTGAGCACTCTGGTAGACCCTGCAGTTCTGGATCATCCTCCAGCGACCATCATCGAGCACATGGTCAATCTCCTTTGCCACACTACCAACATTGGAATGCCAGGTCCAGCGATGAGCTTGTGGGCACTGAAACCATGAACCGGTCACCCTAAGTCCATGACTTCTTGCAAAGTCAAGGAACTTAATGCTATTCAGGTTCACAGTTCCTGACCTATGGGGACCAACACATGTCTCATAACCACCCAAATCGGTTCCAGCCGATGCATTGAAATCCTCCAAGACTAGAAGAGTATCTCGCCTGGGGCACTGATCAACCATAGACTCGAGCGTGGATATAATGCGTCCTTCATGGTGAGGTTACTTGCCTCAGTCGGAGCATAAACAGAGACCAGGGAAATGACACCAAAAGAGTGACAAATCCTTCGTCTCATAATACACTTGTTGACTGGTGTTACCTCAATTATCATTGGAGTCAGCTTATTGGACACAGCTGCAGCAACTCCTTGGGCATGGTAATCATCTGAGCGACCAGAACAATAGCAGATGTCACCACCCATCATGATATTGCCACTATCCAGTCTCCAAACCTCAGAGAGTGCTGTAATCCCGATGTTGAAACGCTTGAGCTCAGGTGATAACTTTGGTGAAGGCTTTGCCCCAATTCTATTATCCAGTGAGCTGCCCTGCGAAGGGCAGCTGCACAGGAGGTACTCCGACAGAGTGGGTTTTCAGATTTTTTAAAATGCTTTTTGAATGTTTTGCGGAATGAAGGGTTTTACAGGAGCCGGATTGCAAATCCTGCCACCAATCTCCTAATAAAAAGTAACCCAACTGCAGGAGGATGTCCACAGACAGTTGGGCACTAGATAGGGATGGCCGTTGGCTCACAAGGAACTCCTCCGACCTTTGACAGGTTTTGTTCTTGATCCTGCTGGGTGTCCATATCATAGACCCTCCTCACCAAGAAACTTGAAGATGGTTTAATCGCCGACAACCCGACCATGGAACAGGTTAGTGTTGATTTACATGGTACCTGTAGCAAGTCCCAGATCTAATCTGGCCTGACCTGACACCTGATTGGCCTCCACCCTTGTTAAATTGAAGTGATTCTGATTATTTCAGTATAAAATCAGCTGTTCCTGAAGGTTTCCTCTGCTGGTTAGTGTATTTCACAGAAAAGACTCAACCATAAGTTCCAAGGAGCTTTCAAAAGACCTCTGGGATGAAGTTGTGGAAAGACACAAATCAGGGGATAGGTATAAAAATATTTCAAAGGCCGTGAACATCCCTTGAAGCACAGTTAAGCCAACCACCAAGACCCTGCCTCGGTCAGGCTGTCCCTCCAAACTCAATGATCAAAAGGAGGAGACTGATCAGAGAGGCCACCAAGGGTCGAATGACAACTTTGAAGGAGCTATAGACCTTTTTGGCAAAGACTGGTCACTGTGTGCTGTGACAACAATATCCCAAGCACTCCACAAGTTTGGCCTTGTATGAGAGGATGGCAAGAAGGAAGCCACTGCTCAGTAAAGTCCACGTTGAGTCCCATTTGAGGTATGCAAAAAACACTCGAGATTCTGAAGCAATGTGGAATTTTTTTTGTAGTCTGACGAAACCAAAATGGAACTTTTTGGCCTAATTGAAAAATGTTACGTTTGGCAAAAACCCAACACAGCACATAACCCAAAGAGCACCATCCCTACTGTGAAGCATGGTGGTGGCAGCATTGTGTTATTGTGATGTTTCTCATCAGCAGAGACTGGGGCACTTGTTAGGATGGAAGGTAAAATGGATGGAGCAAAATACAGAAAAACCCCAGAGGAAAACCTGCTACCCTCTGGAAGAAAGCAGAAATTGTGATGGAAGTTCACCTTTCAGCATGACATTGACCCAAAGCATCCAGCCAAAACTGCACTGGAGTGGCTAAGAAACAGAGATAAATGTCCTTGAGTGATAAAAAAAGTAACAAAAAGATAGGAAAAAAAGACAAGAAAAAAGAAACAAGAAGTTTTTTTTAAAGATAAATTTAATTCCCAGTCAGAGCCCCGACCTAAATCAAATCGAAAATCTGTGGCACGACCTGAAGATTGCTGTCCATCAACGCTCCCCACACAACTTGACTGAGCTTGAACAGTTTTGTACAAAATGGGAAAATATTGCCCAATCAAGGTGTGCAAAGTTGGTCGAGACCTATCCCAACAGACTCACAGATGTAATTGCAATCAAAGATGCTTCCAACAAGTGTTAACTCAAGGTGGGGGGGGGGGAAGACACTTATCCAACCATGATATTCTAGTTTTGTATTTTTAATTAATTTCCTGAAATTTGGAGAATTTGTTTTTCATTTGGCAGTTGTGGGTTACGATGTGTAAATAAAGGTTGAAAAAGTCTGATTTCATGCCATTTAATTTCAGGCTATAAGGAAACAAAAGGTGAAAATTATAAAAGGGAGTGTAGACTTTCCATATGCACAGTATATACATACATATATACATACACACACACGTATATACAAATTTATATATGTATGTATATATTTATATATATTTATATATATACAGTGCTCAGCATGAATGAGTACACCCCGACAGATTTGTCAGAAAACCTTGAGTTTCCTTTCAGAATCCACATTTTCTGTGGGATACTATACTACAAAATACTCCCACAAATGTGGGCCATTGATTGCAAACAAGATTTATTAACTTGCACACACAAAAAAGGAATTTTCCTTATAAATTCATTAAAGACCATGTTGCAAAAATGAGAACACCCCAATGAAAGTCTGAGGAGCAAAGCTAAATTTTAGACAAGACAATTCTAATTAACAATAATTCAACCACAAGTGAGTCTAATTATTCAATAAACAGGTGTCCAGCAGACAGTTGACTATAATTTAAGGGTGTTACTTTACAAAGAAAACACCTTCCCATTTCATGCTGTCAGCAATGGCACCACATGGAAGAGAAATGTCACAAGACCTGAGAAAGAAAATAATTTCTTTACACAAGGAAGGTGGAAGGCTTCAAGAAGATCAGCAAAGCTTTACTCATCAGACAGAATACGATAGCAAAAGTGATCCAAAAAATTAACAAATATGGAACTGCAACCATCTCACAGAGACGTACAGGCCGTCCACGGAAGTTAACACCTCGACAGGAGTGTCTTCTGATGAGAAGGGCTGAAGAAAATCGCCATGCAAGTTCTCTGCACTTAGCTAAAGAAGTAGAAAGCCAAACTGGGGTGACTGTTTCCCATGACACAATACGGCATACACTGAATAGGAATGGCATGCATGGGTGTCGTCCACGAAGGAAGCCTCTCCTAAAGCCCATGCACAAAAAAGCCCACCTAGGATTTGCCAGGGCCCATGCTAAAAAAGATGAAGACTACTGGGACTCTATACTCTGGAGTGATGAGACCAAGATAAATGTTTTTGGAACTGATGGCTTCAAAACTGTATGGCGTCGCAAAGGTGAGGAGTACAAAGAAAAATGCATGGTGCCTACAGTGAAACATGGTGGTGGCAGTGTCCTTATGTGGGGCTGCATGAGTGCTGCTGGTGTCGGGGAGCTGCATTTCATTGACGGTATCATGAATTCACAGATGTACTGCTCTATATAGAAAGAGAAGATCCTACCATCATTCCGTGCCCTTGGTCGTCATGCACTTTTCCAACAACATCTAAGGCCACTGTTGCATTTCTGAAGAAGAACAGGGTCAAAGTGATTCAGTGGCCAAGTATGTCTCCTGATCTGAACCCAATCGAGCACCTATGGGGAATTCTGAAGAGACAAGTTGAGCATCACTCTCCATCCAGCATCCAGGCTCTAAAACAGGTCGTTCTTGAAGAATGGAAAAAGATAGATGTTGCAATATGTCGTCAACTTGTTCATTCCATGCCTAGAAGACTTGGTGCTGTCCTTCAAAATCATGGAGGTCATACAAAATACTAGATGTAGTAGTTTTTGTTGTGGGGTGTATTCATTTTTGCATCAACTAATTTGAGTAAAACTGAAGATTTTGCAATCTAAGTTATATTATTAACCTTACTTTCATGTTATGAGTTAAACAAATGTTCTCTTAAACCCAATTTTGTCAAAATTTTGGAAATTATTCTTGTGTTCATTGAGATATTGATTAAAATCTTACTTTTCAAAGGGGGTGTATTCATTGATGCTGAGCACTGCATATCTATATTAATATTTCGGCACACCCCTTTCTTTGTTCCACCATCAGATTTTTGTTACTGCATGAAATGAAACAAGATTTGGCACATATACTAATGATATTATTGTCTTCCTTACAAGACCCCTCAAAATTCGTTTTGATGCATTTTCACAAACGCCAACCGATTCCATTCAAATTCGGTACGATTATGGCTTTTGGTCCAACTTAGGTCATTGGCTCTAAATTTTTCCATAACACTTCCGATATTCGAAAAAATCGATAAAGCGATATCCCTTATGGGATTTTCCATTCAAATCCACTCACGTTTAAGGCCTACGGGGGACGCAAATTTCCACTTTGCCCCGGGCGCTGTTTACCTCCACTATGCCAAGCTGTTAGGGTTAGGCTTAGGGTTTGGGTTAGTGTTAGGGTGAGCTACCCTAACACTAACCCTAACAGCTAACCCTAACCCTAACAGCGAACCCTAACCCCAACTGCTAGCCCCAACCGCTAGCCCCAACCGCTAACCCCAACCACAACCCTAACCACTAAGCGCTAACAGCTATTCAGGAAATTTGCAAGAAAGCCCGGGCGTTGCCCAAGCAATGCCGGGCTTTACTACTAGTATATGTATATATGTATATATATATATATATATATATATATATATATATATATATATATATATATATATATATATATATATATATATATATATATATATACGAGGTGTGTTCAAAAAGTATCCAACCTTAATTTTTCGTGCATAAACAAATGAAGCTAGGGAGGCGTGGTTTGGTGCACGTATGTCGGCGATCCTAATCCGTATGCGTAAAAACTTTCCCGCCTGCAAAAGCTGTCAGTCGCCGACAGACAGCCGATGAGTGAGGAAGTGTAAGTGAGCGCCGTCGGATTTTCGTTTTTGACAAAATGATGGATCACTGTGGTCTCATCGCCAGTGATCACTGTGTTGAAGAAGTTGGGATCGCTGTTCACAGTCTCCAGCATGTCCTGTGCGATCTCCAAACGGAGTTGCTTCTACTTGATCGCGAGCAGCTTTGGCATGAACTTCGCTGAGATTCTCCTTAAGCCCAAATCCTCAGACACAATGGAATGAACGGATCCAATGCTGACGCCCGCCTCGTCTGCAAGTTCTCTGATCGTGATTCAACGATCCTGCATCAGCAGGGTCCTCACTTGGTCAATGACGATCTCATTTTGGGATGTTGAGGGCCTACCAGAACGTGCTTCACTTTCCACTGATGTGCGACTATCTATGAAGCGGTTGTAGCACTCTTTTATCTGTGTGGTGCCCATTGCTTCATTCCAGAAGGCCTGTTGAATCTTGCGGATCGTTTCCACTTGGGAATCGCCAAGCTTTACACAAAATTTGATGCAGTAGCGTTGTTCAAGTTTTTTCCGTCATTTTGTCAAAAACGAAAATCCGACGGCGCTCACTTTCACTTACTCACTCATCAGCGGTCTGTCGGCGACTGACAGCTTCTGCAGGCAGGAAAATATTCACGCATACAGATTAGGATCGCCTACATACGTGCACCAAACCACGCCTCCCTCGCTTCATTTGTTTACGCACGAAAAATTAAGGTTGGATACTTTTTGAACACACCTCGTATATATATTTTCGTTAACACACACACACATATATATATATATATATATATATATATATATATATATATATATATATATATATATATATATATATATATATATATATATATATATATACATATACATATATATATATATATATATATATATATATATATATATACATATACATATATATACATATATATACATATACATATATATATATATATATATATATATATATATATATATATATATATATATATATATATTGTTGCGGATTCGCGCCCGCCGGCGTGCGAACGGCCACGTAACTCGAATCGCGGCATGTCGCCCACCGGACGGACAATCCAGTCGTGACCCTCTCGGACTAACGCCGGGAACCAGTCACGGGTGGACCTTTCAGCCTCACCACGATCGTGCCAATCGGCCCCCCGCGTGGGATAGGGTTGCTCGCCAAATTCGACCTACCTAAGTACCCACACGGAGGGTAGACCGGGCGATCGCACCTCGCCGCAGGTCGACTTCGGACACGGGCCACTTTAAGCGACCCGTTCCGTACTATCGGGATAACCGAGCGGTGTTATCGTCGGCCTCGACGGTTCGATTAATTATCGGGCGTATTCAGCCCACTACCAACCCTTTACGTGAAGTAAGATGGAGATTCAATGAAAGAAAAGACGAAGCGAAACGGGAAAACAGTTCAACATAATTCACATTTATTTCGCGATGAACGGAAAGCACACATATACAATTACACCAAAAGCACATGTAAAAGAAGAAGACACACAATATTACACAAAA
This sequence comes from Eptatretus burgeri, assembly GCF_056783735.1. Lineage (NCBI taxonomy): Eukaryota > Metazoa > Chordata > Myxini > Myxiniformes > Myxinidae > Eptatretus > Eptatretus burgeri. The sequence continues at coordinate 31,833,504 of NC_140972.1, read as the reverse complement.
AGCAAATATAAAAGAGAAGACAATGCAGAGCTATCCGACTACCGAGCACACGGCAACACTTATACAATTTTACTTCACAGACGGCGCCGACAACACATATACCCAAAGCAAAAGAAAAGGACCACCCTCAAGGATGAGGCGGGCCTGGGGCCGAGACCGCGTCGGGCCTACCCGTCTGATGATGAGACGCAAAGTGGCGGTGGCGCCCCAACTCCGCGGGCCTCGCGGACAGTGTCTGGTAGGGGGTGGGAAAGGGGCCCCCTTGTCGCACTATCTCAGCGCGGGGGGAAACAGGAGGGGGTTGTTGATGCTCGGGGGAAAGGAGGATATCTCCCTGTCTCGGGTCCCGCGACGAGCGTCTCCACCACGACCTGGGTCACGCCGCCGGCCTCTCCCTCCGCAGCTCCCCGAATCCGACGCGAGCACCCCCTCAACCGCCTTTGCCGCCGCCGCCTCTCCACAGCTTCGTCCGATCGCCCTCTCCGTCTCCTCTCTTGACTCGTCCCAACTCTTCACTGGCTCCGCGAACTCCCAACTCTGGCTACTACCACTTCTTCCCAGCTCCACCGACAACTCCCAACTGCGAACTGACGAACGCGGCCCCTTATATGCCCCGTGGATTCGCCCCTTCACCTTTGACCCTTTACCTCCGACCCTTCACCTCTAACTGGCTCCCCATTGGACCGAGGAAAAGTGGGCGTGAATGCTTTTTGATCCATGAATTTGCATTTAGCGACCGCACTCCAACGCCCTGGAGGCGGGGCCAAATCGCCCCACGCTCACCGATAAGGACGGAACAGAAGTGGGCGTGAGTCGTTTTTGATCCGTTTTCCTCGGAAAGTCTGTGATGTTTCTGAACACGCTGCTCGGTGCGCGCCCTGCACGAGTCCAGTATCGGTGCCCACAAGTGGCGCAAGAATGGTGGTGATGCAATGGTGGCGAGTTGTGACGGTAAAGGTCGTGGCTGTTGTTGTGAAGCGGCGTTGTGGTTGGTGGTTGTTGTTGTGAAGCGGCGTTGTGGTTGGTGGTTGTTGTGTGATGGCTGTTGAGACGTGGTTGGTGGTGGTAGTAATGGCGGCTGGTCCAAAATAAAGATAGTAAAAGAAAAACGGCTATCTAGAGGGGTCGCAGCCCGAGTGAATGACATTTATTCCCTCAAAGCAACGGGTTTGGGCCTAACTACACATATACTTACAGAGATATCTCACCTAAGGGACCTGAATGGTGGTTTGTGAATTTCGTCAACCACAACACTACCCCCTCCCCTTTTTACAGACTCGTCCCAAGTAGTCAAATTTTCGTGTGCCATCATGTGTAGTTTTCCCCTAGTACATTTTACCTACGGATCCCTGAGTGCGACATTCATGGTATTCGTGTCCCCAAAATAAATAACCTGAGGGCTGAGTAACTACCTAAACAAACTCACTCACACGGACGACTTAAATAAAATTGCCGGCGCTAGGACAGACATGCCGGGGGCGCACTCATATTTACAGTACATCTTACCTTAACTTACAAATTTTACACTAAACCATGGCCCAGGATCAATGAACTCTGCAAAAAGAAAGCAGTTAGCAGGGAGCCAGGCTGCTCGCATGCAGTCTCTGACTCAAACAATGCAGGTGACAGGGAACGTGGCCGGCTGCTCACACGCAGTCCAAGGCCTTCCCTTTTGAACTGAACGCAGTGAACCACAACGGTGCATGGGCTGCACAAACGCAGTCTCCGTGCCAGCTCAAGTGGCACACGCAATGAACACAACGAATGGATGGATGAATGGATGCACGCAAACACGGTGCACGGGCCGCCACTGCAGGCCCGTGTTGTAGCTGCCAACAGGGCAGTTCTCGCAGCTTGCAAACTGTTGCCTTGATACTGGCGCACATGGCAATGAACAGTGGGGGGCAGAGCAAAATTGAACGGGGCTGGTGAACAGGGGCAGTGGGCATGGCATGGCAAAGGCGAGCAGGCAAACACAGCCCGCAGAAGAAGGCCGCTGCAGGCAAACACAGCCGGCAGATGAACTGGCCGGCACAGGCCTTGAAGCACAGCAGCTGCAGACGATCCAGCCGGCACAGGCCTTGCAGCAAAACAGCCAGCAGATGAAGCTGGCCAGCCTTTGCCGTTCAGTGGAGGTTGGTGGAGGGAGTGCGGTGGTGCTGGCCACTCGGAAGGCGGGCTCGGACCTACCCTACGGTCTCCCTCCCAACCTATCGCCTTTGCCTGTCACTGTCTATACCCACTCCCTTAATTTGTCCAAACCCCAATTTAGCCCCAACTTATTTTTTTTATTTTTACTTCCCCACTATAAATCGTCCCCTAACCCCCTTTATCGTCCTTGTTCGGCTAACCTATCCTGTCACCTAGCCTACTCCCAACCCCTACGTTCCCTTCCCGGAGGGGAATAAGGGAGAGCTAACGTCCTGTGTCGAGGCCCAACTCAAGCCTCAGAATGGCCTCCCCAGAGTTCGGCGATCTATAACCAAAGTGGGTCCAGCGGCCCACAACGAGAGCGAGGGGATGGATGGTGCGGAGGGGTACATCTCCTAATCTACCCTAACCATTTAACTGTTAAACTACCCCGGGGCTTCAACAAGCGCCTCTCGCTTAAACTATTGGTTCTAACAACCCAGATTCCCGTCGCCTGTGTTGGTGTCCTCACAATTTCGGGCCTCGCCCCCCAATTTTCTTTCCATGCCCTCACACGGTCTCATGGCTGGGACACGTGGCTCCCTTTGGCAGGCACGACCCTCTGCCGAATCTCCCGCTATGGCACCCCCGGGCACTACACTGCCTCCGAGCCTACCAGCTCCCTAACACCGGGGAGTGCCCCCCATGGCACCTCCCCTGAAACGCACACGTGGCAGGCTGGCTTCCCAGGCCCCTTTCCGAGGGTCACCCGTGCCCACAACACTGCCCACGCGGCTAATGGCGCCCCGGGCCCCCGCACCAAGCAGGCGCACCCGTGCCCACTACGCTATCCCGGCCCCCCATGGGCCCTTGGCCTACCACGGCCGACTAGCCTGGTGCCCGGGGTACCCACTCAGCGATACTCACCTTTCGCAGCCACGCTCCCAGCCCGTCAACAGGGCTCCTGCACCCCTCCAAACGGGTTTCGAGCCTACTTCCCCACCAACAACAAAACGACCTCCATTTTGTAAATTTGACTAACCCCCCTGACTCACTCTACACTGACCCCGGGGGTCCCTTGGGCGGGAGTCACTCCTCCCCCCAATCACTCATCGCACCATGCATTCCCCATTCGCTCCACTCACACAGACCCGCTGGCCTCACTCACTCACCAAGCACATGCTTCCACTTCACTCACCAACAACTCTTCAACACACTCACCGCTGAACTTTGCATCCTCCTAACTACATCCCCTAACTAACTCGTGCTCCCACGTCGTCCCTTAAACTACAGCACGTTCCTTTTAACACTACGTAGCTAAACTACGTCCCCCACTACACATTCACTGTCTGTCACTGTCTCAAATGTCCCAAAAATTATTTACCATTTCCCCACCTAAATCTGGCTACAATCCCTCTAACTAATCCATTCCACGGACTCCATGAGGACTTACCCCTGCCCCATGAAGTCGGTCTAACTAAGCTAACCCTTCCCCCTAACTAGTTTCCATCCTGTGCCCTGGGAAGGGGGTCTTCCACCCCTTGCCCAGGAATCCTGTGCACCCGAAAGTGAGGCTTGCTTTTTCTTTCTTTTTTTTTTTCTAATTGCGCAGCACCAGCGCGGCAACTCACAGCTCGCGCACTTTGCACCTGCCCGTGACGTCATGCAGCTGCACGTGTACCTCGTCCCTCCTTGGACGGTACCATCCGGCAGGGATACCCCTCCTGCCGGATTCCAACCCCACGTGCAGCCATGGCGTCACCGTGCGCATAAAAAAAACACAAGCCCCACGTCTCGAGGGGTTCCCCACGCGAACACATGTGCTTTGCCCGTTGGAGCTTAACACACACGATCGCGTGGAGAACCCGTCCGGTCCAAATCCGTAATCCTGCCTAAACTTTGTCCGTCGCGGGATCGGCAACATTCACCGCGCTCGTTTCCGGACCGGGACTTCACTCTCGCAAGCGAGCACGTGGGGGCCTCGTGCGTTGCACAGCACGGACCTCGTGCTCACTGCTGGGTGAACCCGGCACGGTCCCCGAAACAACTACAGCCGCTACTCGGCTTTCTTTCCTCACATGTCGCCGTCGTCGCCATTCGACCCACGCACACCTGCGTGTTACGACGCTCACACTCCACACCATTACATTCACCCCGGGAGACGCGGCTGCATGCTCACGCATGCCGACCGACATCTCCCTTACATACCGCTCTCTCACACACACGGTCTCCCTTGCATAAACCATACCACTCACACGTGGTGCTCCATTCATACTGGCCGTTTCACTCACGCATGCCACCTCCCTCGCACACGTGGCTCCACTCACTCGCGGCCTTCCACTCACTCGTGCCATTTCCCTCACACAAACCATACTACTCACACACGCGGGGGCACTCATCCGCGGTGCCTCATCCACACACCGTCCCTCACTCACACACGCGGGGGCACTCACCCGCAGTGCCTCACTCAAACACCGTGCCTCACTCACACACGCGGGGGCACTCAACCACGGTGTTTCATCCATACTGGACGTTTCACTCACACACACGGCCTCTTCCACTTGCTGTGCCCCTTTTACACACGGCGTGCTGGGAAACACGTACTCCGGCACAATCGCCACCACACCACTCACACACGGGGTCGCTTCCACACACGGGGACGCACTCACACCTTGCACCACACACACAGGGACAACCACACTGGGGATTCGTGTCCCCACAAGGGTCTCCGGGGCCTCTATACCCCCCAAGCTCTCCGTGCACCTGTCCACAGCACTCCTCCCCTCGACCTCGCGCAGCACGACCGAACTCACCTGGTCGTGACTCGCCTCAAGGGGGGTTACTCCCTCTTCTCGTTCCTGGAGGAGGCCATCCAACTGCTCGCACCGGGTCTCTATCCAGTCTGCGAGCTCACCCCCATTGTCCTCCACTACCTCCGTGTGTGTGTGTGTGTGCGTCTCTAAACCCGTCATTATCATGCAGTCTCTCCTCTATTTTTTCTGTCTCCCGTGTCTCTATAGATTTTCTCTCCTGGTTCCTTTTTTCTGTCTCTTCCTGGTTCCTTTTTCCTTCCCATCTGGGTCGTTCTTTCTCTCTGAGCCCCATTAGCTGTTCGTTCTCCCTCCGAAGCTCCTCAATCTCCGTTGACTCCAATCTCGCTCTCCGTTTTAGTTGTTCAATTTCACACTCATATAGTTGTTGTTTTCTCTCCCACTGTTCCTCCTGCTCTTTGTTTTCCAATCTCATCGTTTCTTTCAATTGGCTCATTTCCTTCCTGTGTTTCATTCGCTGTTCTCTCACTACTCTTCTTCGTTTCCTCTCCTGTCCTTCCTTCTCCAGTTTCATGGTTTGTTTCATTTGGTTAATCTCCTTTTTGTGTTTCATTTGCTGCTGTCTCATTACTCTTCCTTGTTTCCTCTCCTGTCCTTCCTTATCCAGTTTCATGGTTTTCTTCATTTGGTTAATCTCCTTTTTGTGTTTCATTTGCTGTTGTCTCATTACTCTTCCTTGTTTCCTCTCCTGTCCTTCCTTCTCCAGTTTCGTTGTTTGCTTAATTTGGTTAATCTCCTTTTTGTGTTTCATTTGCTGCTGTCTCATTACTCTTCCTCGTTCCCTCTCCTGTCCTTCCTTCTCCAGTTTCATGGTTTTCTTGATTTGGTTCATCTCCATTTTGTGTTTCATTCGCTGCTGTCTCATTACTCTTCCTAGTTTCCTCTCCTGTCTTTCCTTATCCAGTTTCATGGTTTTCTTCATTTGGTTAATCTCCTTTTTGTGTTTCATTTGCTGTTGTCTCATTACTCTTCCTTGTTTCCTCTCCTGTCCTTCCTTCTCCAGTTTCGTTGTTTGCTTCATTTGGTTAATCTCCCTTTTGTGTTTCATTTGCTGCTGTCTCATTACTCTTCCTTGTTTCCTCTCCTGTCCTTCCTTCTCCAGTTTCGTTGTTTGCTTCATTTGGTTAATCTCCCTTTTGTGTTTCATTTGCTGCTGTCTCATTACTTTTCCTTGTTTCCTCTCCTGTCCTTCCTTCTCCAGTTTCGTTGTTTGCTTAATTTGGTTAATCTCCTTTTTGTGTTTCATTTGCTGCTGTCTCATTACTCTTCCTCGTTCCCTCTCCTGTCCTTCCTTCTCCAGTTTCATGGTTTTCTTGATTTGGTTCATCTCCATTTTGTGTTTCATTCGCTGCTGTCTCATTACTCTTCCTAGTTTCCTCTCCTGTCTTTCCTTATCCAGTTTCATGGTTTTCTTCATTTGGTTAATCTCCTTTTTGTGTTTCATTTGCTGTTGTCTCATTACTCTTCCTTGTTTCCTCTCCTGTCCTTCCTTCTCCAGTTTCGTTGTTTGCTTCATTTGGTTAATCTCCCTTTTGTGTTTCATTCGCTGTTCTTTGTCTATCTCCTCGTATTCCAGCCTCAGCTTTTCTTTCAATTGGTCAACCTCAGATTCATGTTCTTTTTGTTTTCTATTCCATTGTTCCTCTCGTTCTTCCTTCTGCAATCTCGTCATTTCTTTCAACTGACTGATTTCTTTCTCCTGTCTCATTCGTTCTTCCTTCATTACTCTTTCTTGTTCCTCATTCTTTAGTCTGGCCTTCGCTTCCAGCTGTTCGATCTGTACAGTGTGGTTTCTTAAAGTTTCATTTTCCGTTCTCTTCCTTTCCTCTTTTAACACTCTCAGTTCGTTTTGTAGTTCCCTCTCTTTGTTTTGGTGTTTCTGTAACTCAGAAACTTTCTTTTCCAATTCCTTTCTCATCTCCGCACACTCAGACTTTGCTTTGGCTTCTAACTGTTCTTCCGGCTTGCGCTTGTGGTTTTCTACCCGTCTTCCCAGTTCCTCTGTCTCCGTTTTTCCCTCCAGTCCCAGCTTATCAACTCTCTTCGTCATGTCTTGAAGTCTTTTCTCACACTCCACTGTTTCGACCTTCAATCCCTCCTCTGTCTCCTCCTGGCTTTCTTTTAATTTTTCTAATACCTTCTTTACCTCATGTCTCGTCTTACACGTCTCCCGAATTATTTTCTCGCCCGCCCCGACAGCGAGGCCTGACAGCCGTTGCACTCCCCCCCAGCTCGTTCGTCCCAGCACGTGGCAGCGCCATTTTCTCGCCCGTGGTCCGCGTTTCGCTCCTCGCCATTGCCATAATGCCTGCCTGCAGGCCTATGCCCATGCTCTGCATCTCACCCCGCATTTCTTTCATTTGGTTTTTCGCTTCGAGTGCGTTTCCATCCATTTTTTTATTTTCCATTTGTTGCGTATTTCTCTTCATTTCGTTGTTCCTTTCTTTCATTTCGGCATTCCTGTAATCCAGTTTGTCATTTATGCTCTGCGCGAGTTCCATAATCTGCCGCATTGTCACCTGCCCTGGCCACTCCCACTGACTACATTTAGTGGTGGAGTTATAATAAAAAAAAACCGACCAGATGAACGGCATCGATGCCTTTCCCAACCTTCTGGTACGGGTTTCTCTTGCACGGTGATCTCGTCCTGAGCCATGGATTCTACATTACTATTACACATACCTAATCCACCCGGCACCCGCTCGCCTTGAGACGCCATCTTGCCTCTCGTAAAGGGCTAATTTAGCTCGCTCGTAATTTGGAGGGAATCGGGGGTCGCTCCTCTCACCCCTGGACCGATTCCCGTTAATTTAGTTGGAGACAGGAGAGCCAGTTTTCCCGTTCTCCGATACCAGTGCCGCGAGGAGGGCGATGAATTTATATCGCACGACCTGACACCACTGTTGCGGATTCGCGCCCGCCGGCGTGCGAACGGCCACGTAACTCGAATCGCGGCACGTCGTCCACCGGCCGGACAATCCAGTCGTGACCCTCTCGGACTAACGCCGGGAACCAGTCACGGGTGGACCTTTTGGCCTCACCACGATCGTGCCAATCGGCCCCCCGCGTGGGATAGGGTTGCTCGCCAAATTCGACCTACCTAAGTACCCACACGGAGGGTAGACCGGGCGATCGCACCTCGCCGCAGGTCGACTTCGGACGCGGGCCACTTTAAGCGACCCGTTCCGTGCTATCGGGATAACCGAGCGGTGTTATCGTCGGCCTCGACGGTTCGATTAATTATCGGGCGTATTCAGCCCACTACCAACCCTTTACGTGAAGTAAGATGGAGATTCAATGAAAGAAAAGACGAAGCGAAACGGGAAAACAGTTCAACATAATTCACATTTATTTCGCGATGAACGGAAAGCACACATATACAATTACACCAAAAGCACATGTAAAAGAAGAAGACACACAATATTACACAAAAAGCAAATATAAAAGAGAAGACAATGCAGAGCTATCCGACTACCGAGCACACGGCAACACTTATACA
>NC_140972.1:31735044-31820044 GCF_056783735.1 Eptatretus burgeri | reverse complement strand
GTCTTACGGGCTCTTTAGGGTGTCAGGGATCTTTCTTTATAAAAAGGTCGTCCCTGCTTAACGAAGTTTCGCTACAACAAATGGTTTCATTTTGGACTATCCATCGCTAATTGAAAGTCTTCATTCACACTACAAAGTCACAGTGTCATTATGATTGTGAAATGTCACTTTCACGACCTGGATAAGTATGAAATGTTTTTCCGCCATTAACTTTTCAATGGGGGGATTAACTTTTCAATGGGGGGATTAACTTTTCAATGGGGGGATTAACTTTTCAGAAGGCTGGCGAATAATGAACTTTTCAGAATGAAAGGGTTAAAAATAACCATACCCTCCACCACCTCCCACGCAGCCTTCTTGCATGGAAACTTGAACTTAAGATTGTTTTGGTATGTGTTTCAACTAAATTAACTTTATTATAGTGTTACTGTCTCTATTATTTGGTAAATAATAATATTATAATGTCGCTTGCAACTAAAACCATCATGAAACCAAGCATAAGGCTTTGCTTTTTGACCAAAACATTTCTGTTAGGAAACGAAGTATAATTTCCCCAGAAGAAATAAAGGAAAACCAGCTCCCGCATAACGAAGGTACGTAACCCCTTCATTAAGCAGGGAGATACCTGTACATAGTCAAGGCTCATGGAAGAGCTGGAACATAGAATGGATCAGGACACAACATAACAAAAGGAATAACAGGAGAAGGGGGAAACGCCAACAGCAGGGCAGAGGGAGAAAATACAGAGGTGCACAAACAAAGGAGGTAGGTAACAATGAGGGGTAGGGCAGAACACAAGGGGTGGACAAGATGGATACAGAAACCAAATTTTGGGAGGGTGGGGTGGTTTAATGGGTGTAGAAAAGAACATGGTTTTAGATTGGGGACAATCTGAGATGGTGGTGAACAGCTATCGTGAAGACCTGGAGGGAAGAGTTGGATTGAAGAGAGTATGGCAGTTTGTACCACAGGCAGGAAAAAATGAAGACCAAATGGGTGCAGGTGAGCAGTGTTTCTAAATTGAGGCAGTTTAATGAGAAGGGGATTGCTGGTGGACCGCGTGCGTCCGGCAGAAGCCGAAGGGGGTGGGGGGCAAAGCATGGAGAGGGCAGAGGGTGCAAGACCAGAAAGGAGGCAGAAGAAGACAGAGAGACCACTGACCTGTCAGCGATGATGAAATGATAGGCCCATGGACTCAGCTTCAGTGCGGGAGATTCCAATGATCTTGAAAGCCTCAGTTTTTATGGCGTCAAGCTGAGGAAGGTGTGAAGCCATCTAGCAAGCCCAGAGAGGAGAGCAGTATTCCATCAAACTGTGGATGAAAGCTTTGTCGGTGGATTGGAGCTCAGGTGTGCCAAGGAAGGACTTTGCATGATGAAAGATGCTCAGTCAGCGTCTGGCTTTGGAAGACAACTGTACGGTCCTTTCGGAGAGAGAGGGAGAGAAGGAGAGAGGGAGAGAGGGAGAGAGAGAGAGATTGATTTCTCAGATTGAAGGACATATTCCAAGTGTTTGATCAGATCATGATTTCGTCAAGATCTGAAGATAAGGAAGAGGCTGCTGTCTGTCTGAAGGATGAGTGATGTCATGGCAGAGGGTGGGGTCATCAGCAAAGAGATACAGAGGATTTTCCAGTGTCAGATAAATCATTGATGAAGATTAGGAATAGTATGGGGCCTAGAACAATGCTTTGGGGCACTCCAGCCTTGACAGGGAGCAGAAAAGAAAGGATTCCATTCAGAGCCACACGTTGGCCATGAGAGTAGAATAAGTCAGTCATCCAAGAGTAGAGTTGGCCTTGGATTCCATAGGCAGACAATTTGGAAAGCAAGGTGGGATACCAGACTGTATCGAAAGCTCACATTATGTCCAGAGAGACGGCCCTGATCTCATTTCTGACATTGAAGGCTTCCATCCATTCTTGGATAAATAGAAGCAGCATGTCCAAGGTAGTGTGACCTGGTCTGAATCCACATTGGTGATTTGAGATGAGGCTGTTGGAGAAAAGTAAGGATTTCATATCAACTGCGATTAGGGATTCCATGAACTTGCTTATGATTGGAAGTAAGCTGATAGGTTTCGGGTGAAGAGGATCAGTTTTTGAACCTTTTTTATGTAATGCAGTGATGTTGGCTTATTTTCAAGAAAATGAAAGAAGACCTAGGGCAAATGATAGGGCGAAAATGGCAGAGAGAGGAAGTACAAGAGCAGCAGAGCAGGTTTTTACGACACGTGAGCTGGTTCCTTCCAGTCTCGTAGCAGAGTCAGAATCGAGGCTTGACAGAAACTTCTCCACCTTCTCGGGTACAAAAAATATACAGATTCCAGAAGCAGTTAGGTATGATTGGGAAGGGTGTGTGCAGAGAGTGAGGGGTTGGGGACACAAAATTTGTAAGCAAACACAGAATTGAGGCATTTGGCCTTCTCACGAGCGGAGTCGGGTGTGGTGCCATTTGAAGTGAGGGAAGGGATGGAATCCGAGCATGCACCACAGACCTTAAGTGGTTCACGAGGGGTTAATTATTCATCAGCTTTCTCTCTTTTTGTGAATGGCATTTCGAAGAAATAATATTTTGTTTTTCTATATTTTTGTGGGAGCCTAAAACACTTACCTACATCCACTAAGGAATGGGATTGGGATCATTTATTATGACCTTTCACATACTGCAGCTACAAAGTCTTCATCACTACAGAATGATTTAAAAAAATATATCTGAAAAATTAAACTTTGTTTTTTTCAAAATTTCCAAAAAAATCACAGACAGACAGACAAACATAAAGTCCTTATGCAACTTTGAACTTTTATAACTTTTGATGTTCAAATGAAAGCGACAAACTGTAAATGACATATGAAAGCATCTATTCTCCTGAGCAAATAAATATTGTTGTGGGGCCGGGTATCGGCTGAGAGCATGACCACCAGATGGAGCTGCAGGGTCGACTCCGCCGATCACCCGGAATGTATAGGTCGTCACCCTGGATTACTCCGGAGCCGACGGGTCCCTTATCGGACCAAAGTTCACCAATATTTCGATGGCGTGAGGTAGGGTCCACTTGTCCAAATCCAATTTACCTTAGTATTCACGCTGTCCAACTACCGGGGAAATTCACCCTCGACAATGCTCGTATGGAACGAGTCGCTAGTGTACTCGAACCGTATGCGACCCGAGCGGATGGTCACCAAGCTTTCGTCGGTCCAAACGTCCCTTTTACAGCGGCAACAGCCTGGCTAATTCTCTAACACACACCGTGTCAAACCAATAAAAGAAACACAAAAACAAATTGATACATTAAACACATGGGTTTATTTATAATAAACCCGATCACTGCCAAGCCGACCAGACCAGACGAGGCGATCTCTGGCACTTCGAACCTGATCACTGCAAAGCCGACCCTGACGCTGACGCCCAACCCTGACGTTGACGCCCAACCCTGACGTTCACACTGACCTTCACCCCTGATGTTCATGCTCTTTCCAAGGCCCTGGCATTTCTTATATGGCATTTCTCCTGCAGGAGGTGGTGTCGTGGGAAGGATCACCGTCTGAGACGTCTTGCCTCCCATTGGTCCGGGGTTCGTGAGAAAGTTGATGTCTGAGACGTCTCACACCTCTCATTGGTCCGGGGTTCTGGGAACGTCGATGTCTGAGGCATCTCACGCCTCCCATTGGTCCGGGGTTCGTGGGAACATAGGTGTCTGAGTCGTCTCACGCATCCCATTGGTCCGGGGTTCGTGGGAACGTCGGTGTCTGAGTCGTCTCACGCCTCCCATTGGTCGGGGGGAACATTCCATCTCTCCGGGGCGGAGTCGGAGCTCTGGTGGCCGAGAAAACTCTGCCCACGTACATGGTCGAACGCACGTTGCCAATGGCGTCAAGGTGAAGGCGTGTTGTTGTTATAAGGGGTGTAAAAAATCCTAACTGTTAAAATAACGCACAGCGCATGTACATTTAATTCCCATTCGACAAGGGAAAAGGGAGCTATCTATCCACATTTACTTATCGATATAACTGATCTATAGGACATGTATGTTGTGTGCTCATGGCTTCCAGATTAGCAACAATATTAACATTCTTCATATGTTGACTGCTATTGACATTGCACGTGTTACATGTTTTGGAGCTTCAGTGGTGTGCGTTTCTGTCTCTGCTGTTGCTGATGACTCACAAACAGGTGATGAAACCGGTCTGGCAGCTGAGGAGAGAGTGTAGCATTGGAATTGTCATGTATGTCGTACTGTACTTGTGAATGTCTAATGTCTGCAGCTGTAGAGGAACTCTGGTAGGGGTTGAAACCACAAAAGGCTTACATTGTGTAGCTTTTCTTGGTTGCTTTATGAAGCTTTCTTCAGTTAAAAGTGCATGAGAGGAGTTAATTTATACATACCATCTGCTTCCTTTACCATGATAACAGGTCGTTTCCTTGCTACTTCAGGGAGTAACGCACCTGCCTAATGTGAGTTCCAGACTCAGCTGGTTCTGGCAGGGACCCCTGTGCAGGGTTATGGATGAAACGAGGAAAGCGGCAAGTGAGGCAGGTGAGGGGAAGAGGTTCTAATGGTAATTTGGATGAGTACCTCTGACTTAAAACCACTTACTATCTTGTGGGAAAGTCTCTTGAGATGAAGGCGAGGAGAAGGTAACCTGGTAGACAAACCACACTGGTAGGTCAGTATAGTTAGAGCTGATTCCTATCTTTCAGAAGCGGAAGAGTCATACGATTACATGCAGGAGTGGACATTACAAGACAGAATTGGATATTTTGATAGGGAGCAACAGTTGGGGAGGATTAAGGATTGCAAAGTGATTGAGGAAGAGCATGTCACAATACAGCACAAGCCTGTGGTGGTTGTTGCGTGCATGCAAAAGAGGAAAGCTAAGCTCAAGGGCAGGAAGATGATCAGGTGGTGAAAGTGTAAGCATGGCATTGCTGTAGAGCACAAGGAGAGGGGTAAGGCAAAACATGGAGTTCAGCGAGGAAGTCAGATATTTGGTGGAGTAGTGGGAGAAGCACAGAGAAGCATTTATGGGAGTTGCAGAGTTGTGTGGGTGGAACATAAAGGAATATAAACCAGGTGTGATGGATGAAGGAAGTTGCAAAGGCAGTCAATGTGAAACAGGTTTAGAAGAGGATAAAGAACATCAAGGATAGAGGACAACTGGATGCAGGGTTGTTACCCTTGTACGGAATGAAGAAGAAAGCAGAAAAGAGAGCAGTGAGCAAGGCAAGGAATGACAAGGAAGATAATTTGTACAGTAAGTTGGATGAGGATGGTAGGGAGAATATGACCTCCAAAATTGTTCAAGACACAGATGAGGACAGTCAGGACATGGAGGGAGGGATGATGATCAAGGATAAAGACGGAACATTAGTGACAGAGGGAGGTGATGCTGATGGTATAGTAAGGCTATTTCAAGACGTTGCTGGATGGATGGGAGTGACAGCATCATAAGTGAGGTGGAAGGTATCGATGAAGGAACAAATGGAACATTTGTGCTTGGATCTATGATGTGGAGAAGTTCTGAGTTAACATTGCTTTGAGGCAAGGAAGTGCACAGAGTCCTTTCATGTTCATTATGATGTTGGAGCTGATCAGCAGGAAGGTCAGCATCAAAGACATCCTCAGGAAGATATTGTAGGCAGACAATCTGACAATAGTAGCAGAGAGCAAGCAGGACATGCAAGAAATGCTGGGGGAGTGGAAGGTGTTAAAGAAGTATGGACTGTGGCTGAGGTTGAAGAAGACAGAGGCTATGTTTGTCAAACACCAGAGAAAGGAACTGAATATCAGCTTCGAGGGGAAAGATATTAGGGAGAGGAACAGCTATGTGTACCCGGTAGAACGATAACCAGAGATGGTCATTCTGAGGCAGAGTTGCAAGGAGGATACAGGTGGTTATGAATGCATGAAGAGGAGTGAAGGAGTCATGGTGAATAGAAAGATATTGAGGAAGCTGAAAGGGAAAGTCCTGAGTTTATGTGTAATGCCAGCATTCCTATATGATTTAGAGATGGTGGTATTGACAGAGCAGCAACAACAGAGGCTGCAGGTTTGCAAGAACAACTGGATCAGGAGTATTGCGTGAGTTAAGAGGATGGATAAAAGGAGCGTGGATGACCTGAGGAAGGAGATTGGGGAGCAGATATGTTCGACGGGATGATTAGTAAAGAGGTGGCTGAAGTGGGCTGGGCACTTAGTGTGGATGGAGGATGATTGAATCCCAAAGAGAGCAGACAGGTGGAAAGAATGAGGCAGGAGGAGAAGGGGTGGACTGCAGTTAAGAAGGGAAGACTGTGTGAAGAAGGATATCTGAAATGTGGAGGTGGATGCAGAGTGGAGAGAAATAGCTGGTGATCGGGGTGGTGGAGAAGCATTGCGAATAAGGCAGACAGAGCAGCAGTATAGTACTAATCGGCATCACCGTGCATAAAGGAAATTTCAAGGAAAAGCACATCGCTTAATTGTTAGGAGCCATGAGCCACAGCAGCCCTTGTTGTAAGGGTCCTGACCAATAAGGCGACACCTACTATGCATCTGCCTGACCCTTGCAGAACGTGATGGAGCTGTAAAAGGGTTCACAGCCATAATTTCAGGGAAGAGGTGCGATTTGATGTAAGATTACCTGGGGTTGCTTGCCAGCTCATGTCTTTGGGAGTGGGAGGAATGTGTCAAGCACACAGCTCACACTCCTACTCGTACAGATGACACAGTCATTGGGATGTGACATTTATGACAATTGAAGTGGAACTTCCGGTTTTAGTTGCAATCTGTAAAAGCCAAAAACGCCCACAGCTGAAATCGGTGTTCGCTGTGATACTCCTGCCCGCAGTATTGGTCAGCCGACCTAAGCATTGGAAGCCTTATTTTGGCAATGCCACCCCACCCCAAGGGAAGGCAATCGATACAAGGATGCATTTCTGGCTCACTCACTTTCATCAACATGGATTGGACTTCTCCCCACCACGTTTTCTTTCACACTCATTTGATTCTCTAACGGGTGGGCTTGCATAAGGATATATCAATTAAAAGGGGAGTTTTGCCAGAAGATGACAGTTCCGGTTCAATTCGCTGAAAAAATTATTTATTGGCGCCAAGCATCTCAAAATGTTCCAGAACAGGCTGAATATATACAGTGGTGTTTTATCTTTTACCAATTTAATTGCTTATGTGTGCAATTCACAGTAACCAAGCTTCTTGCACCATGATCACAACCACCCACAAATCCAGGTGTTATTGGTCATTCAAACTCATTGGTTTTTCCTCCCAGGAGTGACATCCACGACGCGATATAAATGATGAAGTGACAGCATTTTGTGTGAATGTAACTGTGCAACTGGCGTTATTTTTTGTATTCTAAAGAGAAATCATCATGAAAAAGGTCGTCAATGGACCAGTAGTTGGGGCCACGAGACCTGTTTGCCCGATCTGTAGCCCAAAGCGCAGGTGTATCGTTAGCGTTCATCACCATGCTGTGCACGCTGTGAAACTTTTCTTGTCACAATTAAACCCAGGTGCGGATTCCCGCGGACACCAACTGCAGGCAAATAATGATAATGAGACGATATCCAGCGTTAAATCTCCATATTAATGATTAGCAGCTTGTCCAAACCAAGCCGTAGGCAAGGAAGCTGTGCGCCCAGGAGATGCAATGCTTCTTTAGCCCGATTCCCTCCAGTCTAATAAGAAACCTTACTTTCTTGAGCTAGCCGCTCCGCACTTAGTGCCCTCCCGCTGGCCTTCCCTGTCTTCCCTTGAGACAGGCCGGCGGCAGAGTGGGCAGAAATATATATTTTTTAAATCTAAAAAGGGGGGTGGGGGGGGATGACTGGAGTTGTCTATAAAACCAGGAGGTAACTGAGGCTGAGTACCTTGACATCGAGAAAATAGTAAGGTCACGAGGGGTGTCTGCAAATTTCAAAATTAGGTATAGGAGGAAAATCGCACATGAAAATGTGATTAGCTACAAGAGAATCCAAACTCTTTGAAACTTGAATGTCTTCAGAGACATATGTGACTGTGTATCCTTCAAAGTTGCGAGGAATTTGTGAAAGGGATCGAAAAGGGCTTTGGGGTCATTGCAGTCATCAGTATTATTACAGCTCTTCAAAATGATGAGGTCTATGTCTTATATGCCTGATGTTGACTTAATGGTTAGGGTGGTGGGTTTGGGATCTGAGGATCCTGAGTTCAAATTCCACTCGGCTGTTGAATTCATACCAGGTGGGGTTGACTCTGCCTGTCATCCTTCTGAGGTCAGCAAAATGAGTGACAGCTTGCTGGTATCCTGTGTTGGAGTGGCGACCCGTCCAGGATTATGCCCAATAGCCAAGGAGACTGCTTAGGTAACACCAACGCTCTGCACAGAGTATGGTCCCAATGGATGGATGGATGTCTTATCACTTTCATTGCTGCAGAAAGGAGGTTGAAATAAGTGGGAGATTGCATTAAAAAAAGAAATTCCTTTTTTCCAGGGATCTAAGAATATTCCATCATTCATCTTGCTTGCAAACATAGCTGTTGGATTGCTGGCTGTGTATGATCGAAGCTCAGTTTATATTGGCCGGCTTCTTCTTTTTCCATGCAATGCTGTGGTTTACATGTTACTTGCAAATAAGACATAAAGACATGCATGTGGAATAAAGATCACTGAGGATTTGAGAGATACCGTTTAAACCTCGGCAAAGACAAGTTTGTAATCCTCCCACTTTGAAAAACAAGTTTTGAGTTTGAGTCCAGATCTTTGCTCATCCAGACATCCAGTTCAACCTCCACCTGACCCCCTTTTTCCATTAACATTCGTACACCAGTGCTGAAAGTGGGAAACAACTGACCACCCCCACCCAATAAATTATCTGTCGAAGAAACTGTTTCGACAGACTCCACGGCCAATTGCTCCAAGGAAAACCAAGCGAAACGGGAGGCAGGGTGGGGGTGATTCCCAGGGAGTGACGGTTGCGCGGTGGGTGGGCAGGGACGGTTGTGAAGCGCCAGTTGAGGCACGAGGTATAATTGGCAGCCCCCGAGCCGCGGCAGGGGAGAGAACAGGTGGAGGGGGGGGGGCATGACGCGGATCCGCCCCACGCCCGGCAGCCAGAAATTAGGCGTAATTGCAACAGATGCGACGGCAGAGCCCGGAGCCGCCAAACGAGCCCCCGGCTGCTGCAACTCGCCCTGTGATGCCCCGATCGGAGCGAGCTTGGCCGCATATCTGCTTATGGTCCGTAATTTATCACACGGCTATCCGCGACGCACACGAGTTAATCAGCGGTGCAGGATAACAAGGCGACGCGGTGGTGCTGGTGGTCGTGTGCACCCTGCACTGCGCCGGCCTGTCCCAAGGGCCCACGCACCACTTGTGATGTGCACGCATCAAATGCATATGACCTGTGCATCCCTATGGATCCGCACACTCATGCTTCTTGAAAGTCCTTTGTTTGTAACTAAATCAGTTCTTCATTTTGTTGCTGTTTCATCTGTTATTCACTTCGGCCAAGTTTGCTGCAATTTTATGACAATCGTTTGCATTCATTCACAAGGCTCTTCTGCCTTCTTTACCTGTGCGCTGTTCACTCCTTTTGAGGTCTTTCCTATTCATAGATGAAATGTGAAACAAAACATCCTCAGAAATGAGCCACGCAATCGATGCCAGAGATATCCTCACTGGGTATAGCCAAATGTCCATGGTAGGGGGAGATGAGTACAGTTAGCAATCTGTCTTAAAGCCACTCAAAATTACTGGAATAATTGTTTTAACTTAAATTAAATACACTAATATGGAAACAGATTAGAATGAGATTTAAAGCAAGACAGCACTCATTGAACACTTCCTTCGAATTGTGCGTTCTCATAATGACTGAGGTTCCAGGTTATTATATTTCGTGAGAATTTTGCCACAATTTTTGTGCTTTTTCCAATGGTCTCCCATCGTCCTAATATTGGTCAAATGTCTCCTGAATGTACCAGAAGTAGTTTGGCCAATATTTGCAAAATATTGGGAAGGTTGGAGGGGAGGGGACAGGGGGAGACCAATTTTAAATTAAAAAAAAACATTGAAAAATAAAAATTGAGATTTAAACCTCTTTCCAAGCGAGGAAACTTTGAGTCTCTGAACCTTTTGTAAATATGAGATCATTTGTAATGGCTAAAATAAATGGGATGGGTGGGTAAGATTTGGAAGGGGATCAAACATGGAGAATATTCAATACTTTTAATGTCGGGAAAAATGCTTTATATAAAATGCTCTCAAACTATTAAAATGTCCCGATCTATAATAACAAATGTCAATGTGCGTCTGTCAGTGCGTGTGTTTGACTGTGTTCCCTCCATAACTCCAAATCCATGAAACCTAGCAGCCTGAAACGTTGCATGCATACTTAGGGAATTCCAAGGAAGTGCAAGAGTGAAAATTACCCCCGTGTGGGGGTGACGGTCATCTCTATAATACCACAAGTTCTCAATGTTCAGTTATGACCGAAGACTACTGCGCAGTTCTACTGCGCAGCTCGAACTGCGCAGTTTGGTTAAAAATGACTCGGCATTTTGGCACGCGCGCACAAAATTATATTTTGAAAATAAATGCCAACGTTTACATTTCGGGTTTTGAAACTTTTACACCTTTGGCGGAAAATGTATAAATATAAAAGGCTAAAAATGTGTTTTATATTTATATTTCATTTATCCTTCCTTCCTTCTTTGCGAATCGCACCGGCGTTTTTGGCCATTTTCCAGATCACGTGACGATCAACGGGAAGGAAATTCAAAAATCTGTCAGGTTAGATACAAGATAATATTTTTTACTATCATAATCAATAAACAGTTGCCGAATATCTTGTAGAATGGCAGAGTAGATAGGTTTTGAAAATGGCGATGTTTATAACTTACGTGCCCTCGTGTCCTTGACCCTGACCTTGAACCCGGACAAAAGTTATATCGTTGTGCAACACTCATCGACCTCTACTAAGTTTCATCAAGATCGGAAAGAAAAATTATTGACGGACGGACGTATGGACGGACGGACGGACATCCGGTCCGGCTTTATTAGGTCATCTTGGCAGAGATGACCTAAAAATTGGGTGTTTGGGTAGATTAAAACACTCCTTGTGACGGTAATTAACGGCATTATTTAATTGTATCCTTTATCATGCGCATCTTCAGACAAATCGCTCTCCCTCGATGAGGGTCTTAATTCGTCATTTTTTCTGGCTTGCTCAACAATACCTTGACTTGGAAGAGGCCGCAATGATTTCGTAATGACAAAGTATTTTTTTTCCACTTTCCTCACTCATATCATAAATTGCCTGATCATCCATCATAGCTACGAATCTCTGGATACATTGCAATGCTTCTAAATGCCCAGAGACGCCAGCATTCGTGGCTTTATTTAATTTCCCCACATGCCATAACCTCAAGAATCTCATAGACTAAGCCGAATTACAAAATTTACGCTCCAGAAAATAACTTAGCAGCAGTTATGACTGCTAAAAAAAAAGTGTTCATTTGTCCAATTCAGACATAGTTTGACATTTCGTGCATCTCCTGGAGGTGTTTAATATGATGATGCATTGGCGATCACTAATTGCTTTCCAAGCCAGCTATTCCTTATTAACCGTTTCATTGGAGTGCTTCCTTGAATGCTTAAGCCACTTGGCGAGCGCTCTTCAATATTCGCATTGTCACTGAATACTGGACATCGATCGACTTGAACAAAGTTCGGGGCCACTTGCCTGTGTTGACCCCGCGTTGTTCTGTGGTGCATCGGGCAGTAGCTGGCTATCTGAAAATGTGAAATTTTATTTTACTCCAAGTTTCCCTTTTTGTATGGTCTTCTTTAATTATATGACCCACCACTTCAGAAAAGATAAAAACATATAAAGAAATTTAATGTCTCATTTTTAAAAGTTTATTCAACCGTTTCGGTGGAGTGCTTGATTAAGCCACTTGGCACGTGCTCTTCAAGCTTTGATGGCAACACCATGGTTCAATACCTGAGTTGGGAAGGCAAAATAAATGACATCCTCACAATGAGTAAAAAAAGTTTTCAGTTGTTATAAAGCAATGAATTGCCACATAACGGCAGGAAAGTCAAGAGATACACATGCTCACAAAAAGCTCTCGAGCCTGTGTTTGAATGCCAACCAAGGTATAAACTGTCAGCCCAGTGTTTCACAGGCAGGGTGATTCATCAATGTGTGTGTTGTCTCTCGAATGGATGTTGAACTGGGTGTTCCATCTGCCGGAATCCCCCCTCTCCTCTCACCCTCTGTACTCTTCCATCCCCTCTCTCCCCCCTAACCCTCTCTCTTTCTCACCCTTCTGCCTCTCTCACCCATTTGCCACTCTCACCCCGATCCCACCCTTCTCTCTCTCCCACCTCTCTTCCTCTCTCCCTTCCAACCACCCCCCTTTCCTCTTCTCTCTCTCTCTCTCTCTCTCTCTCTCTCTCTCTCTCTCTCTCTCTCTCTCTCTCTCTCTCTCTCTCTCTCTCTCTCTCTCTCTCTCTCTCTCTCTCTCTCTCTCTCTCTCTCTATCTCTCACCCCTCCCCCTCCACCTGCTTCCCCACCACTGTTAAGGGGATTGTTAAGTACTGACAGTTTCGTTTTGAATTTAAAACTGCTTCCCCACAGTGTAACATGTACAAATCAGATTCGGAGCGAGCCAACCAGAGGGGTGCAAAGGTCGCTGCATGTGCCAGCATGCATGCATGCAGGCAGGCAAGCCTTTGCCATGTGGATAGTGTGGATTTTAAATGCTCCCACCCAATTTTATATGCTCCCACCCAGTAAAAAGAAAATGTTGCTGTTTGGGCACGTTTTATCGCCCTTCGCTTCCCCTCATGTTGCCTTCCCTCCGACGCCCCTCATGCCACTTTCCATTCCTCTCATGCTGCCTTCCCTTCCCATCACGTTGCCTTCCCTCCACCTCCCCTCACGCTTACCCCACCCCTCTCCAGCCCCCATGGACATCTGGCGGTCTCTGCTTTCTGTATCAATGTGTTGTTTTAATGTACCCCATTTTGTTCAATCCCATACAACCCCCTCCTTCTCCACAAGTCCCACTACCAAACGCAGGTCGAGAACCACTCCCCTCAAGCTTACATCCCTCCAACCCCATCCCCACTTCTATCTCTCCCCCTCCCCCTTCCTCGCTCTTCCCCCTTCTTCACCCCTCCTAGCTCCCCCACCCCTCCTCCCTCCTCACTTCCCCTCCCTCTCCTCTCTTTCTCCCCCCCCCCCCGTAATATTCCCGTAAGCAAAGCAAGGGGTTGTATTTGCTAGTTAGGGATAATAAAACAATATTTTGTGATGCAAATTGACCAAAATGGCCAGGATTTCTGAATGGCTTTCAAAGTGTTCAGACATTAGTATATTTTTTTACATTCACTGATAGTTATTTTTCCATTTCTAAGTTAACCCAGAAACAGGAAAAGGTCATTTCGCCTTGCATACCTGCATCACCGTGTGGAGAACTATATATAGACAAATCCCTCATAATTTTATACATCCGGTAGCTAATTCTTACGCATGAATGAGGTAGAAATTTTGATACTATGCTCAGCTTGCACGCAGTTGTGATATAAAAACTTTTTTTGGGTGATTGCCCCGACACAGTGGCAATCATAACAGCTCTGAAAGCAAATAATTTTTCATTGTTTCACCAGAGCTGGAGGATGAATCTCTCCTTGGAATCCTAGTTGTAACTATTTGTCATTAAGAGAAGAGACAGCTTAAGTTTTCGTTGAGTGATGAAGTCGATTTACTGAAGACCAATGACCCAATTGAATGAAATGTTTTACTCTCACGTGGTTGTGCACCTGCGACTCAACTGAGAATGGCAGACACATGAGCAAGCAAGTTATACGGATAAGTGATTAAGGTTACCAAGGTTATCTGTGCTTAGCGGTGATGGCTGGCCGAGACATACATGAGACGTGTTTTAACTAGTCCATAGGGAGTTCTGGTGTAGAAACCAATTAGAATGCTGTTTTCCACCAAGTGAAATGCGTAATCTTTCAGGGTGCCTTTGGTGAGATGTAATCCACAGCACAGGAGCTGAGCATTCCATGTTCCACTGATTCCTAAAACTCTCACGAGTTCAACTTTACATGCTTTTCGGTTCATGACCCCTTGCTCTTGGCACGAACTGCATGTGTGTGTGTGTGTGTGTGCACGATTTGAACTTTAAGTGAACAGGCTACCTGTGCTTCACTATTCAAAAATTTGCACTTTATTGGTCACAACCCTTTTGAGAAAATGTGAGCTTAATCAGCCATGAAAAGCTGTCTTTGCTCGCTCCCAATATAATGTTGACTTTTCTGAAGCAAAACTGAACTGTAATTCACACTTGCCTCTCAGCTGTCTTGCTTGGGTTTGAATCTCGACCGAGCTATAAATTGTCATTCCGGTGTTTCACAGGTCGGGTGATTCATAAATGTGTGTGCCATCCCTTGGATGGATGTTAAACTCAGTGTCCCGTCTGCCGGCATTAGTTGATGGACGATAAAGATCCCACGGTTTCCTTCGTGAAGAGTTGGTGAGCTGTCGTCGGTGCCATGAACAAATTCCTGCCCTGACTCCCTGAGACAGAGTGGTGACCCAACCAGGATTGTAGCCAAGTAACTCCTTGGGCAGCACCAACACTGAATAGGGCATTAGGGCATAAATGATGATGATGATGATGATGATGATTTCAGCCAAAAATATTGACTGACAATACATTTCAGGTCGGTCTCCATATAATATGGAAAACAAGATGACAGTCACTCTTTTCTTTATGAATCATGAGTTTCAGCTTTGGCCACTGAAAACTTCATCACCCACAAGTTCAATATTTCGAAGAATGTCTCTTACAATCCCTAAATTAATTCTTGAAATTTCCTTTGCCAGAAAAATTGAGAGTTACTTTGTTGTCTTAAATATTGCTTCAAATACAAGAATCAAAGGCACAACACAGGTTTTCAAAATTCTCGTGCCAAGCTCACAGGTCCACACATCTATCCTTCAGGATTAGGGTCTGTGGTAGTTCTGAAGAGATATCTCTTTTTTACCAGTCATTCGTTAAGAACTTAATTTAATGTCCTTGCAAAGTATGTATGTACAGTATTGTGTAAAAAGCTTCATACCTTGTAACATTTTCTGCAATTTATTTTTCAAAAGTATTGAGAAAATATTGATTTAATGGCTCTAATAATTCCCACCCTCTTGTGGGGTTGGTTGGGGGGAAACTCGATCTTGTAGGGTGAGACAGAGAGAGAGAGAGGAGAGAGGAGAGAGGAGAGAGGAGAGAGGGAAAGAAACAGAGATTTGTTCATCATCCGAATATTGTCCATCAATATGTTCATCAGCCTAACATTCATCCGAAGACGATTTGGGGAGAGATTTGTAATTTGTTTGTGGTGCCGGTGATAACTCACCTACCTTTTGTGAAAAACATCACGTGATCTTTAACATCCATCAGCTAATCTTAGAAGATATGATACCCAGCCTATTGTCCATCCGAAGGGCAGGACACTATGCTGCAAGGCCATTTTGGGCTAGGCCCTACCTGTGAAGTAATAATCGGACAGTTTATTGTCGGGCCGGGCATCAAATCTAGATTAGACAGCTCAAAGGAGAGTGTGCTACCTCTGCATCACACTGTTGGACACTTACAAATCAACGTAATATAATATAATACACTGGAAACTCCCGCTCCCATTGGGAACATTGGTAAGTCGTCTTCCACCCCCCCAACCCCTCATATATACATATACATCCACATCCACACATCCACATACACACACACACTCACAGAATTGCTTTGTTAATTGAGTCGGATACATATCATCAGCATAGATTTATAGGATTAAGTACAGAGGACCCCTCAAGACATGACTCTTTCCTCTACAATACCAGTATTTTTTCTTTTCGCTCATGCCCCACTACATGTTTTCTCCTACTGAGTTTATGAAAGGACACCCTGGATACACAAACCTCACAGGTTTATTTGGACCTCACCTGATATATTTTTGCTTGTTCAATGTGCACCATCGTTTGTCAACGCAGGATGAGAAAATGAGTCACTGGTGAAGTTTTCCAGAAAGGAGGAATCAGCCATGATTTCCTTTGACACAGAAAGAGCACCCAACTTCGACGAAGTCAAAGCATGGACCATTCACATACTTTTCATCTTCTAAACACCTTGAAGCTTTGCAGACATTGTCAAAAATTGGGATGTAAGAAACCAAACATCACGATGAGAATGACGGTTTAACGGCACCGTGTGTGTTTACACTGTCCAAATATTTGGCACGTTTGGCCCCTAGTGTACCGGCCTCGTTGGTCTTGTGAATGACCATTTTGAGCTGGCACCCTGGATTCTTCGTAAGACAGTGCCTGGGAGGAACAACTGCTTAGACTGTTCGGAAACACCTGGAGTTAAGAAAAATGCGTCATAATCACTGAAGGTCACATTCTTCCTCTGCACTCAACATTGCTGTGCAATCTTATTGAAGGAACAATCTAAGTTTTAAAATTCCGAAAAATTTTGAAACAAAGGAGAGGTTTCATAGAGCCAACAAGATCTTTCCCATGATTTACAGGTGACCCAAAGTGATATATCAGGAAAGTGCCCGAATATATTTTCTAAAGTCATGTTGTGTGTGTAGCCCCTCCCAGAACTGCAAGCAATAGAAGACGGGAACTGTACAAGCCTGGAGTCAATTTATGGTGGATAGCAGGCTGAAGGCTTAACTTGGACGACGCACCATCCGACGCAGAGTAGTGTGTTGCGTCTCAGTTCTCGTGTGTATCTAAGCACAAACGATTAGCCAAACACAAAAGGGATTCCCTTAATTTGTTTCATTCCGGGTATTTTCAAATCACCAAATTGGTCAAAACAGGAAAGATGGCGGCAACCAGACATACAAGGAACTTACAAAAAAAAAAATTGCAAAAACACACACACACACACACAGTGAGACCTGGTAGGTCTCTGTTTCACCTCCCAATGAACCCCACCCACATATGGGAATAGCAGGCAACAACAGCAGCTTGCACATGCATGCGTGCACACACGCACACATAGTAGTATCCATAGATGACATATAATATTATACCAACAGAGGACCCATCCTACGGGTGATCTTGTTTCAAGCATGCAATACATTCTTCTGACGCTTCCCTTTATTTTGGTGGTGTATAGGAAACTATGCCTGGTGTTGGCTTAACGGTTAGGGTGGTGGGCTTGGGATCCAAGGATCCTGAGTTCAAATCCTACTTTGCTGTTGAATTAATACCAGGTGGGGTTGACTCTGCCTGTCATCCTTCTGAGGTCAGCAAAATGAATGCCAGCTTGCTGGTATCCTGCGTCGGAGTGGCAACCCATCCAGGATTGTACCCAATAGCCAAGAAGACTGCTTAGGCAGCACCAAAGCTCTGCACAGCATATGGTCCCGCTGGATGGATGGCAAAACCCCCCCAAAAAACCCTGGGTTACCTGCATGAAGCAAAAACATACCTACTGTTTATAATTCAAAACACCTCACTGCACTGGAAAACATGAGGACAGGAACACAGGACTGTAAAGGGAGGAGGACGGGGGGGGGGGGTACTTGTAATACCCTCTCCCACCTAAAGGTGGCACAACATGATACACATTTACAAGGAGAATTTGTGTCACCCCCGCCCCCCCTGCCTGTTTCCCAAGACCACTGTGAAAGACAAAACACTCCTTGCACTGCTTGTGGTTATGCTGAACCTGTGTAGCAAATCAAGATAGAAGCCAGTAGGCGGCGATGAGTCGCCAAGCATGGAAACTATAAGATATAGAGCAAAATAGATGTCATATAGCGGATAAGGAATCACCTTAAGATTAGGCATATCAAATCTCATCCAGTTCCATCTACTGATAACTACTCGGTATCCATTTGAATGAAAAGTACCGAAAATGCGGTTTGAAATCGGAAATCCCCAAAGTTCGAGGGGGTGCTGTGGGTGAACAAAGATCTAAATCGAAAATCCAGCTCAATCGTTTGTGCACAATGTATTCCAGACGATTAGTGTGAATTTTCATGACCATCCGACCATAACCCTAGGAGGAGTAGCATTTGGCAAGAAGGCACCTCCAGCTCTTGCATATTATCGATTTTTGCACTAATTGACCTTTGACCCATGACCTAAGCGAAATCAGTCAATATGTCTTGAGGCAAAGTTGTAGTACTCATTGAGTACCATGAACCTGCAAAGTTTCATTCGTATGGATGCACTCACCCGGTCGCTAGGGGGCCTTCAATTTTTGCCAATTTTCGCGTATACCATAATTGTAGGGGGCGCTGCGGGTAAAGTATTCCATATATCACAAAAATCGGAATATATTTGATAGAGCATCACCTGTAGATCATTTGTGCCAAATTTCATAACCCTACGTGGGATAATGGCTTTCGGAATTGATTTCGCGTGAACGGTTCCGATTTTGAAGGTTTTTTGGTTGTTGCTCGGGAACCAAAGCGTCCCTAGCAACCATCACAATTTCCAAAGTACGAGGTCATAAGATGTACCTACCACCCGAGTTGGTCAAAATACGCCCACGTTTACTACCAATTATGCTGATGACAAACGACCAAACAGACAGAATTACTGACAATAAGGGTCACCTATTTTGGCGACCCAATAATTGGGCCAGAACTGCAGAGGAGTGGCACAACAAACACACAAACAACCAAACAGGTCAGGTCAGGTATGGGAGCATGTGCCAGAACAGCGCGTCGCTGCGTCCACTTTCCGCCGGTACTCCAGGGGCCTCCGTCTGGCCATCCTCCAGGCAGATGCCAGGCCCATCCCCATCTCCTTGAGATGATGGTCAACCTGTTGCAACCATGAGGCACGTGGTCGACCCACTGGCCTCCTCCACTCATGAGACTCCCTCGCTGAGAGAATCTGGTGAGCAGGATCAGAGTCAGGAAAACGAGCCACATGTCCATACAGCCGCAACTGACGCTCACAGACTATGCAGGTAACAAATCTCATCCGAGTCTCTCTCAGCAACCGCTCGTTGGACACAAAATCCGACCAGCGATAGCCAAGGATTCTCCGAAGAGACCTGGTACCAAAGGAATTAAGTCTCCGTCTCAGATCCTTGGTCAGAGTCCAAGTCTCGCACCCATAGAGCAAGACTGGAAGTACCAAGGACCTGAAGACTCGGACTTTCGTCCTCCCGCACAGGTACCGGCAGCGCCACACCCCATGATCCAGTGAATCCATGACTCCCCAGGCCAGACCCAGACATCTATTGACCTCTGACTCGCAGCCAGCAGAGACATGAATATCACTGCCAAGGTAAGTGAATCTCTCCACGACCTCAACATCCTCACCACAAACAGACACAGACAGGACAGCAGCATCCAAGATGTCACCGAAAGCCTGGATCTTAGTTTTGACCCAAGAAACCCGTAATCCCAACGGCTCCGACTCCTCATTCAGCAACTCGAGGGCCCCCAAGAGGATGTCTAAAGTCTCCGCAAAGATGACTGCATCATCTGCAAAGTCAAGGTCCGAGATCTTGACATTCCCAAATGACGCACCGCAACTTAATCTCTCCGACATCCTCCCTAGAATCCAGTCCATACAAGTGCTGAAAAGTGTGGGGGCAAGTACACATCCCTGACGAACTCCAGTAACAACTGGAAATAAGTCAGAGATGGTACCACCACACTTCACAGCACTCTCAGTACCAGAGTAGAGTTCAGACATCAGATCGATCAGTTTTGGTGGCACCCCACGAAGACCAAGAATCCTCCAGAGGACATCCCGATTCACTGAATCGAACGCTTTACAGAGATCAACATAGGCTGCAAGCAGCCCCTGCCGAAACTCTCGTCTGCGTTCGGTGAGGACACGAAGTGTAAGGATACGGTCAATCGTTGACCTCTTTGGTGTAAAGCCTGACTGCTCTGGACGCTGGTGCTCAAGAAGATGGTGGCGAACCCTATCGAGAATTATCCGGGCAAAGACCTTGCCCGGCACTGAGAGCAGCGTCACCCCTCGGTAGTTGTTGCAGTCTTGGCGATCACCCTTCCCTTTCCAGAGAGGGACAACAAGGCCCCTCTTCCAGTCAGTTGGGATGATGCCTGTATTCCAGGCAGAGCACAAAACTGCATGCAACGACACGAGTGCAGCGTTTCCACCAGCCTTGAGAAGTTCGGCATGGATGCCACAGATCCCTGGAGCTTTGCCCCGTTTCAACTGGTTTACCGCAGCCCGTGTTTCCACAAGCGTAGGTGGACCACAGTTGATTCGAGGTTCAGCAACAGGGATTGTAACACCCTTGACGTCCAACTCGACAGTTGGGGGATCAGCCTGGTACAACCGCTCAAAGTAACCGGCCCAGCGGGCCCAGCGGGCCTTCACTTCAGAAGGTGATTGGCAGGACGATGAACAGGCAGCAGGCAGACGAACAGGCACAGGTCAGATGTCAGGTCAGGCACAGATTCGGATGAAACCAAACACCCGTCCATGAATTACAGTAAGAAGACACATATATTGATATGTGATCATACACATATTATGCGTGACATATTATCCATGTGTTACGTTTGTGGGGAGGGGGTGAGAGTTTACCTTAGAACAGATAGAAGTGTATAGAGTCGCACGGTCTTTATACAAGCAGCTAGCCCATCTCGATGTCATAAGTAGGGACACATCAGCTTTAAAAGATTGTTTTGTTTGTATGTGCATCATCCAGAGTGAATGGTGATTGTAATAATTAATTAGGGATTATGGTGAAAGAATTTTATGTATAACCCCCACGTAAACATCAGCCAGGGGTGCCGAGAGACAGTGCGAGAATAAAGGGCAGAGCTTTGATCTCCTCCAGAGCGAGGGGAGCAGCGTCTTGGCACCTTCCGAGGGGAAAAGATTGGATCGCCTCCAGGGGGCGGAGTGTGGCCCAGGAAGTGGAGAGGAGTAAGAAGAATCGGGCAGGTTTGAGAGTCGGAAGAGAAGAGTCAGAGGAGGAACGAGCTCTGGGGAGAACATGAAGTGAGGATCGGGAATAGTGAGGAGACGCCGGTTTGGAGGGCAGAAAGACTCTGAGGAGACCAAGGGTTGAAAGAACTAACTTGAGGGAGGAGAGCACTGAGGAGATCATCCTGTTTTGCCTGCCTCTGACCTGTGCCTGTTCGTCTGCCTGCTGCCTGTTCATCGTCCTGCCAATCACCTCCTCGTTGCCTGCTCGGGCTGCTCCGCACTCATCCTCACCCCCACAACCACTAAAACTGAGTCCCCAGTTTTGACCTTTTCCCGTCTGTGACTGAGTCTGGAGTGAGGTGCGTTAGATTCATTGAAATTATTTTTACCTCACTGTACATAATTCATTCTTTATGACTTGCATTCCCTTACTTCTCTCCCCACCCACTGTCGTCTCACGATCACTATTCCCTGGTTCTTTTTATTTGATTGTGTTACAGGAAATAACCCCGTTGGTTTTACAAACGCACATGCATAGTCTTCCAGAATTCAGAACGTCTCTACAGGAGTTATAACCATTCGGTACATCGTGGGATTTCAACCTCCTGCCGCAACGAGCTCAACGTTAGTTAAGTCATTGAAAATATTATATCCACACACTGAAGGAGGACAGAGATAATGTTGTCTGTTTGTCCACTGAAGGAGGACGGAGATGATGTTGTCCGGTTGTCCACTGAAGGAGGACGGAGATGATGTTGTCTGTTTGTCTGTCTGTGAGCCAGATATCTCAAAAAGTTGTGGATGGATTCGGATGAAATTTGGTGCACAGGTTGGTTATGTAACAAGTACGAATTGATTCCATTTTGGTGAAGATCCTGATCCGGATCCAGAAACTCGAATTTTTAAAGTGATTCTTCACAATTCAGAAACGGGGCCAAAAACGATATCAAACAAGATATCTCAAAGAATTATGGACGGATTCGGATGAAAATTGGTGAAGTTTGGTGTGTGACAAGGCCAAATTGATTCAATTGTGATGAATATTTGCCTCCGGATCCGAGAATTGTTTTTAATTTTTTAAGTGATTCTTCACCATTGAGAGATGTGGCCAAAAACAACATACTGTATAGCATGATATTTCAAATAGTTGTGGATTGATTGTGACAAAACTTGGTGGATGATTTGGGTGGGTGATAAAGACCAAACCAATTAGATTTTAGTTCAGGTCTGGATCCAGATCCGGCCTATTCGTGGGATACAAAACTTAATCTGTTCAGCCTGGCGGAAGCATGCACTCCACAGAGTGCCATTCTCATTTGCTTTTAAGTTTGTTTTCTCAGCAACTACTTGAGTGATTGACACAAAACTTTCAACATAGGAGCACCAACCCACGGATAATTTTTAGCTCACCTGAAACATAGTTCCGGGGAGCTTATGGGATGACGCGTCGTCCATCCGTCCATCCACAAATACTTGCAAATATGTATTTGCTATTGCCCCCCAAAATATATTTGCTATTGTCCCCAAAAATATGTATTTGCTGTTGCCCCCCAAAATATGTATTTGCTTTCTTCTCTGAAATGAAACACACAATTTCAATGAAACTTCACCACAACTTTCATCACCCATGATGTACAAAAGTTTGTTCATGACATCAGCAAAATCGGGGTCGAACAGGGTGTAAGGGGGGGGGGGGTTTTACCCTCCAAAATATGCATTTTCTTTCTTTTCAGAAATGACACACAATTTCGATGAAACTTGACCACAACCTTTATCACCCGTGATGTACCAAAGTTTGTGCATGGCATAAAAAAAAAAAAATCCATAGGTATTTTCTTTCTTCTCCATTACATATTTTGTTGATCATTCATGCCGACCAGTGGTTCCCTGGTTATCTTATCCAGCAGCTACCAGGTGAGCACCCAGGGGTGTTGCCCCAATGCTTTATTGATAACTATGATGTCATAGGTGATGTGGTATGGCAAACAGGTTGGAAGAAATGAAAAACTTTGGACATCTTCTCTGGAAATATTCAACGGAAAAAATTGAAACTTGGCACAGGAACTCCGCATGGGGAACATTTCATGACGATGATGTCAACAGTGCTTGAATTATGATGTCGTAATTGAATTGGTAGAATTCCTTTCCCGATTAATATGAACATTTTTTAGGATGATCTACAAAGAAATTTGTCGAAATAATTTAATTGATGACATCAATCACGTGGTGTGGCAGCCATTAAGAAAAAAAAAAACCTTTCAAACTCTTTTTCTCTGAAACAGCTGAACAGATCGATATGAAACGTTGCAGCTGTCGGTATGATCAAGTACCCATGTGGAAAAAAGTTTGATAACTATGACCTCATCAATTATGTGGTTTAGCAGCCATATTGGATTTTAGCAAAAACATTAAAAAATCGTATTCTCTCAAACTGCCCAACCGATCAGCGTGAAACTTTAACTGTGTCATCGACTACTCATGGGGATCAAGGAGGTATGGTAGCCATAATGGATCAAAGGAAAATCTGTCAAA
Organism: Eptatretus burgeri; assembly: GCF_056783735.1. Classification (NCBI taxonomy): domain Eukaryota; kingdom Metazoa; phylum Chordata; class Myxini; order Myxiniformes; family Myxinidae; genus Eptatretus; species Eptatretus burgeri. The sequence continues at coordinate 31,796,572 of NC_140972.1, read as the reverse complement.
AATTATTTCTCTGAAACCGTTTACCTTAACCGGTTAATGCAAAACTCTACAGACATGATTGATTACCCTTGTGGCATATCTGGTTTCAAACATATGATGTCAGAGGTCACGTTATCAAGCAGCCATATTAGATTTTTTTTAATCCTTAAAAAATTTTTTCTTGTCAAACCGCTAAACCAATTGATGCAAAACTTTAAGTTCCCATGGACATAAAAGTTTGATAATGAAAGCATCATCGGTTAGGTGGTTTCAGATTTTATAAAAAAGGTTTTCCTTCCATCCAATATGGCTGCCAAACCAAGTGACCTATGATGTTATTGTTATGAAAACTTTTCCCCACGGGTAGTCGAAGATATTGTTACGGATCTGGAAACCATATGCATTCAAACATACCGATGTCCCAAGAGTCAGTTATTTCGTTTAGCACATGTGAGACAGGTCCCTTCATTTTGTCTCGTGGGAGAATCAAAAGTGTGCATTGCTATGTCCTTTTAGGTAGGTTATTACATCCAACAACCAACCATGGTGCCTTCCAGCGCTTGCAACCCTCGTCTCGCTGGCCACAGCATACGGGGCAAAAACGTCCAGTCCGTAGTTCCTATTCGGCTTCTCCATACGCTCCAATTCTTTCTTGTCGAGTCAACACGCGTGGAGTGGGCGGGCCTCGCCGGTGGCTGGCTGAGGCCACGCCAGAAAAGGGCGGACCCATTGGAGCCCCATCCAATCAGGGCGGATGATGACGTCTGTTTCACCGAGCCCCCGCCCCGTTCGGGGAGGTCCATAAAAAGACAACACCATCCTCAGTGCAAGAGGAGTTCTGTGGAGAAGAGTCTCAAGAGTAAAAGTTTCTTTGGAGGAGTTGAGTTGGTTGGTGTGCGTCATGCGGTTTTGAGCTGGAGTTCTGCATTTGGCTGGCGTTCGTTGGAGTTTTCCTGGGTCCCGTCCGCGACACTGATATCTGCCCTGGGACTCCGATTGCTCCGCTCGGGTTCCTCCACAGGCACGAGTCCCACGCGTGTTACTGTGGGCTGAGCAGCACGACCATTATCAGGTGCCGCACTGCGGAGCACCCCCTGTCTTCAACGTGCAGGTACCCGAACGAACTGCGACCCCCAGCTTGTCTCTCCCTTTCTGGCTGCGGGGGTCTTTTAATAAATCATCTGAGTATGCGTCTGAGTGTGTGGGCCTGTCTTGTAAGTAGAAACTGTATAAGTGTTTTTGAACACTGTAAATTCACACCAGTATATTCCGTGATAAATCTTGCTCTGTGTCTTCTTTATTGTAAATAAATTACTGTAGAAATGTTCTCAGTTCGTTTCCGTCCTTTCTTTCATTGGTCCAGCATGGTTCAGATCTGAGTTTTGGCCGGGTCTTTGTTCCTGTTAATCTGCTCATCCGAGCCGGCACGGCTTTGGCAGTTCCGCTCAACTGCACCAGAACAGGAGTTGGTAGTCGGTAGTTGGAACTCTACCGCAGTCGGGAGAGTGACCCAGTTCGAGCAAGACGTGCCGAGGGCGTCGTTCCCCGGTAGACGACACCGCGTAGTTAATTTGGTAAATTGGTTCGAGACAAAAAGACCTTATGCTACGCGGTGGAGGTATTGGCGTTCCACGGTCGGTTCAGCGACTCGCCGGCTCGCAGAATTATCCAGAGCGACGGATTACAATTCCGGGGAGTCTGGTGGGAGACGACGTAACTTTCCCCACCGAGCGGTTGCTCTCGCCACCGGACCCCGGCCCGCAACAGTTTGGTAGTCAGGAGTGAGATTTGAACCCCACGCCTCCACAAATAAATTTACGGGACACCAAACTGGCAACAGTTTGGTGTCACAAGTTGGGACGGACCCACTAAAAAAAATTTTTTTTTTACGACATTCGGACCAGGGGTGTGCTTGACAACCCCCCCCCCCCTTTCCCTCCGAAATTAAGAGCAGGATCAAAATTTTAGTGATTCTCGGTACGGACCATGGCGGACCAAGACGAACTGGTACAGGTGGGGTCTGAATTAATGTCAGAAGAATCTGTGGCTCAGGACAACACCGGGCAGGAAGAGCTTTCCCTGCGACCAGACCCAGAGGTCGCATTGGGGGTGACAGCGGCGGTGCATGAGCACACCCTTCATCAAATTTCCCCCATGGAGGACCGAACGATCCCTAACGGATCCGCACCCGCACCCGATCGTAGCGGTTCGGGTCCGCCAGAGCCATGGGACATGAGCCGGATTATGGAGGGAATGAAACAATTAATGGAAAACATGGGAATCAATTTACAAAACCAAACGAATGTGAATATGTGAAAAATGGAAGAACGTACGAATGCGAATATGCAAGAAATGAAAGGAGAGATGCAGAACATGGGAATAAGCTTACAAGCACAAATGAAGGTGGGTCATGGAGAAATGAAGGCGGAGCTGGCAAAGGTGAAAGGCGAAATGCAGACCATGAATTGGAAAATGGCGAATGAGACCAGCACACCACGTGGGGAAATGACCGAGTCGAGGGGAAGTGTGGAGGCTGTTTGGACCGCAATGGAGATGGGCAAGGTCGGGGTGACGAGTGACGCCACAATAATGAAGGGAGAAACCTGTAACCTCGGACAGGTAGAGACGAAAAGCCAGGAATTAAAAGAGGGGGACGAATTGCACGAAACTAAAGAAGGGCACACACAAGTAGAACCGGTAGTGGACATTGAGGTTCGGGTGGAATGTTTTGGGACCCAATGTGAGGGTCGGATTAACCTCCCGCAGGAACAAGGGGAGACGATGTGCTCCCTCGAGGCAGACCGTGCCGAGGTGAGTCCGGTAAGACCGTACGAGGTGGAGCCGTTGCATGATGCGAAAGGGTACATGTCGAGCTTGGGGGGTATACAAACCCCGGGACCTTTTTGGCGAACACGAGCCCCCAGTATGATTGTCCCAGAGTGTGTGCCGGAACGCGCGAGTAGTGCAAATGACATGGCATGTGTGAGTGTATGTGAGGAGATGGGACACGGACCCACTGAGACGGGAGACATGGGTCGTGTAACGGACGGAGTTATGTTGGAAACCGCGCCGGCTCTGCAGGACGCTGTGTGAGAGGTCCGTTACAGGTTTTGCGAACCGCCCGAGCGAGGACGATTGCATAATCGGAAGCCGACGCTAAAATGATCCGCGCTTGGTACAAGACACCAGCGTGGACGGCTAAAATGGGGGCAAATTGGGTCGTTTGAATTTGGAAAGCACATGTCCCCTTGCGAGCACGTGTACAGGGGCCGAGGTGCTGCTCACCGCGAGTGCTGTGCGCGGAGCGCGTCCCGATGGCGACACCGCCGGGCCCGTGTGGGTGGTAAGCCGCGCGGAGCGGTCCGTGTGCGAGTGACGTCATCGGCAGGGATCGCGCAGCACAAAAGCCAGGTGAGCAGCGCACGGTGGCTCACATGGTGGATGGCTCGAAAGCGAGCGCTTGGTGGAATCAGCAGGGCGACGTTACGCTCATATGTATCGGCCAAACGAAGGGGAGGCGCAAGTTGCAAACCGCCGCCCTGGCGATGCAAGGTTTACCGAGCCTTTCCATGAGTACACGATGCCCCGGCCAGGATGTAATGAACATCCTTGTCGTGGGCAAAGGAGCACGAGTTAGGGGAAGGGTTTAGTGTTTGTTAGACCGGCCTCATGGGACATTATGAGTAGTCCTCCATGGGGCCTGGTAAAATCAGTTCGAGGAAATTTAGGTGAGAATTTAGATTGGATGGAGACATGGACAGACATGAAACGTGTAGTGGGGACGTAGATTAGCTACGTATAATTAAATGGGATGCACATTAGAGTAAGGGATGATGAGGGGCACGAGCTAGTTAGGGGAACGCAGCGAGTAGAGCGTCAGTATTGGTGTGAATTGGAAAAAAAAAAAAAGAGAAAAATGTACAATGAGTGAACATGGGTCAGTGGGCCTAAGTGTGAATGGAGTGAATGTGGAATGCATGGTGCGAACGAATGATTGGGGGGAGGAGTGAAACCCACCCAAGGGAACCCGGGGTTAGTGTAATGTTAGTTAGTGGGTTAGTTAAATTAACCAAAACAGATGTCGGTTTGTTGTTGGTGTCAAACGAAGGCACGAAACCTTTTGAAGGGTGCAGGAGTCTATTGACCGGCTGGGAGCGTGGCTGTTGAAATATGCGTACTGAGTAGAGGGTACCCCGGGCACCGAAGTAGTTGGCCAGAGTAGGCCATGGGTCCAAGGGACCGAGTTAGTGTAATGGGCACGGGCAGCTCACGGAAACGGGATCCGGAGCACCAAAATGCTACGTGGGCATCGACGGGGAAGATACCAGGAAGGGCATCCCCCATGTTCATAAGGAGCGGGCAGGCTCAGAGACAGCCTCAGCGACACGGGGATGCCGTAGTTCGATTTCGGCAGATGGGTATCCCTGCCAATGGAGCCACGCTGCCCAGCTACAAAATTGTGCAAGAGCACGAGTGAAAATTTACGGGCCAGGCCCAAATTAATAACGAACACCAACACAGGTGATGGGAATCATGGTTTCTAGAAACTATAGTTTAAAGAGATAGGCGTGTTGAAAAGCCCCGGGGATAGATTTACGTTAATAAATGCCAGGATATATAGGAAACGTGTTCCCCTTCGCACCATCCATCCCTTCGCTATTCGTAGGCCGCTGGACTCATCTTGGGAAATTGCTGAAATCTGAGGGAGTTATTCTGAGGCTGCATTGGGCCTCGAGACAGAATCACTAATCTCTTCCTCAATCCCCTCAAAAAGGATCTAAGGGATTGAGGATAGACGGTCAGGACAGGTTAGCCAAACAAAGACGATACTCCACCAAAGTGGAGTGTTAGCCAAAAAATAAAAAATAACAATAAAATAAAATAAATAAAGAAAAAGTCTAAATTTCGTTTTTTTTTGTTGCAAACTAATGGGGGTGGGTATGGACAAGGACAGGCATAGGCGATAGGTTGGGGGGAGACCGTAGGGTAGGTCCGAGCCCGTTTTCAGACCGAGCCTGGCCAGCTTTGTGCACCGACCTCCTGTTGTACTGCATCTTGCCTGGTCTGCGTTTTCTATACCATGCCATGATTTGCCTGCCTTTGCCTTGCCTCCATACCCGCCCATGCCTTTGTTTGCTTCCCCATGTCACAACCTTCACCATGTGCTCCAGGACCATCTTTGAAGGTATTTGCAAGGACTGCCCTGCAGGCAGCCGCATTACCAGGGACTGCATTTTAGCAGCCCAGATACCTCCTTGTTGCATAAAGGCCAGTTCAAATGGACCGAGGACTGCACTGAGCAGCCCGGAGATCTCCTTGTATAAAGGCCAGTTCAAATGGCCTGTGAAACGGCGTATGGCCTGCCGTGTTAGGGTGAGTTGCCTCCTCGAAAAAAAAAAAAGATAAAAAAAAAGAAGAATTCACCAACAAACAAGGGACCTTTGAAGGCCCTAAAGACGTCTGACCATCCACAAATGTTGCCTTTGTTGTGTTTTCTCTCCTCAAATCACAGGTCCTGAGCCATGGGTAGTGTAAATATTAGAAATGTACATAGTCCTAACGACCTGTTGTTTGTTTAGCGCCGGCAATGTAGTTAAGTTGCCTGAATGAGTCTGTTAGTTTAGTTACGCAACGCACTAGGTTATTTATTTTTGGGACATGTATTCAAAATGTCGCACTCAGGGATCCGTAGGTAAAACGTACTAGGGGAAACCTACACCTGCATGCCACATGAAAATTCACGACTCGGGTCGAGTCTATCAAAAGGGATGGGGGGGGGTAGTGTTACGGATCTGAAAACCATATGCATTCAAACATACAGATGCCCAAGAGTCAGTTGTTTCATTAAGTACATGTGAGACAGGTCCCTTCCTTTGGTCTGGTGGGAGAATCAAAGGTGTGCGTTGCGATGTCCTTTTAGGTCGGTTATTACATCTAGCAACCATCCAACAAACCATCCAACAAACCCTCCAACAATCATCCAACAAACCATCCAACAAACAAACCAACCACGGTACCTTCTAGCGCTTGCAACCCTCGCCTCGCTGGCCACAGCATACGGGGCAAAAACGTCCAGTCCGCAGTTGCTATTCGGCTTCTCCAAGCGCTCCAATTCTTTCTTGTCAAGTCCACACGCGTGGAGTGGACGAGCCTCGCCGGTGCCTGGTAAGTAGAAACCGTATGTGTTTTTGAACATTGTAAATTCACACCAGTATATTCCGTGATAAGTCTTGCTCTGTGTCTTCTTTATTGTAAAGAAATTACTGTAGAAATGTTCCCAGTTCGTTTCTGTCCTTTCTTTCATTGGTCCAGTATGGTTTGGATCTGAGTTTAGCCGGGTCTTTGTTCCTGTTAATCTGCTCATCCGAGCCGGCACGGCTTTGGCAGTTCCGCTCAACTGCACCAGAACCGGAGTTGGTAGTCGGTAGTTGGAACTCTACCGCAGTCGGGAGAGTGACCCAGTTCGAGCAAGACGTGCCGAGGGCGTCGTTCCCCGGTAGACGACACCGCATAGTTAATTAGGTAAATTGGTTCGAGACAAAAAGACCTTATGCTACGCGGTGGAGGTATTGGCGTTCCACGGTCGGTTCAGCGACTCGCCGGCTCGCAGAATTATCCAGAGCGACGGATTACAATTCCGGGGCATCTGGTGGGAGACAACGTAACTTTCCCCACCTGGCGGTCGCTCTCACCACCGGACTGCAACAGTTTGGTAGTCAGGAGTGAGATTCGAACACCACGCCTCCACAAAGAAATTTCCTTCAAATTTTTTTCCTTCAATCCAACATGGCTTCCAAACCGCATTAACTATGCCATCATATGTATCAAACTTTATTCCTCATGGCTTGCAGTTTTGTCAACGTTCATGTAGAAATCACTGTTGACAGTTAAAAGAGCATCTTGGGATCAACTTGCCATGAGACATAGTTTGATAAAAATGACATAATAGGATGGCTTCGTCATTGGAACGGGCGGCATTCTGGACCGGGCATAACTGTTCGCAGTTATAAGCGGCATTTCTAGTAGTATTTGGTTTTACTCTGAATACAAATTTCCGATGGGGTCAAACCCATCAAGAGAATATATGATCCCTAAATAACATTCCCTGGAGACAAGGGGTCCATAGTAGCTTCTTGCTCCTAAAGTATAGAAATGGTCACCATATGATTTAAAGCTTAAAAATAGTGCGAATATGACCCAAAAGCAATACATTTGAGGTGAATTTTATTAATTGGTAATTTACAAAAACTTTTTAAATTGTAGATTAATGTTATTGCTACTATTTTGTCAAAATACTGTTGGACCCACTATTCACGGGGGAGGGGGGGGGATACATTCTTGGAAAATGCCGCAAATGTCGGGTCTGTGAATGTTGGGGCATTGTTTTATTTATTAATTTTTTTTTATTTTAAACATGGGTCTCGGCTCGTGGAAGAGCGATGACACAGAACAAATCACGACACAACATAACAAAGGGAATAGCAGGAGAAAGGGAAAAAAAAACAACAGCAAGTTGGAGGGAGAAATTAGATGGAGACGACAAACAAGGGAAGCAGGTAATGATGAGGGGTAAGGGAGAATACAAAGGGTGGACAATATGGATACATAAGAAAAATTGTGTTTGACCAGTTTAAGATTTTGTCAAGGTCTGAAGAGAGGGGAGAGGCTGCTGCCTGTCTGTCACAAGGATGAGAGATGTCATGGCAGAGAGTGGAGTCATCAGCAAAGAGTCAGTGAGATCATTGATAATATGGGGCCGAGAACACTGCCTTGGGGCACTCTAGCCTTGACAGGGAGAGGAGATGAAAGGGTTCCATTGAGAGCCACACGTTGTCTGTGAGAGTGGAGGAAGTCAGTGATCCAAGAGTGGAGTTGGCCTTGGATTCCATCGGCAGACAGTTTGGAGAGCAAGGCAGGATGCCAGATTGTATCAAAAGCTCGAGATGTGTCCAGAGTGATACCTCTCATCTCAAGTCTGATATTGAGGGCCTCCATCATCGTTGGGAGAGTGGAAGCAGCATGGCCAAGGTAGAGTGACCAGGTCTGAATCCGAACTGTTGATCTGAGATGAGGTTGTTGGAGAAAAGGAATGATTTTATGTCAACTGTAATGATTTATTCCATGACCTTGCTGATGATTGGAAGTAAGCTAATTGGGCCTTGGAGTTAAGGGGTTTCCGTTTTTGCACCTTTTTATGAAATGCTATGATGTTGGCTTATTTCCAATTTCCCAGGTGGATATAGGAGACCAGTCCTGAAATGTAAATAAATAAATAGTAACAATAAAAAACTGTGAATACACAAAGCGCAGATGTAGAAGCAGGTCACACTGACCCAAGAATACATGGGGTCCATGATGATGGACCACGAATAGCAGGGTCTGACAGTATCTCAAATGTTTCGATTAAATGAGTGTACTGCTTTAATTATTCTCCAGTTCGATTAAATTAAGGCTTGAAGGATGCATAGAGGGATGCACACTCGCCTCTGAGCTGTCTTGCGTGGGTTTGAATCCCTACCCGGCTATAAACTGTCACCCTGGTGTTTCGTATTCAGGGCGATGCATCGACGCGTGCACCATTCATCGGAAAGATGTTAAGCCAGGGAAACGGGTGCCAGCATTGGTTGTTGGTGGACGTTAAAGATCGCTCGGTGTCTTTCACAAGGAGTAATAAGTTATCGCCAGCACCTGAACAAGTTTAAAAAAATTCTGCACTTACTGCTGGTAAAGGCGATGGCAAACCACCCAGCACAACAAAACCACCCAGCATAATGCTTAATAAGAGACTGCTTTGGCAGAACTGTCATCCAGTAATGAGTATGGTAGGTTGATGTACATTAATACATGATATTACATACATTGATGAAGAAGTCTCATATGAAAGTGTTACTTTTGTGAAATCAAATAGCTGTGTATGCATTGTAGAAGCCAACAGAATTGCGAGTGACTGAAGAATGTTCAATTAACTGCATTTTTAAGATGTAAATATTATGGAATGTTGAGGTTTAACCCCCCCCACCCCTCTCCCTCGCTCACCCCCTCCCTCCCCCCACCACTACTCAAAAAACCAGAAAGATCCAAAGCACAGCGGCAGATGCCTACCGATTAGAAAGTTGTTTCACCAAAAGAAGAAACTGTTTTGATGGCGGCAATATTCTCAGCATGGGGTAAATTGCTGTTTTGTTTAATATTTATAACGCTCACTAAAGCAGTGATGGCGGCTCACAATGAGCTGTTACATTGCGCCTGAAGGCAAATTGTGGTTTGGAAGCGGGAGAGAGTGAGCTGCAATTAAAGTGAGATGTGAGGCCTTCTCGGAAGCACATTCAATACTGTTATCCACCACTTTAGGCACACAAGATGGCACTCATGCAATGGACATGCATATGTTGTTGTGTTTTATATTTAATACTTTGATAAGAGAATCGTGATACAAACCTTTGAAAAAGTTTGTGTGAGGCTATTATTACACCGTTGTCATGAGCTGTGTCCGCAGGTGCAGTGTTACAGTTAGGCATGCAACAGAAAGTCGGATCGAATGGGTACTAAGTGTGCCTAGATGGTTACAAAGGGTTTTTTTTTTAACATCGATGTTTGACACTGTTGTAATTGCGTTCCTGTTTCAGCTCAGTAAATAGGACTGTGTTTTGCAAAGAATTTGCCAGAAACATCCTGAGAGTAAATGTTTCAAGGCAGTTGCAGCTGGGGCATTGAACCTTGCACCTTGTATGTCATCCAAGTGTCGTGCAGGAATCTACTATCAAAGATCAAATAAAAATTATTTGACCGGTTAAGTAAAAGTCACCATGGTGAAAGTAGCTCTTTGGCCATTAGAGAGATGAGAATCAGCTAGCCATGCTGAGGCTTGATATGGGATTGCAGACAAGGTTGGCTACTCAAAAAAGAGCTACATGCATGGGCCCTGAGGTTTGACCCTTCCAAGATCTCCTGAGACTTTCTCCAGTCTCCAGTGTGACTTTTCAACTCTCCATGACTCCCTGTAACTTCTTTGACTGGAAGTCCAGAGCGGAATTGGCACGTCTTGGGATGAGGTGTGAGCTTTCCGCCTAGACTCTTAACAAAGTTGAGTGGCGTGCCATGGAGTGCTCATATTTCTAAAGTGAGCCCAACCTGTGGTGCATCTCAGCGGTATAATGGTGAGAGCGTTCACTCCGAGTCTGGGAGGTTGGTGGTTCAAACCCTGGCAGAGTCATCCCAAAGACATTAAAATGGTACATGCTGCTTCCATATTTGATGTTCAGCATTAAAAAGGATAGAGCACAAACAATCCCCATCAGTTGGCTTCCATGGGGAGGAGGAAATTACTCCTGAGGAAATGCCCTGCTGACTGTGGTGAGAAAAGTGGCACCATTGTTATGATGTTGCTGGTACCCACAGTATCTTGTGAAGTGTTGGCACTCCTCCCAAGCTCAGTGGCTCTGTTAAGTGTTTGGCTTGTCAGTGCGTGTATGTCAGCTCCATTATGAGCCTTAGGCCTTGTATAACCAGAGAGTTGGTGTCAAAGCCACCCAATGCTCGCCTGTTTATACAATTATCGTTTTTTGTTTTTAAAAGACTAGTCTAATAATATTTTTTATAAAGCATTGCAGTGAAGTCTGATCCAAATAATTTTAAAGCAATATATGTATTTGTATATTGTAACACTGAACAACAAATTTCAAAAATTTTTTTTTACTGGAGATGTGTAAAGTGATTAAGACTAATTTGGGTACGCTGATTTCAAAAATCATAACCGTTTTGCTGTATCACGTCAGGATTTTCAGGAACAGAAATATTCCCATTGCCTAGAAGTCAGGATTTCAATGAAATTTACATATGTCTTTAACATGTCCATTTCGTACAATTGTTGTTAACTTGTGTTATATTTCTTTCTTTCAGATAAAGATGAGTAGGCGTTCCTGTACCAATCATCCTGACAACTTCTGTTATGTCTGTGGTCGGTATACCAAAAAAGATCAACAGCGAAGTATATCTACAGCAGTGAAAATGAAGGCCGCCTACTTTCACTACTTCGGGTGTAAGGTGGGGGACCAAGAACAGAGCTGGGCACCACACATCTGGTGCACAAGCTGTCACACAACCTTGACTCAGTGGTTGGTGGGCAAGCGCGCGAGCATGCCATTTGCGGTGCCCATGATATGGCGTGAGCCGCAGAATCATCATGATGATTGTTATTTCTGCTGCACAAGCATCGCCGGCTTCAACAAGAAGAATAAAGGTCACATCAAGTACGCTGACTGCGTCTCTGCTCGTAAACCTGTGCCTCATGATGACGAGAACCCCGTTCCAACACCTCCAGCTGATCAGAACATAGCTGTAAGCAGTGGTGAAGAGGATGGTGATGATGAACCTTTTGAACCCGACACTCAAGAATCACACCTTCTGAACCAGGGAGACTTAAATGATCTTGTAAGAGATCTCTCGCTGTCAAAGGCGAAGGCAGAGCTGCTTGGATCAAGGCTGCAGCAGTGGAATCTACTTGAACCTAACACCAAGATATCCTTGTTCAGAGCACGTCACAGAGACATGGCTGAGTTCTTTGAGATGGAAGACACGATGACATTCTGCAGTGACATCAACGGTCTGTTGAAAGAACTTGGGTGTGATCACGATCCTGCAGACTGGCGCCTCTTCATCGACTCGGGGAAGAACAGCTTGAAGGCTGTTTTGCTCCACAATGGCAACGAGAAACCATCAGTCCCACTGGCTCACGCGTTCGGCATGACAGAGACCTATGAGACTATGCGGCAGCTGCTTGATTCCATCAAGTACAATGACTTCAACTGGCACATCTGCGGAGACTTGAAAGTGGTGGCGCTGTTGTTAGGGCTGCAGTCAGGCTACACGAAATACATGTGCTTCCTTTGTCTCTGGGATAGCAGAGACGACAAGAATCACTGGACGAAGAAAGATTGGGAAGAGCGAAAAGAGCATGTACCTGGTCGACACAACGTGAAGCATGTCGCCCTTGTCGACCCAGCCAAGGTTTTCCTTCCACCACTCCACATAAAGCTCGGCTTGATGAAAAGTTTTGTATGGGCAATGGATCTGAATGGGCGTGGGTTTTTATACCTCAAGGAAAAGTTTGGCAACACCTTGTCGGAGGCCAAGATCAAGGCTGGTGTCTTTGTTGGACCGCAAATCCGACAGATTATGAAGGACGAAACTTTTCCGACAACTCTAAACCCCAAAGAGCTGGCAGCGTGGAGGAGCTTCAAAGCTGTGACGGACAACTTCTTGGGGAACGAGCGCGCGGACAACTATGAAGAAATAGTGCAGCAGCTGCTGGAGTCCTTCAGGAAACTTGGCTCCAGGATGTCCCTGAAAATCCATTTCCTACACCAGCACCTGAACTTCTTCCCTGACAACTTGGGAGCAGTCTCGGACGAGCACGGCGAGCGATTCCACCAAGAGATTTCACTCATGGAGACGCGTTACCAAGGGCGGCACAACCCGAACATGATGGGCGATTTCTGCTGGTTCCTGCATCGTGAAACTGACACAGAGCAGCACAAACGCAAAGCCAAATGCCTAAAGCGTTTTTAATTACATTCTAGTGGAGTTTTTCTGTAATTTCTATAATTTTGAAGCATTCATGATGAAATAAATGAATAAATGAATTTTTGTAAATTTCATTGAAATCCTGACTTCTAGGCAATGGGAATATTTCTGTTACTGAAAATCCTGACGTGATACAGCAAAACGGTTATAATTTTTGAAATCAGCGTACCCAAATTAGTCTAAATCACTTTACACATCTCCAGTAAAAAATTTTTGTTGTTCAGTGTAATCAGTAAAAAAGTGTGGTAGATAAAAACATTAGAAAGGAAAAAAACTTTAACGTTGATGTGCTACAAAAAGTTAAGTTCAAAACAGGTCAAAAATTTTAAAAATTTGAAATTATTTTTTAATTTCAACTTCACTAAAATCAATAATATACCTCAAAGGAACCTCCATGCCAAATATCAGCATCCTCGTACACATATTAAATGAATGGCAAGCTTCTAAATAACTTGCACCAAAAACTTTAACGTTGATGTGCTACAAAAAAGTTAAGTTCAAAACAGGTCAAAAATTAAAAAAAAATTGACATTATTTTTTCATTTCAACTTCACTACATCAATAATATACCCCAAAGGAACCTCCATGCTAAATATCAGCATCCGAGTACACATTAAATGAATGGCAAACTTCTAAATAACTTGCACCAAAAACTTTAACATTTTCACGCTCATGCTGACGCTGACGCTCACGCCAGGGGTATCGCTATAGCTCTCTGTTATTCGAACAGGCGAGCTAAAAAAGCAAGCATCTCCAGATGCAAAGAAGGTATTGTGTCCACAAATGTGCACTCCTTCCCTATTTGCAGCAGAGCCTGATTTTTCACAAGGCTGTGCATGTCTAAAGAAGATCTCATTGCACCAGTTTATGGCTTGAGCAGTAATACACAACATTGGATTTGGAAAGATATGAACTTTATAGCTCAAGCATTAGTCGGAAAAGTAGGATTGAATAATGTGGAAAGATATGAACTTTGCAAACCTCAAAGCAAAACAAATATTCTTCCTTCTGTCTGAATCTCACTGCTGTGTTTTTGGTTGTCTGTATATCAGATTCTTAGAAATTGCACAATGCACATCATGTTTTGATTCCTGATTAGAATAAAGAGATTAGTCATAAAACTGTGCCATGCTCTGCACGAAAAATCTAAAGCTGTGTTAATAACTATATTACGATATCCACCTTGGATATGTTACTCATCAATTATATGTATGATGGCCATTTCACCTTGGATGTTACTCTGACACAGCAGTGGATGGATGTCCTCATGCACAGGCAAGAATTTAGGGCAATCTCTCAAGCCTTTGATACTGTCTGGCATCCAGCCTTGATTGCTAAGGGCATCCCTCTTCCTTTGGTATTCACCCCCCCCACCACCGCCCCCCTGCTCAAGTGGTTGTCTGATTTCCTCCATGAGTGGAAACAGCAGGTTGCCCTTGGTTTCCTTTCTCACAATTTCCTTCAGCATGGAGTTCTACTAGGACCCATCAGCCGTGGACCCAAATCATTCATGATTTAGATCAATGATCTGTCCGATTCTCTTTAAAATCAACTTTACCATTTTTCCGATAACTCCACCATGTGCAGAACGATACATCACACTTGTGAAAAGCTGCTGCTGAATCCCTATCGACAGACCCAGACAAGACAAGCCATTGGTCAGATAGTTAGAACAGCATTCAATGCCGGCAAGTCACACACTCTCTCCACAAGGATCGGCAATCAAACTATCCTGTTGAAGGCTCACCCTTCATTGTACTCCAAGAGATTACAACAGCTGTTGCAAACAAAGAAGGGTCCAAATAAGGCAAAGTGGCCAGCCCAATGCTCAACCGACACAAATAATTTGTATTTTTTTTATCAGGGTAATGGTTTGGAGTCCCTAAAGAATATCCATTCCAAAGTACTCTCATGTGGTTTGGGCTATTTAATCTGCACTTGTGGATGTTAATGATTCCATGGTATCTCTTGAAAAAAGTAACCATCCATTGTGTGCTGTTGATCTGAATAAATCCTCTGCTTCAGGAGTAAAAGCAATATGTATGTTGATTATAAAAGAATGTGAATGTTAAGCATAACATCGTGTTAATGGTTATATTAGGGTTAGTATAGAGAAGATAAGCAAATGGAACAAGAAAAAGAACAATCAGAGATTGCAGACCCTCGCCAGGACTTGTTTTGTGTGGTGTGTTGTATGGTGTTTGTGTAGTTTTGTGAAGTGTATTTTGTGTGGCGTTTGTGTACTGGTGTGTTACGTAATTAATAAGAGACATAATTAGAACTGCCACTTTATAAATGCTGGCAGTGATGACTGCTTCAGCCATTTCAGACAAGAAGATTTTTGAAGGTTTAAAAAAAAACAACAATATGGCTGCCAAATCACGTGACCGATGACGTCATGCAAAAATTTTTGTGGACCATTTTATTCCTTGACAAACTTCAAAAATGTTCATACTGATCGGATGTAGCGTTATACATATGCAATTATGACGTCATAACAAAGGCACCAATGACATCATGAAAAAAACACTCATTCTCCATGAGGAGTACTTGCTACGTCCCAAGTTTCAATTTTTTCCTTGGTGTGGTTTCAGAGATACAGAGGTCCAAATTTTTCCGTTTTTCCAATATGGCTGCCACACCATATGACCCATGATGTCATAATTATCATTAGAACATTCTACATGAGTAGTCGCACCAATGGTGCAAATTTCGTCTCAATCCGCCAAGCGGTCGTGGAGATAAACATGAAAGTTCTGTGCAGACAAACAAACAAACGGACCCAAATTTAATACCCTCTCCTTCAGTGAGGGTAAATGATGACGTGAAAGTGGCAGTGTTTATGACGCAAACAACATGAACCAGATGACCTTCTCTTGTATCTTGGTTGTTTCCACTGCATAATCCCCAACTCAAAACAGTACCAAAGTCTTCTGAGACAATAAAATTTAAAATTAGAGGGCCTGTACACCACAGAGCTCTGAGTGCTTTATGACAAATTAAGAAATATTTCTAGGTAAGAACCAATCTTGGATGGGTCAGCACTCTGACATAGGATATCCCACTGAAGTTATAGAAGTTTGGAATTTGGCCAGGGTGCGAACTATAACTTGCCTCATCTTCATGAAGATACTCAGATCTTACACATCCAGCAATAACCAGTGCTGGCAGATGGGTCCTCTGGCTTAATATATATCCAATCCACCCATCCATTGGGACCATACTCTGTGCAGAGCATTGGTGCTGCCTAAGCAGTCTCCTTGGTTATTGGTTACAATCCTGGAAGGGTCGCCACTCCAACACAGGAAACCAGCATGCTGACACTCATTTTGCTGACCTCGGAAGGATGACAGGCAGAGTCAACCCCACCTGGTATTAATTCAACAGCCAAGGGGGATTTTAACTCAGGATCCTAGGATCCCAAGCCCACTATCCTAACCATTAAGCCAACACCAGGCATATCTATCCAATGGACAGTGTAAAACATTGATGGGTTGCCCTGCTTGTGAAACATCAGGGAGACAGACAGCTTATCGCTGGGTCGAGATTTAACCCAGGACAGACAGTTCAAATGAGAGGGTGCACATCTCAAAACTATCCTGCCAGCCCCATCTCAGCCAAGGCACAAGTAAGTGGTGAATTTTTCTTATATTTTTCAGGGGTAGTTGTGCTGGCTCCAAGGTTTACGAAAATTATTTTACTATTTCACTCAAATCTAATTTACTTTAATTCATTCTAACTCATGTGATGATATCTACAATGGTGTGGACAGTGTCGTCTTATGTTATACTAAGTGAAACTGCATGGTCCTTGTTCTTCCATGAGCCTCAATTTTGTATAGAAAATGAAATAAAAATGATACCTCACCAAAGGTAGCCAACTTATATGCAAAACAGAAGAGTTAACAATTTTGTTCTCATTGTTTCAGAGCTTGAACAAATAAAGTATTCATAACCTGTTTTTGAAAATAAGGTAGGGAGGGTTAGTGGGTTGGGGTACAATTGCTTAATCCAGTATTGTACTCTAGCTGCATATGATGTCCCCTTCCCATTCCAACCCCAATGCCCCCTATTCTTCCATTTTCTGAAAGTGGGAATGTTGCTGAACCAACGCATCGAAAAAAAACCCTGAAATCAAATCTTTGCTCAGTACCAATTGTGTTATGTGAGGTGGCTATGGAAGTGATCTATTAGTTACAACTGTATGTGGATCGTTCTGTCACCAGCACTCATACAATGCTGAGAGCTCTTTTCACAGTTGAGCAGCATGTGCTGTGGTTATAGTTCCAGGTTATAGTTATAGTTCCAGGTTATAGTTCCACCCACCGAGCAAAATACAGCCCGTATACAGTGACAGCACAAGTGCAGACCAAGCACAGTAACATGCTCGATGAACATATCTGTCTCCCTTAAACACGAGGTCACCAATGCAGACATAAAGCCATAAAATATTGGTGACCCATGTGGAAAGCTGTTTGTCTTCTTGAGCCAGCTCTGGATGAGATATCTTCGAAATATGAAATGTCAAAGCTGAATGGACCTCCGTTACAACTTGACAGAGTTTGCAGTAAGGGGTGAGAGAAATATCCTTTCTAGGTTTGTACTATAAAGTTGGCTGTTTACACATGTCTTGTTTGATCTGTTCAAATACATTTGTAATTTACTTGTGGTTTTCCTTTAACAACAACAAAATTAAAAATATATAACATCCATATCATGGATGTCTTGAAACATTTACTCAGAGAACCAGACATTGTAACAAAAGAATATGATTAATTCATAGCCAAGTTGTTTAATATACATACTGCTGGAACAAACAGCTGTTTCATGTCTCTTTACCCAATTTTACAAACATAGGCACAGGTGCTTTGATTGGATAACCAAAGGCACTTTCTAAGCTGAAAGTACCTTTGGTTAAAAATCTCCCTCGCAGTCCCTCTCCTAGCATCACCCCCACACATCCCCTTCCTGACTCACACCTTCCTGATCCCCCCTCCGTGCCAGTCCTGCACCCCCCCAGCTTTGCCCCAGTGCCACACGCCTCCGTCTTCGCTCCGACCCCGCAACCCCTAGCTTCACCCCAAACCCGCACCACTACACCCCAGATTTGCACCAGTCCCACACCCCCACCCAGATTTGCCCCAATCCCGCACCATCCAAAATTCCCCCACCCTCTCCTTGCTCCTTTTTACATTCCCACATCCTATCAGCAGCTCCTCCAACCCTGTCTCTAACTGTGTGTGGACCTCAAACATCTGAGGACTCTGCTCTAACCTGACAGATCTCTCATTCCAGGCCACTGCCAAT
This sequence comes from Eptatretus burgeri, assembly GCF_056783735.1. Classification (NCBI taxonomy): domain Eukaryota; kingdom Metazoa; phylum Chordata; class Myxini; order Myxiniformes; family Myxinidae; genus Eptatretus; species Eptatretus burgeri. The sequence goes on along the minus strand of NC_140972.1, from coordinate 31,778,705 downwards.
AAACCTGATATCATCTGTTTAACAAAATCCTTCCTCCCACAGGACGTCCCTGAATCCTTAGTGTCTCTTCCTGGTTATTGTCTCCTCTGGTCTGATCTCACTCTCCGTGTACTACTCTTCCACCTCCCAAACCACAGGAGTACCTCTGGCTGCAACTTCCCTTCCACTCACACCTCACGTTTGTCTGTGTGTTGTACCGTCCTCCCAACAGTGACGACTCCATTTACATCCCTCTCTCAGATGACATGGACCAACTTTTAACATAACCTGTTTTTGAAACCACTCATCCCATTGCTCTCTTCCTCATGTGAGTTGATTACAAATATCACCATGCTATTTGGATGGATGTTGGTACCTCTCTCACCAGTCATGGCACTTCTGCAAAGGACTTCTGTGTCTTCATGGGACTGACTATCTGGGATTTATGTCAATGGCAAATCCTCCCTTCTATTCTGGATTTAGTGATGGCCAACTTCCCTGCCAATTAATCTTTCTCTTCCTCTGTGGATGACTGACTACCTCTCCTCTTGTAGCCAAAATATAGCTCTCAATGGAATCCTTTCTTCTTCTCTCACTCTCAAGGCTGGAGTGCCCCATAGCAGTGTTATCAGCTCAATCCTATTCCTAATCTTCATCGATGATATATATCTATATCTCTCTCTCTCTCTCTCTCTCTCTCTCTCTCTCTCTCTCTCTCTCTCTCTCTCTCTCTCTCTCTCTCTCTCTCTCTCTCTCTCTCTCTCTCTCTCTCTCTCTCTCTCTCTCTCTCTCTCTCTCTCTCTCTCTCTCTCTCTCTCTCTCTCTCTCTCTCTCTCTCTCTCTCTCTCTCTCTAAAATCATCTTTCTGGCTTTACTGATGACTCCAACATCTACCGGGACATTCCTCATCCTTCAGATGGACATGCATGCAGCAACCTCTTCCCACTCTTCAGACCTTGGCAAAATCACAAAATGGTCAAACACTTGAAATGTCTTTTGATTCTGAGAAATCCCACACACTCACTACAAAAGGACCTTATGGCAAACCCTCCCATCTACTTTCTCAACATCCCTCTCAAAGAAGTTCAGTCACTCAAACTATTGGGTCTCATCATCAACCATGATCTTTCTTGGGCAAACCACATTTCAGAGTTGGCCGCCAAAGCCAGTCACCGACTCTGCATCCTCCCTTGTACAAAGTCCTTCCTTGGTACACCTGAACTCCTATCCACCGACAAGGCTTTCATCCACAGCTTGATGGAATACTACTCTCCCTCTTGTTCAGCTTGACGCCATGGAAACCAAGGCCTTCAAGATCATTGGAATCTTTCGTGTTGAAGCCGAGTCGTTGGGCCTATCACTTTGTTATCACTGACAGGGCGGTGGTCTCTATCTTCTTCCACTTCCTTTCTGGTCTTGTACCCTCTGCCCTCTCCGTGCTTGGACACTCCCACCCCCGCCTCCCTCCCAGGTATCTGCAGGGCACACATGGTCCACTAGCAAACCCCTTTTCGTGAAACTCCAAAAATCCAGAATCACTGCTCACCTCCACTCATTTGATACTTTTTTCCCCCGTCAGTGGAACCAACATGCACATTCTCTTAAATCTCATTTGTCCGTACAGGTTTTCAAGAAAGCTGTTCACTACCGAAATCATGTCCTTTTCTACACCCGTTAAACCAATTCCCCCCATTCCCCCTAATTTTTCTTCAGTATCCATCTTCTCGTCCCCTTGTGTTCTCCCCGTCCCCTTGTTTCTCCATCTCCATCGATTTTCTCCCACGGCCCTGCTGGTAGATTTCCCTCTTGTCTTTCTGCTGTTTCTTTTGTTATGCTGCGTCCTGATCCATTCTCTGTTCTCACTTTTCTTGGAGCCTTGACTCCATATAAAAATAAAATAAAAGAATTTTACACAAGGTTGCACTTTGGGTTGTTCTTTTTGACATCCTCATCTGATCACTTATCTCACGATGTTAAAAATCCAGGTTAAAATACCATACTTTATGTTAATTCATCTATTGTTACCTCTGCCACTGGAGGTATATGGATGTTATGTTTTCACCTCTGTTTGTCTGTCTGTGAGCAGGATTTCTCAAAAATTAAAGACGGTTTAGGACGAAACTTGGTGGACAGGTTGGGTGTGTGACAAGGACAAATTTATTACATTTTGGTGAAGATCTGGATCAGGATACTAAAATGTTTTTTTGAATGACTTCACAATTGAGAGCTTGGACCAAAAACGATATAAAGAATTATATTTAAAAACGTTGTGTACGGGTTATGAGAAAACTTGGTGGATGAGTTGGGTAGGCGACAAGACCAAGCTGGTTAGATTTTGGTTAAAGTCCAGATGCAGATCTGGCTTATCAGTGGAATACAAAATGTAAACTGTTCAGCCTGGTGGAGGTATGCACTCTACCAAGTACCATCCTAGTCTCTTAATGTGTTTGCTATTCACAAAATATTACAATGATATTTCATAATTTGTTTTTCCCACAAATAAATTATCTACAAGGTCCGGCATGACTCGTACAATGAAGGAGAAATATTTTTTAACCAGTTGCAGACTTGCATCGTCGTTTCTCGGGGGAACTGCTTAGAGGAGAGTCTCTTGCATTACTTCATTGTTTGCACAACATTTAGAGCATGTAAAGAGTCTATGTCTGGAGTAATCGTGAAATAAATTATTTCTTGGTGCTTTTTTGTATCCAATGCCGAGGATCGTGGAGAAGTTCGGGCATAGAACGGATCAGGAAATAACAGAACAAAATGATCATTAAAAAGAGAGGGGAGGAGAAAAACACACCAACAGCAGGATTGAGGGGCAAAATAGAGGGAGAATTGGAGAAATAAGGGATGTGAGGAAGAATGAGGGTGAAGGGAAGATAGAGGGGGTGAACAATATGGTTACAGCTGCAAACTCTCAGTAATGAAATACTGGAAACTTGGAAAGAGGTTGGCTTGGGGAGGAATAATGGGGGTAGAAAATATCATGGTTGTGGATGGGGGATAATCTGAGATGGTGCTGAGCAGCTGTCTTGAAGCCTGGAGGGAATAATGAGGTTGAAGAGAATGTGCAAGTTGGCTCAACAGGTGGGAAAGAAAGAGGAACAAATGAGTGGAGGTGAACAGTGATTCTGGATTTTTGGAGTTTCACCAGAAAGGGGTTGCTGGCAGATCGCATGTACCTTGCAGAAACCTGGGGAGTGGAGTGAAAAGGGGGGGGGGGGCAGGGCATGGAAAGAGCAGAGGTTTCAACACCAGAAAGGAGATGATAGAAGACAGACAGACCGACCAGTCTGCAATGTGAAAATGATATTTCCAAAGACTCAAAGCCAACCCAGAGGGTGGAGCAGTGCTCCATCAAGCTGCAGATAGAAGCCTTGTAGGTGGATAGGAGTTCAGGTGTGCCAAGAAAAGACTGTGCATGACGGAGGATGCCCAGTTGGTGACTGGCTTTGGAGGTCAAATTATAAGTGTGGTTTTCCCAAGAAAGATCATGGTAGAAAGTGAGGCTCAAAAGTTTTAATGACTGAACTTCTTCAAAATAATTGTTCTGAAAGTAGATGGGAGGATTCACAAGATAGTACCTTCAAAGAGACAGTGAGAGTGTGAGTTTTGTTAGGATTGAAAAACATATTCCAAGTGTTTGACCAGCTCAAGTTCTGCAGAGAGGAGAGAGGCTGCTGCCTGCCTATCTGAAGGATGAGGGATGAACGGCAGAGTGTGGAATCATCAACAAAGTGATGGAGGATTTCCCACAGAAGCACACAGGATGAATTTTTGTGAAGTACCATGACTAACCAGTGGGAATTTCTTGCCCGGTATATATCTGGAAATTAGGACTATCTCGATGATGTCGGAATTTTAGCCCTCTCGCTTGCCCTTTCCCCCTTCCCAATTCATTAATTTGTATGCAGCATGTGGCTGCTGGTTGCATCAATTCGAGGAGCACAGCTGTGTCGCTGATACAGTGATCCCTGTATTTTGTATCGGGATTGAAGATTTGATCATGATGCAGGTGATATCTCGCCTCCTCTTTGTGAAAGACACCGTGAAATATTTAATGTCCAGCAACTAATTTCAGCAGACGGGACATCAAGCTTAAGGTTCCTGCGATAGATAGCACACTCAATGGTTCAATGCACTACCTACAAAGCAACAAATTGACGCTTTATACATCGGGTGAGAATCAAGTCCAGGTTAGACAGCCTGTCAAAGGTTATAGCCTGTCAGACCAGCCTGATAACAAGCTGATGAGATATTTCTTTGCTGATAAAACCCCAGTGGACATTATTGTGGGAATGATACACTCTGCTATGCGTATTGTCATCACAAGACTCTTGATGGATAATTTAGGCTATCCACAAGCATTGTAAGATCTTTTGGTCTGTTTGTTCAGCTAACACTGCAAAAAAATCACTGCAAAAAAGGTCACTGTAAATAATCCCCAGCATCATCACTTGTGCCATGGCTTCTCATGACTGCATGAAGAATAATTTGGCTGAATTTGGTATCTTGCTAGATGAACCCATGGGGTGTCCTTCCAAACTCATGTATTTCCTCACTGCAGGTGATGCGTTATCTCTGTTGCAGAAGCACTATAGCAATACAGAAGTCATGGTGTGCTCGGAGTTTTCAAAAATGAAGGTATCACTAACGAGTATAGTTTCGCAGCAGGCAAGGCTCAGGTCCAACGTTTCGACCTCGACATCGTCTTCATCCAGAACTGTGCAGGCATCATGTGCCAGGTGTTAAGTACCCTATTAAGGGGAAGCAGGCATCATGTGACTGCAATATGCAAAATTATTTGATGTGATCGAGTTTATTTCAGCCGTTGCAGTCTGTGCACTATTTTACTATTGGCATGCTTCACTCTTCTTCTATATGCACGCTTCATGACAATGAGTTCTAGCTGTAAAGAGTAAAGCAATGATTTAAGTATGGGACAATGCTTCGAGCAACAAAGACCTTGTTTTTGTAATTGCCTGTAAACATATGAACCATTATTTAACCTTCCATCCTATGTGCAAATATTCTCGCTGTTGAGCTGTCTCGCCTGGGTATTCATCTCAACACAGCTATAAACTGTCACCCTGGTATTTTGCATGCAGCAGGAGGTATCGATATGTGCACAGTCCGTCGGAAGGAGCCAGTCCGCCAGCACAGGTCATTGGTGGACGTTAAAGATCACCAGCACTCTGAACAAATTTCAAATTCCTGCCACCTTCAGTCGAACGTCAATCCTGGCCAACTGGTTCATGAAAGATTTCAGCGAAAAAAAAAAAAAAACACCGACCCTGGCTGGAATAATCGAGCCTGTTATGGTGGTGGTAGTAGTAGGCAGTAGTAATAGGTCGATGTAGTAGTCATACTAGTCATGCAATTATTACATGCTATTAACATGCTAAAGCAAGGCTCTACTGAGAACTACTTTTCTGATGGCATATCACAGCTTTTAAAGTTTAACAAGGACAGATATGTGCAGTATATTCAAACGATGGAGGAAAAGAGGAGCAAAGGAACACACTTAAATCCCAGGAGTTGGATTTCACTTCCTGAAGGAACCGAAAATGCGGCAGAACACTGAGTTACTACAGCAGCATGATGTGAAGTCAGTGCTCAGGGAGGGCAGGGGAGTTGAGATGGAGAAGGAGAAATGAGGAAGGTTCACTATGCAATATACAATGTGGAAATGGAATTTTGAGGTCAAGAGGCAACTGCTTTGGGATTTTGTTCTGTTTGTTTGTTTCCTTCATAAAGCCACACCGGTGGTGGTAATGCCGGTGATGATAAACTTGGGCATCATGCTGAGGCCCAGCATATGGCAATAAATAGTTTGATTCGTCCTTCTAGTAAGGCGTAAATTTGAACTGGCGAGCTATTGCCCAACAATGCCTGTTGTGCAAATTGCGCGCTTTAATTTGGCCCGCATGCCGTAAAACATCATGCTTACACTAAACAACACAGCAGGACAGTTATAAAACCACGGTACTCGGGAATGTCTGGCTGTGCGAGGCGAGCGTTTCGCACCACTAAAATGTCACCGTTGTGGCCGCTAAGCCTCCGGAGGTCTCAGGCAGCGATTTGGCCCGGGCCTTCGGGCCAGCCGTTCTCCATCCCCACCTGTTCCCCACTCAACTCCTCTTGATGTTACCCCATCTCTGGAGTGTTGATGAGTTCAGCACTGATTGGATTGAATTTGCATGTTGATGTCTTAGTAGAATGAAATGAACATATTGCGAGACGATTGTTTAGCTGCTAAAGCCGGTCGGTACGTTATTCCGGGTCCTTCGGAGGCCCATTTTTAACTCTTAATCTTGAAACCAGGATTCCTGGGGGTGAAGCGAATGCTGCACGGAAAATTATTTTCACATTCTCCCCGATCTAATATGGCATGGAGATTACAAACATTTCAAAGACCGTCAAGAGTAAAGTGAAATTAAAGTCACATCTGTTGGCCACGGGGAGTCTGTACGATTGCCACAAACTGAGTCTCAACGGGTGGTGGCTATGGAATTCAGTATCCATGATTAATTGCTGAAATATGCTGTTCAAATAGGCACTTACAAAGATAAAGACCTTCTATTCTTGAACTACCTGGATGGTTCATTGATAAGCCACAATATTCAATGGTACATCTGTTTGAAAGATTCGGCTTCTTCAATGGAGAAGATGTCAACTCGAGCTTGTTTTTCTCTTTTGAAGTGTTCGAGTGATGGTAATGTAGTCAGCTTTCACTGGCAGAGGTGATGTACATGAATTTCAGAAACGGTTTGAAACACGTTTGCCAAGATCTTTGTCACGTTATCTCGATGATACATTTTGTGGGGTTGACTCTCTGCAGCTTCTTGAATCCTAAAATGTCAGTCATATGACCTTGCTTGAGATATTTTGTCCAGGGTGGGGTATGGGGGAGGGGGTAGGGATGAACATGTAGTAATATTTTTCTTGTAAAGTCCTGCTTTTGGTATTTACTGAGTCCCAAAAGATAGAAATGCAATGAGACAATCTTCAGGTAAAAACAGGCAATGAATGACAGTGAAGGTCACACTAGTCTAAGATTTCCTGTTTAATATTTCACTGACGGTAAGGTCTCCATGCTGGCATATTTAAATATGTCATTGGATTACAGCAAGTTTTAACAAATTCTGCTGGATGTCACAGGCACTTTGTTTGACGAACAGAAGAAGTAGCCCTTGACGGGCTCCCATGGGCTGTTTTGATCTGCTTTACTCTTTTCTTCCAGCACATTAGGTCCCTCTCTGTCACACTCAGATCCGCCTAGGCCTTACGGGTCCCAGATGAGCTAATTAAGGGTGAAGGAGCCCAGCAGCATAAGAACATGACCTGCTTCGGCTAATTACTGCATTATGAGGGTCTCGAGAGGGTGAAAGGAGCAGCCTTGCTTTCCTGCGCTCGCCTCGCTTAGCTCGTCTCTATAGGGTTTGATTCTGCTGTCTGTTCTCAAAACTCTCCTGAATGGCACACGGCACTACATCAGGGCTGTGAATCAGGTGATCAAACGCTGTAGCTGCTGCCCGCACCACCATAGAGCTTCAGGAATGAAGAATTTTATTTTATTTTTTCCAGGATGGTAGATGGGGGAGGATGAACATGCTGCAGAGATGGAGAGATGTCAGTGTCTGAGGTTATGTCGATTTTAAGTTTTTCATTTTTTGCTGGCATTGCAGATGGAGACAAGCACCGCTGCGTTATTGAGGAGTTGAAGGTCAACATGAGATTCTGGAAATGTGACATTTTCTTTCCACACTCTCTCTTCCTGAGGAAAATTGGTTTGCAAGTGAAATTGTTGCATCCCAGAGGAATCTTGCAACACAAACTATCAGAAATCGGTTTATATAGCTCGTTTGATTTCTCAAAAAGTCCTGTTTTCGCTTGAAAGAGGAATTTTAGGTTCAGACTAATGGATGAGCTCAATATTGAGTCAGTCAAAAGGGGCAGATAAATAGAAGTTTGTGTCTGCAAACATTGCAATTTGGGTCCACCACTTACGTCACTGATGACAACTTGTTCGGCTGTCGTTGGGTCAAAAATGTACCCCAAGTAAGTCTACCACAGTGACAAGCCATAAATTATCTCTCCCATAAGCAGTTTAGTTTATCTGCTTAAGTTTGCGCGAATGAAATGGACCACAAAATTGAGATTAATCACGTGGTTGACGCTTACATAGCACAATGTGGTTCTTTGTGGCTTGGTGATGTGTGGGGAAATCTTGAGCCTCGAGAGACCTTTTCAGGAATGGACGATTAATTAACGATGTCATGAGATGATCGCATGAATGCTGAGGTGAGCTCTTTTAATCATTGAAAATCTGCAACAACGAAGAGTCCAGCAAATGTCCAACAACATTGTCCTGTGTGAACTGTTATTTAGCAATTTTATTTTTTGCATCAAAGTGTATGTCAAATGATACAATGGAAATGAATAATGTCCCTATCCATTAGAGACTATGCTTGGCAGCTTTTCCACCACCCTCTCTCAGCAATAGGTGATACACACTGTTATAGCTCTGACTGAAAGAAGGAACAAGCCTTTCCAAGTCGGGAATAACAACCCCCACCCCACCGACTCTTCATCTCCCCCTCCCTTTTTGGGTTGGCCTGTTTGATGTTTCCATATAAACACACAGCTCATGACTCAAGGATCCGAGGCTCAAATCCCAGATTATGCATCAATTTGTTCATTATCTACTGTGCTAACAATTAAGGCTAAAGTACACGAACGTCGATGTCCAGCATAGAGTGAAATATCTGCAAATCTCGTCCAGAAACCCTTTGCACTCTAAGAAATATCTAATAATAAATGTGTGTGTGTGTGTGTGTGTGTGTATGTGTGTGTCTGTCTGTCTGTCTGTCTCAGTCAGTGTGTCTCCTCCAAAACTCCAAAACCATAAAACCAAGTGGTCCCAAACTGTGCACACACACTGAAGGGAACTCCAAGGGAGTGCAAAAATGAAAATTGGGTGTTTGGGTAAAATTAAACATCACTTTTGAAGAGAACTTTGGGGGTACTCAACATTAAAAAAAAAAGCCTTACCAAGATGCCGGCACGCCATTTGGCTTGCCACCATCTTGGTCAGCCCTCTGTCACTGCTGGGTTCTTAAGCTGTCATTTTGTTCAGCCTGCTAAAAAAATTCCTGGATTTAGAATAGGCTGCCATGGTTTCTCAATGATAAAGTGCTCAATTTTTTTTTTCACTTTCCTCACTCATATCATCGAATGCCTGATCTTCATTCCTACGAATCGATGTGCACATCGCTTTTATAAGTCCTATAGTTTTCAAATTGGGAGTTTGGAGCGATTTTATGCATTATACAATGCGATTTTCCACGATGACCACTCACAGGCAAATTAAAGTACATAATCAAAATATGATTTCGGCTTTGAGTACCGGATCTCCTGAACTAAATAAGTGTCAAAATCTGGAGATATGAAAATGTTAAGAAATTAGCGATGTTTTAGTTTTTGCGGGTGTATCCTATGAATAATTATTTAATCAGCTTGCCAAGCCAGTGTTCCTTATGAACCGTTTCATTGGAGTGCCTGTTTGAGTATTTAAGCCACTTGGCGAGTGCTCTACAAGCTGCTTGGTTGTTCGTTTGGAAGCCATGGCAATACATATGGGCGTCGATTGGTGGGGGACGGGGGGGGGACATTTCCCCCCCCACTTTTTATCAAGGGGGGGACAACATATTGATTATCCCCCCCCACTTTTTTCATTGAACGTAAGTTACGTAACACAAAACGAGCTGCTCTAGTACAACCAGGCCGAAATGCTCCTCAAATACAAAAATAAATTTTTTAATCTCTATAATTCCAGCAATCTCTGTGTGCATGTTTGTCTGTGTGCATGTTTGTCTGTGGGCATGTTTGTCTGTGGGCATGTTTGTCTGCGACCGCTGTTTCTCGATAGCCACTGTTCCGATCTACTTGAAACTTGCCAGGTATATTGCTTGGGACCCGAGGATGTTCGTTTTCAAGGTTTGAAATTAATCGGACAAGTGGTTCCCAAGTTATGGTCTCCGTACTAGCAAGCCATTCGCGTCTGCTTTTGGCTTTGGGAGTTGGACCAAACCATTTCACGTAAATAGATGGGGGGGGGGTTGCCCAATACAAAGCCTCTCTGGATCTTTACTTTTTGCCAAAAACAACAAAAGAAAAAGAACCGTTAGTTTTATTGGTCTATTATAGTTCTATTAAAGATGATAGGTTAACAATTCAACATTGAGAATCCGTGTTTCCCAAGCCATGGTCTCCCACCGGCGAAGCGTCCATAGCGACGTCGTTTTTTGATCCTTCGATGTTGGCTCTTTCTATCATTGCGAAGCAGAATTCGCCAAGCGTTGGATTGTTCACCCACTAACAGGGAACGTGACCTGGACATTTTGAGGTATATTGGGACATTTTCGGACTTTGTATCGTCATTTTATGAGTGTTTAAAGAAATAGCAGCTTCATGGCCCGGAGCGCCACGCCTCGGATAGTGTTAGGCCGCAACGGCTCGGGGCCCCTTTAGCGACCAAAATAGTTTATTTCACCTTTCTAACTTATATCGTCGGATGCCTGATATTATTACCTGCACGATGATGTGTGTGTTTAATTGTTGTGACTTTGCACCGTCGAGTTATAATGCAATAAAAGATTTTGCGGTCTGGTATGCTGATTGAGATGGTGGAGCTTGTGCAGGATGACGCGGTTTCACTCTACCGGCTCGCACGAACGAACGGAAAGATATTTTGCAATTCTGTTTTCATATTTCGCAGTCGATAACAGTGGCCTAAATCCCAACGTTGAAAACCGGGTGAAAAATCGAAGGAAAGTGGGTATTTTGGTGACTAAATTAGCTTTGAATATTTGGGAAACATAAAATAAAATGCGCTGATTCACTCGCTTTTGTGGCGGTTAATGTAAAAAAAAAATTTCATCGATACTTGAACTTAGGGAGGTATAGACCTACAAAACGAGAGGTATCATTCGGTTGTCGGACTTATGAGGATTAAATTATAGATTTTAAAAGGTGGCTGTTGAAAAATATGCAAAATTCACCTGAGCGGTTCGGACAAACAAACGGAAAATTATTTTTGAATTCTGTTCTCGGATTATACAGTATCTATAGGGTAGGAATGAGATTACCTCGAAAATCCGATTAAAAAGGCTTAGGCTTAGTAGCTTAGCCACGGCTTGCAATTTTTACAAGGAAAAATAACGTTCCAGAAGGAATTTCTCTTCCACCATCATCCGAATAATTTTCCATTTGCACGAGGACAAAGACGAAGGATAGACCGACAGAATAAGGATAAAGGATAGACCGAATAAAAATGCCCTGTTACGCAAAAATAACCCTTATAATTCACATGTCAAAATTTATTCAACTGAAATGTAATTCCCTTCTCGTTTCATAGAGGATATGGATATCAGAAAGTTTTTCGCGACAGCATCAAGTAGCACATCCCCGACCACTCTCCTGGAGAAATCAAGTTCCCAGAAAGAGGTGGATGATTCAAAGGAGAAGATAGCAGAAAAGGGTGCATGTGCGAGTACTCGGCCTAATTTCCCAGATCAGTCTTTTCAACCTCATGATGTCAGTTGTATCCCAGTCCAAATACTGCCAAACCGAAAGTTGAAGTTTCAACAACAGTGGTTCAAAGATTTTCCGTGGCTTCATTTTGATCAGAGCATCGGCGGTATACTCTGTCACACCTGTACGGACGCTTCTCGTGAAAAACTTACCGAACTTGCCCGCTGTGCAGAAGACGCATTTGTCTCAAAGGGCTTACGGAACTGGAAAAAGGCTACAGAAAAATTCAGACAACACGAACGATCAAACACACATAGGCTTGCCTCTGAAAATCTGAAATGTCGCAGAAGTCAACCTGGTGTCCATGTGCAGCTGAGCAGCAAACTGCTAGAAGAGCAAAGATCTGCACGGTCAGCACTTGTGAAGATTATCACCTCACTGCAATATTTAGCCTGACAAGGTTTTGCAATTCGTGGGAAGGATGCCTCTGAAGGGAATTTCAAAATGCTCTTACAGTTGCGGGCCGAGTATGATATAAACCTCAAGATGTGGCTGTCAAGGAAGACGATGTTCACAAGTGGAAAAATTCAGAACGAAATTCTACAGTTGATGAGTCATGCCATCCTCAGAAATATCTGCAGTAACATGAATGAAATGTCCACTCAGTTCGGACTCGTAACTGATGGAACGCAAGACATTCAGGGTAATGAGCAGGAGTCGGTGTGTTTCCGCTATGTGACGGATTCCTTTGATGTTCAAGAAGATCTCATCGGCCTCTACCAAGTATCGTCAACAACAGGAGTATCACTTTGTAAGATGCTTCAGGATGTCCTAATTCGGTGTCAACTCCCCATTGAACACTTTAGAGCGCAGACTTACGATGGGGCAAGCAACATGTCCGGAAAGTACAAGGGCTGTCAAGCACAGCTAAAAAAACTCCAACCGCTGGCCAATTATGTTCACTGTGGAGCTCATGCCACCCAACTCATTACATCCAAAGCACTACAAACTGCACCGTTCATAAGAGATGCCCTTGATTATGTCCAGGTACTCAGCAACATCTGCAACAACTCTGGAAAATTCAAGCATCTGTACTTGAATATCTACGCTGACGATGCTGACACTCCTTGCCCTACATGCCTGAGGCCAATTTGCCCGACGCGTTGGTTAACTCGTTCTCCTGCCGTGAAATCGATATTGGATAACTATGAAGCGGTACTGGATGCCCTTCAACAAGCAAGTGATGACTTTGGTATGAACACGGCATCGCGAGCCAACGGTATTCGAAGCTGTCTTTCATCAGGAAAGTGTGTTCTCGGTCTGTTTGCATCATTGCCCATTCTTCGCCAATCCCTTGAATACCTCAATAAGGCACTTCAGGGTTCACAAGTTACCGTCTCTGGTATGCGTACTGCTGCAAAGGTAACTGCACAGAATCTCCAATCTCTCCTTACTGACCAGACGTTTAAGGAGGTTTTCGAAGCAGCACAACAGAAGCTCCAGCAGCGCCAACTCGATCCAGTGACCCTCCCTCGTAAGCGCAAGCTTCCGAAGAGACTTGATGGAGGCATGCAGGAATACACTGCCAATTCTGCAGAGGAGGTATGCAGAGTTGAATTTTTCAATGTCATCGACAGCGCATCCGAGAACTTGAACGAGTACTTCACATCAACTGACCTCATGGCGTATAGGGACTTGGGTGAAATGCTCCTGTCCAGGTCATTCAAACCACAAATAGTCTGCAAATATCCCGAACTGTCGGATTCCCTAGAGCAAGAACTTGGCTTCTTTCGTAACCAGTTCAGTGGTTCATCTGTTGAGGATTACCGTAAGATATTTGTAGACATGGTGCCGGAAGTCCGTCGAATGTTCCCACAGGTAGAACGTTTGCTTAGGCTTCTATTGGTTTCCCCAGCAAGTTCATGCGAAGCTGAATGGTCATTCAGCGCACTCAGACGTATGAAGACTTGGTTACGTTCCACAATGACCCAACAACGCCTCAACCATCTCATGATCTGTCATGTTCACCGAGATAGTCTGACTGCACTTGACCCCCAAGACATTGCTGCAAAGTTTTTAACTGGATCGGCAGACAAGAGGGTTCATATTTTTGGCAAGTTTTAAGGTAAGTTGACCGTACTCATGTAATATCAATTTGTATGTCAGTCTAGTTTTCAGTTTATGTTTCGTGGATCAGTTCAAGGGTCGTGAGAAGGAGGCTTGATAAACAATTCTTTATATATATAATACCAAGCTTGCACACTAAAAACTCGGCTCACCGTCACACGATCCCTATGAAATTGCTGTGGAACTTAACGGACATGCCGACAATGTTTGGGAAGTCTTGGCGTTCCATCGTACAACTTGCATTTTGCACAATGCGTATTTTTGTCATTCCCCTTGTGCCGTCTGTCGTCTACTACCAGCTATGTTGTCCTGCTTTCCCGTGCATGTGCATGGGTATCGCTAGTATATATGTATTTCTTTAATGACACTTGAAACTTTGAAATGTGTATGATTAATGTTTAATGTTCAATTAATTTCGCTCCGTCTGCTTACATTTGATGAAAAGATGGTCAGATTAATTTAAGGGATTTGTGTGATCAGAAGGCAGCATGTCAACGAGTGTATAAAATCAAGAATTTGCAAGGGTAGACTTGTTGTGTCCACGCCGGCACGAAGTGGGCTTTGTGGTCTGGACATGCAATGTCCCCCCCACTTTTCAAAAGCAATCGACGCCCATGTCAATACATGGCAAAAGTATCCGCACTGTCACTCTCCACTGTCCCTCTGCAAATACAGCCAGAAATGCATTGATCGACGGAAAAAGTTCAGACCTCACATGCCTGGGTTGGGCCCTGTGGTACATCAGGCGGTGCTTCACCCGCTGAAAAGGTTGTGCAATTTTTTTGTTTTTACATGGCAGCTCTACAAGCCGCTTGGCTGTTCGTTTGCAAGCCATGATATTAATTACTTAAAGGCTCCTTCGCTCACCGCTGTTATGTCTGGCCATTTTGCGGCTCTGAAAATGGCATAAAACTTAAGAAGAAGAAGATTCCTCCTTCTCTATATTCAGCGAAGTGACGGGTGGTATTGGTATGCCAGTGATGAGTGGTATTTTGAGAGAGACCTGTGGTGCATCTTCAAGGTGTTCACATACGTCTTTTTACGACATGGTAAGGTGAAGTGAGCAATGTGGTAAGGTATGAGTGAGTGTGACATGGGAAGGTGAAGTGAGCGACGTGGTAAAGTCCAAGTGAGCGACGTGGTAAGGTCCCAGTGAGCAACGTGGTAAGGTCCCAGTGAGCGACGTGGTAAGGTCCAAGTGAGCGACGTGGTAAGGTCCAAGTGAGCGACGTGGTAAGGTCCAAGTGAGTGTGACATGGGAAGGTGAAGTGAGCGATGTGGTAAGGTCCAAGTGAGTGTGACATGGGAAGGTGAAGTGAGCGATGTGGTAAGGTCCAAGTGAGCGACGTGGTAAGGTCCAAGTGAGCGACATGGTAAAGTCCAAGTGAGCGACGTGGTAAGGTCCAAGTGAGCGACGTGGTAAGGTCCCAGTGAGCGACGTGGTAAGGTCCCAGTGAGCGACGTGGTAAGGTCCAAGTGAGTGACGTGGTAAGGTCTGAGTGAGTGTGACATGGGAAGGTGAAGTGAGCGACGTGGTAAAGTCCAAGTGAGCGACGTGGTAAAGTCCAAGTGAGCGACGTGGTAAGGTCCCAGTGAGCGACGTGGTAAGGTCCCAGTGAGCGACGTGGTAAGGTCCCAGTGAGCGACGTGGTAAGGTCCCAGTGAGCGACGTGGTAAGGTCCCAGTGAGCGACGTGGTAAGGTCCCAGTGAGCGACGTGGTAAGGTCCCAGTGAGCGACGTGGTAAGGTGAAGTGAGCGACGTGGTAAGGTGAAGTGAGCGACGTGGTAAGGTGAAGTGAGCGACGTGGTAAGGTGAAGTGAGCGACGTGGTAAGGTGAAGTGAGCGATGTGGTAAGGTGAAGTGAGCGATGTGGTAAGGTCCAAGTGTGTGACGTGGTAAGGTGAAGTGAGCGACGTGGTAAGGTGAAGTGAGCGATGTGGTAAGGTCCAAGTGTGTGACGTGGTAAGGTGAAGTGAGCGACGTGGTAAGGTCCGAGTGAGCGATGTGGTAAGGTCCAAGTGTGTGACGTGGTAAGGTGAAGTGAGCGATGTGGTAAGGTCCAAGTGTGTGACGTGGTAAGGTGAAGTGAGCGATGTGGTAAGGTGAAGTGAGCGACGTGGTAAGGTCCCAGTGAGTGACGTGGTAAGGTCCCAGTGAGCGACGTGGTAAGGTGAAGTGAGCGACGTGGTAAGGTCCCAGTGAGCGACGTGGTAAGGTGAAGTGAGCGACATGGTAAGGTGAAGTGAGCGACGTGGTAAGGTCCCAGTGAGCGACGTGGTAAGGTGAAGTGAGCGACGTGGTAAGGTGAAGTGAGCGATGTGGTAAGGTCCCAGTGAGCGACGTGGTAAGGTGAAGTGAGCGACGTGGTAAGGTCCAAGTGAGTGACGTCGTAAGGTCCCAGTGAGCGACGTGGTAAGGTCCCAGTGAGCGACGTGGTAAGGTGAAGTGAGCGACATGGTAAGGTGAAGTGAGCGACGTGGTAAGGTCCCAGTGAGCGACGTGGTAAGGTCCGAGTGTGTGACGTGGTAAGGTGAAGTGAGCGATGTGGTAAGGTCCAAGTGTGTGACGTGGTAAGGTCCGAGTGAGCGACGTGGTAAGGTGAAGTGAATGATGAGATATTACGTGCGCAGTTCAATCACCTGCGTCACGTTCATGTTAATTCATGGGTAAAAAAGTGTAAAATAATTGTATAAAAGGCATCACCACGTATGACGTCATATTGACTTTAATTTAATACTTGTATTCCTCTATTTTGACCCCCATTTCAGTTCCGTTGCAGCTTATACCACAGCCATGAATGCCTCTGCGTGAGGTATGTCACCTAATGTGTAAAATCATAAAAAATACGTTGTGTAAAGTAATTTTGTTTGTGGAGGTCCAGAGGGAGGGGAAGGTGGGGGTGGGAGTCTGGAGGGAGGGGATGGGAGGAAGTGGGAGGAGGGAGGGGAAGGTGGGGTGGGAGTACGGAGGGAGGCGTGGGGTGCGGTGGGAGGAGGAAGAGGTGGGGTAGGAGTCGAAATGAAGGGGGTGGGATGAGGGAGGGGAAGGGGTGGGAGGAGGGACCTGGCATTGCCCAACAACGCTGTATGTTTTTGCGAGTAAAAAAACAAGAGTAGTTCAAAATCTACTTGGACTTATTTCTCAAAGGCTGAGTAATAATGTGAATGGAATAATCATATGATGCAACATATTGTGTACTTATAAATGTTGCTGATCAATTTTCATGATCATGTGGTTCCTACTTTTATGAATATGGTGCAAATCAAGATGGCGTCAAACGATCGAGATGACAAGGAAATTGAAATGATGAAAAAGAATGTAATTTCTGGTCAAAGAAATCTACAACCCTGTTGAAATTTAGGCAAGTGACTGCACAGCATGGTGCAGATTGCCTGTCAAAGGACGTCCATATTTTAACTGGTGCAAATCATTGAAAGGTGGAAGAGAAAGTGTACAACAAGCTTGTGTTGGGGCCCAGTGGTGATGTCCTTGCACTTAGCTGTCACAGGGGCAAGAATTCCCTCTGGTTTGTGCTGTCTACCACCTGTTAGCTTCTGATCCTCTCTCTGAAAAAGTGAAAATAGGTGCAGAAACCCTATATCACGACACCAACCTCCGCTGAAGAGCAGGAGGGGAAAAACGGTGGTTTTGGGGGGGGGGGAGGGGTTATGGTTCTATTCAAGAACTTGTGTGCAACCTTAATGGCGAGTCCTTACAAAGACATAAAATTGCCCCATGCTTGTTGGGCCAACACAGCCAAAAAGGCATAAAGCTCGATAAGCAATTGTGTACGTGGACATTTTGTTCTCTATGATCGTGTACCTTGCTTAAAAGCACAATTCTTGGACTGAAAGCCTTCTAACGGCCCATGCTGTTTCATTAATTTCTCTTGGGAGACACCAGGGTCAATATAATCTCCATAGGGAATTATAGGGACTACGTGAGCACACTTATCTCAAAACGTCAATGTTTACACTTAGCTTGATGGTTTTCGGTTTGTTGAAAGTTAAGTGATGTTCATCGTGGTGCATATATTCATACATTCTGCAACATACATGGATATCCCACAAAGACTTCCATTTGGTGTGGTGCTAACAGTGCCTCTGCATTGTGGAGCACACAATCTCGTCGAGAAAATCGCAGATCCTCTCTGAGAGCATTCGTTAATGCACGTAAACTATCTCATGGCTTGAGGAGAGTTAACGCCCAAAAGCAAGTGCCTTTCATGAAGAGTAGGCATTGAGACAGATACTTTCCCTCATTAGGACCCTTCCCAGACTATTATAGCTGCAGCCTCTTAGTCATGAGACTCAGTGAAGTGTGACCCTCCAACAGGATATGAATGAGATCATACGAGGCATTCGACTGGGTACAAGTTTATACTGGAGTCATAAACCACAACAGCACGCCAATATACTTGTATTTTCCCCCCAAATGTTTGATTTGCTGATACCATTTGTGCATTATTTTTGGCTTTCTGACATCAAATTATGGGTGAGGTTATCTCCATCAAGCTTTGCTTTTATTTTTGTTGCTCTTCAGCATTAAGAGTTTGAGTGTTGGTAAGTGCATTTGTTTCACATTGTTATGAATTGTATAATGCTTTACATTGCGATCATCTTGGAACCCACCGTCAGGTGAAGAAGAACTTTGTCTCCCAACGGACACTGGATACCATTGGACAGAGTCGCAGGGCCAGGCTTCATGGCAGAGTTGAGCTGTTGAGATAGCTGAGGCATAAAACTGTACATTCGTTGAGTGAGGCTAATGTGTGAGGAATCTGTGAAGGGGTAGAGTATCACCCATGGTCAAGTGATTCTTGTCCTGCTTACAGAGGAATTCAGCAATTGTGTTCCTCCAAGCCTGTCCCTCGGTGAACTGCAGTGAGAGCAGAGGGTGGTGAGCTCTTGATAGAGGAGTCTGAAGCGAAGGCCCGCTGGACCGGTCACTTTGAGCAGCTGTACCAGGCTGACCCACAAGATGTTGAGTTGAATGTCGGGGGTGCAATTATCCCTATTGCTGACCATCTAATCAACTGTGAAGTGTGAACGCCTTTGTTTGTGTTCCAATCAGATGGGGTTGATTAGTTGAATGTGGGTAAAGCTCCTGGGATCTGTTGCATCCATGCTGAACTTCTCAAAGCTGGTGGAAATGCTGCACTCATGTCATTGCATGTATTTCTGTGCTCTGTTTGGAGCACAGGCATCATCCCAACTGACTGAAAGATGGGGCCTTGTTCTCCCTCTTTGGAAAGCGAAGGATGATCGCCAGGACTGCAGGAACTACCGATGGGGTGACGCTGCTCTCAGTGCCAAGCAAAGTCTTTGCTCAGAAAATTCTTCACAGGGTTCGCCACCATCTTCTTGAGCACCAGCACCCAGAGCAGCCTGGCATTACACCAAAGAAGTCAACAATAGACTGTATCCATGCTCTTTGGGTCCTCACCAAACACAGGTGAGAGTTTCAACAGGGGCTGCTTGCAGCCTTTGTTGACCTCCGCAAACCATTTGATGCAGTGGATCGGGATGACCCTTGGATAAATCTTGGTCTTCATGGGATGCTGCCAAAATTGATCAATCTGATTTCTGAACTATACTCTGGTATTGAGAGTGCTGTGAGGTGTGGTGGTTCCATCTGACTTATTTCCAATTTTTACTGGAGTTTGTCAGGGGTGTGTACTGGCCCACACACTTTTCAGCACTTGTCTGGCCTGGATTATGGGGAGGATGTGGGAGAGATAAAGCTGCGTTGCATCGTTTGGCAATGCCAAGATCTCTGATGTTGATTTCGCAAATGATGCAGTCATCTTTGCGGAGACTCTGGATATCCTTATGGGGGCCCTCGAGGTGCTGAATGAGGAGTTGGAGTCACTAGGATTATGGGTTTCCTGGGTCAAAACTAAGATCCAGGCTTTCAATGACATCTTGGATTCTACTATCTTGTTACCCTCACCAGAGGAGAAGGTATTGTGTTTGGGTCTGTTTATTTGTCTGTCTGTCTGTACAGAACTTTAGTGTTTTTCTCGGCAACCGCTTGTCGGATTGACACAGAATTTTTACTATAGGAGCGACTACTCATGTAGAATGTTTAATTGATAATGATGATGTCATAGGTCACGTGGTGTGGCAGCCATGTCAGAAAAACAGAATCACTTTGGACCTCGTATCTTTGAAACCGCACCAAGGAAAAAATGGAAACTTGGCACCTGGCAAGTATTCCTCATGGGGAATAAGCATGATTTTTTTTAATGATGTCAAAGGTGCCTTCATTATGATGTCATGATTGCATATGCAGAATGCTACATCTGATCAGTATGAAAAATTTTGAGGGTCATCTAGGGGTAAAATGGTCCACAGAAAATATTTGATGATGTCATCAGCCATGTGATTCGGCAGCCATATATTTTTTTTTTTTTGAAACCTTCAAAATCTTCTCTGAAATGGCTGAATAGATCGAGGCGAAACTTTACAGGTTTGACCGCCTATCCATGAGGAAGAAAAGGTTCACATATACGACAACATAGGTCACATGGTTTGGCAGCCACATTGGATTTACCATGAAACCTATAAAAAAAAATCTTCTTCTCTAGAACAGCTGGACAGATCAAAGGAAAACTTTACGAAAATGTTCCCCAAGTCTTGGAGATACCATAGTGTTCAAGAATAATTGATAAGTTACATGGTTTGGCAGCCATATTGGATTGAGCAAAAATCTTTTAAAAATTCTTTCCCTTGAACCGCTTAATCAATCGGTGTAACTTCATAATTTAGATCTAGTAGTGATGGGGAATACATGTTTTAAATTTCAACATGATCGGATGCATGGTGTGTTACAGCCAGAATAATTTAATTTTTTGAATCTGGGTTATTCTTGATTTTTTTTTTAAATGAGGTTCACTTGGCTGTGCCTGGATGAGTTTTAGGGTAGAGGAGTAGCAGCTGAAATGCAAATCCTATCCAGGTTCCTCCTGATGACTCCATCTTTGCTTTTTGCTTGTTTGGGTTCCTTCTGATTACTCCAATTTAGGACTGTACCTATTTGGTCCTACATTTGATTTTAATTGAATTTAATCATTCATTCTAAATTCAATAGAATAATAATAAATGTCATGGGTCAGGGTCAGGTGTCCGATTGAAGCAGGGTTGCATCAAACCGGGTACGTCTTGGTACCTGGCCAGCACTGCCAGCAGTTATAAAGTGGCAGTTCTAGACATGTCTCTATTAATTATGTAACACACCAGTACACAAACACCACACAAAACGACACAAACTGCAATCTCTGATTGCTCTTCTTCTTGTCTGTTCCTCTTTGTGGCGAGGATGTTGAAGTCACAGAGAGATTCACCTACCTCAGCAGTGATATTCATGTCTCCAGATGTGATCCAGAGGTCAATAGACATCGAGGTTGGGTTTGGGGAGTCATGGATTCACTGGATCATGTGGTGTGGCGCTGTCAGTACCTATGCAGGAGGACAAAAGTCCAAGTCTTTAAGTCCTCAGTGCTTCCAGTCTTGCTATATGGATGTGAGACTTGGACTCTGACCAAGGATCTGAGATGGAGACTTTACTCCTTCGGTGTCAGGTTTCTTCAGAGAATCCTTCGCTATCACTGGTCAGACTTTGTATCCAACAGGCGCTTTCTGACAGAGACTCAGATGACATTTGTTACCTGTGTATGCCGTGAGCGTCGGCTGTGGCTGTATGGACATGCAGCTCATTTTACTGACGCTGATCCTTCTCTCAGCGAGGGACCCTCATGGATGGAGGAGGCCAAGAGGCCGACCACATGCCTCATGGTAGCAGCAAGTTGATTGGCATCTCAAAGAGATTGGGATGAACCAGGCATCTGCCTTGGGGATGACCAGACACATGCCCCTGGAGTACTGGCGGAAAGTGGATGCAGCAAAATTCTGTTCTGGCACATGCTTCCATACCTGACCTGATATAAATAATTGCTGTTCACCCTTGGCTAATATAAGCAGTGAAAAGACATTCTCACAACTGTTTTTTCTGGGTTCTCAGGAGTTTCCCCCCCCCCCCCCACTCTATCACTCCCAAGAACTGTGCGTTAATTCATTCAGTTACAAGTGTAGTATACATATATTGAGGTATACATATATCGAGGTGTTCATCTGTGTAGGTTTTCCAGAATCATGAATTAAGCTCTGTCCTTCTATGTCGTCCTTAATATAATTTACGGAATGGTGTTTGTGTGTATATTTGTATGACGTGTGTTTATTTGTCACACTACTCCCCCGACAGTTCTGGGTTGATTATATCCAGACTTGATACATCGGATCAGCATGACCCCAAATAATGTAGAGGGGTGTTTTTATCTTTGCCAGTGGTTTTGGAGAGGAGACACAATTTCTTTAGGTAAATGTGTATCATGTAGCACCACCTCCAAGTGGGAGAGGGTATTACAAGTATCCATTAATTACAGTACAGTATTCCTGTCCCCACATTTTCTAGTGTAGTGAGGTGTTTTGAATGATAAACAGTAGGTATGCACATAACCTGGGTTTTGTTTTTTGCCTATACTGAGCTGTCAGTTACAACATAAAGGGAATCATTACAGAAATGATGTCCCACCACCTAACACAACAAGAAGGCCGAGAGGCAGAACAGAAGGATGTTATGGAACAACAGACAACCGTTTACCACTAAACAAGGCCGTACCCGAAAAATGTAAAATGACAAAACCAAATTGTCCACAGCATGGATAGACCATGAAAAAGCTTTTGATGGTGTCCCACATTCATGGATAATAAAATGCATGCAATTAGACAAGATGAACCTCCAAATAATCAAACTGGAAGCAATGGAGAAAGTAATGGAGCTGTGGAATACCAAATTGGCATTACAGCACTCAGAAGGAAAGACTGAAATACCAGGAAAGAAGATACGGTGATGGTTCTTCCAGGGAGACAAGCTTTCCTGTTTTGCCTGGCATTAGACTCTGAACAATCTCATAAACGAGCAAGGACAAGGATACACCCTAACATTCAATATAAGAATGTCCAAAAAAAATGGAAAGGTGACACAGCCACTGCATTTGGATGACTGAGAAATCTTCACATCGAACAATGAAAAATTAGCAGAACAACTGAAATGAGTGAAGCAGTCCTCCGACGACATTCAAATGGAATTTGGCCGAGATAAGTGTTCCAACTGCATATTTGTACAAAGCAGACCAACAAAAATGAAAATAAAAAATCAGCCTAAATGCAACAACACAGGAGCTAGACAATGAAGCATCATACAAATATCTCAGAATGGAAGAGGGCCACCAAATATGTCACAAATAAATGTGTAAGGAGAGAAATCCACACCTTCATGGCATGGAAACCAAGGCCTTCAATATTATTGGAATCTCCCACAATGAAACTGAGTCGATGGATCTATCACGACGCCATTGCACACAGGTTGGCAGTCTCTGTCTTCTACCGCCTCCTTTCTGGTCTTGCAGGTTCCTGCTCTTTCTGTGCTTTGACCCACCCCCCCGCCCTCCTTCTCCCTGAGTTTTTGCAAGGCAGAGATGGTACACCATCAAACCCTTTCTGGTAAAACTACAAAAATCCAGGATCAATGCTCATCTCCACTCATTCATTCCTCTTAACTTCCACATGGTCTTCAGTGTCATTTTTCCCTCCAGGTCCTCAAGACAGCTGATCACCAGCATCTCAGATCGTCTGCAATCCAAAACCATGATCTTTTCTAGGTTTGTTCACCCCCATCCCAATCCCTCATCCTTCCAAATTTCCAGTTTTCCCTCTTGAGAGTTCCTCCTGTATCCATCCTCTCCTGGCCCTCATTCCTCCCCACACCTATTGGTTGTCCAAGTGTGCATCTATCTTGGCCTTCAACTCTACTGTTCATGTTTCCCCCCTCTCTCAACCATTCATTTTGTCCCGTTGTGTCCTGATCCCTTCAGTCTCCACAAGCTACGACTATGTATACAAAAAAAACAGCTGATCCTGAAAACATATCTCACCCCGAGAAACAAAATTCAAGGCAGAAACCAACTCTCAGTACCAGTGTTCCAGTACAGCTGCAAAATAATAAACTAGCCACAATCGAAAATCGATAAACTAGATATCAAAACAAGGAAACTCTTCACTATCCACAAAATGTTTTACAAAAATCAATGAGTCCAAAGAATGTACCAGCCGAGATGAGAAGGAGGTAGCGGCCTGATGGAGCTCAACCAAGTGCACAGAGTGACAGCTGTCGGGTTGGCTGAGGTTGTGAAAAATACCGACTACCAAATCAAATTTGTATGCAAGTACGAACAAAGCAAGCCAGAAAAAGTATCGCGAACCCACCTTGCAAAAAATTTCCAGACAGGTGCGAGCATATCTTCTTCTTCTTCGTTCGGCTGCTCCCGTGAGGGGTCGCCACAGCGGATCATCCGTATGATCCGCATAGTGATTTGGCACATGTTTTACGCCGGATGCCCTTCCTGACACAACCCTGGTCGCCTCTTATGACACAGGGATATGGTACACCTATTTTAACCAGGGTATAGACCGGCCAGGTACACTGGTACTCATTTCGCCGACCTCGGAAGGATGACAGGCTGAGTCAACCCCCTGGTGTATTAATTCAGTGGCCCAACGGGGCTTGAACTCAGGACCTTTCGGATGCCAAGCTACTGCCCTAACCACTGCGCCAACACACCAGGCTAGGTGAGAGCATATGTCACGCATGAAATTAAAACAGCAACAAATACAGCCATAACGATTACAAATAAGACAAAATAAAAATATAAAGCAAAATACTGTCAGACCTCTATTGTCAATAAAATACAAAAATACCCGCTATTCGCAGATTCGTGCTTCACAGACCCCGCATATTCATAGTTTAGGTGATATGACCTAGCGTCGACATTCATGGCCCTGTGCTTCACATATTCATGATATTTTTTTCGCATTTTCATGGTTTTTCACATGCATATTCATTACATGGTTTTTCGCAGAGTATTTGCCGTTTTATTCGCGTTATTTAAAAAATTTTATTTTTGCATTTTTTGTGGGAATATTCACAGTTTTTTGCAGGATTTTTTTTTATTTTTCCTCAGGAATCATGAACCGCCGGGAACCTATCCACCCTTTTTCCATTGAAACATTGCCCCGCTATTTGCGGATTCGCTATTCATGGTATTTTCCAGGAACGTATTCCCTGAAAATAGCGGGGTCCGAAAATATCAACAAATATACAACTGTGAGAACAATAAAAGAGCAGGGAGATAAAAAAAACAAAACAGCAGAGTTGGACAGATTGGCCATCGACAAAAAGGCTTATTGGAATGGCTCAGAAAAGGTCAGCTGAACTGGGAGAAGAACAAATCATAACTAGAGGGGCACTTGGTAGAGCGCATACGCCACGCAATGCCTGATCCAGTCGAATATATCGGGCCCAATAAATTTTAAAAATATCATGCTATCTATCGTTTTTGACCCCACCTCTCAACGGTAAAGAATCACTTTTGAGTTATCATGTTATATATCGTTTAAGCCCTCTCTCTCAATGGTGAAGAATCACTTCAAAAATTATATGATTCAGATTCGGATCATCACCAAAATTGAATCAATTCCTCCTTGTCACATATCCAACGTGCTACCAAGTTTTGTCCGAATCCGATCACAATTTTTTGATATATCGTGCTACATATAATTTTTAGCTCTATCTCTGAATGGTGAAGAATGACTTTAAAAATTCTCATAGCCGGATCCAGATCCTGATATTCACCAAAATCTAATCAGTTTGTCCTTATCACACACTCAACCTGCTCACCAAATTTCATCTGAGTATGTCCACAACTTTTTAAGATATCCTGCACACAAAGAAATAAACAAACCAATGAAAAATCAATGTGACACTTGGCGAAACGGAACGGTACTCGGTAGAGCGCAAACCTCCGGCAGGCTGAACAGTTTACATTTTGGATCCCACTGATTGGTCGGATCTGAATCTGGACCTTCACCAAAATCGAATCAGCTTGTTCCTAGCACCGAAACAACTCATCCACCTAGTTTTGTCATAACTCCTCCACAACTTTTTGAGATATTAATTATGCAGTTTTTGGCCCCATCTCTCAATGGTGAAGAATCACTTGAAAAATTCTCAGGTCTGGATTTGGATCTTCACCAAAATCGAATCATTTACTCCTTGTCAAACACCCAACTTGTCCACCAAGTTTCATTCAAATACATTCACAATTTTTAAAGATATCATACAATATCGTTTTTATCTCCATCTCTCAATGATAAAGAATCACTTAAAAATTAAATAAATCTTGTGTCCGGATCCGGATTCGGATCTTCACCAAAACTGAAACAATTCGTCCTTGTCACACACCCAACCTGTCCATCATGTTTCGGATGAATCCATCCATAACCTTTTGAGATATTGTGCTATATATCGTTTTTGGCCCTATCAATGGTGAAAAATCACTTCAAAAATTATTGTATCCGGATCCAGATTCGGATCTTCACCAAAATTATGCTTTGCTGTCCTTGGCCTTCATCTGAATATGTCCACAACTTTTTACAAGTAGGTGGTTACACCTACTATTGGTCTGGTCGCTCTGATGGTTACCATACCCAAGGAGTTGCTGTAGCTGTGTCCAATAAGCTGACCCCAATGATAATTGAGGTAACACCGGTCAACGAGCGTATTATGAGATTAAGGATTCGTCACTCCTGAGGTGTTATTTCCCTGGTCTCTGTTTGTGCTCCGACTGAGGCGAGTGATCTCACCGTGAAGGATGCATTCTACGCCACGCTCGAGTCTGTGGTTGATCAGTGCCACAGACGAGAT
The DNA here is from genome assembly GCF_056783735.1 of Eptatretus burgeri. Taxonomy (NCBI): domain Eukaryota; kingdom Metazoa; phylum Chordata; class Myxini; order Myxiniformes; family Myxinidae; genus Eptatretus; species Eptatretus burgeri. Next base: position 31,752,234 of record NC_140972.1, on the reverse strand, counting down.
ACACTTCTAGTCTTGGGGGATTTCAATGCATCGACTGGAACTGATAGGGATGGTTATGAGGTGTGTGTTGGTCCCCATGGGTCAGGAACTATGAACCAGAATAGCACTAAGTTCCTTGACTTTGCAAGAAGTCATGGACTTAGGGTGGCTGGTTCATGGTTTCAGCGCCCACAAGCTCATCGCTGGACTTGGTATTCCAACGCTGGCGGTGTGGCAAAGGAGATTGACCATGTCCTCATTGACGGTCATTGGAGGCTGATCCAGAACTGCAGGGTCTACCGGAGTGCTCAGTTCCTCAATACTGACCACAGGCTTGTTGTAGCAACTCTAAAGCTGCACCTTAAATCCTGGAGAATGGTACCATCCCAGCCTAGGCTGGATGTTGCCAAGCTCAGGGATGAGAGAGTAGCTGAGGAGTTTGCGAACAGGCTGAGTGGACACTTGGGGGTCTGGGTGCTTTGGGGGGTCCTGAAGAGTTGTGGAGCGCCTTCAAGACCACCGTCCTTGATGTTGCCGGTGGATGTCTTGGAACTCACCGCAGGGCAAAGAAGAATTTTGTCTCTCAAGGGACACTGGATACCATTGACCAGAGTCGCAGGGCCAGGCTGAATGGCAGAGCTGAGCTGTTCAGGGAGCTGAGGCGTAAAACTGTATGTGCACTGAGGGTGGACAAGGAGGCCTATGTGCGAGGAATCTGTGAGGGGGTAGAGCATCACCTGTGGACAGGTGATTCTCGTCCCGCTTACAGGGGAATTCGCGCATTACGTTCATGCAAGCCCATCCCTCGGAGCACTGCAGTTCGAGCAGAGAGTGGTAGGCTCTTGACAGAGGAGTCTGAAGTGAAGGCCCGCTGGGCCGGTTACTTTGAGCGGTTGTACCAGGCTGATCCCCCAGCTGTCGAGTTGGACGTCAAGGGTGTTACAATCCCTGTTGCTGACCCTCAAATCAACTGTGGTCCACCTTCGCTTGTGGAAACACGGGCTGCGGTGAACCAGTTGAAACGGGGCAAAGCTCCAGGGATCTGTGGCATCCATGCCGAACTTCTCAAGGCTGGTGGAAATGCTGCACTCGTGTCGTTGCATGCAGTTTTGTGCTCTGCCTGGAACACAGGCATCATCCCAACTGACTGGAAGAGGGGCCTTGTTGTCCCTCTCTGGAAAGGGAAGGGTGATCGCCAAGACTGCAACAACTACCGAGGGGTGATGCTGCTCTCAGTGCCGGGCAAGGTCTTTGCTCGGATAATTCTTGATAGGGTTCGCCACCATCTGCTTGAGCACCAGCGTCCAGAGCAGTCAGGCTTTACACCAAAGAGGTCAACGATTGACCGTATCCTTGCACTTCGTGTCCTCGCCGAACGCAGACGAGAGTTTCGGCAGGGGCTGCTTGCAGCCTATGTTGATCTCTGTAAAGCGTTCGATTCAGTGAATCGGGATGTCCTCTGGAGGATTCTTGGTATTCGTGGGGTGCCACCAAAACTGATCGATCTGATGTCTGAACTCTACTCTGGTACTGAGAGTGCTGTGAAGTGTGGTGTTACCACCTCTGACTTATTTCCAGTTGTTACTGGAGTTCGTCAGGGATGTGTACTTGCCCCCACACTTTTCAGCACTTGTATGGACTGGATTTTAGGGAGGATGTCGGAGAGATCAAGTTGCGGTGCATCGTTTGGGAATGTCAAGATCTCGGACCTTGATTTTGCAGACGATGCAGTCATCTTTGCGGAGACTTTAGACATCCTTTTGGGGGCCCTCGAGGTGCTGAATGAGGAGTCAGAGCCGCTGGGATTACGGGTTTCTTGGGTCAAAACTAAGATCCAGGCTTTTTTTTTTTTTTTTGTATACCTTGGTCAAGGCTCGTATGAGAGCTAACACACAACTCACAGCAAGGAGGCATGAGACAAGAGGGGCGGGAGTGGAAGGGACAAAACAGTGGGGAACAGACACATTAGGTGAACTGTGGAAGGGAGAGGGATGGGGATGGGACGGGGAACATGGCGAAGAGAAGATGGACGTTTCAGGGACTTTCAGGAAGGAAAGCAGGAGAAATGAAGGAAGTGGGCTTGGGTGGATTATCGGGGGTAGAAAAGATCGAGGATTTGGATGGGGGAAGATAAGAGGTGGTGGTGAACAGCTGTTTTGAAAGCCTGGAGGGAAGAATGGGAAAGAATAGAGTGAGGAAGTTTATTCCAAAGGCGGGAAAAAAGAGGAATGAAAGAGTGACATCTTGGACATGTTGGATGACATCTTGGATGCTGCTGTCCTGTCTGTGTCTGTGGTGAGGATGTTGAGGTCGTGGAGAGATTCACTTACCTTGGCAGTGATATTCATGTCTCTGCTGGCTGCGAGTCAGAGGTCAATAGACGTCTGGGTCGGGCCTGGGGAGTCATGGATTCACTGGATCATGGGGTGTGGCGCTGCCGGTACCTGTGCGGGAGGACGAAAGTCCGAGTCTTCAGGTCCTTGGTACTTCCAGTCTTGCTCTATGGGTGCGAGACTTGGACTCTGACCAAGGATCTGAGACGGAGACTTAATTCCTTTGGTACCAGGTCTCTTCGGAGAATCCTTGGCTATCGCTGGTCGGATTTTGTATCCAACGAGCGGTTGCTGAGAGAGACTCGGATGAGATTTGTTACCTGCATAGTCCGTGAGCATCAGTTGCGGCTGTATGGACATGTGGCTCGTTTTCCTGACGCTGATCCTGCTCACCAGATTCTCTCAGCGAGGTAGTCTCATGAGTGGAGGAGGCCAGTGGGCCGACCACGTGCCTCATGGTTGCAGCAGGTTGACCATCATCTCAAGGAGATGGGGATGGGCCTGGCATCTGCCTGGGGGATGGCCAGACGGAGGCCCCTGGAGTACCGGCGGAAAGTGGACGCAGCGAAGCGCTGTTCTGGCACATGCTCCCATACCTGACCTGACCTGACCTGTCCTTGGCAAGTCACCTATATACACAAAAAAAATTTCAGAACGATTCCTTGAAAACTGTGGCCAAAAAACAATGTGACAAACAGGCAGACAGACAGACACACAAACGCTACAGACCAACATACTTGGCGAATTTTTTTTTTGCATACAGCCAGACAGCAATGCATCCAAATGAGGCTCTCAAGCATGTACCATGTGCAAAAGTCAAAAGCAGTCAAGATACAAATAATAAAGAAAGACCCACCCACATCTCTCGCTGATCTCGCCAATAAGTGATGAAACCAGTCCAGCAGCAGAGGGGGTGTGTAGTATTGGGATTCTCATGCGTGTACTTTGTGTGAACATCTTTATCGCTGTGGAAGAACTCTGGGAAGGGTTTGAAACAGAAAAGTGCTTACCTTGAGTAGGTCTTCTTGGGTTGTTTTATGCAGCTTCTTTGGCTAGAGAAGTGTGGGAGGTGTCAATTATTCATATAATCCTAGCCACCTCGGTTTAGTTGATTAGGTGAGAGCTGATTGGCTATTCCCTCCATTAACAGGTGAGAGATGTGGGTGGGTCTTTCTTTATAATATATGTATATATATATATATATATATATATATATATATATATGTATGTATGTATGTATGTATATATATATATATATATATATATATATATATATATATATATATATATATATATATATATATATTTAAGCAATAATATTAATTAAAGAATTTACCTCACTAAAACAATTAATTCATTATTATTATATCAAATGCAATGCAGTCGGAACTTGTTTACATGAAAACTAACCAAACATAAATAAAAGGTGACGATGGAGTCTAAAGACATTCCAATAAGACCCAATCAAACAATCAGCCAGATATCCTCTGTTTAACATGATGGAAAAAGCCTTCTCAGCACATTCCACAAAATCATCCTTTACCGAGCAAATTCTTGCAAATATGAAAAGATATTGTAACAAATGTAGCTGGGATGAAAATAAATTGTAACCCATTTTAGTTGGTGCATTGCGACATGGAAAGGTGTACAAGATTACAGGGAAACTGAAATCATCAACTTTATGATATATACTTCTACTAAAGCCATTCTGTCCAACTCCAACCAACACATCCAGATATGTAGCAACTGGTACAATCATTATCACTCCTGTTTGCAATCAGGCTATGTGGATAAATCTTGTGAAGCTGCCTATCAAAAAAAATGACAACCACACAAATTAAATCGAAATAACGACATGTTTGAGAATTTTTTTTTAGCTCATCCTAATTTTTTTCTCCTTCATCGGTTTCTGCATGAATGAAAATTCACAGAAAATAAGAAAAATGTTTGCTCGTAGGGGGCTGCAATTCCCACCCATGGGAATACCCGTAACCTGTTGAAACATTATCCAACAAAAAGACACAAATGTATTAAATAAAATAAAATTAACAGCGTCCTTAAACTTCTGCTTGTAGAAACAATGAAAACTTGAGTATTTTTTTCCCGAAAAGAATGCTCCATTAAACTTGACACATAAAAACTTATTAAAAGTTTAAAAAAACATTGTCAATTACTTTGAAGGGTGAATCCCTCACTCGTACTAAATCCAAATTTGTATTTCAAGTTGAAAAATCAAAAAATTCAACTAACTTGATATTGAGGCATCGAATTCTATCTAAGAACTCTAAAGAAGAATTAATGCTCCAGAAAGTGTTAATACCAGAATTCCTCTCAATTGCTAAACAATATTTCCTGAACTGTTCCCTAACAACTTGTAAGTTTGAGTTAACTATAACCAATAACTGTTTAGTGGAACACTGCCTGGCACCCGCTATAAACCTATACTTGCACGGGTTCTTATGAAACTTCGGGATCCAGAAAAGCCGAGGAATACAAAGATTTACCTCTTTACATTTAATTCTGAAATTATTAACTAAAACTTCCTTCTGCTCAGAGATAATATCTTGGAGTGACTTATAACAAGGAACATATTATGTGCTATTTCCTATACTAGTGAAAGGAACCGCACCAATGCCTAACTCTCTTAATAAAACCTCTACATAAAACTAATTACAAACCACAACAAAATTATTAGCAGCCTTATCTGCTGGAGCTATTACATAGCTATCATGGAGATCCTGAATGTCTTTACGAACACTCGGCTTGTTGAATACTGGTTTAGACCGACCCAGTGAAAGCAACTACTGAAAAACTCAATCCTATTATCCAGGACTTCCACAACTCTGTTAAACTATGCATTAAAACTGTTTACAGATAATTTAAACTTGGTGCACATTTTTTTAACAAAATTAGAGACAGAATTAACAATTGAAGATCTAATGCAGCTCCAAGGTTGAGTTACTGGTTCCCTATATTTAGCTTCTATTTTCATCAGATCCCTAATTTCACTATGGCTAATTATATTCAAATCCTCAGAAACTACGTGTCCACAAGGACCATATAAAAAAGGGGAAGACGAACATGCACAGTCAGTTTCCAAAATGTCATTTACTATATCTATACTAAGAGCTTTAAGAAATTTACTATAATTGAATAAGGATTGTCATATGGTCTTAGTGAAAGTGAAATAAACCTTCAGTGGGGTTCGCTCCCTCACTTTATCTGGTAATAAACGCTCTACACTAGTACCCCTAAAAGTAGAATGAAGCCAAAGCCTATCCACCTGCTTGTTAGAAAAATCACAAATTAAGAACTCGTGGATCCCATCAAATTTGGGAGTACACTTCTTCACCAGAACCCTGCTACAAAAAGCTTTGATCAAAAACGAGCACATGTCATATGAACCTGCTAAACTTCAGAGAATATTAGATATTCTTCAAAAACCAATGCATACCAACCGAGGATGTACTTTCTGACATGAGAAGGAGGAGGTGGTCTGATGGAGCTTAACCAAGTGCACAGAACATCGTGTGTAGGATGACTAGCGGAGTATGTGAAAAGCTCAACATACTATTGCAAGAGAATTGTACATGAGCAAGAAAACAACAAACCAGAAAAGGGATCCTTAATCCATTTAGTAACAAAATTCCAAAAACAGGTACAAGTGATGGATACTACACAGGAAAATGAAACAGAAACAAACATAGCTCCAATTATTGCAAAGAAAATAACAGGAAAACTACAAAAATAAATATCAGTAGATATACTCTGACAAATGGGAGAATGACAAAAGAGCAGGAAGATTTCAATAAGAGCTTGGCAGAATAGGGATTGACAAGGAAGGCTCATTGGAATGGCTTAGAAGAGGTCAAATTAGTTGGGATGGAGAACGAGTCATCATAAATGCTCAAGACCAAGGACACTGCACTCATGCCTTTAAGAAAATGGTGGGATTGAGCCAATTGGACATATCCAGGTTTCGTGGGGTAGAAACAGAAAGTACCAGTCACCTCCTTTCGGGATGTAAAAAAAAACTTATGTCGGAACAGCTGTACACAAAAAGACATGAGAGCGTCTGTAGAGTAATCCACTGGCACATCTGTAAATATTTCAACATCCCGGTTTCAGACCAATCATGGAAACAAGCCAAATCCAATCCTTGAAACAAATATAGAATGCTCACGCATTACAAGATTATCCCATCAAGTGTGGGCATTGCCAACAAAGCAGTACATCTGGACATAGTGCTCAAACACAAAAGGGAAATGTTGGCATTGTTGATTGAGGTTTCATTTCCCAATGACTTTGGACGAACTGCTTCCAAAATCAGGAAAATGACCAAATACCAGGATCTGAAAAATGAAGTCAAGAGGACTTGGAAATTTAAGAAAGCTGGAATTATACAAGTGATAGTTGGAGCTACAGGAATGATAAAAAAAACCCTCATTGAGTGCTTAAAAATCATTCTGGGAAATATCACTCCAAACAAGCTACAAGTGGAGGCTGTCAGAGGTTCAGTGAAGATTTTGAAAAGAGCCCTTGGAACGAGGCTATGAGAATGAAGATTCACAGTTTGGTTCATGAATCATGATCCTTTACCAAATAGGAGGTGGAGATTTTGAGATCTGGGAGAATGTCCTCCCACCTCCTCAAACCCAAATGGAGATAACAAGCAACGGGTGAAAACATAACCTCCTTCCACCTTAGGTGGTGGAAGTAAATAAATGTCCAAAACCAAGAATACTATGCCAATGGCTTTAAGAAAATGGCAGGGCTGAGTCAATCGGACAGGTGTAGGTTCTGAAAGGTAGAAACAGAAAGAAAATCCACATCCTTTCGGCATGTAAAAAAGTCCTGTCAGAGCAGCTGTACACATAAAGGCACAACAAAGTAAGTGGAGTAATCTATTGGAATGTCTGAAAAAATCTCAATATCCCAGTTCCAGAAAGATCCTGTAAACATGAACGAAAAGCAACCATTGAAAATGAGGATGCAATGCTCACATACGACCTGATGATCCCATCGAGCGTGACTATAGAAAACAAAGCATTGCAACCAGATATAATATAGTACTGAGTTACATCATCATCGTTTTATGGCTGTTTCCATGCTTGCATGTGTAAGCTGTTGTTTACCTAATGGCTGTTTCCAGGCTGCACGATCCCTTGCTAGCCCTCTTGTTAGGCCTTTAACTTGAAGATCATCTCTCAGCAACACATCCCATGTCTTCCACAGATGGCCTCTAGCTCTATAAATATGAATTCACATTAATATTGATATACCTCTTCACAGAACTACCTGCCCACATCCTTTCCACATGCCTGAACCATCTCAACCTACGCATAACCTCACTAATGCTTTCTATACCTAATCTACCTCTTATGTAAAAATCAAATTCCACATTTGATTTCCTATCCTTCAGTGTCACATCACACATCCTCACCATTCTTATTTTATTTAATTCACACCTCCATTCATCCTCCTTTTTGATCACCAATGTTCTGCTGCCATACAACATCACGCTTCGAATGCAAGCTGCATAAAGTTTTTTCCATTAATCGGAGAGAGGTCCCTTTTGATATCAATAGGGGTAACAACTCCCTAAACTTCCTCCAGCCACTTCTAATTCTTGCATTCACTGCTGCCTCCACACCACCACCTGCACCAATCATATCACCAAGGTAACAGAATTTATTGACAAATTCCAGAGATGTTGTTGTTGTTGTTCGTCTTTCGGCTGCTCCCGTTAGGGGTCGCCACAGCAGATCATCCGTTATGATCCGCATACTGATTTGGCACAGGTTTTACGCCGGATACCCTTCCTGACGCAACCCTGGTCGCCTCTTACGACACAGGGATAAGGATTGGGTTTCGCCATGATTCTGGGCTGCCCTACACCCTCTCATAGCGCGGCCCAGTGCAGAGCTCCCGTCCTCAAGCAATCCTCCAACCCAAGCCTCCGAGTAGCCGGATTACAGGCACACGCCACTACGCCCGGTGACACATTCCAGAGATATAGCCCCATAAACTAATCTTTCCGCTCTAATTGGAGTCACTTGTTTATCTGCGCAAACAGCACATTTGAAGTCAGGTACCACCTGCATTCTACCCCTGATGCCACGACACCTCTTGTGCACTCAGCAGTTGCAGGATTTACACAATATTGAATTGCTACCAACACCCTTTTTACAGACAGCACAGGGCCACCTCCCTCTTTTTTCCACACTCCCTTCTCCCGCACCACTAATCAGTGCTTTCGTTTTCCCTGTATTCACTTTCAGTCCTCTGGCCTCGATACCCTCCTTCCTAGCTGTATATTTACCCATTACCTCTTCCACACTGTCGGCTAACAGCACCAGGTCATCAGCATACAGTAGTTCCCAAGGTGAGCCTCCTCGAAGTTCCTGTGATATAGCCTCAAGAACCATGATGAACAGGATTGGGCTCAAGACAGACCCCTGATGAACACCCACTTTCACTTCAAAATCTTCATTCTGCACTCCATTTACCCTCACAGAGGTTTTTGGGCCATCATATATTGCCATGACTACCCTAACTAACAAATACTCCACATGTAACTTTCTCATGGACCATTGCACCACTTCCTGAGGCACCGTATCGAACGTGTTATACAAAAAAAAGCAAAAAAAAAAGAACTGCTAATTGAGGTTTCAGCACCCAGTAATTTTGGTGCAAACAATGCAGAAATCAAGAAAATAACCAAATAACAGGATTTCAAAAATGATGAAAGATATTGGAAGCTGAAGAACACCCAAATTGCACCAGTGATTATAATTGGAGGAATTGTAATGATAAAGAAGAACCTCACAGATATCTTAAAAAAACATCCATGGGAATATTACTACAAACAAATGACAATTGGAAGCAGTCCAGAGCTCAGTGACAGTCCTGAAAAGAGCCCAGGGGGAAAAAAAAATTTAAGAACAGGAAACCACATCTTGGTCCATAAATCGTGATCCCTTACTAAAACAGAGGTGAATACATCGAACCTTGGGAGGACTCTGTTCCATCTTCTGAAACCCACACAAGGAAATAACAACCAACGACACAACACCAAAAACACACACACACACACACACACACACACACACACACACACACACACACACACACACACACACACACACACACACACACACACACACACACACACACACACACACACACACACACACACACACACACACACACACAGAGCAAACACTAAACCTTTGATTAGCAAAAAGACCTGATAGTAATAGAGAAAGGTGAGTCTTTGTGCCAACAAGAAGGGTGAATGTTAAATTCACCAAGTTAACTTGTCATAACATGTGTGAAAGTGACACAGAGTGCCAGCAGCCTGCAAAAGTATTTACCCCCCTCCAAAGTTTTCACATTTTGATGCCACCTGAGCTTATTAGCCGTCGTTGGACTTCGTCTGAAACGGGGGCTTATGGATTCGGTCTCAATTTTCACGTCTGTGCGTGCGTTCGCAAACATATCTCGGACATGTATGGACCGATATTTTTCGTACTTGGTATAAAGACAACACATGATGGGATACATAAGTACATCATTTTGTTTTGTGATGCGATCAAAGGTGGCCAACTGGCGGCCATTTTAGTTGTAAAAAAATTCCAGTATTGAACTCATCCTCAAGCATTTATCGGACATCCATTCACCAATCCTGTTAAAACTTGGCACACAGATAATGAATGATGCTTTACATGTGTGTCATTTGTTTTTGAAATCAGATGCAAGGTGGCCGACTGGAGGCAATTTTGTTACTTAAACATATCCCCAACCATTTGTCAGTCATGCATGTTCAGATTTTGTTCAAACTTGGCGCAACTACAGTTAATGATGGCATACATGTACACCTCACAGTACATGACGTGCACCTCACGACTGGAAGAATGGCAGCCATTTTAGTTGTACAAAAAAAATCTGGTGTTGAACACATCCTCAAACATTTCTCAGACATGCATTTACCGATTTTGTTTCAAAATGCTTTCAAATCAAACTTAATTTATAGAGTCTTCACAAACTACTACAAAATGATAAAGCAAAAAAATGCAGACAAAATGTGAATAGTTAGATTAACAGAGAAAATAAGATGATTCTCAGTTGCATTAAGTCTCACTGGACAACAAAGATTTTGCTACTGGGGTGGAAACATATGTTCTCAACTAAATCGAGTATGCTGATTCTGAATCTGAAGTCAGAATTTTTTCAGCGCATCAGGATTTTGAGTTATACACATGGTCCAATTCTAGTAGCTTGCCCTGGTGGGTGATTTTGAGTGATCATAAATTATTATTTTTTTTTTGTATTTTTTGTTTCAATTATAGCAATACAACCGTTGTAGAATATTGTTACGGCTGTGGAAATTCGCATTACACCATAAAGGGCCCGTAGGTGAGATATCTCTAAGTACATGTTTAGTTCGCCCAAACGCGTTGTATGGAGGGAATTTATGTGATCCATTTGGGCTGCGATCCTTTGAGGTAGGCGTTTTTCTTTTTCTATCTTTTATTTCAAACACACAACATTTCAACAACCACGCCACCCCATCACAGCGCCAACCACACTGCAACCATGTCACCTCCACCATCTACGCCACCACATCTTCACCACTCGCCATTCAACAGGCTCCGTGCGGTTACGATCTCCGCGGAGGAACAAACAAAAACCAACAAGGATGCTCGGTGGGGTTTTCCCGCCTGTTTTTTCCCGTCTGACTTCCCCGCGCTTTGGAGTGGAGGAAGAGCGATGCAGGTCAAAGGTCAGAGATCATGTAAAGGTGGGGCCTCTTTTTGGGGGAATAATTCTCTGGCTCCGAGCCAAAAACTGACTCCCTCGGCCCCCGGACGGGGCGGGGTGGAGGGAAAGCATGAGGGAACGCCCTTTTCGGGAACCCTCTCGAAGGAAGGTGGAGCCGAGAACAGGGCGGGGCGAAGGGCGGAGCCCCGGGCGATAAAACACGGACACGGGTGGGCGCAACGAGGGCTTTTTCTTCCTCTTCGTCTTGGCTGGTGGTTCGGTTGATTTTTGTGGAGAGTTGGTCTTCAGGAAGAGGTCCTGTGCCCGCGCCTTGGCGAACGGCCCTGTCATGAAGGCACGGACGGGAGACGCGGCAGCGCTCGTTGCGAGGTCGACCTGTGCGTCCAGACGGGGAGTGCCAGAGAGGGTTCGCCGGCCGCGAGAGAGGTCGGGGCCGGGCGCGACCACGCTGACGGTCGCGGGAGAGGGACTCACCAGCCAAAGGGAAGTCACCATTTTCTTTTCGGGGTTTTTGTATAGATCTTGTGGCGCCATGTCTCGCAAAGTAGAACTGTTTAAGTGTTGCCGTGTGTACGCGTATTCGGTTGTAGCTCTGCATCGTTTCTTTTGTTTTAATTGCTTTATGTGCATTTTGATTGTGTATTGCTGTAAATACGTGCCTTACGTGCTTGTCTGTGTGCGCGTGTGAATAAAATGCTTGCTTGTTGAACTGTGCCCGTTTCGCTTTGTCTTTTCTCTAGTGACCCTCCATCTGCATCACGGAAAGGGGTTCGTAGTGGGTGCAACATCCCAATAATTAATCAGAAACGTCAAGACCAACGATAACACCGCTCGGTTATCACTGTAGCACGGAACGGACCGCTTAAGCGGTTCGTGTCCGGAGTCGGCCTGTGGCGTGGTACGATCACCCGGTCGACCATCCGCGCAGGTACTTAGGTAGATCAAATTTGGCGAGCAACCCTATCCTGCGCGGGTGGGCAATTGGTACGGTCATGGTGGGGTTAAACCCCCGCCCGTGACTAGCTGCCGGCGTTGTTCCGAGAGGGTCACGACAGAATTGTCCGTCCGGTGGGCGACGTGCCGTGATTTGAGTGACGCGGCCATCTGCACGCCGGCGGGCGTGAATTCCCAACAATATTATTTCTCTTAAAAAGTGCTTTAGAATGCACTTTCAATTATTAAAAATGGATGAAAACTGACCAAGCTATGAATTTTTATGTAAGATTTTCCATATTATACCCTAACCCGAATGAAAAACTTCGTAAAGGCATTGTATCATGCCGGTAATGGCTTCCAATATCTCAGCGAGAAGTTTGGCGGAGTGAAAACCGTAACGAAACTCAAAGCAGGCATTTTTGTTGGGCACCAGATCAGAGAACTGATGTGTAATCCCAAGTTCAAAAATAAACTGAATTCACTTGAGTTTGTAGCATGGGAAGCATTTGTGTTGGTTGTGCAGAACTTCCTTAGGAATCATAGAGCTGAACAGTATGCGGAACTCGTGGACAACATGCTAAAGGCCTATCAGTGAATAGGCTGTGGGATGTCTCTTAAAATGTACTTCTTGCATTCTCATCTTGATTTCTTCCCAACTAATCTGGGTGAGGTAAGCGATGAGCATGGTAAAGGTTCAACCAAGACATTTTGGTCATGGCAACTCAGTGTCAAGGCCGGTTCAACCCAAACATGATGGGCGATTACTGCTGGTTCCTACAAAGGGAGACCAATTCCACACACAAGCACAAGAACAAGTGGCTCACACACTTCTGAACATTACCTACGCTGGCTATATTGAAAGAAAGAGTGTGAACTTGTTGTTTCTGAATCACTCACAATGGGGCAGATTTCCCTTTCAGGTTTACACCCTTCCTAAGATTACCATGTTCTAATGTTTTAACTTCTTTTTCTTCAAATTTAACCTAAACCTAAACCTAAGGTCTCTGACCTAAAACTTTTAAAAATCCCAGGTTGTGATGAATGTTCGCTTTCCATCAACCATTCTTCTTTTCCAACTTCAGTGCCAACTCACCCTACTCACCTCTCACTCTCAAAGCAACCATCCCACTCTTCTCCCTCCAAGCCTCCCTCTGATCTCTCTCAAAAATTCCCCCCTCACCTTTCTTCCACCATTCATCCCCCTCACTCATTCTTCTCAAAGTTGCCCCCCCCTCATCCACAAAGCTACCTCCTTCCACTGCCCTCTCATCTCGATCACTTCACTCCACCTACTCAAATCCTCAACTGCCTTCTTCCCCTCTCTTGCCCCCCCCCTCTTCACCAGCACCACAGAGCCTTTTCTCCTCCTCATTCGGCCCCCCTAGCTATTCTGCAATCCTCCACTCTTTCAACAACCCTCCTTACCTCCCCCTTGACCCTTGTCCTACCCTTGTCCTACCCTCCCCCCCCACCCCTGCACCCAAAGCCTCCTCCCCTACCTATTCATTAAAAGTGTGGACCTCCAATATCCAGGGCCTTTGCTCAAACCTTTAAGATCTTTCCATTCAGGTTGCCACTGACAAACCAGACATAATCTGCCGAACATAAACTTTCCTCCCCCAAGACGTGTCTGACTCCCAAGTATCTCTCCCTGGTTACTCCCTACTCCGGTATGACAGACCTGAGCCTCGTCCTGGTGGAGGAGTTGCTCTCTTCATCAAAGACTCTATTCCTCACTCTCCATGCACTGCCCTCACTCCCCCACACCCCCAGGAATACCTCTGGCTACGGCTTCCCTCCACTCCCACCTCATGTTTATATGTGTACTGTACCGTCCACCTAACAGTGATGACTCCATCTACACCTCACTATCCGAAAACATGGACCAACTTCTATCTTCTTATCCAAACTCTCTCTTCCTCATATGTGGCGACTTCAATTGTCATCATGCCAGTTGGCGAGGTGTGGTTACCTCTCTCACCTGTCATGGCACCTCAGCAAAAGCTTTCTGCGACTCATTGGGACTGACTCATTCGGTCAACTTCCCGACCTGGATCTCAACCAATGGTACTCCATCTCTTCTGGATCTGATTTTGACAAATTTCCTTGACAATATCCGCTGCTCTTCCTCCGCTCCAATCGGTTCTTCTGACCATGTCCTTGTCAAAGTTGACATCTCTCTGGCTATTATCAGAGAACCACCTCACCGCCGTCGATTCTGGCATTTCACTCAAGCCGACTGGCAGGGTCTCCAAGCAGCCATCAAACTTATAGACTGGTCTCCCATCGCTAATTTCTCCAACATCAACTCATCCTGGGAATTCTTTCAAAGAAACTTGCTTCCCTCATGCACAGATTTATCCCCTCTCGTCTTCAGTTGTCCTACCCTTCCTCCCGCCCTTGGTTCATTGAAGCTTGTGGTGAGGAAGTTGTCCTGAAACAACTTGCCTTTGCCTCATGGAAAGCAAACCCAACTGAGAGAAATCTCAATTCCTTCCACAAAGCTCGGAACAAGTGTGTATCTACCCTCAGGAGAGCCAGAAAACAACACATTTCCAATCTCAAGTCTGAACTCTCAAACCTCTCTCCCTCCTCAAAATCCTGGTGGCGTCTAATCAAATCTGTTTCTGGTGCATGTTCCCCTCCATCCCCTCCCTTACCTCAAATGGCCACACTGCTGATACCGCACGTGAAAAAGCTGACTGCCTAAACTCGGTGTTTGCAGCTAAATCTTGTGTCCAAAACCCATAACTTTCTCTACCCACCTTACCCAGTCGCACCCAACTGTCCCTGGACTCTGTGTCCTTTTCTCGTGACAAGGTGGACAGCTTGTTGTCAAACCTCGACTCAGATTCTGCAACCGGTCCAGACGGCATCAGCCCACGTGTCCTCAAAGCCTGCTATTCTGCTCTTGCTCACCCTCTCTCTGTTCTATTCACCCTCTTATTTACTCAAGGTCATCTGCCATCTGCTTGGAAATCAGCAAACATCAATGCTCTGCATAAAAAGGTGCAAAAACAGATCCCTGCAACTACAGACCAATCAGCCTTCTCCCAATCATCAGCAAGGTTATGGAATCCATCATCGCTTCAGACATTAAATTCTTCCTCTTCTCCAATGGCTTGATTTCCGATCATCAATTCGGTTTCAGACCAGGTCACTCTACCCTGGATATACTGCTTCTGCTCTCCCAACAATGGATGGAGGTCCTCAATGCCAGACAGGAAATCCGAGCCGTATCCCTGGACATATCACATGCTTTTGACACAGTCTGGCACCCTACCCTGCTCACCAAACTCTCTTCCTATGGTATCCAAGGTCATCTCCACTCATGGCTCGCAGACTTCCTCTCCTGTCGCAGTCAACATGTTGCCCTAAATTTAATTCTTTCATACCCGCCCTTCCTGTCCAGGCTGGAGTTCCTAAAGGTAGCGTTCTGGGCCCTGTTCTTTTTCTGGTTTTCATCAATGATCTCTCCGACTCTCGGGAAAATCCTCTATATCTCTTTGCTGATAACTCCACCCTCTGCCGTACCATCGGTCATCCCTCAGACCGGCAAGCAGCAGCTTCTTCGCTCACTGCAGATCTGGATAAAATCACAAACTGGTCCAACACATGGAACATGTCTTTCAATCCAGACAAATCTCACACTCTCACTATGTCTCTTCGAAAGGACCGTTTAGAAAACCCTCCCATCCACTTTCTCAACAATCCTCTGGAAGAAGTCCTTTCTTTCAAGCTTCTGGGTCTCACTATCTGCCATGACCTTTCCTGGGAAAGAGACATTTCAAACCTCTCCTCCAAAGCCAGTCGCCGACTGGGAATCCTCCGTCGTGCAAAGTTCTTCCTCAGCCGACCTGAGCTCCTGACCACTTACAAAGCTTTTGTCCACAGTCTGATGGAGTAGTGCTCTCCCGTCTGGGCTGGTGCTCCTGCCTCCCACCTTTCTCGGCTTCACAATGTAGAAACCAAGGCATTTCGGATCATTGGCATATCCCGCGATGACGCTGAGTCTTTGGGCCTCTCACTCAATCACCGCAGGTTGGTCGGTGGTCTTTCTGTCTTCTACCATCTCCTCTCCAGCCTCGCCCCCCCTCTGCGATTTGTTCCCACCACATTTCCACAGGGCACTCAAGGTCCACCAACAACCCCCTTCTGGTAAAACTACCAAAATCACGAATCAATGCTCACCTTCACTCTTTCCTTCCTCTTTTTCCCCACCTTTGGAATAAACTCCCTCACTCTATTCATTCCCATTCTTCCCTCCAGGCCTTCAAAACAGCTGTTCACCACCACTTCTTATCATCCCCCATCCAAATCCTCGATCTTTTCTACCTCTGATAATCCACCCAAGCCCACCTCCTTCAAATTCATTGCTTTCCTTGCTGAAAGTCCCAGTAATGTCCATCTTCTATTCCCCATGTTCCCCCTCCCATCCCTCTCGCTTCCACAGATCTTCTAATGTCTCTGTTCCGCACTGTTTTGTCCTTCCCACTCCCTCCCCTCTTATCTCATGTCCCCCTTGCTGTGTGTTGTGTGTTAGTTCTCACACGAGCCTCGACAAGGTATACAAAAAAAAAACTTGTTTCTGTTCTTGGTTTGTATACTACACATTAAACATGGAGATAAATCATTGTTATGTAAATATGATGGGACAGTAATTATGAAGCTCTGATGTTCGATGTACAATGCAGCGATCTGCAATAATAATGTATCTAATATAGCATGCTGGGCATCATTCATACATGTACATATTTTGAAAACCTGATGTGCTGGTTAAATTCTGACTACAGATTTGAAATCAGCAGTCCAGCTTTAGCCAAGAACACCTGCATTTCCCTTAGCAGCAGACAAAATTTTTTTTAGGTTTCCCATTGGATCTTCAAACCCTTTGCCTAATTAACCCTAAATCACTTCATGAGCAAATTATTTGTTTGAAACGTTACAAAATTAGTGTAAGAGGTTACTCTTGTATGTAATCGGTGGTTTAACTTTGAAATTAAGCTCCCCCATTTATCGAAGGAGATTTAAGGTGCAACTCATTCGGTCAACCAACAAGGAAAACATAAGACCAAGGAGCTTTCCAAAGAAGTTGGAAAGGGTTATAAGAAGATTTTAAAATCACTCATTGTCCATTTGAGTACAGTGAAATCCATCA
>NC_140972.1:31667544-31720044 GCF_056783735.1 Eptatretus burgeri | reverse complement strand
ATAGCTGATTAAGTTGAGGTTCGCTGACTTCCATGCAAATGTAAGATGACCTCAGGCAAATGATAAAGTGAATTGAGTAGAATGTTTGTGAAGTACAACAACATGCTGTCTTTTCATTAAATCCATTCGCAAAGCAATGGGTAAAAAAAAAAAAAAAAAAAAAAGTAATTTTATTAAGTGAAAAAGAAAATGTAGATCAGATCAGGTAATCCTGTGTTTTTAAACTTTCTGCAAGTTTCACTTTAAACAGTGAAATGGCTGAGGTTATTTACACTATAAATCAGCCATAAGACTCCATCCTTCTTGAAAATTTCATCAAGGTTGGTGCAGCCTTTCTAAATTGATGTACATATAGCCAAAGTGATTGCTTGTGCAGGAGAGGAATGTGAAAATGCAGCATTTTCAAACAAGGGAGGAAGTGAACAGATATCGTCATGATATAGCTATGCCTGATTCGGTTTGAAGGAAAAATATAAGCAAATTGGTACCTGTAAGTGACAGGTAATGTTAAGTAAATAATGTTACCTATCACTGTAGCAGCAGATATATAAATATGCATATGTTAAGTGAATACTGTAAGTTTATGGGATGTGTAAATTACATGGACATGATATTGCATCAAAACATTGGAGAATCTGAGTGCAGGTGCATCAAGGCAAGCTACTGATACCAGAGAAAGGTTAAAAAGCTGCAAATATTTAGCTCATGAAAAACTTTGTCTCATTAGTTCAGTTCATGTATGGTGGAGCCTAGAATGTGAGACAATAATTAGATATTCACAAAAGTGTCATTTGGAAAAGCTTAATCCTTAACTAATGAGTGAAACAATGCTGCATTAAAAAAAAAACTATAATTGTTGGCTGGATGATATGAAACAATTTCAACTTTAGGCATTTACTTTTAACTCATTCATAAAATCTCTCATTAGCAGTGTGAAAATTAATGGTAATCTTTGACCCCGATGATGCAAAGTTCAGTTGATGTTGAACCTTGACCTCAAGCATTGTGTTGGTATGTCCATTAAACGTGGCGAGTTTTGCGGTGCTGGAAATCACTTTGGCAGCAAAGGTACCATCACCGTGTGATGAAAGGCTGGAATCGAGGCCAACATTCCTGGCTATCACGCCATCTGGCAGTGGGACTTCTATGGACACTCTTGAGGATCTCCACCTAGATGATCCACCGCAGGCCACATGGCTCCACTCTTTCACGCAGTATCAACATACACCATACTAATATCCTTAATTTTCGCGTTCTCAACACGAGTGCATGCTTTGGAAGCTTGAAAGACGTACTTCGGTTTGTTTTTCAGTTAGTTATGTTGGGGTTGAATACATTTTGAAATAAATAAATAAAAATTCCCTTCATGTCCAATAGGCACCCCAACACATATCGAAATCGAAATAATAATTTGTACTACATGCAGCCATTTATGACACCAGCCTTGCTTTACCTGTCAAAAAGAGAACTAAACTGTATTTCAGATTTAAAATGTCCCAGGTTTTTAGAATCCAGTCCTACAAGTCTCTGTGAAACAATGTGATATGCCACGATGGTTCCAGATTATTGTTTAACTCTATTTTGGCCACTGATTAAGTATATTCCCTAAAAGCATGATTAAGAAGGGCTTTTCTCGTTAACAGGCAGTGAGATTTATCTGGGATTTCTTCAGAACAAATGTATTTACATCGAATAAGTAGATTATATGGTTGAAAAGCATCAGCTCACAGTGTTCCTTTTTATAACTCACCAGACATACAGATCATAGATGAATTATATATGACTTGTGCTCTTCTATTTAATAGTCCTCAATGATATAAAGGTAAATGACCCCACCTGTGCTGTGTTGCAGTAAAAGACGATAGCATTAGGAGCTGCAAGCATATTTACGCTGTCATGCTGAGCAATTTCTCCCCCACCCCCAACCCTCCCCTTTAAACCCAGTGGGTCGGAAAGATTTCCCATGTCAGGCTAAATAATAACGTATTCACCCACATTTATCTATAATCTCACCCATTGTCGACATTACTTATTCTGCCGTGTGCGCGCGTGCTGGTGTCGTGTAAAATTAATACCCTATGTCTGTTGGCAGAAAGCATGAAATAGGAAGAGCAAAGCAATGTGCGATCAGCTCGCCTGTTATGTGGAGACGGGTCCTGTGATCATGCTCTTGGGTAAAAACCCCTTATACGAGTCACACCGCCTTTGTGCTGCACTACTCGGAGCCCTCCAGCTCTCAGTCCAGGGATCAATGGGAAAACGGAGAGGCTGAACGTGCGAACGGCGATTTCTCGTGCTCTCATCTGCTATCGATCACAATCCCATTAATGAATGCTTCTTTTGATCCCAAGCCATCGCACCCTTTCATGCTTGTGGAAAAGCCGTGAGGATTTGGTCAAAATTCGACCCATTTGGGCTTTTGAAAAGTAAATCGTCGAAACAGTAACTTCAATCGTATGAACTATATATGCCATGCCCTTTACAGATAGACTCATATTTGATATTAAATTATTGCAACATATACGTATTGTTACGGCTGTGGAAATTCGTATGACACCATGAAGGGCCCGTAGGTGAGATATCTCTAAGTACATGTGAAGTTAGGCCCAAATCCGTTGTCTAGAGGGAATTTATGTGATTCATTTGGGCTGCGACGCTTTGAGATAGCTGTTTTTCTGTTCTATCTTTATTTTGAACCAACCACGTCTCAACCGCCATCACACAACAACCACCTTAACCACCACGCCAGCCATCGTCACCAACTACAACCACGCTCCAACCCTCAGACAACAACAACAATGCCAACGGCCACGACCTTTACCTTCACAACTCAATCCTGCTAACATCGCATCACCGTCATTCCCAAACGGCACCATAACCATCAAACCACCACCGATAAACCCTCCACCACCCTCACCTCTCTCCTTCCACGGCCATTCCCGCACCACCTGTGAACACTGAGCGTCGGGCTGTCTTGGGCTCATTCAGCGATACGCACCGAGCCGCGAGCGCAAATAGCGGTCTTTCCGAGGGAGAATTCGGATCAGGAACGCTACACGCCCACTTCTAATCCCTCCAATTAGCAAGTGCGGAGCGGCTTGGCCCCGCCTCCAGGCGCGTCTGTGTGAAATCGATATATGCAAATTCTAGGATCAGGGGAGGTTCACGCCCACTTTTCCTCCGTCCAATGGGCGAGCGTGGCTCCGCCCCCGAGGTCATCCTTATCCGGATATATGCATATTGTTTTCTCCTGCCAGCCTATAAAACGGCGAGCGCAAGGCGAATCGTGGCAGAGTGTCGCAGTAGCAGTGTGTGTCGGCAGGGCAGAGTGAGTCGAGTCATCGGTGTGGCAGAGAGTGGAGTCGGGTGGCGAAGTCATCGGTGTGGCATCGAGTTAGGTTCTGCAGTCGGCTGAGGCGAGTTGCGGGAAGAGGCAAAGGAGCTCGGGTCCGAGGCGAGAAGGACGGCGGTCGGCGACGAGGTCGCGGTGTGAGATCGCTCGTCGTGGGACTCAAGCTAGCCAGCCATTCTCCTCCCCCAGGGCATCAACAATTCCCCCTTTCCCCCACGCTGAGATAGCGCAAAAAGGGGGCCCCGTTCCCACCCCACTCCAAACGTCGTGCCAACGAATCCCGCCAAGGAGCACGGAGTCGGGGCACAGCCACGCGGCCACATCTACGGCTCGTCCGCCAACGTGTCACGAGGATGCGGGTAGGACCCCCCTCCCCCCAGTCTCGCGGACCTGGCCATTCCTCCAGGTCACGCGCACATATTGGCCTCCAGGCCTGTCTGACCCCTTGCCTATGAGGGTGGCTTCTTTCCTTTGCTTTTGAGTAAATGTGTGTTGGCGCCGTCTGTAAAGTAGAAGTGTGTAAGTGTTGCCGTGTGTGCGCGTAGTCGGTAGTAGATCTGCGTCGTTGCTTCTTTTGTTTTAACTGCTATATGTGCATTTTGACTGTTTGGCTGTATATGTGTGCTTTCCGTGTATCGCGTAATAAATGTGCATTGTGTGAACTGTTTTCCCGTTTCGCTTCGTCTTTCCTTTTAATTGACCCTCCATCCTGCTTCACGTAAAGGGTTGGTAGTGGGCTTAATACGCCCGGTAATTAATCGGAACGGTCGAGGCCGACGATAACACCGTTCGGTTATCACTGTAGCACGGAACGGACCGCTTAAGCGGTTCGTGTCCAGAGTCGGCCTGTGGCGTGGTGCGATCTCCCGGTCGACCATTCGCGCAGGTACTTAGGTATATCGAATTTGGCGAGCGACCCTATCCTGTTGGTCGGCGGCGTTGGTCCCGGCGTTGGTCCGAGAGGGTCACGACTGAATTGTCTCTCCGGTGGGCGACGTGCCGCGATTCGAGTCACGTGGCCGTCCGCATGCCGGTGGGCGCGAATTCGCAACAGTATGTATGATATACAATCGATATATAGTTTCTAAAAAAGAACATAAACACATATATAATACATACAATACATAAAGTACATACATATGACATTGGGTTAAGGTGGTTAGAACTATCTATTGTTCAAAAAGGAGGCCCAATGAACAAATCACACAACCAGCTTTCAGAACCAGCTTGCAGGCACACTTGACAGACACCACCCAGGGACCTCAGAAAAGAGGTAGCCACAACAGAATTCTGTGAGCAGGGAAATGCTGGCATAACCGCTCATATAATCCACACAATACTCGATCACGCTAGTTGCAATTCAAGAAAGTACAGAACCACAATGATGATGGTGTAGCTTTATTCTGAGATCCCAAAAATTCCATGCTTTGCAGCATATGTGACCGGGAATGAGTTGCAAGTCGGTTGTCATACCAGTCACCAAATACTGGAGCTGGAGTATTGGCTTAATTAGTTTGTGTCTCATCAACAAAATATCGCCTCAGGCAAAATCTATTCTTTGATGTGCAGTTCAAAATCAGTGGCATAGAGGTCAAGCTTGGTATGAATTGTTTGTTGGCTGTGCCTTCTACTGAACACACACACTATGCATAAAATAAACTATAAATGAGCAAACCAGATTCAGTTGAAGTCTGTGAAGTATACAGAACCGTACAATACCTAATTCAGCATTAGCTGTGACACTGTAGCAAGTCAGTCTACATGGCTTTTGAAACCCCTTTTGGCAGGATAATCAGCACACCCCCTGGGGAAAATAATCAATCCATGGATGTGTTTCTGGCTCGCTGGCCATTATCAGTGCAGAGTAGATGTCCCTCTGCCCAAGAAAGTGAAGGTGGATCACATGCCATCCTGTGAGGGACTACGTGTCTGCAGATAGATTCCTTTTCCCAGGGGGAGAACTGATGATCCTGCCAAAAAACAGTATATATGTACAGTATGTATGTGATCCAGGTTCGAGGTTTGCCAGGAGGGGAAGCGCTTGAGTTCCTCCTGAACACCCGGTCCTGAGGTCACCAGTCGTGGATAACTCTGCAGCTTGGCGGGTTGCTAATCAGCCACCAACACCGATTGGTCCCGCCAATCCTGGCAGTGTTATCACAACTTTGTGTGTTACCTTTCCTTTGGACGACAGTATCAAGGGGGGCTCGTGCCCTCAGCACACACTCGGATTACTTACGCTGATCCTTACTTACGGATTTCGATCCTTACTTACGCTGGTTAAAAAGAGCGTATCACGTGAGGTATAACTTCCCGGCTAGCACTACATGCAGACTCTGCTGGACCAATGGAGGAAAAGACGCTACGAACTGGATAGATTTACAATCACAAGCAATTTATTTACAGCAAGGGTGAGGATAGGTATGGGGTACAGCAAGCCATGTTTTTAATAGAATGAAAATATGTGCAGCAGTGACAAGCAAGGATTGGTGAGATGCGGCAAAAGAAAGTTATATACAAAGAAAAGACACAGGGCAGAGCTATCCCGATCTAATACAATGTTACTTAAGTTCACATTACAGGCGCTCTCAGAAACACTCCAGAGGAAATTGAGAATACCAAAGAAAGATGAGAAAAGTACGAGGTGTTTGTAACCTCTTGATTACTAAGTGGGGTTGACGAACCCATGTGGCCCAGTCACTGAAGGCCCTGTCACACCTTGACGTTTTAGCCAGTGTCTGGCAAGGTACCAAAATGTATGTAAAACGCTGGCGTACGCTGAACTATTGATGTTTTTTTTATCCAGTTTTGGACGTATTCATAACGAGTTGGACGTATGCATAACGTATCAGCAACGTACACAGAATGTTTCGATAACATTTCGATAACTTGTACCAACGAATGCTGAGCGTGTTGTCGGCGTTCACAACCTATGCCCAACGATAGTCTAACTTATGCATAGTGCGCGGCAGCGTATCGCCGATGATCACATGGCGTAGCCTATTAAAAGGCTGCGGCTCGACGATTTAAATCATAACCACACTAGACATCGAAGTGTCAAGCCGCTGTCACACTTTGACGTTTTAGCCAGCGAATGCCGACGTATGAAAAATTTGCCGAATACGCTGGCACACGTCGAATACGTTACGGGTAAGTTTTGTATACGTTAAGGGCACGCTGAAGCACACTGGCATACGTCGTAGTACGTCGAGTACGTCGACAAATTTTCAGCATGTTGAAAATTTTTCGACGTATCCAGCGTATGACGCACACGTTCCGCATACGCTGGCATAAGTTGTAGGCACGTTACCCTATCGTTGACAAACGTCGACACACGTTACTTGTAAGTTACTCATAAGTCGAAACACGTCGAGGTAATGTTTAGCGTACCCGAAACTTATTTCTAACCTATGAGTAACGTGCTTTGAACCTATGTGTAACATATCTCCAACGCACATTGACGTATGTAGATGTATTTGACGTCTTCCGGACGACCACAGAACTTACTGAACGTGTTACTAATTTACAGCTACCGTATAATGGCGTATTGGCAGCGTTTAGGGGAATTGGTATATAAAAATGTTATATTTTTATATAAAAATATAAAAGTCAGTGTTCCAGACTCCATGATATTTTTTTTTTCTTCGGCATGACGGTGATGTTGACACTTCGATTTCTAGTGCGGTTATGACTTAAGTCGTTGAGCGGCAGCCTATTAATTATATTATAACCGCACTATAAATCTAAGTGTCAACATCACCGTCATGCCAAAGAAGACAAAAAAAAAAAAACATGGAGCCTGGAACACTGACGCTAAACATCACCCTGACGTGTTTGGACTTATGAGTAACTAACAAGTAACGTGTGTCGACGTGTGTCAACGATCGTATAACGTGCCTACAACTTATGGCCAGCTTATGCGGAACGTGTGAGTCATACGCTGGCATACGTCGAAAGATTTCAAGCATGTTAAAATATGTCGAGAGCTCGGTGTACTATGACGTATGCCAGCGTACTACGACATATACCAAACTTACCCATAACGTATTTGACGTGTGCCAGCGTTTTAGACAAAATTTTCATACTTCGGCATATGCTGGCTAAATCGTCAAGGTGTGACAGGGCTGTGAGGGGAAAGGAGGAGGAAAATTGAGGGTGTCGTAGGTGCATGGTTGGAGGAGGTGCAAGTGAGGGCATGGTGACGTGCAAGATGATAGGCAAATGAGGTGCAAAGAGGAAGCAATAAAAGGTGCATATCAATGTGACCGCCCTGAAGGGGACAACCATTCAGGACTTGCCTGGGTAATCTCAGAGCTCTTTTATGAATAAGTATCTACAGCAGAGGAGACAGAAAAGAAAGAAGAAGAATGCGTAAGGAAATAGTTTATTAACATATAAGGAAGTCTGCAAGTGTTTGATGCTACTGGTTTCGCCATATTACTGTCTGTACTCTGTCTGGTGCTCGGATCTCTCGCTCGCCCAGCGCTCCGCTCTGTGAACACCGTTTCACCTGCACTCTGACCGTTCACTTCATTCCACCACTTCGTGAAGTACCAGCCGAACCACAAGCTGGACCATGAGCTGAACCATGAGTGCTGTCGAACCATGAGCTGAAGCACAAGCGAGCTCACCGTGCGATACGCACGGCTCTTTCGAGTTACTTGGCGATGGAGGAGCCTAAAACGGATCAGGACGGGCTTCAGGAATTTGCCAGCACCCTCATTGGTGTAACAACGATTACCCCAGCACTAGTTCTGCCCATGCACGGGTACAGCTATGAAGACGATCCTATTATGTTCTGGGCTTCCGCATGTGACAGAGCTCCACTTAACATTGCGCTGTATTATTTGGTTGCGCTTTCAGAGTGCAAACATGGACTGAACAACCAATGGGAGCCATAATTGAGCAGAACGCTAGGGATATTGACACAATGTTGAATGGAGTTTAGCGCAGACTTGCACTCCGAGGTAGATGCCTGAACATCCAGAGTCCAAGTGTCTGTAATGGTATGTGGCACACATTGCTCACCATTACTTGCTAAAGGTGGTGATTGGCACATGCAGTGGTTGTGGTTGAGGCAAGGGTAGGGGTGAGTTGTAGTGTGGTGGTCCATTGTGGTTGAGGTATGGTGGTTGTTAGTTGTGGTTGAGGTGTCAATAGCGAACATATAGCGAGCTTGGTTAATGTTTCAATGGTGTGGTGATTATTGCAAAGGCGTCTTGAGGTTGTGCGATCATTGTAGCATTGGTGGTTAGAGTACATTGAAGGTTGAGGTGATATGACTGTTGAATAATGACGTGTGGTTAAATTGGGGATTTGGCGCACGTATGCAAATAGACTGTGATGTGTATGGCATGAAGGAGAGGTTCGTGTGCAGATTTAAGATGAGAAAAGGAGGAAAAGCTCTCCAATCCCACACAATGTGTATGATCCATACATAAGGGAAGGGCTATCTGAAATGAATACTAACAAAATAACTACCTCGGGAACCTCTATATGTTGTGTGCCATTTCCTTGGGAAATCACGGTTTTGCAGAACTTCACATTATGTATCTTGGTAATTTGTGCTGAATGCTGGCAATAACTTGCTCACTCTGAGTGAAGAACACCAATGGATATTTAATGTCCACCAACTAAGGGAAGCACATGAGACACACAGTTTAACATCCGTCCAAGGGATGACACACACAATGATGCCTTGTCCTGCCTGCAAAACACGAGCTTGACAGTTTGTAGCTGGGCCAAGATTCAAACCTAGGCTAGACAGCTCAGAAGTGAGTGTGCATACCTCAAGGCTATCCTGCTAGCCTTGATTAACAGGAAGCAATTCGTCCTACATATATAATTCATTGCAAAAACTGAAGTTTTTTTCTTTTTGAAAAAGCAAAAAACTGAAAAAACAAAAAGGTTATGATTGATTACCTAAAATGTACGAATTATTATTGGTAGTTATTGTACGAAAGTTTCAGAGTACCTTTATGGAATTTTGATGCATTATTTGATGCAATATTTCAATACATTCCCAATAAAATTAATTGTGTTCCTAAAACCCAGGGAAGGTCGTTGTTTTCATTGATAGTAACTTTAATCCACTTCCTACTGCAATACCTCAACCTCGCCTCACAAACACTTACTCCAACCACCCTTTTTGAGTTTAAAGGGGAAGAAATGGAGGTCGCTTTTGCTAGTTATAATTACTGTTGTAATATGTGATGGCACACGCCTATCTCTGCATCCTGGAGACCAAGCATAAGGACAGGTTTCGCATCCATGAAGTTGATTAGCTGACGCCTTTAGGACGATCTAGTTCTGCAGGTACATTTAGCTTGGTGCTCAATGGTCCCCTGAGGCCCTCTATTGGCCTCAGAACGGTGATTCCTTTTCTTATGATTATTGTTTTGTCTGTACAGGTTCTTACTTGTTTATATTTAGCACAAAACCACAGTGCAACAATTTTGGGGTTTTTTCTGGAGCAGTTTGCAAGGTAAGTTGTCATATGAGAGAGAAGTATATCTGGAAACTCTCCAATGTGATGTTCCACAAGTCCCTGCAACAACATGCAGACATTGCTTTTCTCTCGACGTTTGGCAAACTGGTTGTTTACTATTCGGTATATCGAATTATAGTGCAAGTGTGGTGCCATTAACGTCGTCAAGACTCGTTTTAAATCACTTTTTTCTTGAAATGAAATTGATTATTTCCCGAGGCATTCTACAATTCAAAAGTAAACTCGCCAAAAAAACATTAAGGAGAAAGCTTTACAGATTTATTTCACTCTTCAAAGTGTTTCAAAACACGCAAAAATATTGGTGAAAAATGTATAGACCGAGGGCCTTTGCAACCTTTTTAAAGGAATTCTGTCTGCAGGAGGGCGCCAGCTTGAAAAGGACAAATAGCCATCAGCAACTTATCTGAGGATGGTTGATTGTATCTGTGTAACACTCCCACAAGTCTTGGGGTGTGGTGGAGAATTGGGGAAATGGGGTGAATGGGGGAGGGACTATCACCTAGATTTGCTCGGAAGGCTTTCTTCTGCATGGATGAGGCCCACACGCAGGGGGAATATTCTGTTTGTATTTGCCTCAAGATATGGTGTGTTTCATGTCAGAGTGAATATGACAAACATTGCAAAATGCATTCTTAACTCTACCTCACTAATATTCACCAAAATGCATCAGAAGCTCTGATTTGCTCCTTTTTCAGGCTCAAAGGAATAAATCAGCTCAGTCATTTAAATTCTGTGAATGACCTTTGAGGAATATAACCTTGCAGTCTCTATTTTCAGGAGAATGAAGCCACTTTTGAGAGGAAAAAACAAGTTATTGGTCAGCTACCTGGTCCATGTCTTTCAATGCAGGAAAATTGCATGCTCTCACCGTCCCCATCATCTGCAAGGATCAGCTTTTCACCCCACCCCCCAACCTCCATCTACCATTCTGGCCTACCCCAGGAGAATAGCAGTGCTTACAGCAAACATGCCTCTTAATTTATCACATCTTGTCTTTACAGGACCACAACCACATAGTCAAACTGTCTGGTGCTTTGAACAGTATTTTTCATGGAGCCAAGTTCATTCAGGGCAGTTCAGAGCTCATTCCAAGGTACAAGGTCTTCATCCAAACTATCATGAAGATCCATGGAGGTCAGGCTCACAGTGAGGACCTCCACAATACTTTGTGAGGACAGTGTGAGTATCCTCACGAAGTATCATGGAGGTCCTCACAGTGAGCTGGTGTAGCTGTTTCATGTTCTGCTCCCCTGGGAGCAAGAGTCTGCATGGCTCTCTGTTACATTATTGGTATACACTCAGTGTACAAAATATTTGGAACACCTGCTCTTTCCATGAAATAGACTGATCAGGTGAATCCAGATGAAAGCTATGATCCCTTATTGATTGCACCTGTTAAATCCACTTTAATCGATGTAGATGAAGGGAAGGAGACAGGTTAAATAAGTATTTTTAAGCCTTGAGACATTTGAGACATGGATTGTGTATGTGTGCCATTCAGAGGCTGAATGGGAAAGACAAAAGATTTAAGTGCCTTTGAATGGGGTATGGTAGTAGGTGTCAGGCGCACCGGTTTGGGTATGTCAAGAACTGCAATGCTGTTTGGTTTTTCACACTCAACAGTTTCCCGTGTATATCGAGAATGGTCCACCACCCAAAAGACATCCAGCCAATGGCAGGCCAGTGGTCAAAAACGGCTCATTGATGAAAGAGGCCAAATGAGGCTGACACGAATTGTGCAAAGCAACAGACGGGCTACAGTTAGTTAAATGACAGTCCAATACACCATTGGTGCTGCAAGACCCATAAAATAATGGACAACTCGTCGTACCATGACACAGATGGGGTATGGCGGCCGACGACTGTACAGAGTTCCTCTTCTTTCAGCAAAAAACAACAACCTGCGGCTGCAGTGGGCAAAGGAATGAAAACACTGGACATTGGAGGATTGGAAAAACATTGCCTGGTCTGATGAATCCCGGTTCCTGCTGTTTCACGCTGATGGCAGGACTAGGGCATGGAGAAAACCACATGAGTACATGCATTCATCGTGCTGTGTGTCAACATTGCAGGCTGGTGGTGGTTGTGTGATGGTGTGAGGTGTGTTTTCATGGCACACATTGGGCCCCTTGATAAAAGTGGAGCACCATTTGAATGCCATAAGATAAGTGAACATCATTGCCAATCAGGTGCATCCCTTCATGGCAGCAGTGTATCCATCCACAATTTTTTTTTGTCCAACAGGATAATGCCCCATGCCACAAGGCAAAGATTGTCCGGGAATTGTTCCATGAACATGACAGTGAATTCAGCTTACTACAGTGGTCTGCCCAGTCACCAGATCTCAATCCACCTGAGCATCTAGGGATGAGATGGAATGAGCTATTCAGAGTAGAGCTCCACTACCAGCAAACTTGACAAAACTGTGTGAAGCATTGGAGTCAACATGGGCCAACATCCATGTGGAATGCTTTTGACACCTTGTATTGTCCATTCCCCAACAAAAGGAGGCTGTTCTGAGGGCAAAAGGGGGTGCAACTCAATATTAGGAAGGTGTTCATAGTGTTTTGGACACTGAGTGTATTTTGGAAGGAGGCTGAGTCCTCAGGTTTACTTCTCACCCACCAAAAGCAGGTTGGTGAATTCAGTTTTCCATATCCTCATTTTGAGCCATATTCCTCTTGCCCTCTCAACCCGCCATCTTCTCCCAGCCTACCCAGGTTACATGTGCTGAAATAGAATACTACACCTATCCCCCCCCTAGCAATTCCACACTGAACATTACCTCCTTTCCATTATCACTCTTTTCTCTCATCTGTTTTAGTGACTCCCTGTGTCTGTCTCATATCTTTCAAGAGTGCTGCCCATCATCATCTCATGCTTTCTCACACACCCACACTTGCACTATTCCACTCGAGCTGGCCCGCCCCAACCACCACTTTCCTTTCTGCCACTGATGTGTGGCATCCTTGTCTCTCTGGTTCCCCTTTGATCCTCTGTCACTCTGTGAACTAGCTGCTCCCTGTGATTGAACTCCTCCATCAGCCTAAATTTCTGGATACAAAAAGTTTCAAAAGTCATGCGTTAACACCTTGAGTTATTTCATTTCATACTTGGCACAGTTTGTTTTGTTTTCTTTGCAAGAGCAAGGCTCATGGAAGAGAAAAGGAAGAATTGACAGGAGGAAAAACATCTACAGAATGGACGAACAGGAGAAAAGGAGAGAGAGGAGAGGAGGAAACCAAATCTAGCAAAATTTGCCTTGTTATATGTTTTGGTGTATTTACTCCTACACTAGCGTCAATTTCGTATACAAAACAAAGCAAAAAAAGTAATGTGGTGGAGTTAGGAAAGGTTAATGGGAGTAATAAAGATCATGGCAAAGAATTGGGGATGACAAGAGATGGCATTGAAGTGCTGGAGGGAAGAGTGAGATAGAACAGCCTCTGGAAGGTTGTTCCATCAATGGGTAAGTGAGGAATAAAAGAGTTGAGTTGTGCAGTCAGCATGGATTTTAGAAGTTCAACCATGAGGGGTTACTGGAAGAATGACTGCATCCTGAAGATGCGAGAGAGAGAGAGAGAGAGTCGGAGGACTGACAGACCAGAGCGGGAGCAATTTTGGAAAATAGATGGAAGAAAACTGAGAGAACACAGATCTGCCTGCATCCAGTAGAGACAGATGTGATGCTGAGAAGAAGCCCATAATTGAGAGCAGTACTCCATTCAGCTATGGACAAATGCCATGGAGACTGTGAGTTTCTGCTCCAATTTTTGAAAGAAAGACTTGGATCGACAGAGGGTGCCCAGTCTGTAGCTGGCTGGCTTTGTAGGCCAACTTTTCTATGAGTGGTTGGTCCAATAAAGATCATGGCTGATGGTGAGGCTGGGAAATTCAAGAGACAACTTCTTGCAGTAGATGACCAAGGAAATAGGTGGGTTCATTTGATGATCATACCAGAGCAATCTGGTGAGATTGTGAGATTTTCCAGGATTGAAGGACATGTTTTATTTATCAGACCAGAGTCCAATAATTTCAGCCACTACTCATCATACATAGGATTCTCATGATCGAATGTCCAAAACTACAGTTAATCTCCTAATCACCATTAATCTAAGAGATGTGGTTCCTTCCCTACATGACACATCCCAAAATCCCTTGCAAGTTGAACTTTGAAGGTGCCAATGATGTATTTATTCCATCCTTTAGCATCACATGATCATTAATTCACTTCAAAATCTTCCTCACCTTCCTGCACAACACTGACCAATTAGCAAATAGATTTTGATGTGAATGTATCAATGGATATGCCTCCACTCACATTAGATGTCAACCCACTGTTGTTTGATCTCAATGAAAGGTCACATTAAATCCTAGGTATCTGCCATCACAAAGTGATCGCAAAGGGTAAGCATCCTGAACCTGCAATCCAATGATAGCCATATTCTTTTCGGACTGCCATATGACCTTTGACCTTCAACATTTAGGGATAGAGTATAAATTAAGAAAAAAAAAAAAAAAAAAAAACAAGCCTGGTGTTGGTGCAGTGGTTAGGGCAGCGGCTTGGGATCCAAAAGGTCCTGAGTTCAAGCCCCGTTGGGCCACTGAATTAATACACCAGGGGGTTGACTCAGCCTGTCATCCTTCCGAGGTCGGCGAAATGAGTACCAGTATACTGGGCCGGTGTATACCCCGGTTAAAAATAGGTGTACCATATCCCTGTGTCGTAAGAGGCGACCAGGGTTGCGTCAGGAAGGGCATCCGGCGTAAAACATGTGCCAAATCACTATGCGGATCATACGGATGATCCGCTGTGGCGACCCCTAACGGGAGCAGCTGAAAGAAGAAGAAGAGTATAAATTAAGAAAATGTCTCCCCATCTACAATCTATGCATAAAACTCAACAATATGAAAATTGGAGGAGTGTTATTCAAATTATGATCAAAAACGTGATTTTTGTTTTTGAGGTCATAATTGGAAAAAAAGTAGGTCAAGGACATAAATCAAATATGAGATGCACAACTTCAATGCAGGTCCACTATTATGATGTGAGAACATCTTGGAAGGCTAAGCGGTCTTTGAGATTTCACATTGGCAAAATTGAGTGATGACAAAAAGTACTATTTTTTTCAGACCACCATTTGACCTTGACCTCGGATGGTTATGATGTAAATGAAGCATAAATCCACCTTACTTTAGGGTCTAGGCTATCTACGAAGGGCAATTTCATTCCTATCGGACAAATCTTAGAGTTTTGGTGAAAAATGTTAAAATGTTTACAATTGGGTCATGACTAAAAAATAGGTCAAGGTCAAAAAATGTCAACCCCGCATACTTTTTAATGACATTATTGATGCAAAATTTAATTCCGAAAGTCCTCAGACATTGGCAGAAAAAAAGGGAGAAAAACCTAAATGGTCATTTAGTACTCCTTGGGGTATAAGACCTTGACCTATAACCTGGAGGGGTATGAAGGGGACCTATATAACTGGAGGGGACCGATAACCTGGATGAAAATTAAGCTTAAATTCACCTTTCACAAAGCTATCCAGCAAGGGCAATTTCATTCTGATCGGACAAATCTTAGTTGAGCTGTGGTGAACAATGTGAAAATGTCTATAATTAGGTCATACATGATATATAAAATTAGGTCAAGGTCAAAAATGATGTCAACCCCGCATACTTTTTATTCACATTATTGATGCAAAATTCCATTGCAAAAGTCCCAACTGGATCCGAGGTACAGCTTGGAAATTGGCAGAAATTAGGGAGAAAAACATAAATGGTGGTTTAGTACTTATAGGGGTCTAAGAAACTCTGAGGTACTTTTAAAATTGGGGGCACTAATTGCAGAAACAAACCCTACAACAGCTTTAAGCCTCACCCTGTCTTATCGTGGGATGCTTAATAAAAGGTCATGAGAGAGGGACTTTCATTTATTACAAAAGTATAAAAAGGTGTCACACCAATGTGACAAAAGGAGTCAGCACAACAGTTGTAATCGGTTTTTTCATAACAAGCAAACAAAACATATTAAAACAAACAAGAGGGTATATTGGAGTCAATTTGCAGGTAAATATTAGCTGACCCTCAGATATCTTACAACAGGAGTTGTTTATTCACCACTGTTTCTCGAAAATTTTTAACTCAGAGCAACAAAAAAATTCCAGTTTCATTCTGGAAAGACAAAGAGCTTTAAACATTGCCAAGGGATCCAAAGCAATCATTTTTTAATCTGTACTTTAGCAATCATTTTTAAATCTGTACTTTCTATTCTTATATATATATAGCTAACTTGGCTTATGAGAGAAGAAAGTGAATTAAAGTTTTTGTTGGGTGATTTTAAGGGTCCAGTAAGGCCAAAGATGAAGGTCAGAAAATCGAAATGAAAGGAGAGGTGCACAAGTAACATTTTTAGGTACGCAAAGAGAGGGGTTAAACAGTTACAGTGTACATACGCGTGAGGCAAGGTTTCAGTTTGTCCACAAAAGGGACATTGCTCACTTATTACTGGCGAGAAACGGTGAATGAGGGAATTTGTCGGCAGTATCCAATGTGTAATTCTCCATTAGAGATCAGCAACATGCTTTGGCATAGGCCAACTCCAATTTTTGTCTGTAGTACCAACTACAACTTGGGTAAAGGGGAGGGGTATAAGGCAGGACTGTTGACCACCTACATGGTACAAGGGAGGACAAAGATGGAAAGAGGGCTTTTAAACAATGCACATATAATATTTTGCGAATAATCTGAGAAAAGGATAGAGAGTGGCCAAAACTAATGGGTTCTAAATCAGGAGAGCCAGATAAACAAAGGTGAGGGAAGGGTGGGGAAGAGTTGTTGGTGGGTACAGGAGGGTTGTTTGTACAAGCCTGTGAGGCACAATAGGTGCAAAGTACTGATTTTAAGAGGCTGTCTACTCTGCGACATGGTCTGATGCCAAATGTCAAAGCAAGAGCAGCAGCACTTAACCACCCATCATTGGTGGAATTTCTCAAGTGGCACACTTTGGTAATTATTGAGACATTTATGAACTATAAAATGAAGTAATTTTTATTTTCAAACAGTTCAAATAAGGGGTTATGGAATAATGGTTCGTTGAGCAGCATGGATTGAACATAGGTTGATGAGTCACAAAGACAGGAAAAAGCTTGCCACCCGTTTAGTAGGCTTTGGTGAAAGCAATGTAGAAGGGATGTCTATCTTGGTCAAGTCCATTAAAAACAGCTCCTGAGCGAGGTCCAATTTCTCAACTTGATGAAGGATGCAACTGGAAAGCTGTCTCCAGGCCAAAAAAAGGCTCATAATAGAAGCGCCATGCTAAACGGAAAGCCATGATGTGGCACTTGACATTTACAATCCCTTGGCCACCCTCTGTTGTTGGTAGGTTAAAGATCTCTGGTCGCAGCCAGTGCTTTCTGGACCAGAGGAAACGAGCGACATATTTGTATCTCATCCGTCGTGGCTGTAGGCAGTTGTAAGGCAAGAACCTTGTACAATAAGGTGGAGGTGACTAGACTGTTAATGACTAGTACCCTGCCTTGGTAGGACAATTGGCAGAGTAAGCCCTTCCATTTCAATAAAAAGTAATTCCATTCATTCCAACAACCCTTCTCAGTTGTGCCTTGCAAAATTACCCAGACCAAGAAACACCCACAGAAACTTAATCCCATCTCTTCTCCAAAAAAGGTTGGCAGGGAGAGAAGGGGGAAGAAGGGATAGAGGGGCTAAGGGACAAGTAGAGGGTTTAAGCCACAGTGCTTCAGTTTTGGTCAAATTGATCTTGGCCGATGATGCTCTACTGAACAAATTTAAGGCAATCATTTTAACAATATCTGCAGAGTGATTGACAAAGCCACAGATGTCATCTGCATAAGCAATGCTTTTTAAGGGGTGGGTGAAGTCTCCAACCGCAATACCAGACAAGGATTTACGAAGGGTATTTAAGAGGGGCTCAAGGGATAAGTCATACAAGATCCCTCAATGAGAGTAGCCCTGCCTTACCCCTCTCCCATCGCAAAAGAGGGGTACGAGTTCATCACTAATCTTTCGAATGGCTGATATGTTTGAGTAACATAACTGCATATCAGATTAAAGAGGGTCAAAACCAAAACTTTTTCGAACTTCAAAAAGATATGCATGAGATACAAAAATCAAATGCTTTCGCTTAATCTAGGAAGACCAGGCCACAACTTTCATGGTTAATCTCACAGATATCAATTATATCCCGCACAACGGAGATATTAATCTGAATATTGTGACCGGGAACACAGTACATTTGATCGATGTGTATGTTGTCCTTTAGTAAGGGTGAAAGACGCAAGGCCAAAGCCTTTGAAAAAAATTTGTAGTCTGTACACAAGGACACTGGTCTCCACTGTGACATGAGCAATGAATTGCCTTTTTGGGGAAGCAGAGTCAGCACAGCTGTCCTACAGCTCAGTAGTTCACCTTTCTCCAGACTCGCCTGGAAGACCAAAAGCAATTCGGAAGCAATCAAGTCCCAAAACCTTCTGAAGAACTCCGCTGGCAGACCATCCAAGCCAGGTGATTTCCCTTTGCCCAGGCTTCTAAGGGCAGCATAAAGTTGCTCCAAGTCCGACCTTTGCTTGGGGGTTGGAGTACAAATACCATCAACCAAGGGAAAGACAAGTTCTAAATCAACTTCTGTTGCCTAGTAAAAGGTCAGAAAAGAAGACTTTTGTCCCTTTCTTACTTTCGACAGGGATATTAGTGACAAATTTGTCAGGATGTTTCAAGGCAGTAATTAGGAAGTGTGGAGATTTGGATTCAAAGTCAAAGAAAAAGTGGGTTGGGGCATCCAAAAGATGAAGGTGTTGAAAGCGTAATGTCATTAGCGCTCCTTGGGTTTGGCTGCCAATTACAAGGTGTTTCAACAAGAATAATGCAACTATAAATGTTTATTTACAAAGAAACAGAAACCTCAGGAACATGAACCAAACATTTCTTGAAAGCTTATGAGATGATGTTTTCTATCACTGATTGCTATTTCAATGAGTCACTGAAAGAGTTAGTGAGAGCCCAAGGTATGAAATTGGCATTTCCACAAAATCCTTGTAATTGACATTCTCGATGTGTGTCCCTCCAGACATGCATTGATCCTAACTCCAAAGTTCTGTCCAACTTTCCTGTAGGTCTCATGTGGCACTGCCTGGAGGTAGTCTGACACCCCCTGCTTCAGATCATCCAGTGTGGCAAGGTGGTTGGTGTAGACAGAGCACTTGGCAGCCCCCCAGAACCAGTAGTCTAGAGGGTTCAGGTCTGGGCTATGGGGTTCCCAGTCATGGGCGGTACCCAGGGCAACGAGGCAGTTTCTGAAAAGCTGCCACAGGAAAGTGATGGGGTCACTTTCTGTATGCAGGGGTGCACCATCCTGCATAAACCAGGTCATGCTAAGCTGGTTTGGGGTGACCTTTTGGGCTAGATCATTAGAAACTTCTGGAGCACAGCCCAGTAGCGCTCACTGTTGATCATCACCATCCTGCTGTTGTCATTCTCAAACCAGTAAGGACCTAGCATTCCCCATCTGGCATTAAAGGTGCAGAAGCATGTGACCTGAGGCTCTTTCAGGTACCTTCAAAAGGTGAACTACATCATCAACAGAATTGTCGGCATTTTGCATTTTATGCTTCCTTGACAGGTATATAGTGAGTTTTGCCTCAGAAGACAAATAACTGGCTAAAAGACACTCACTTTTGCATTGGTAAGAAATACTAAAACCAAAGATAAAAACACAACATGTAAAAACAAGGCCGAGCCCTCAGAGCACATGTGATAAAACAATAAAAAAGAGGGGCCAACCTTGAGCACTCAATAAAAATGTGAAAAATGTTTTCAATCGCACCACAGGTCAGGCCAGGTCAGGTATGGGAGCATGCTCCAGAGCAGAGTTTCGCTGCGTCCATTTTCCGCCGGCACTCCAGGGGTATCCGTATGGCCATCCCCCAGGCAGATGCCTGGCCCATCCCCATCTCCTTGAGATGCTGATCAACCTGCTGCAACCATGAGGCACATATAGTTGGCCCATTGGCCTCCTCCACTCATAAGGCTCCCTTGCTTGTCAGGAAAACCAGCCACATGTCTATACAGCTGCAGCTGACGGTCACGGACTATGGAGGTAACAAATCTCATTTGAGTCTCTCTCAGCAACTGCTCGTCGGACACAAAGTCTGACCAGCAATAGCCAAGGATTTTCCAAAGAGACCTGGTCCCAAAGGAATTAAGTGGTTGTCTCAGATACCTGGTCAGAGTCCAAGTCTCACATCCGTAGAGCAAGACTGGAAGCACCAAAAACCCGATGACTCAGACTTTCATCCTCCCACACAGGTACCGTCAGCACCACACTCCATGCTCCAGTGAATCCATGACTGCCCAGGCCCAACCCAGACGTCTGTTGACCTCTGGCTCACAGAGTCATGCCAAGTATGGTAAGCTCCGTATTGCTGGCAGAAGGATCTTATCTGTGCTTTCGCGTTGTCCCACCATTGCAGAAGACAGGGAAAGGAAGGTATATGTTGGAGTAAAGTCCTCCAAAAAACACGAAAGGCATCAAGGAATAGTTGATCCTCTCGGAGGCGTACATTAAAGGTCCAGTAGGTAGCACCTCCGTTACGAGCTGGTGGATGAATACGGTGTGTGACCATATGATGGTCCGAGAAACCACTTGGGACAATACCAGTATGGGTCACGATATTAAAAAAAAATCACGATTAATATAAAACCGGTCTGACCTTGCGAGGGACAGGCAGCCATCTAAACACCGACACCACGAATATTGTCGTGTAGATGGATTACAAGTTATCTAAATATCAATGAGGGAGAAGGTTGTCAAAGTCCTAATCAGAAGCGTAATACTTGCTGAATGAGGCTCATTCCCATTGCGATCAATGGTAGAATCCATCATACAATTAAAATCCCCTCCCAAACAAACAATCAATTAAAATCAAAATGTGTGAGAGATGTTTCCAACTGTGTGGAAAAAAGACTTCTATCCATGCTGTCACTGACTGCATAGGCATTTAGCATCGTGTGTTTAAAACCATAATGAGTAAAAGTGAGTAAGATGAAATAACCTTTAATTATTTCATTAAAATCAACAATTATTTTACCGAGAGAGGGGTGTAAATAGATGGCTACCCCAGCCCGAGGACACTCAAGGCTGCTGAAGAACCACCTTTACTTCCTTTCGTTATTCTTTCCCATTCACTCATACAGGAGGACCCACATCTGGTTTCTTGTAAGAGTAAAATATCAATGCGGTTCTTCAATACAAGCTCCTAACTTCAGCTTTACGTAAATATGAGGATCCTCCATTTCTGTTTAAAGTGGCTATCAAAAGAGCCATAGCGTGGAATTTTGGAAATGGTATCGGTCAATTGGCCGGGATATGGCTACAGCTGCTTCCCTGCTTTCAAAACACATTTCATGAGACAAAACATTTGTGGTTCAGTCATACCAAACTGCTCAGACTGAAGGAGCAGTCGCTTTGCGGTGGTGATAATGTTGTGGGCCGGGGGCCGGGGGTCAGTGGCGAGGAACGACCGCGAGAAGGAGCAATAGGGCTATCTCCCACCGAACACCGGGAATTAAAAGGTCATCACCCCGGATAACCCCAGAGTCGACGGGTCACTTGGTTGTCGACCGTGGTCGCCAATATTTTGATGGCGTGAGGTAGGGTCCGCTTGTCTATTCCAATTTCCCTAAGTACTCACGCCGTCTACTGGGGAAGCCACACCCTCGGCCGACTCTGTCCGAACCAAGTCGCATGTACCGACTCGGATCCGGCGTAACCGAGCGGGAATTACCAGAGCCGTGCCGGTCCCAATGACAACTTACGGCACAAACGGCCATACTACTTCTCAAGCCCGAACCATACTGGGCCAATGGAAGAAATGACAGGCAAAGATCTGGAACATTTAAAACGGGGTTTAGTTATAATGGGGAGAGGGAGATCACGAATATAATATGCAATTTACAGTGAGCGAAAAGCACTTAACAATTCTACTAAATAGACCGGCCACACACACACACACACACACACACACACACACACACACACACACACACACACACACACACACACACACACACACACACACACACACACACACACACACACACACCCACACACACACGGCCGGTAGGCCTTTTTCGGCCCTTCAGCCCGGAATGATAGGCGAACTGGAGGGTCAGAGTCTGGCCGGGTACCTGTCCGCCTCGTGCGGTTTCTTCGAGACGAGCGAACCAGGATGGGACCAGCTGCGTCGAGCGAACCAGCAAGCACAGGACCACGGAACCACCGAAAAGAACCCCCGAACCAGACACTCCACCAGCGAAGCGAGGACCCCCGGAAAAGAACGCAGAAGACAACGACGACTGCAGACCAGAAGACCAAAGGGGCAAAGAGCAAAAAGCCCAGACAACGACGACTCCAACCAACGATGCACACCAAGAGCAATGGCGACCCCTTCCTTCTCCGACAATTCCAACCCAACTCCAGCGAGCACTCAGGGAAGCCTGGCGATTCTTATCCCTCCTCCAGGTGGGAGGTAATCTCATCTGAGGTAATCTTTGCCCTTATTGGACAGGGTTTCGTGGGGTGATGTGCTGGCCATCCGTGATTGGACAGGGGGGAACCCCTCCTTTCCTGGGCGGAGTCGGTGTTCTGAGGTGAGGAAACCTCCGCTCACATTCGTGGTCAAATGCACATGGGCAATGGCGTCGATGATGCGGAGAGGTGGAGGATTGATTTGTTTGGGAGGAAGATTTAAAGATGTAAAAAACCTGACTATAAAAGAAACCCGCAGCGCACACATGAAATTAACCCATTAGACAGGACGGGACCCTAACTATAAACACATACTTATCGAAATAACTGAACTGCGGGGACTCTGGCTGTTGTGTGCAAATGGCTGCCAGATTCGTAACAATAAAACTGTGCAGGTCAAGAAAGGAATCTTGAATTTTAACATATATCTACTGGAAGGTGTGCTGTAGAAACTTTAGGATCTCCTGGGGGGGGGGGCACAGTCAAATCACCCTCCATTTCCTGAGATAAGCCTGGATTGTTCCAGACTTCGAGACTCTGACCAGAAGCAAGGGACGAGGCCCCGTCAAAATCATAGTCTGATTGGTGATCTATATTAATACCGTGCTCCACAGGTGGAGCAGGCATTTCCATTTCTGCTGGGAAGGGAAAAGTTATTTCCAAAGCAAAACTCACACTCCGCTTCTGTAACGTCTGGGGTTATCTGTAGCGCAGATGTCTCAGACACTTCACCTTTAGCAGGGAGAGGAACCAACGTAGGTTCATTTTCAATGTCCATGACATCGACAACCGCCGAGGATGTCACAACTACTTCTTGGGGCATGACACTAACCCCTTGTTCATGCTCGTCTTCAACTTGCTTGTGAACAGGAGCGTTGTCATCATCCACTGGAGTGAGAACAGTAAATCTGTTTTCCATTTCTACAGCAGCGAATGAGTTGGCCGTGTCTAAATGGGAGCCATTTAATTTGCTCGACGGCGCGAGCATTTTTGAAATGCTCACCGTTCCATCGTGACCATTGACATTGGGGCACTTGTTTCTTCGGGATTGAATGGTGACAAAACTCTCGTCATCCACTTGAGGTCCCTTAACTTCAGCACTCACTCTCCATGGCTGATTATGGGAGGTGTCTGCACGTTCCTCCACAATAGATGTACCACCAGTGCTTGGCCTGGGCTCCACGGCTCCAGATGTTCCACTAGTGCTTGGCTTGGGCTCTGCGGCTTTGGATGTGCCACAAGTGCTTGGTCCAGGCTCCAGGTGTTGAGATTCCTCATAAGACTCTGCATGTTGAGACTCGCCACTGGGAATGTTTGGTTTCAGACAAGCGTTCTTTAAATGTCCGTACTCACCACAAATAAAGCACATCATTGCCTCAGTGGCGATATACATTTGGTCGATGCGATCTTTGTATTTTGGAGTCACAGCAGCACGAAGCAAACATGCACCATTCTTCAAAACAATATAACAGTGACACTGGAAACACCTGATACATCGAACCAAAGCGCCAGAATGCAAACGTAATGGGATCATGGAGATCCGTGACACGACCGTCCAAAAATAATTTAAAGCACAGGTAATCTCCTCACTTTTAAAGAAAGGTGGAATATTCAAAATAATAATTTTAACAGCAGGTGTGTCCAAAGGACTCACAGGAACAAAAAGATCCAGCGTGAAAGACAAGCTGGTTTTGACTGTCTGAGCAATGTTTCGCTCTTCGGACAGGAAGAGCACAACACGATGATTCATCCTCGATGCTGCGAGAATGTTTTTGAGCCCAGGGCTCTCTGAAACCCATTGTGACATCGTCGACACGAACTCCATCCGGTGGACAAACTATAAACCCGTTCTTTGGAGTAAGTGCCTCATACACACTATTATGCAAACGTATGTTTGCCATAGTGTAAAATAATACAAAGCAAGTTGAAAACCAAGAAACAAAAGCAAACCTGCCACAAGCAAAATTAGCAAGTGGAGGAAAATGAAAATTAATGGATGAAGTATGTAGCCAAGAAAAAGGCTAAATGGAGAAACACGGCAAATGGAAAAGCAGGCCCAAAAGCCAGAGGTCGTGAACAGGCCTGCAAATCATTCACTGTGCGCGATCTCATTCTCTTTCTTGCCTCAACAAAGAAGGGAAACACGGGGAAAGCTTCACAAACACGTACAAGGACACAAAGGGAGTGAAATGGGGAGAGAAAAAACACCAGTATGACACAGTGCTCACAGCTCCACACACGCGGCTGCCATGATGCCACACCCACACCCGACTCACCAACAAACAGCATGTGGAGGAGAGAGAGAATAAATAAAAGAGAGAGAACATCACAAGCATTAAACTTGAGTTATGGTTTGTTTAATTAAGATCACTTAAATAAAATTGATTTAATTAAGACTGAAGTTTTGTTGTAATTCTTCAGTGGCTCACAAGTTATTGTGGTAACAAAGTTATTTTCAATGAAAAGGCACATGTCCCTCGACCTTTAATCTGTTTAACAAAAAA
Source organism: Eptatretus burgeri (assembly GCF_056783735.1). Classification (NCBI taxonomy): domain Eukaryota; kingdom Metazoa; phylum Chordata; class Myxini; order Myxiniformes; family Myxinidae; genus Eptatretus; species Eptatretus burgeri. The sequence goes on along the minus strand of NC_140972.1, from coordinate 31,695,112 downwards.
TGTAATCAGTTCATCTTTGTATTACAGCCTATACTTGGCCTAAGTATGGTTAAAATCCCTTCATTGGTTCAAAATTATTAATGTGGTGACAAAAATTTTCAATTGAAGGTCACACGACCTTAGACCTGTGACATTTTAAACCCATAACCTAATCAGTTCATTTTTGTATCACAGTACATACTCCTACCATGTTTGGTCAAAATCCCTTTAGTGGTTCACAAGGTATTGCGGTAGCAGCAAACACACACACACACACACACACACACACACACACACACACACACACACACACACACACACACACACACACACACACACACACACACACACAACAAGGCACAAGAAGAGCATCATAAATATCACACACAATCCAAATGACCAAGATGGTTGCCAAGACAAAATAATTCGAGCAATCACAGCCATAATCTCATGAGGTTGAGATAATGTCATGAGGAATAGATGTCATATGAAAGCTAAATCTTGAACGTTTTTCGAAACATCACATACACAAGCCAAGTTATCGAGATGGTTGCCATGGCTACAAAATTCAGCCAATCACAGCCATGATCTCATCAGGTGGAGATAATGTCATGATATATCGACAATGTTAAACCTAAATGTTCAACAGTTTTTGAGACATCGTGTACACAAACGTAGATGGATAGATGATCAGTCGGTCGGATGGAGCTCATTTTATTGTCCCCCGTTTCTGACCTTGTCAGAGGAGCGAGGGACAATAAAGAGATAAACTGTCCTGAGTTCAGATACCATGATGAGAATGCTGCATTTCATGAGTGGTGGCTTTGTTCATGGCTATAATTTTGTAACTGCACCACATATTAAAGAACATAACTCACCAGGAGGTTAACACAAAACCTTTTCAAAATAGACCAACCAGGTTATATTCCTTATTGGATGTTGTTCTTAGAAGAGCTGATTTCATTCATTTTGGCTTGCAGAGAAAGAAGTCAATTGCAGTCTCGAGGCATTTATGTACATTTTGCAATTAAGGTCGATCAAGTAAGAATGCATTTGCAAACATTTGTCGTCATTCAGTGCCACTAAACTCACCGTATCATGATCACTGGAATTTTTTGAAAGGAACAAAGCCAAGAAAGCTTGATTCCACATTTTAGAGCATCATATATAATACGAGGGCATGCTGAAAAGTAATGCCACCTCTTATTTTCTTCAAAACAGCTAAAGATACTCGCATGAAACAAAGTGCAGTCCACACATTCCTTATTCTTGCCACTGGGTGTGAAGTTTTGTGATTCTGGCACGAGATGTCTCAGTGATATGTCAATCAAGATGTCAGGAGGGCAGCATGATATTGTCAGTGCTGTAAAGCATGAAGCAGTGGAGATGACTGATTGGAGATAAGATGACTGGAGATGAGAGTTGAGACGACTGACTGAAGATGAGATGACTGGAGATGAGAGTATGGTGCACCATTACGATCCTGAGAGTAAGAGACAGTCAATTGAGTACCACCACAAAGTTACACCTACTATTCCATGGTCGGGTTGTTGGCGACTAAACCGTCTCCCCCACCAGGTTTTTTGGTGAGGATTGTGTTTGGATAGGGACACGCAGCAGGATTAAAAACAAAACCTGTCAAAGGGCGGAGGAGCTCCTTGTGAGCCAACGGCCATCCATATCTAGTGCCCAACTGTGTCTGCGGACGTCCTCCTGCAGTTGGGTTAATTCTTATTATGAGTTTGGTGGCAGGATTTGCACTCCGGCCACCGTAAAACCCTTCATTCCGCAAAACACAAAAACGCAAAGAAATCTGAAAACCCACTCCGTGGGAGTACCTCCTGTACAGCTTCCCTTCGCAGTGCAGCTTACCGGATGACGAGATTGGGGCAAAGCCTTCAGGGCCCCCAATCTTTGATGATCGGAGGGAAACCACGGGGTAACATTCCCGGGTCAGATTGCGGGAGAGTGTGTCGGAGTGGTGCCAAGGTGTCGTCCACCAAACGGCGGTCTCCTTGGGTTAACCAGAGGTGGACCCTTCGGGTGGGTGCCTGGAATGTCCCATCCCGAAGAGAGGATGAGCACCTGTCTCTGTTATCATCTGAGCTCAAGTGTTTGGACATCGGTATTGCAGCACTCTCTGAGGTTCGGAGACCGGATTGCAGTGAGATCATGGTGGGTGGTAACACCTACTATTGGTCTGGTCGCTCTGATGGTTACCATTCCCAAGGAGTTGCTGTAGCTGTGTCCAATAAGCTGACTCCAATGATAATTGAGGTAACACCGGTCAACGAGAGTATTATGAGACGAAGGATTCGTCACTCCTTAGGTGTCGTTTTCCTGGTCTCTGTTTATGCTCTGACTGAGGCGAGTGATCTCACCATGAAGGATGCATTCTATGCCACGCTCGAGTCTGTGGTTGATCAGTGCCACAGACGAGAAACACTTCTCGTCTTGGGGGATTTCAATGCATCGACTGGAACTGATAGGGATGGTTATGAGAAGTGTGTTGGTCCCCATGGGTCAGGAACTATGGACCGGAATAGCACTAAGTTCCTTGACTTTGCAAGAAGTCATGAACTTAGGGTGGCCAGTTCATGGTTTCAGCGCCCACAAGCTCATCGCTGTACTTGGTATTCCAATGCTTGCGGTGGGGCAAAGGAGATTGACCATGTCCTCGTTGATGGTCGCTAGAGGATGATCCAGAACTGCAGGGTCTATCGGAGTGCTCAGTTCCTCAATACTGGCCACTGGCTTATTGTAGCAACTCTGAAGATGCACCTTAAATCCAGGAGAATGGTACCATCCCAGCCTCGGCTGGATGTTGGCAAGCTCAAGGATGAGAGGGTAGCTGAGGAGTTTGCAAACAAGCTGAGTGGAGATTTGGGGGGACTGGATGCTTTGGGAGGTCCTGAAGAGTTATGGAATGCCTTCAAGACCACCGGTCCTTGATGTTGCCGGTGGATGTCTTGAAACTCATCGTAGGGCAAAGAAGAATTATGTCTCTCAAGGGACACTGGATACCATTGACCAGAGTAGCAGGGCCAGGCTGAATGGCAGAGCTGAGCTGTTCATGGAGCTGAGTCATAAAACTGTACGTGCGCTCAGGGTGGACAAGGAGGCCTATGTGCGAGGAATCTGTGAGGGGGTAGAGCATCACCTGTGGTCAAGGGATTCTCGTCCTGCTTACAGAGGAATTCGCACATTGCGTTCATCCAAGCCCATCCCTCGGTGTATTGCAGTTGGAGCAGGGGATGGTAAGCTCTTGACAGAGGAGTCCGAAATGAAGGCCCGCTGGGCCGGTTACTTTGAGCGGTTGTACCAGGCTGATCCACCAGCTGTCAAGTTGGACGTCAGGGGTGTTACAATCCCTGTTTCTGAACCTCAAATCTACTGTGGTCCACCTTCGCTTGTGGAAACACAGGGTGCGGTGAATCGGTTGAAATGGGGGTAAAGCTCCAGGGATCTGTGGCATCCATGCTGAACTTCTCAAGGCTAGTGGAAATGCTGAACTCCTGTCGTTGCATGCAGTTCTGTGCTCTGCGTGGAACACAGGCATCATCCCAACTGACTGGAAGAGGGACCTTGTTGTCCTTCTCTGGAAAGGGAAGGGTGATCGCCAAGACTGCAACAACTACCGAGGGGTGAAGCTGCTCTCAGTGCCGGGCAAGGTCTTTGCTCGGATAATTCTTGATAGGGTTCGCCACCATCTGCTTGAGCACCAGCGTTCAGAGCAGTCAGGCATTACACCAAAGAGGTCAAAGATTGACCGTATCCTTGCTCTTCGGGTACTCAGCGAACACAGACGAGAGTTTCGGCAGGGGCTGCTTGCAGCCTATGTTGATCTCTGTAAAGTGTTCAATTCAGTGAATCGGGATGCCCTCTGGAGGATTCTTGGTCTTCGTGGGGTGCCACCAAAACTGATCGATCTGATGTCTGAACCCTACTCTGGTACTGATAATGCTGTGAGATGTGGTGATACCATCTCTGACTTATTTCCAGTTGTTACTGGAGTTCGTCAGGGGTGTGTATTGGCCCCCATACTTTTCAGCACTTGTATGGACTGGATTCTAGGGAGGTTGTCGGAGAGAACAAGCTGTGGTGCATCGTTTGGGAATGTCAAGATCTCTGACCTTGATTTCGCAGATGATGCAGTCATCTTTGCGGAGACTTTAGATATCCTTTCGGGGGCCCTCGAGGTGCTGAATGAGGAGTCGGAGCCGCTGGGATTACTGGTTTCCTGGGTCAAAACTAAGATCCAGACTTTCAATGACATCTTGGATGCTGCTGTCCTGTCCCTGCCTGTTTGTGGTGAGGATGTTGAGGTCATGGAGAGATTCGCTTACCTTGGCAGTGATATTCATGTCTCTGCTGGCTGTGAGTCAGAAGTCAATAGACATCTGGGTCGGGCCTGGGGAGTCACTGGATAATGGGGTGTGGCGCTGCCGGTACCTGTGCGGGAGGACGAAAGTCCGAGTCTTCAGGTCGTTGGTGCTTCCAGTCTTGCTCTATGGATGCGAGACTTGGACTCTGACCAAGGATCTGAGACGGAGACTTAATTCCTTTGGTACCAGGTCTCTTCGGAGAATCCTTGGCTCTCGGACTTTGTCTCCAACGGTCGGACTTTCTCTCCAACGAGCGGTTGTTGAGAGACCCAAATGAGATTTGTTACCTGCATAGTCCGTGAGCGTCAGCTGCGGCTGTATGGACATGTGGCTCGTTTTCCTGATGCTGATCCTGCTCATCAGATTCTCTCAGTGAGGGAGTCTTGTGAGTGGAGGAGGCCAATGGGCCAACCACATGCCTTGTGGTTGCTGCAGGTTGATCGGCATCCCAAGGAGATGGGGATGGGCCAGGCATCTGCCTGGGGGATGGCCAGACGGAGGCCCCTGGAGTACTGGCGGAAAATGGGCGCAGCGACACGCTGCTCTGGCACATGCTCTCATACCTGACCTGACCTGACAAAGTTACCAACTTGGCTCAATCTTTATTCACTCAGCTCGATCAGATTTTCATCACTTCCCCAAACTAAAGGAACTCCTTCATGAAGAACATTTTTCTTCCGACGATAATGACAAGGCTGCTGTGAAGTGCTAGTTAAGTCAGCAGGACACACAATTCTATTGTGACAGCATCACAAAACTACTTGAACGTTTGTAGAATGTGTGGACCACAGTGGTGATTATGTTGAGAAATAAATATGCACCATGGTGGGAATAAAAACTAACTAATGTTATAATTTGTCTTTTTTCCATTTGAACATCTTCACCTGTTTTGGAGAAAAAGAATGAAACATAATTTTTCAGCAAATCCTTGTATGCATAGAATATTCAAAAAGTTATCGAAATGAGATAGAAGTACTTACAACAGTCCAAAAAGCATCAAGGTATATTTTTTTAATGTACAAGTAGGCTGACATAAAATTAATTAGAAAAGAAAATCTTACAAATAACGTATTGATATAAAGTTGCTTACTGTATATCTTTACGTTATTTAAGGGAAGCCAAGCAGTATGTGCTCACCATTGAGTGTATCTGGGTTTCTTCTTTCGACTTTTTCACATTCTCTTTATTCATTTTAATTCTTGCTTTTTCGTCATTTCTTTCTTTATCTATCTGTCTAAGGAGATGTGAATTGTTGTGGAAGGTTTTCTGTAAGGCTCACTTGGTTGCACCTGGATGGGTTTGAGGGTTGTGGAGTCGCGGCTGAAACCCAAATCATATCCAGGTTCCTCCGGATGACTTCATCTCTGCTCTTTACTTATTCGGGTGAATTCTGATGACTCCAATGCAGCATTTGGTCTTCTCTATGATTTGCATCTCGATCCAGCAATAAACTGTCCACAAGGTATTTCACATGCAGGGTGATGCAAAAATATGTGCAATGCCCATCAGAAGGTCGTTAAGCTGGAGGACCCATCTGCCTGCACTGGACATTGGTGGATGTTAAAGCTACATGGTGTCTTTTGCAATGAATAAGTGAGCTATCACTGGTATGATGAACAAATTACAAATTCCTGCCACCTTCAGTCAAATGTCAGGCCTAGCCAGTCAGTTCATAAAAGATTTGGGATAAAAATGTTCCTCAGCCAACCCCCAAAGAAGGTGAAACTGATTATTGGAGCAGTTAAAATAAGAATAAGATATACATATGCAGTATATTTTTGGGACGATTGTATCTCGGTCTGATAACTTTTGGAATGCCCCTCCAACTTGCGTATAAAGGGTGCGTGGAAAGGGGGGGGGGATAACATCATTAATAATTAAAAAAAAAACAGAATAAAAATAAGGGTACATTGAATGTGGAAGGAGTGAAGAGTGAAGGGGAAGCAAAGTTTGGGAGGAGATAGGAATACAGGAGAGAGAAGGAGCATGTATGAAAAGACAGGTTGGAGGAGGAGCGGCAAGGGAGGGAGGAATGGTAAAAATTACGCGATACAGTACTTGCGTACATATTAAATCATGGCGTCAGTCATTTGACCTCACTTGGAATCATTGTAGTATATATTCAACCCTTGTATATATTCATAGGAGGGAGAGATCTGAATTATTCTCTTGAGGTATTAAAATGTTGTAATGGAAATTCACGACAATAGTCTGTGACATTTTCAAGAATGGTGGTGGCACGTCAAAAAAACTCTGGAACAGTCATCTTGGGCATTAGTCGTAAAATGGAACACTAATTTCCCTTCAATGTCTCACAGCATGCGGAAAGAACAAACCACTGCTGCTAAAATGTTATTTTAGCTCTGTGTCCCTTGATAGACAAATTCATGGTGATCTCAGAGGCAAAAGGTGTTCCACCATCAATATTTTATCAGATATCACACTCGTGAATGGTCAAGGCATTTCGACTTCACCAAGCATTCATCTTTTGGTGTTTGGGCAGCTCCTGGGAACAAACCGTACGTTTAAATGTTTTAGTCTTGAAACACACATGACAATAGCTGATGGGCCATGTAAAAGGTTTGAAGCAAGTGCTATGTACAGTACATGGAAATGCCAACGGTTGTGGAAACCCTGCTTGGGAGTGGAGCATGTACTGGTATGAATGTTGAACTGGAGCTTGCCAGACTATATGAAGTAGCCCGGGAGCTGTGTATATACATCTCAGCAGTGGACCAATTTGTTTTGTGGAACTGTTCGATTCCACACGCAAAGCTGAAATTCACATGGATTGTGTACAGGATACATTGTATCTTGTTAAATATCAAGAATTTGTTGTCTGTGAAAATACCTCAGTGTACAAATGCCGACCATCTCCAGAGGACTCTTCTGCTTATTTACTTGCATCAACACGCGGAGATAACGCTGAAATGTGCTTTTACCAAATTCACCGTCCCATTGGCGCACTTTGCTCTCAACTAAATATTTTTGTACATCTGGCACGCTGTGTGATAGCAATTTAATACTCACCGGCAGTCTGCATTGTAAGTGAATGTGACAGCAGTGCATTTAAGCATCTGCTCTGACCAGCCTGCAGGGATGTCGTGCATGATAACATGTATTCAGTCATGTAAGCATGGGTACTTAGTGCCGTATGTTGCAAGAGCCATTATTATTGCTCTGCCTGTAAGCAATGAAACTCCATCCTGTTGAATTAGCGCAGAAAAAAACCCGTGCAGTGAATGTATTCTCTTCATGTACCTTCGGCAACACTTTAATATTTTTACCCGACGCACGTGTGAAGTGAAAAGTGGTGATAAGCAATTGGTTCACTTTGTCTATCTGTCGCTATCTGCAGACATCAATTTATGATCGAGGACCAACTTAATTTCAAATGAATTATGTATACATTGACACTGTAGAACACGAATCGGAACATAAACCTGAGGTTTAGCAGTGCTTTGAATGAACTTGGTAAAATGAACGGAATGTCATCCCAGGCATGCATGAGCACAGAGGAAGAAGGCAATTTTTTTAAGCGGTGTAGGCGCTTTAATATATGGTATGTCTTTCCTTCCTTCCTTCTATCCATCAAAAATGAAGAAGAAAAAGAACCTTTCTAACCCTCTTTGTGGGGATAACCAGCTGCAAGATGGCATTTGCAGTTTTGCCATGTGTGCCCATGCACCTATGCACACAAAAAGACCTTTATCAATATATTACAAAAACTCTCATCTTATATGTTCTCGAAATACAGCCAAAACGGTACATGATAGCGCAAACATTTTAGGGCCACCTTACTCACCATTCACCTGCAGTGTGCAGTATCAAGTTTCGTTAAAATCGGGCAACAAAAAAAACTAGAACTGCCACTTTATAACTGCTGGCAGTGATGACCGGGTACCCAGTCCGTCCGCCTTTGATACAACATGGGACTTTGTGCAGATGACAGTCGCAAAGTTTCGCATTCATCGGGAAAGTGGTTCCAGCAAAAAAACATGATTGAAGAGTGATACAAACAGAGGCCTGCTTCGATATGGCGTGGGACTGAAGAGCTACGAACCGGGCAGCACAAAGCGTTCAATTTCCTTATTACTGGCGAACAGATTAAAATGATTAAATAATTCTGGCTGCCAAACCACGTGACCGATCAGGTTGAAATTTTAAACTTTTGTTTCGCATGTCGGCTGAATTACAAATGTGGAGTTTCATATATATAGAAGCAGCGGTTCCAGAGTAAACATTAATTAATATTTATCCTTCAATCCAAGATGGCGGCCAAACCATGTGACTTGTGACGTCATAATTTTCACCACATGTGCAAACACGATCGGCGACGATAAGTGCAAATTTTTGCTTCGCTTGGTTAAGCAGTTCCAGAGAAAACATTATTTAATATTTTTCTTAAAACCAACATGGCTGCCAAACCCTGGGCCCGATCCCGTTGAAATTTCAAACCCTCATTCCACATGACTGTTCCACCATAAAGGTGATGTTTCACATTGATTGATGCAGTTGTTCCAGAGTAAACATTAATTAATATTTTTCCTTCAATCCACTATGGCTGCCAAACGTTGCGTCGTATCTCAAAAGAGGGTGAGAACTTTTTATTCGTCATGGAGAGGCAGTCATAGTGGTGGAGTTTTGCCTGGATCTGTTCAGTCGTGTCAGAGAAAAAGACGTTTTAAGATATTATTTTTCAATCCAAGATGGCTGACGAACCATGTGACCTATGACATCACAAGTTTATATTCTGCTTCCAACTGGGTATTGGAACACGTGTGTGAAGTTTCGTGTTAATCGGTAAAGGTGCGTTTTTCTATCCAAGATGGCCGCCAAGCCATGTGACGTGTGACATCATAATTTTTAACACTCGTGCAGACACGATGGTAGATGATAATTGCAAACTTTCGATTCGTTGGGTTAAGCGGTTCCAGAGAAAACATTATTTAATATTTTTCTTAAATCCAAGATGGCGGCCAAACCGTGTGACTTATCAATTGGAAATAAACAAACTTATATCCCCTATGTGTCCCGAATATACTTCTGAAATCTGCCCTTCATCCGACCAGCGCTTCTGGAGAAGATGTTTGAAGGTTTTAGGGTTTTTTCAAGATGGCCGCCAAACCATGTGACGTATCAACAACAAATTAACAAACTTGAGAAAGGACCTCATGGGGAATATATGTGTTAAGTTTCGTCTTGATCTGTCTTGCCCTTCTGGAGAAGAAGATTTTTAAAATTTATTCATTTTCAATCCAAGATGGCTGCCGAACCTTGTGACCAATGATATCATAAATTTAAATTCTGCTTTCCATCGTCGACCCGAACAAGTGTGTGAAGTTTCGTGTAAATCGGATAAAGTCTATTTTTCTATCCAAGATGGCCGCCAAACCATGTGACTTCTGAGGTAAATTTTTTTTTACCATGTATGCAGACTTGAGCGAGGAAGGCACTTGCAAATTTTCGCTTCGATGGCTTATGAAATACCAGATAAAACATTATTTAATATTTTTCTTAAATCCAACATGGCGGCCAAACCATGTGACCTATCACTTTGAAATTAACAAACTTGCATCGCATACATGTCACGAATATAATTCTGAAATCTCGCCTTCATTGGACCAGCGCTTCTGGAGAAGAAGATGTTTGAAGGTTTTAGGGTTTTTTCAAGATGGCCGCCAAACCATGTGACGTATCAACAACAAATTAACAAACTTGAAAGAGGACCTCAGGAGGAATGTGCCTGTAAAGTTTCGCCTCAATCTGCACAGCCGTTCTGGAGAAGAAGATTTTTTTTAAAAAACACTAAAAAACAAGATGGCGGCCGAATTACGTCATCGATGACGTCAAGAAAAACATTTTCGTCAGTGATTTTAGGCATAGATGATGCTCAGAATTTTTCAGATTTTTCCAATACGGCGTTCTACTTGACGAATTTTCACCGGTATATCGCTTCACCTATGACGTCATGAAAAATCACACGTGTTCCCCATAGGGAGCTTAGTAAAATGTATCAAGCGAAAAAATTTTCCATTGCAGGGTTTCTGAGATACAGAGGTCCAAAGTTTATCGTTTTTTTCAAGATGGCGCCCGCACCACGTGACCAATGACGTCATAATTATAACGTGATTGTGCTATCAAAAAAGATACATACTGTGGTGAAAATTTTGTGTCGATCGGACTTAGTCTCCCAGAGAAAATGGTTTTTAAAGTGAAAAAGGGTGCAAAATGCCGGCGGAAAAAGAAAAAGAATAAATAATAACTAGAACTGCCACTTTATAACTGCTGGCAGTGATGACCGGGTACCCAGAAGTGCCTTTGACACAACTGATACAACATGAGACTTAAATCAGAGTCGCAAAGTTTTGCATTGACAGGATAAGCGGTGCCAGAGAAAACATTATTTAATGGTGATACAAACACAGGCCTGCTTCGAGAGGGCACGGAACAGACGAGTTACGAACCGGGCAGCACAAAGCATTCAATTTCGTTAGAACTGGCTTCCAGATTCAAATAATTAAATAATTCTGGCTCCCAAACCGCGTGACCGATCAGGTTGAAATTTTAAACTTTTGTTTCGCATGTCACCTCAATTATAAATCTGAAGTTTCTCATATATAGAGGCAGCGGTTCCAGAGTAAACATTAATTAATATTTATCTTTCAATCCAAGATGGCGGCCAAACCATGTGACTTGTGATGTCATAATTTTCAACACATGTGCAAACACGATGGGAGACGATAACTGCAAATTTTCGCTTTGCAAGGTTAACCAGTTCCAGAGAAAACATTATTTAATATTTTTCTTAAAACCAACATGGCTGCCAAACCCTGGGCCCGATCAGCGTTGAAATTTCAAACCCTCATTCCGCATGAGTTTTCCACCATAAAGGTGATGTTTCACATTTATTGATGCAGTATTTCCAGAGTAAACATTAATTAATATTTTTCCTTCAATCCACTATGGCTGCCAAACGTTGCGTCGTACCTCAAAAGGGGATGAGAACTTTTTATTCGTCATGGAGAGGCGGTCATAGTGGTGGAGTTTCGCCTGGATCTGTTCAGTCCTTTCAGAGAAAAAGACGTTTAAAGATATTATTTTTAATCCAAGATGGCTGACGAACCATGTGACCTATGACATCACAAATTTATATTCTGCTTCCAACTGGGTACTGGAACACGGTTGTGAAGTTTCGTGTTAATGTCGGTAAAGGTGCGTTTTTCTATCCAAGATGGCCGCCAAACCATGTAACGTGTGATGTCATAATTTTTACCATGCGTGCATACACGATGGTAGATGATAATTACAAATTTTCGATTCGTTTGGTTCAGTGGTTCCAGAGAAAACATTATTTAATATTTTTCTTAAATCCAAGATGGCGGCCAAACCATGTGACTTATCAATTCGAAATTAACAAACTTATATCGCCTTCCTGTCCCGAATATAGTTCTGAAATCTCCCTTTCATTGGACCAGTGCATCTGGAGAAGAAGATGTTTGAAGGTTTTAGGGTTTTTTCAAGATGGCCGCCAAACCATCTGAACGATCAAGAAGAAATTAACAAACTTGAGAAAGGACGTCATGGGGAATATATGTGTTAAGTTTCGTCTTTATCTGTCTTGCCCTTCTGGAGAAGAAGATTTTTAAAATTTATTCATTTTCAATCCAAGATGGCTGCCGAACCTTGTGACCTATGATATCATAAATTTAAATTCTGCTTTCCATCGTCGACCCGAACAAGTGTGTGAAGTTTCGTGTAAATCGAATAAGGTATATTTTTCTATCCAAGATGGCCGCCAAACCATGTGACTTCTGAGGTAAAATTTTTTTACCATGTATGCAGAGTTGAGGGAGGAAGGCACTTGCAAATTTTAGCTTCGATGGCTTATGAAATTCCAGAGAAAACATTATTTAATATTTTCTTAAATCCAACATGGCGGCCAAACCATGTGACCTATCACTTCGAAATTAACAAACTTGCATCGCATACATGTCACGAATATAGTTCTGAAATCTCGCCTTCATTGGACCAGCGCTTCTGGAGAAGAAGATGTTTGAAGGTTTTAGGGTTTTTTCAAGATGGCCGCCAAACCATGTGACGTATCAACAACAAATTAACAAACTTGAAAGAGGGCCTCAGGGGGAATGTCCCTGTAAAGTTTCGCCTCAATCTGCACAGCCGTTCTGGAGAAGAAGATTTTTTTTAAAAAAACACTAAAAAACAAGATGGCGGCCGAAATACGTCATCGATGACGTCAAGAAAAACATTTTCGTCGGTGATTTTAGGCGTAGATGACGCTCAAAATTTTTCAGATTTTTCCTATACGGCGTTCTACTTGACGAATTTTCACCGGTATATCGCTTCACCTATGACGTCACGAAAAATCACACGTGTTCCCCATAGGGAGCTTAGTAAAATGTATCAAACGAAAAAATTTTCCATTGCACGGTTTCCGAGATACAGATGTCCAAAGTTTATCGCTTTTTTCAAGATGGCGACCGTACCACGTGACCAATGACGTCATAATTATAAGCTGATTGTGCTATCAAAAAAGATACATACTATGGTGAAAATTTCCTGTCGATCGGACTTCGTGTTCCAGAGAAAATGATTTTTAAAGCGAAAAAGGGTGCAAAATGCCGGCGGAAAAAGAAAAATAATAATAAACAGAAGAAAAACAATAGGGTACCCTGTACTCACAGGGTACCCTAATAAATAAACAGAAGAAAAACAATAGGGTACCCTGTACTCACAGGGTACCCTAATTATTAAAAAATCAATTCCCCATTCAGTCAAGTACTCTTCAGGAGAATTTGATCAATACAAACAACCTCAGCGGTATAGTTCGCTGGAGCTATCTTTTTTTTCTTAAAATGATTTATTTTAAAATCTCAAACATTTAGTATAGACAAAGAACGATTTATTTTTAAGCATAAAATAAACATCGCCATTTTGATCTAATACTTCCGTATTTGTTAATAAATAAAATTGTTTAGACGCATGCTTTGTTGAACGATGACTCCTGAGGTAAATGCTCAAATTTTCTTCAAGTTAAAGTTTGGCCACGAAATAATCTTAAAATTCAGTGACTTTTTTTTTTTCATCAACCGCTGTCACAACAGGAACCCACCGGGTTCACGGGTCATCTAGTTTGTTTTAAGATTGCATCACTTACTTCTGACACCGGTGTGGTTTTTTTTTTTTTCTTTTAACTCTATTTGCCTATCGAGCAGTCAAAAACAAGGACAAATGTGTCCAAGAGCCACGTCATAAAGGTTTTGGAAGAAGAAGAAGACGAAGCAGACGAAGAAGACGAAGAACGTGGAGCTCTCTTAGAGCCAAATTTTAGTATCCATTTATGTTGTTGTATCAACATTTATTTTATGTTCCAGATGAGGATGTTACATGCTAAAGAGATGTTTTAATATGGGCTAATGGTGTATATTTGTACAAATCCAAGTGACAATTTGCCACTGACTTTAATTTTAATGCTTGTTCCTGTAACTGGCCTGGAAAGATTTCTAGTTCACACCACGTATTCTAGTTCACACCGCGTTCACAGTATTGACGCGACCTAAAAATTGACAATAATTCCAAACAGGAAACTTACTGTTTTGAGGGACATCAAAAAGATATCATTAACTAATTTAATGTGTTAAACAAGGTGGTGTAAAAGACGGTGCATCAATGGCAGTAAAATTATGGAAAAAAAATTTCTACAACTCACAAAAACTTTATTTTGTTTCAAATGAATTATATACTTGAACATGAGAACACAAATCGTCTTCTTGTCATTTCCAAAAACCTCCAGTTTAGCAGTACTTGGAAAAATATTACGCCATTTTACACCATCTCAACCAATCAAATGTTCTCAAATTCTCAACCAATCAAATGCTCCCATTCTCGGCGTTGGGGAATATCGAGATTCAGACAAAATGGTGGTTCGTAGGAAATATAGATCATGCTTGGAAACACAAAGTAAGAGTTGAAAAGACCCTTCTGATGTCCTTTTTCTCAAGACTGCATGGGTTAAGGTGTTCCATGAACTCTCTAATTTGTTTTTTTTTTTTTCCCATTTACACAAATCCATTCATTTATCTAATCTCTTGTTGCAAGGTCATCATTCACAGAAAACTGGCAATGAAGAAAACAAGATCGTTAGCAACCAGGAAGTGGTCAACCATTGATAATGGAAATTTTAAACTTGATCAAACATCTTTAACTTTGTGATATCTTTCACCTTCATCGCTGCTTCTGTTGGCAAAGACTTTTCGAATTGAAAAATCATTTTTCACACGGATATAAGGCTCATTGAGGAGTTTTTACAAATATCACATGCGAGACAAGAACATAAGGAGATATCAAATGTTGTACTTTTACTTTAATCAAGAGGACATTAGATAATGAAGAAATAACCAACATGCCGGATTGAAGCTTGGGATTCCAGCATTTTGAGTTAAGTACTCAAATGGAAACAACAAATAGGCCAACATGTATACCTTTAATATCTGCATGAATAAAGACAACCTGAACATCAGAGCAATCTGGCGGTTACAGTTGATAGCCCCTGACAATAGTTCAGACTCATACCTTAGCTAAGCTTGTACCGTGATGAGCTTGACAACTGATTACACCTTCCTTAGATATAATCTCTAAGGCATTATATGCTCGGCCATTCGACCTGAATTTTCCATTGGCTTTTGATTAGCTCCTCGCAAACACTTTGCACTTCACATCATGGGAATTGAAACATTTCTTCAGAGTCCCAGTTTCTTTCACCATCAACCTGAAATGCTTAATACATTTTGTTATATGACGTGACACCCCTTTTCCATGAAAATTCACTTGAGGAGTTAGGGGAGAAAGGGGAGTCGGGGGTGGGATGGGGGTGTTGGTATTGGGTGCATGTCTTTTTTATGTTAATTAGGCAATCACACGTGCACACCAGAGAGAATCATGTAGAAAAACTGACAAAATATTGAACTGGTAAATAGAATAAAATATAAATATATATTTTTTTAATTGGATTTAAAAGTTGGTGCGATCGATGGGCCAGATTGTTGAAGATTGACAGTTGTGAACAGATTTTGAATGGTGCATAACTAAAGGATTTACTGACAAGATTTATCATTTAACAATGTGCGTAGCCTTGTCAGAGTATATAGATTACAGAATATCTGAGAACATGAAAGATCTATATTAAAGTAGATAGCTGCATGCAGACACAAACTCACACATACTGACAAATAGACCAATTAAATAGCCTCTCCTGTCCCTTCGGTGTGCAGAGGCAACAGAAAGACACAAGATATGGCGGCCAAGTCAGCTGAAAACATCAGAGGCACATCTTTGTTTGTGAAAAGACAGATAATGGTAATTTCTTCAAAAGACTGTATTACATCTGTTTAGATTTGATGCAGACCATGTAAATTAATGCAAAATAACTGCCCTTTGCTCTTACACACTATAATTATACCCAAACAGTGCTGGTGACAAAGAACTCCATCCATCATGCTCTGGTGGTTTGAGATGGGTCAATGTGGCATGGCATTCCTGGAACTTCACTCTGTTGTCTGTGGGAAGAGTCGCAATGTTTCAGAGGAGAACATCTACGATGTTCCTGAGTGCACTTTCAAAAGGTTTCGGATGATATTGTCTGAGGAACGGAGAAAAATTGCAGCTATGCCACCCAGAGACTGGGCAAATTGATCATATGACAAATTCAGGTTCTTATCAAGGAGCGCTGTGGTTCAGCAAATTATGAGATAAGAGTTGTTTTGTGCCAGGAAGGGTATGTAAATCATTCAACAACTCAATATATTGATCAATCCATTTGTGCATTTGCTTCTTCCTCGACCTGATCACTTCATGAGTTTCAGGGACGTAAATCGTATATCTGTCCATAAGAAAGCTCGTATCTTACAGTTGACAGAAATGTGTACATTCCATGCACTCGACCCTGAGGGGAGCATGCAGGTTGGTAGAGGATGGAAGGGGGTGGGGAGGAGGGTTGGAGTATTCCATGGGAAAACAGATGCAGCCCTGAAGGTAAGGTTGAGAGAGATGAAGTGAAAAAGGTAAGAGCTTTGAGAAGTAAGAAAGTTACATCTATATTTCCAGAATTGATTTTTTTGCCAACCATTCAGTGCGATGTACGAGGTACCTCGTAAATATCACCCAAAAATGTGATCATTGCACAGACGTGAGGTATATACGGGCAATCATAACTTGTGAGGATGGTTTCGATGAATCAAGCCCAATCGTATATAAAAAAAATCCGATGCTTCATTTCGTATCATGTAAAGGTTGCATGCTGAGAAATAGTAATCTCTACAGTTGCATTTTCATTGGTGCTCTGTCTCACACCTGCAAAGACCACTTCACCAATCTCCCTCCCCAGAGCTGATGTCCTGGTGGCTGTCAGCAAGTGAAAATTTCAACTGAATGTGTCAACAGTTCATAACTCTACAGATTAAATATTAGGGCTCTGTTCATAAAAAATCATTCCAAGGAAAACTGAGGCTCAGCAATTCTTACACAATGTTTCACCTCTCAGCAAAAGCTTGGCCAGACTAATCACTTTGGCAATACACAGGGAGGATCAATATATAGAAGCATGTTTCCACTCTCTGCATGTGACTCCAATTATCCTATCAGCGATGCCTGTAATGTAGGAGGAGGGTATAGGGGAAAAGGGGGATGGTGTTGAAGGGAAGTAAAACTATGGGAACTCGAAGTCTTTCCAGGCCAGTAACAGGAACAAGCATTGAAATTAAAGTCAGTGGCAAATTGTCACTTGGATGTGTATTGACCCATATTAAAACCCATATTAAAATACACCATTGACCCATATTAAAACATCTCTTTAGCATGTAACATCCTCATCTGGAAGATAAAAATAAATGTTGATACACAACATAAATGGGTGCTTTGCACATCAAGCAACACACAAAATAAATGTTGATCTTTTTGCACATCAATGGTCCACAAATTTGTGTTTCAAATCAGGAAGTATTTCAGGCAATTGATGCAAAGGAAAGTACATAATTTGACACAGAAATCAAGAATATTATAAGAACATTTACTGCATATTATTTAATTCGCCGATTGTGCAAGCAACACTCAAATGAAATTATTCATTACAGCCAAAGTTGACAAAGATGAGTTTTCGTGCCGTCACATGAGTGGCATTGAGCCTCACCAGTTACGATTCCTGTTGATACCCTGTGTAGATAATTATATATCTCCAATCAATACATGCTTTACTCCCAAACACCACAGGAATATTAAAAACTGAACAAGGAGTGGATGAGATTTTTTGCCAAAGTCCAAATAAATTATAATAACTTGCCTGGGGCAGCACTCATTAGACCATGAGGCAGACACAGACCCTCAGAGCACCAATATCCCACCCGTTCGCCCAACCTGCAGCGGCCGCCTGTCCATGCCACTTCGACAATATCGGCTGTTTGTCTCGGCGTTGCACAGGGACGCCCATCGCTGGGCCGCTCTGCAACGTCGGCAGCTCCCCGCAGACTCTGCTCTCATCTCTGAGTAATAACCAGGGCGCTTGTAATGACAAACGTGTCATGCGGAGATGATGGAAAGGATATTGTCTAATTCTGTCTCTTTCAAGAACGGTGATGAATGTCAGGGTTCAATGGGCAAGCCCTCTATCTTTTATCAGATTGAATTATACTTTTTGGCAGAGAACAGCCGTGAGTTTCTTCCGCCAGAGGCTGCCTTGTAATAGCTACCTCCCCTTACCCCACCAACTCCCACTTTCCAGTGACAGACTTTCAAGTATTTGTGATGTGACCATAAACTGATATGCCTGGTGTTGGCTTAATGGTTAGGGTGGTGGGCTTGGGATCCTTGAATCTTGAGTTCAAATCCCACTCGACTGTTGAATCAATACCAGGTGGGGTTGACTCAGCCTGTTATCCTGAGGTCGGCAAAATGAGTGCCAGCTTGCTGGTATCCTGTGTTGGAGTGGTGACCCATCCAGGATTGTGCCCAATAACCAAGGAGACTGGTTAGGCAGCACCAACGCTCTGTACAGAGTATGGTCCCAATGGATGGATGCATGGATGGATGGATAAACTGATGAGGTGGTCGGTTCTACACCTGCTGTAATTTCTTATGAAAATGATCTTTGCCCAAACGGATCATGCTGTTTTTGTTTGCATGGAGTTGTTGAAAGCTATGGATTTAGGTACAGAGTGATACAGTTACCGTACCATTCTTCTGAATCATTATAGTTCACAGTTTCTGGTTGGCGATCGCCCTTATTTGGCTTAGCGAGTTAGTTGATGTGGTTAGAAAGTGCAAGGATAGTTGTAGAAAATAAGGTAATCAATTCCGATGTGCTCTCACATGTTCCCACCCTTAAACCGTCCCTCAAACTCCATCAGGGAGATGCACTATATGATTAAATGCTCAGAAAATATTGCATGCATAGCTTTATTATTATTTTTCTGTTAAACATAACTTGTGCTTCCGTTTTGAAAGGACAATTTATCCAAAACATACTGTCCAATCAGTGACAGATGCTAGCCTTTTGGGTCTACAGGCGGATGCTGGGACTCGGGACTCAGAACCCTGCTGACTTCAAGAGGCATAAATATTGGTTTTGAGGTTACAATAACAGGCCTGACTGTCAGATTGCTGGGAAAGGGATGCTCAGACAGCGAAGCAATATTACATTTCGAGGCTGTTAGAGCCAGTTTCGATGTTATATGGCTGCATGCAAGGCAGTGCTGTGCCTTCTGCTCTAAACAATACTTTTCGCTCACAGCGATCCTGTTCCCCAGAGAGCGAGAGAATCCACCATGATAACCTCCGTGGCCAATTAATCTGCGGGTATACAGCTGTCTCACATTAAAGCTTCCGCCAAACTTTTCACACCGTTTCCTTGGCTCACAGCTCTTACACGTGACCCTCTATGGATTCATCAGCTCTATGAGGCATATCGGTCAGCTTACTAATCGGTATGTTTGCAAGCAGGAGCGTTATGTACTGACACCGAGATACTCGTGTACCATTACTGGAGGGACTAAAATAGTTCATCTATTTATTATGTATGCATATATTGTTGACCTTTTAACCCAGCACCCTTCCACCAACCCACCAATCATGTTCCATCCTTACCCCTTTCCTTCTCACCCCTTATTCCAGTCATCTCTTTCCATACTTCTTTATATCTTCTCTTCCTACTCTTCAAACACTGCCCTATCATCTTCCTTTGTCATTGTTTTCTTCATTCCAATTTTCTCAAGTTCGCTCATCTCCAATGTGTACACAATAAATAGATGGCTGTTAAAATATTTAATCACTAAAAATGTGAACAATTACTTTATAACAGAAAAATTAATGTTGCATTTTTGAAAAGCTTAATGTAATCTTGGAATAAAACGACATTTTCTAAAAGCATAATCCTCTGGATTACATGTAAAAGCTTCTCCATGACCTGATTCATGAGAAAGAAAGAAATGTAAAAAAAACTCAGGGAAAGCACAAATTCCAGAATACTTGCTGAAAAGATTCCTAGAAACATTCCTCAAAAACTGACGTCTTAAATTCCAGTCCTTTCCAACCTCCCACAAACCCCTTTCCAACCCCGCCATGTTGGTGTTAGTCTTACCAAACTATAAACACCATTTTGCATGTAAAAGGTTGTTTGATCCTTGACCCGGTGATATTGCTGAGAAACACGATCGCAAGTTGGCCTCCACTCCTCCAAAAAGTCACCAGGAGCAAGAGTGAACATTTCATCGCTGTGCCAACCTTATCATCACCAATTGAAGATTTGTCTGTCTTTGAAGGGATTTGTAATCATTCCTACATTGTCCATCTACTCATGACCCAAGAATGACAACAATCCATCTCACTGGTGGGATTGAAGAAAAGGTCTTATAGGTTTGATATCCTTTGGGCTACATATAACACAAACCCCTTTGTTTCGGTAATACTGGCACTTTGTCTTGTAAATCTGTTCCAAGCAACATTGCGAAGCGTCAGAATTTAATGCGATACAAATCATAAAATTGATGACTTTTAATAAATGAACAAAAAGCTTACCATTAGCATAGCAAATAGAGAATTTAGCCCAAAGGCAGCTCTCTGCACACCTGCAAAGTGCCTGCAGACATAACAGTAATACCATCTCTTATCCTTTTGACAGCCTTGACAGTTGACTGCAGATTAGCCGATGGATTCCACCTGACATGTGCGATGGCAAAATCAGGGTTTGAGAAGGGAAGTACTTTAATCTTCGGCCAAACATTTAGTTATCCATACATCAGAGTTCAGCTATACATTCTCCGCATGGAAATAGTGAATGCCACTAGTCCCTGAAGCAGATGTCGACTGTTGTAGCGCAAGCTGTGCTTGTGCAGATGCGGCCGCATGACCTCCCGGCGACAGCACACAATGGCCATGCATGGATGATCCAATTCACGCCTCAAGGCAGGGGGTAGATGTGTGAACTCCCAGCAAGTCGATGGAAGGCCAATGAATGATTGTTTCGCTATACTGCACCGTAATAAGTATTGCAAAAATCAAGGCTTCCAAGAAACAATGAGGGGTACAAGGATATACAATAAAATGACACAAGAGGAGGACATTTGGCCTATCATTAATTAAATGTCAGTTTATCAGAGTGTGGTAGAGAAGAACCATAGTGTGTGTGTGTGTGTGTGTGTATGTATATGTATATGTATATGTATATGTATATGTATATGTATATGTATATGTATATGTATATGTATATGTATATGTATATGTATATTGTTGCGGTATTCGCGCCCGCCGGCGTGCGACGGCCACGTAACTCGAATCGCGGCACGTCGCCCACCGGACGGACAATCCAGTCGTGACCCTCTCGGACTAACGCCGGGAACCAGTCACGGGTGGACCTTTCGGTCTCACCGCGATCGAGCCAATCAGCCCCCGCGTGGGATAGGGTTGCTCGCCAAATTCGAACTACCTAAGTACCCACGCGGAGGGTAGACCGGGCGATCGCACCTCGCCGCAGGTCGACTTCGGACACGGGCCACTTAAGCGACCCGTTCCGTACTATCAGAATAACCGAGCGGTGTTATCGTCGACCTCGACGGTTCGATTAATTATCGGGCGTATTCAGCCCACTACCAACCCTTTACGTGAAGCAAGATGGGGATTCAATGGAGGAAAAGACGAAGCGAAGCGGGAGAACAGTTCAACAATAAAGCACATTTATTCGCGACGAACGGAAAGCACACAAATACAATTCCACCAAATGCACACAAAAAAAAGAAAACACACTTCCATTTACACAAAGAGCAAACATAAAAGTGAAAACACAGTGCAGAGCTAATACCGACTACCGAGCACACGGCAACACTTATACAATTCTACTTCACAGACGGCGCCGACAACACATACCCAAAACCAAGGAAAAGAAATCCCCCAAGAATGGGGCAGGCCTGAGGCCGAGACCGGGTCGGGCCTACCCGTCTGGTGATGAGACGCGAGCGCGATGGCGCCTCTCTCCGCGGGCCTCGTGGACAGTGCCTGGCAGGGGGTGGGAACGGGGCCCTCTGGCTCGCACTATCTCAGCGCGGGGGAAACAGGAGGGTTGCTGATGCTCGGGGTATAGAGGATCTTTATTATGTGCGACGAGCGTCTCCACCTCGGCCAGGTCGCGCTGTCGGCCTCACTCGGGTGCAGCTTCCTGCACGACGCGAGCACCCCTCGTCTGGTGTCGCCGCCTTTCCACAGCTCCGTCCCCTCCGTTCCGACTCCAACGCATACGACGAGCAGCTCCACCGCCCGCGAAGTCTTGACCCTCTGCTTCCGACTCTCCTCTTCTTGACTCTCCGCCCGACTCTTTTCCGTTCTCTTTTGCGTTTCTCCCTCTGACTGACCAACACCGTCCTTTTTTCCCCCCGTAACTTCGCCTTTGACCCCCTCCCTTGACCTTTCACCTCGCTCCCCACATTGGCCCGAGAAAAAGTGGGCGTGAAGGCTTTTTGATCCACAAATTTGCATATATCGATCGTTCTGGAGGCGGGGCCAAATCGCCCCTCGCTCACCGATTGGACGGCAAAAAGTGGGCGTGTGTCGTTTTTGATCCGTTTTTGAAGCAGAAAATCCGTGATTTTGTACACGCTGTTCGACGCGCGTTCTGCATGAGTCCAACACCGGTACCCACAGCGGGGCAAGAACGGTGGCGATGCTACGGTTGCGAGGTGTGACGGGAAGGTCGTGGCGGTTGTGGTGAAGCGGCGTTGTGGTTGGTGGTTGATGTTGTGGTTGTGATCGTAATCATGGCGGTTGGTCCAAAATAAAGATAGTAAAAGAAAAACGGCTATCCTGAAGAGTCGCAGCACGTATAAATGACATGTATTCCCACTAGACAACGGGTTTGGGCCTAACTACACATGCACTTACCGAGATACCTCACCTAAGGGACCTGAATGGTGGTTTTGCGAATCTGGTAACCACAACACTACCCCCTTCCTTTTTACAGACTCGTCCCGAGTCGTCAAATTTTCGTGTGCCATCATGTGTAGTTTTCCCCGAGTACATTTTACCTACGGATCCCTGAGTGCGACATTCATGGTATTCGTGTCCCCAAAATAAATAACCTGAGGGCTGCGTAACTATCTAAACAAACTCACTCATACGGACGACTTAAATAAAATTGCCGGCGCTAAGACATACATGCCGGGGCGCACTCATGTACAGTACATCTTAACCTTAACTTACAAATTTTACACTAAACCATGGCCCAGGATCATTGAACTCTGCAAAAGCAGTTAGCAGGGAGCCAGGCTGCCCTTGCATGCAGTCTCTGGCCCAAAATAATGCAGGAGACAGGGAACGTGGCTGGCTGCTCACACGCAGTCCAAGGCCTTCCCTTTTGAACTGAACGCAGTGAACCACAACGGTACATGGGCCGCACAACGCAGTCTCCGTGCCAGCTCAAGTGGCACACGCAATGAGCACAACGAATGGATGCATGAACACAAACACGGTGCACGGGCCGCCACTGCAGGCCCGTGTTGTAGCTGCCAACAGGGCAGTTCTCGCAGCTTGCAAACTGTTGCCTTGCGGATCCTGGCGCACATGGAAATGAACAGGGGGGGGCAAAGCAAAAATTGAACGGGGCTGGTGAACGTGGGCAGTGGGCATGGCATGGCAAAGGTGAGCAGGCAAACACAGCCCGCAGAAGAAGGCCGCTGCAGGCAAACACAGCCCGCAGATGAACTGGCCGGCACAGGCCTTGAAGTAAAACACGGCCAGCCGATGAAGTTGGCCAGCCTTTGCCGTTCAATGGAGGTTGGTGGAGGGAGTGCGGTGGTGCTGGCCACTTAGAAGGCGGGCTCGGACCTACCTACCTGTCTCCCTCCCAACCTATCGCCTTTGCCTGTCACTGTACATACCCACTCCCTTAATTTGTCAAACCCCAATTTAGCCCCAACTTATTTTTTTGTTGTTTTCATTTTTACTCCCCCACTATAAATCGTCCCCTAACCCCCTTTATCGTCCTTGTTCGGCTAACCTATCCTGTCACCTAGCCTACTCCCAACCCCTACGTTCCCTTGCCGGAGGGAACAAGGAGAGCTAACGTCCTGTGCCGAGGCCCAACGAAGCCTCAGAATGGCCTCCCCAGAGTTCGGCGATCTAACCCAAAGTGGGTCCAGCGGCCCACAACGAGGCGAGGGGATGGATGGTGCGGAGGGGGTACACTTCCTAATCTACCCTAACCATTTAACTGTTAAACTACCCCGGGGCTTTCAACAAGCGCCTCTCGCTTAAACTATTGGTTCTAACAACCCAGATTCCCGTCGCCTGTGTTGGTGTCCTCACAATTTCGGGCCTCGCCCCCAATTTTCTCTCCGTGCCCTCACACGGTCTCCTGGCTGGGACACGTGGCTCCCCTTGGCAGGCACGACCCTCTGCCGAATCTCCCGCTATGGCACCCCCGGGCACTACACTGCCTCCGAGCCTACCAGCTCCCTAACACCGGGGAGTGCCCCCATGGCACCTCCCCTGAAACACACACGTGGCAGGCCGGCCTCCGGGCCCCTTTCCGAGGGTCACCCGTGCCCACAACACTGCCCACGCGGCTAACGGCGCCCCGGGCCCCGCACCAAGCAGGCGCACCCATGCCCACTACTCTATCCCGGCCCCCATGGGCCCATGGCCTACCGCGGCCGACTCGCCTGGTGCCCGGGTACCCACTCAGCGATACTCACCTTTCGCAGCCACGCTCCCAAGCCCGTCAACAGGGCTCCTGCACCCCTCCAAATGGGTTTCGAGCCTACACTCCCACCAACAACAAAACGACCTCCATTTTTCAATTTGACTAACCCAGCTAACTCACTTTACTCTGACCCCGGGGTCCCTTGTGGCGGGAGTCACTCCTCCCCCCAATCACTCATCGCACCATGCATTCCCCATTCACTCCACACACAGACCCGCTGGCCTCACTCACTCACCAAGCACATGCTTCCACTTCACTCACCAACTCTCAACACACACCACTGAACTCTGCCATCCTTCTAACTACATCCCCTAACTAACTCGTGCTCCCACGTCGTCCCTTAAACTAGTAGCACGTTCCTTTTAACACTACGTAGCTAAACTACGTCCCCTCTACACATCCACAAGTCTGTCACTGTCTCCAAATAATCCCATTAATCAATTCCCCACCTAAATCTGGCTACAATCCCTCTAACTAATCCATTCCACGGACTCCATGAGGACTTACCCCTGCCCCATGAAGTCGGTCTAGCTAAGCTAACCCTTCCCCCTAACTAGTTTCCATCCTGTGCCCAGGTAAGGGGGTCTTTCACCCCTTGCCCAGGAATCCTGTGTACCCGAAAGTGAGGCTTGTTCTTTTTTTTCTTTTTTTTTCTTTACATGCGCAGCGCCAGCGCGGCAACTCAGAGCTCGCGCACTTTGCACCTGCCCGTGACGTCATGCAGCTGCACGTGTTCCTCGTCCCTCCTTGGACGGGACCATCCGGCAGAGATACCCCTCCTGCCGGATTCCAACCACACGTGCAGCCATGACGTCACCGTGCGCAAAAAAAAAAAAAACACAAGCCACACGTCTCGAGGGGTTCCCCACGCGAACACATGTGCTTTGCCCGTTGGAGCTTAACACACACGATCGCGTGGAGAACCCGTCCGGTCCAAATCCATTTACCTGCCTAAACTTTGTCCGTCCGCGGGATCGGCAAATCCACCGCGTGCGTTTCCGGACCGGGACTTCACTCTCGCAAGCGAGCACGTGGTGGTCTCGTGCGTTGCACAGCACGAACCGCGTGCTCACTGCTGGGTGAACCCGGCACGGTCCGCGAAACAACTACAGCCGCTACTCGGCTTTCTTTCTTCTCATGTCGCTGTCTCCGTCTCCATTCCACACACGCACACCTGCGTGTTACGACGCACACAGTCCACACCATCACATTCACACGGGGAGACGCGGCTGCGTGCTCCCGCATGCCAACCGACATCTCCCTCACATACCGCTCTCTCACACACACGGTCTCCCTGGCACATAGCGACCTTGCACACGGCCGTTCACTCACGCGTGCGGGGGCACTCACCCGCGGTGCCTCACTCGCACTCCGTGCCTCATCCACACACGCGGGGGCACTCAACCGCGGTGCCTCATCCACACACGGTGCCTCACCCACACACGCGGGGGCACTAACCCGCGGTGCCTCACTCACACTGGCCGTTTCATCCACACACGCGGGGGCACTAACCCGCGGTGCCTCACTCACACTGGCCGTTTCACTCACACACACGGCCTCACTCACACACGGTGCCTCACCCACGCACGGCGTGCTGGGAAGCACGTACTCTGGCACCGTCGCCACCACACCACTCACACACGGGGTCGCTTCCACACACGGGGACGCACTCACACCTTGCACCACACACACAGGGACAACCACACTGGGGATTTGTGTCCCCACAAGGGTCTCCAGGGCCTCTACACCCCCCAAGCTCTCCGTGCACCTGTCCACAGCACTCGTCCCCTCAACCTCGCAAAGCACGACCGAACTCACCTGGTCGTGACTCGCCTCAAGGGGGCAGACTCCCTCCCCTCGTTCCTGGAGGAGGCCATCCAGCTGCTCGCACTGGGTCTCTACACGCTCCGCGAGCTCACCCCCATTGTCCTCCACTACCTCCGTGTGTGTGTGTGCGTCACTTACCCCGTCTTCATCGTGCAGTCTCTCCTCTATTTTGTCTGTCTCCCGTGTCTCTATACATTTTCTCTCCTGGTTCCTTTTTTCTGTCTCTTCCTGGTTCCTTTTCCTTTCCCATCTGAGTCGTTCTTTCTCTCTGAGCCCCATGAGCTGTTCGTTCTCCCTCCGTTTTAGTTGTTCAATTTCACACTCATAGAGTTGTTGTTTTCTTTCCCACTGTTCCTCCTGCTCTTTGTTTTCCAATCTCATCGTTTCTTTCAATTGGCTCATTTCCTTCCTGTGTTTCATTCGTTGTTCTCTCACGACTCTTCCTCGTTTCCTCTCCTGTCCTTCCTTCTCCAGTTTCATGGTTGGCTTCATTTGGTTAATCTCCTTTTTGTGTTTCATTTGCTGCTGTCTAATTACTCTTCTTCGTTTCCTCTCCTGTCCTTCCTTCTCCAGTTTCATGGTTTTCTTCATTTGGTTAATCTCCTGTTTGTGTTTCATTCGCTGTTCTTTGTCCATCTCGTACTCCAGCCTCAGCTTTTCTTTCAATTGGTCAACCTCAGATTCATGTTCTTTTTGTTTTCTATTCCATTGTTCCTCTCGTTCTTCCCTCTCCAATCTCGTTGTGTCCTTCAATCTCCTGATTTCTCCTTCCTGCTTCATTCCTTGCTCCTTTACTTTCTCCTCGTATTCAAACCTATTTTTTTCCTTTTGTCGTTCAGTTTCAAATTCATACTCTTTCAGTTTTCTATTCCACTGTCTTTCTTGTTCCTCCTTCTGCAATCTCGTCATTTCTTTCAACTGACTGATTTCTTTCTCCTGTCTCATTCGTTCTTCCTTCATTACTCTTTCTTGTTCCTCATTCTTTAGTCTGGCCTTCGCTTCCAGCTGTTCGATCTGTACAGTGTGGTTTCTTAAAGTTTCATTTTCCGTTCTCTTCCTTTCCTCTTTTAACACTATCAGTTCGTTTTGTAGTTCCCTCTCTTTGTTTTGGTGTTTCTGTAAC
>NC_140972.1:31572544-31662544 GCF_056783735.1 Eptatretus burgeri | reverse complement strand
GCCAATCCAGGGACTGTTGCGTGGACACCACGGGCCAGCTACGTTGTGTGTGTGTGTGTGTGTGTGTGTGTGTGTGTGTGTGTGTGTGTGTGTGTGTGTGTGTGTGTGTGTGTGTGTGTGTGTGTGTGTACCTGGCGCCTTAGAGGGTTTGAGATTTGTATATCCATTGGAATTGTTTGTGTTTTCCCCACGCCCGAACCCACACCACTATCCCGTCGAATCGCCCCGGATCCCTCCTCTTGCCGAGTCTTATTATTATTTCTGGTTAGAGAAATAAACATTATTAACTCAGTGAAAAGCGACTCGTGCCACCTTCCTCGTCCCGTTTTGTGTAGAGCGATTAAAACCGCCATCTTTGGGTTATAAAAAATAAACCGCCTCCATCGTTTCGGCTCATTCTACATTGGCGGGATTGTTCAAGTCCCGTGAACGTCACAATATATCTATATATATATATATATATATATATATATATATATATATATATATATATATATATATATATATATATATATATATATATATATATATATATATATGTTACGATTGTGGGGGTAGATGGAAGTATTTAATGGGGAATTTTGCATTGTGTAGAGTTGCTTGGTCCGTGGACGAGTAGAAAGCATCTCGATGTAAGTAAGTTAGGGAATCTGTGAGCTTAAGTTTTACGTCACCACACAAGGGGTGGTGTGGTGTTAATTAGCTGAGGGAGTAAGAATAAGTTTCCCCGTATGTGATTGCCCTCTGTGATTTTTTCCCGATGTTTTTATATTTCAAGATCAGCAATAATGGTGGGAACACGTCCCGAAAACCACAATAAACGGACAGAAAGCCCCGCCTTGCCGGGTTTGGTGCATGCAGGAAACGCCCTGGAGGTGGAGGATTAAGAGACATAAGACACCTGAATAAGAACGGGACATGGGAGGTTTCTGACTGCATAGGACTGGAGATTGTCGGGGCACACACACATGACGACAGTGTGAGGAACGCACAAGGCACGGGGCACTTTTGAGGATTGGAGTTGGCTTGCGCACTTTTGGACAGAGGAAGGCTGGCACATTTTGAGAGGCATCAGACTCAGTCGGCTTGTGCATTTTTAGCTGTGATTAGAGTAGAGGCATGAGATGCAGTCGTGAGAAACGGACCCCGAGCCTCGTGTATTAGTCAGGTTTCTTGTGTAATTTCATTGGAATTTTTTGGAGAGTAGCAAACCTATAGATTTTTGAGAAGTTTAAAATTTATTTAAATAAAAAAGTGATGTTTCACATTTTTTTCAACTTTTGGAAAGGTCGTTTTGGGGTGAAAAACGCTTTTTTTATTCCAATTTTAAAAAATCTGAAACAATAAGTTTTTTTCCTCGTTTTTCACCACACCTTGCTCTCCAGCATTCCTAGCATAGCGTCAGCATGAAAGGAACAAGCTTGGTGGATTCATTCTGCCTGCATCGGACGTTCATGTGGAAAATTATGCATGTAAAAAGATAGTCACCATGACAAGTCCCTTATTTATCCACCCCTTCTGCTGCGCAGAAACAATGATGCCGGCTGGAAACTTATTTTTGGGCAGTATCTGCCTCTTGAACACGACATAGTATAGAGGGAAGCTTGCCACGTAGGCTTATTTGAGGTGGGTGCTCCATGTTATTTGACTCTAGTTATTGCGAACAATTCTTTTTTTAATGTGAGAGCAGGTGTTGTTGTTCTTCTTTTGTGTTTAATGGAGTTTTCATTGCCATAATGCTTTATATACACCAAGCACCTAAACTCTGGGCGTTTCCTGTTTTTGTGTTTTTTTTTTTAATTTCTGCACACGGTTAATAAAACACTGTACAAACTCTTAACTTGAACCAATTTTCAAAATTTAAATGGTGGAATTGAGCTTAACAGCAGTTCTGACTGCTACAAAAGTGTTAATTTGGAATATCATTGAAATTTAGCATTGATCATTTTTAAGACTGATTTTTTCTATACCCATGTATTAACCGTACCCCCAAACTTTTACCTTTTTTGCCGATAAAACAAGTGTGGTTTATACACCGGAAAATACAGTAATTGGAAGCAAGCTCACTGGCCTATAGTTGGTAGGGTCTGTTTTTGCAGCCTTATTGTGGTCAGGAGTGGATTGCTGACTTCCATGCAGAGGTGAGGTGGTAAAAGGACAGACTAAATCGGGCAAATAGAACGGGAACAAGAACAGCAGAGCAAGATTTGAGAATATGGAAACTTATGCCATCTGGGCCAGTCTCCGAAGCAAGGTGAAGACTGGACAGAACGTTTTCTACTTTCTCAAGTGAGACATCCCAAAGACAGATGGAATATGCGATGGGGGACGATGGGGACAGAACAGGATGGGTTGGGTCTATGATTTGGAGTCAAAGACAGAGTTTAGACAGTCTGCCTTATCTCAGGCTGTAGTAATACCATTTGAGGTAAGGAATGGAATGGAGGTCGAACATACACCAGGGACAGACTTGACCAGGTGCCACCATAACTTGGAGGAAAGAGACTGCTTTGAGTGCTCAGCCTTAAGACTTGGAAAATTATGTTTTCTGGTTTCCCTCAGGATGAACACACTTGTTTGAGCATTGCAGAATGAACAAAGGTTACCCTCGATTGGGTTAGCTTTCCAAGCTAAGAAAGCAATCTGCTTGACTGCAACTGCCAACAGGATTCTGTGTACCACGGTTTCCAGGATGGATAGGAAAACCACAGGTAAGATGGGATAAACCAGTGCACGAGAGAAAGTCGATTTTTGTGAAAGCATTCTCAGATAGAATCAATATCCAGTGCTGTGGAGACGGCAGCCCAATCCTTTTGAGAGAGGGCAGATTGAAGTCCCTGTGCCGTGATCTTTAGTACCCATATTAACTGTTAAAGTTATTGTCTAACATCAAGCTTATCTGCTCAGCAACCTCCCTTTGTAATCTTGGATGCTTATTATCTGGCCCTCGAGCTGTATTCTCTCTTCGCTTTCCCAGCTGTTTCTTTACCTCCACCACTCCTATCTTCAATTGTTGTGAAAGCTCTTCCTCACCCAGATATATTTCTTCAACGACCAGGAATTTCCCTGACTATTCTGGTGAAAATGTTGAAACAAAGTAACTCTTTAATAAAACTGCCATCTCACTTTTATCTCCTACCAATCTCCTTGTGCTATTCCTCAATTGGCCTACACTTGTCTTAACATGCTCTTTACCCCTAATATACTCAAACCAACAAAAAAAATGTCTACTGTCGGATCCCAACATTCGCGGTTCCACTATTAGCGGTTCCACTATTCCACATAAAATGTGACCTGCTTCTACATTTGTGGCCCTGTGTTTCGTGTATTCAAGGTTTTTCATTGGTATATTCGTGTTTTTTTTTTCATGGACGGATTCATGTTTTTTTAATTCGCATTTTTGTGGTTTTTCGTGGATGTATTCGCATTTTTTTTCCGAGTTTTCACGGGCGTATTACTGGTTTTTCTGGGGCGTATTCACAGGATTTTTGATTTTCCCTTATGAATCACGAACCTGCCGACAACCTATCCCCTTTTTCCCCATTGAAACAATGCCTCAACATTTGCGGATTTGACATTCGCGGCATTTTTCAGGAACATATCCCCTGTGAATGTCCAGGTCTGAGAGTATATTGTCATGGGTTTGCCGGTCTGGGTCAAGATGGGCTTCTCAGGCCCGCTTCCCGATCTTTGACCCTGAAGCCAACGAGCCACAGATAACTCTGTGGCACTACAGGTTTCTAAGCAACCATGGACGTTGTTTGAGATGATTAATTTAGGTAGGATCCTCACATCCAATTCCCGTGTGACCTTTCCGGGAAATTAATCCCCCCAGATAGAGAGCCATGCTCTCCACACCTCACTTCTGTCAATCAAGAATGGCTGAGCAATACTGCATGTGGGACGTCGGCTAATCCCAGATCACAACAAAACTGCCAAGTAGAACTCCCATCTAATATTTACATACTATTGTCCAACCAATGAAGAAGACTATCAGGCAGTTTGGAAAATAGAACTAAGCTTTAGCAAGGGACACATATTTGCAGGGAAAAACAGTTTACACAAGAAAGATCTCACCCTGAAACACAAAAGCCCCTTCGTCAGTCACCTTGACATGAATCTACAGACACAGGCACCTCAGTCACTCCAGGGAAACAAGATAAGGAAGAGGGATAATCAGAGAGTGATAAAGAAGGCAGGGCTTATTGGCAACCCCTTTCTCACCCGAAGCAAGCTTGTGGGCTTATGTTGGTCCCAACATGAAAAAGGAGAGAGAGTGATGGTGTGGTGCAGTGTGGAGAGAGATGTGGGTGAATGCTCATGGTGCAATCGAGGAAATTGTTAATGCGAGTCAGTAACCCAGCCTTAAACGGCTCGAGGATGCAATTGTTGATTGCTCTTGTGCGTTCCAAGTAAACAAATTACAAACGGAGAGAAAGAGAAAGATAGTGTGAGTCAGAGTGTCAGCCGGCGCATCCAGGGAAAAAAACTCTGTGGCTTGTCAGCCCGTGCTCTGCAGCACCTGCCCACTCGCTCCCAGCAAATCTCGTCCTTGCTGAGGCTTGCTTTCACAATGGCTCACTCTTTGCCAGTTCAGCCTGACTCGTCAATGTTCCCTTGATGCAGAAAAAACAGCCTCGAGTCCTTGGATGCTTGGGTTTAGTAAGTCCTCAGCAGAGAGATGGTCTAAGGACTTACTGGCACCGGCACGACACCAGAGACCG
Organism: Eptatretus burgeri; assembly: GCF_056783735.1. Classification (NCBI taxonomy): domain Eukaryota; kingdom Metazoa; phylum Chordata; class Myxini; order Myxiniformes; family Myxinidae; genus Eptatretus; species Eptatretus burgeri. The sequence continues at coordinate 31,657,820 of NC_140972.1, read as the reverse complement.
GCTTGGTGTTCACCGGTGCTGTCTTCCCAATGGTGTGTGCCGGTTGCCATGCATCTCCCATTGGTTGAGCTCCTGGCTCAGTGATGCCATCAACTGACGACCCTGCCTATTTGGGGTCCTTGGTTTGGCTGCTCCGTTATGGGCTTAATATTACCCAGTGCGACCGAGTACCGAGTAATGTTGCTTTGATTTTGAAATGTTGTGCGTGATGTTGAGTGTGATGCTTGAGTGTTGCAAAGTATGCATGGATGCACTGAAAAGAGGTGCAGGGCGAGAAAGAGAGAGAGAGATATAAGAGAAGGGATTGAGAAAAAGAACAGTCACAAAAGGGGGGTTCGAATCTTGCAAAACAAACACAACGCATATCCCTGTTCACTGATATGAGGGGAGAGGTAATCTATCTGAAAAAAACACTACAGATATATCTAAACTCCAGGGTTCCTTTATGTGTTGGATGCAACTCCCCTGGGGTCTTCCAAAACCACAACATACATTTTGCTGTTATCTATACTCATAAAAGGCAATGTGTGTGTGTCCTCCATAACTCCAACATTATAAAAACCTAGCAGCCTGAAACTTTGCATGCATACTAAGAAAACTCCAAGGAAGTGCAAGAGTGAAAATTGGGTGTTTGGGTAAATTAAAACACCCCTTTTGAAGATAATTAACAGCCTTATTTAATTATATCCTTCATTAGGCGATCCTCAGCCACCTCACTCTCTGGGTCTTAAGGCGTCTCCTGGGTAACCTCGCTTGGGTCTGAAGCTGCCATGATTTTTGTCTTCCTCAACCATGCCTTGACTTGAAACAGGCCGCAACGATTTCTCAACGATAGAGTTGTTGTTTTCACTTTCCTCATATTATCAAACGTCTGTTCATCATAGCTACAAATCGCTGGGTACATTGCATTGCTTATAAACATCCGGAGATGTCAGCGTTCGTTGCTTGACATTTTTGGCATCTCCAGCAGGTGTATGTTAAATGTGTTGCTGATCGTGTGCCAAACTAGCCGTTTCTGAACAACCGTTTCATTGGAGTGCTTGCTTGGGTGCTTAATCCGCTTGGTGAGTGCTCTCCAAGCTGCTTGGTTGTTCGTTTCGGCAAAAGTATCCGTGCTCTCAAGGTAATATCGATGAGACAGACGTACATTTCTGCCTGTGTTGGGCCCTGCAGTGCTGTGCAGTTGGTGTCTCATCCGCTAAAATGTGCAATTGTATTTTTACAGGATATAGCATTTTTTTAACCTGTTGTGTGATCTCCGAATATAATCCACCCCTCACTTTGACATTGATACATAAATAAAAAAAACATTAAGGTCCATCTGACCACATGTTTGCCATGATCTGGTTGTGAAGACATAAAGCATAGATCGACATTTGTGCTCTGGGCCTTGATATCTTTTCAATTTAATTTTGCTAATTTCCCACTTGAAATCCTCTTTCAAAGAACTCTGTTTAAAGGCAAATCTTTGAGTTTGTCGTTTTATATGTATTCTATGCGTGCGTACATATATAAACTGCATTACCATAACGGAAGTGTGTATGTACAAATTGTTGCTGTTGCCTGCTATCTCCACATGTCGGTGGGTTTAAGGAGGTGAAACAGAGACATGCCAGGTCTCAAAGTGTGTGTGTGTGTGTGTGTGTGTGTGTGTGTGTGTGTGTGTGTGTGTGTGTGTGTGTGTGTGTGTGTGTGTGTGTGTGTGTGTGTGTGTGTGTGTGTGTGTGTGTGTGTGTTTGGTTGGTTTCTCCATATATGGTATCCAGAAAGTGGAATGGAGCCCTCCCAGGTGTGTGTGTGTGTCTCCTGTTTCTAGACAACCACTGGTCCGATCTAACTGAAACTTGCCAGGTATATTGCTGGCGACCTGAGGATGTGCCTTTTCAAGGTTTGATATTGTTACGGCTGTGGAAATTCGCAATACACCATAAAGGGTCCTTAGATCAGTTATGACGCTAAGTTCATGTGTAGTTAGTCCACACCTGTTGTTTAGGGGGAATATGTGCGATTCATCCGGGCTGCGACGCTTTGAGTTAGCCATTTTTCTTTCTCTATCGTTATTTTGGATCCAACAATCTCAAACCAACCAACGACAACAGCAAAAAAGAAACCTGCGCTAGTGCGCGGGTTTGTGCACCCCTCTGCGGTGCCAAGGCTGGCATGGGAAGGGGGCAGGGCAGCTCCCTCCCCATTGGTGGAGGCCCGGCGTGAGGCGGTCGGAGTGGGGGCACGCCCCCCTCCGAGAGCCTTCTGGAAACGCCTCGAAGGGAGGTGGAGCCGCGAACGGGGCAGAGCCCCATGCGGCGAAGGGCGGAGCCCCACCTTACAAAAGGCAAACGGACGCGAGGCTCAGCTTCAGCCTCTCTCTGATCGAGGCTCATGTTGGCTGTAGCTCTCTCCGAAAAGGCACCAGCTCTCTCCAAAAAGGTTCGTTCTCGTTCGTTCTCTCGTTCTCTCTCGTTCTCTCTCTCTCTCGTTTTCTCGTTCTCTCTCTCTCTCGTTCTCTCTCTCTCTCTCGTTCTCTCTCTCTCTCGTTCTCTCTCTCTCTCGTTCTCTCTCTCTCTCGTTCTCTCTCTCTCTCTCGTTCTCTCTCTCTCTCGTTCTCTCTCTCTCTCTCTCTCGTTCTCTCTCTCTCTCGTTCTCTCTCTCTCTCTCGTTCTCTCTCTTTCTCTTTCTCTCTCTCTCTCGTTCTCTCTCTCTCTCTCTCTCTCTCTCTCTCGTTCTCTCTCTCTCGTTCTCTCTCGTTCTCTCTCTCTCGTTCTCTCTCTCTCGTGCTCTCTCTCTCTCTCGATCTCTCTCTCTCTCTCGTTCTCTCTCTCTCTCTCTCTCTCTCTCTCTCTCTCTCTCTCGTTCTCTCTCTCTCTCGTTCTCTCTCTCTCTCCTTCTCTCTCTCTCTCTCTCTCTCTCTCTCTCGTTCTCTCTCTCTCTCTCTCTCTCGTTCTCTCTCTCTCTCTCTCTCGTTCTCTCTCTCTCTCTCTCTCTCGCTCATGTTGGCAGTAGCTCTTAGACGGCCGGCCAAGACTATCTCCGGGGTCTAAAAATTAGTCCCGTAGGCATTTCTTGTTAAAAGTGACTATGCATGTCCGAAAGTAAGATGATAGGGTGAAGCTTCGGACTATGCCCCATACCATCCCGAACTTTGACCTTTGAGGTCAAAGGTCAAGGTCAAATGCCAAATTCCTCATTTTTTGGTTAAAGTGAATTTTGTTTCAGCATTGCCACATCTATATGCCTGTGTATGAATTATTCGCCTTGGCTACTGTCCTTTCGTCTCAGCAATAAATTTAGACTAGAGATTTACTTGAAAACATGAAAGGCCGCAATTGTAAAATGGCCATTTTCTCTAATTTCTGAAGATGGACGCATGTAATCTTCTCACGTGAGTTCTCAACTCATAAGATGAACTCATGTGAGATCAAAACGTTGTATAAGAGAGTTGGCACATAAGAGAATGTTTGAAATATAATTTGCTCACCCATATAGCTGTAGTTAGTGGTAGTCATTATTGTAGTTGACAGCGTCACACCCGCATGCTGGTTTCCAGTTCTGGCGAGACTTGCTGCACTTACATGCACTCGTTCGACACTTGCTTTTACATGCACAAGTGACTAGTTCAGTACAAGAAGCTGGAATGGCGGGGAGTCGCATCCACACGATCTCAAGTCCAGAATCTGTTAGCTTCCAGCCACCCGTCTCTTCTGGAGCTTCAACCGCTATCCGAGGTTTATCAGCCTGGTACCAAATTTTCGCCTGATGATTTGACCTGATATGATGGACCTCGAATGCGTCGAAAGTTGGCGGTAGCTTTTCGAAATCCCGGAGACCTTTCTTGAACATCTGGGATTTGGCAGAGAGCAGATCGTCAGCGTTGTCCACTCCATACAAATGGCAAAGAAACTTTTCAGCCTCGTCAGTGGATCCATCACGCCCAATATTTGCCAGTAGCTCCAGCTGTTCCACGTACACTTTCCAGCAGCTCCGTTTCCCACATCCGTAGAACGAAGACGTCACATCACATCTGGTAAAGGCATGAAATCCGAGCAGATTGTTCCTGACAGGACCCGATAGCTTTTGTACAATTGGCGCAATTTGGTAGTAGACACGTTTTTTGCTAGTCCCACTTTTCATCCACAGATCAACGTTTGCATCACTGAAGAAATGGATGAGGAGTAATAATACATCTGTATCCTTGCTCTCCACGACCACTCTCTTGTATTTCTCCCTGACGGTATGTGCTGCATGTGCGACCATGCGCGTATCGGCCTCTTCATGGTTCGCGGCCAAATCAGTAATTTGGCCACGTGTAGTTGACTTCGCCATCTCCGGTTCAGCGAAACCTCCCCCTACAATCAGCTCGCAAGACTGTGGGTAATTCCGATCAGTCGAAATGAGGTACTAAGCGACGAATTTAGCGAGGTCAGCTTTGTTCTGGTCCAGGGCTATGAATCTGTCCCATACCTCTGGTAGTGGTACGTCTCCTCGATCAATGATTTTTTGGATTGGTCGCTTCTTCTGCCCACGCTTTGATCTGGTTGCCAATTTTATTGACCCTGTTCCGATGTACCGATCGAAGATGATGTCGATGCGAGTGAATGACTGGTGAAATAGCTTTACAATCCTCTCGTGATATGTACGACCAAGGTCAGCAAACGTGCGACAATGAGACGGCTTCCCCATCGCTTGGATCATGGCGTGACCATCGATGATGAGAGCTGATGTCTCCTGCAGGGATGGAATATTCGCTGGTGTTTCGATATCCACGTCGTTTGTCAGGATATGAAGCATATCAGCCTTGTTTGTCTGATTCATCTGTCCGTTTCTCTTGACTAGCGACGATGGAAGCGACGAAAGTTCATGCTGAAGAATCCTGGACATATCGACACATCATCCAGCTCTGGTTGCATTGAACAACCTCTGTACGAGTTTTGCGTCTGCCTTGATGAATTTCTTCTAGGCTGTTGAGGTCAGAGCTGTGCTTTTGTAGAGATGAGCAAAGGATTTGAAATTGATCCTCGACAGCGTATCGAAGAAACCCGTCTCTCGAGTTACCAGCCTCTCATCCACAAAACTTTGTAACCTTCGAAGACCTCGCTCATAGGCTGACAACAAGGAAGTTTGTATTCCCATCGTGGCGAGATCGTTTGTTGTCAAAGATACAAGTGTAGGTTCCTGCGATTCCTCCACCAGGTCTGGTGATTGTGCCGGTGGGAGTGTATCCGCTGCTTGGAAAATACGGAATCGCTCAAACTGGTCCATCAGATTTTGGACATTGCCTTCATCATGCCTTAGATGTCCAGGCATAGCTTCCTTTCTCGTAGATATCGCCTCCTCTACGATCTCGTCATCGATCAGTTTTAGGAGCCGTTTGGTATCTAGGGCAATTTTGGAGCGCTCACACCACGTCAAGCAGAATCGATCCCTTGCAGTATCATTCCTGGTGATTCCGATTATGCCATTCGATATCTTACACATGTGGTTGATCCATTCTGTAGCTTGATCGACTGGCACAGAGCTGAACGGACATTAGCTGCGTTGTACCACAAAGTTCCCAGCGAGAAATGCACTGTATACATCAGGCGCTGTATTCTCCAACATTTTCATGTCGGAGAGATACACCGGTCACCATCTCGCATAATTTGTGTGGTCATACGCACATAGCCACGGTAACATCTGTGCGAACGATTTTAGGTGCGCCTGCCAATTTCCCTCTCTATTCGCATGGATGAATTCCAAAAGTGTGCTGACCATTTTGATGTAATTCGTCCAGAATTCAAAATTGGGATCAGTTGCGCGGCATCGGTCAAATTCGTCCAATTTCGTCTATACGTCTGATCTTTCGATGGTTTGTCTCAAAGCACAGATGGCATGGCTCAGTGCATCAGATTTGCAGAGACGACCATTTGCACTGCGACATTTGTTCCTAACTTCCTCAGCGCATGTCTTGATAGCCTCAATCGAAGCGAATGTTGCGATATCATGACTTTGCTCGAGCCACTCCATGAATTTGGTCCATCGGATGCGACACAATGCTTCGTACGTACAAATATGTCCATATACTCCTCGGTAGTATGCTTTTCCACCAAGTACGCTTGGTATCGTATTAGGAGCGAATAATCCCGCCTCGATCCAGATATCCTCCAGCCCTGCGCTCTCATAATGCTGTCTAATAGCTTTGAGGTAATTGAAGAGAATGTGGAGGTGACCAAGGAGGCATATAACATTGCTGTATTTGGTGGGATCATTCCATTCGAGTTCTTTCATCCGACTGTAGAGAGGTTGGTCAGCAAAAATGACCGTGTGTGTCTGTCCCACCTTTTCACTGATATTCATGAACTTGGTCATCACAGTTGTCATTGTGTCATCATGGTCTACCGGTGCCTTCAGAATTGGGAGCATACCTACATTGGTGACAGGTGGGGTCCCGTTTGTCGCCAGACTGTTAAATGTCGCCCATGGTGGCACAGATTGTGACTCACCACAATGTAATATTCTTGATAATGTCCATGCCAAATCGTTGGACTTGCTGTTATTTGCATTGCCAGACTCTTGGAACCACGACGCTACGTTGATGGCAGCACCATCAGGAAAAGTGGGGGACGGACAAATACCAGAACGAGGTTTCGCGTATTCTAATATGTGTATCTTGCCGATTCGTTCCTGGCTGAGAGCTTTAGTACGACCGATATGCCGAGGTTCATCTCTGTGATAAACAGTTCCGTCATCTCGCTGCCACACTGCCATCTGTGTATCATGTATAGTGTTGTTGCCGTCAATTGTTTCCTCAAGTACTGTCGATAATATCATTTGCGATGGACGTGTCAATGCGCCAGATTGTGTCGATGCTGATACAGTGACCACTTGCATGCAATATATCCACCAAGGCCTCGGATCGCGTCATTTGATGTACTGTCATCCCTAATCCAATGTGTTTGGGTGTCAGCTTGCGCCCCTGGGAAAGGCGAAAGATGATGTCCTGTGCGATATCACAGACTAAGCGGTCGAGCTCTGCACATGTATCAGTAGCTTCAGTATTATCCTCGATCACATCGGCGAAAAGGACTCTGAGAAATATGTGCAACGATTGGGGGATGATCTCATTCACATGGTCTTGGTCAATTCCTCGCCATCCTAATTCGTGACCAGGGCGGCTATTGAGATAGTTGCGCAATTGGAGAGCAGAATGTACTATTTCCTGCAGTGGATTGCTGGCCATCATCGAAAAGTCATTACCATCATCATCATCATCTACCGAGTCTTCATCCCTGTGCATTCCTGACAGAGATGTTGAAATGACACATTCATTCCTTTCACTGGGATACAAGAGCAAAGATGCTGTACGATTGAGGGGTCTAGTGAAGCCAGCTCTACTACCGAGTCCCTTAGACACCGCGTCAGTGAAGGTTTTCCTTCGTGACAAATAGCTCTGAGGTATTTCCTGTCCTCTCACCTCACATAAATCCTGAAATCGCTTCCAAACCTCCCCCATATCGTATACATATCCACGTGAAAGCCTGTCATTCAGAATGTTACATAGGGTCGTCAGCTCCTTATCTTCACCTTGTCCAACATCCAGTCTTTGTTTCTCTGCTTCTCTCTCAAATTTGATCAAGCATGAGAGATGATATTTGCCTTCAGCAGCAATCAGATCTACTTTGCCTGCCAGACGAATCCGCAGCGCCATGTCTACGTTAGAAAGTTCTAGTATCTTACGGGATAAATGCATTGTCCGGATATCATGTAATTCAGTTTGACTCTTGCAAACTTTCTTACCCAGTTTTCCCTTCCTTTCGTCTTGGCAAAATATACATTTTGCCCAGTCTACTTTTTCATGTTTTCCACGCGATGACCGTGCCTCCAAATTCATACTGTCCCCGCCACCGCCAGTTGCAGCTCCTTCGCACAGTGGTTTCAATCTGAGACACTTCAATCGACTTTCAGCCGTGAAATCACAGTAACACGAGCTGTGCCACATCAACGGCGATTCCCATATTGAAATATCGTTCAGCCTCTTCAATCTATCAGATTCCTCTCCGAGGCGATTGCGTTCAGCGAGGACCGTGATCACCCTATTCTTACCGTCGTCCGATGCTTGGCGTGTTACTTCCTCGCACTTTTTTGATTTCAAACAGAACAGACATGTGGACGTGAGTTCTGGCTCTTTCTTGCGTTTTTGCAAACCTATCATTCCTATAGCTTTCATTTCATCCATTGCCCCGAATTTAACAATGCAATTGTCGTAGATTTCACACAAAATGAAAGCAAAACAACGCAAAAGACGTGTTGAAAGCTCAACTGTTCAGCGCCATGTTGCACACACACGCACTGGCTACTTCCTCCGCAAGAGCGATTAGTGAACTGAGTGGAGCACCGTGGGTGTGGCCACGGCGCGCGCGAGGGACGCTTCTATTTCGTGATTTTTTTGAGAAAATTGATTTGGTTGCGCTTGGTCTGGGGCAAATTCTCAACAACAGATATTTTCTACCTTTTGGCACCCCATACCAGTTTTTAACATGAAATGCCTGTGGGGTGTCACGATAGGTTAGGTTGGCCGGCCGTCTATCTCCAAAAAGGCTCTATCTCTCTCGCTCTCTCTCCAAAAAGGCTCGGTCTCTCTCCTTGGGTCTGGCTCTCCAAAGCGCTCCCTTCCTCCTCTCTCGTTCCCGCGCTCGTAGCCCGGCGCGGCCTGTTGGTGGAGACGCGGACGGGAGGCGCCGCAGTGCAGCCTGTGGTGGACCTGCGCGTCTGGACGAGGGGTGCCGGAGAGGGTTCGCCGGCCGCAGAGGAGGCCAGAACCAGGCGCGATCGCGCTGACGGTAGTAGAAGAGGAGGACTCGACGGTCCATGAGGGAAGTCACTTCTTTTCTTTTCTTTTTGGGCTTTTGTATGTTTGTTTGTAGTGCTAGTCTTGCAAAGTAAAACCTGTATAAGTGACTGTGCTGTAAATAATTGCCTTTTATTTGGTAGTAACTCTGCATTGTTCTTGCTTTGACTGTTATATGTGCATTTTTATATGGCTGTGAATACGTGCTTGCAGTGTGTATGTGTGTGTGTGTGTGTGTGTGTGTGTGTGTGTGTGTGTGTGTGTGTGTGTGTGTGTGTGTGTGTGTGTGTGTGTGTGTGTGTGTGTGTGTGTGTGTGTGTGTGTGTGTGTGTGTGTGTGTGAAATAAAGTGCTTGCTTGTTGAACTGTTTCCCGTTTCGTTGCGTCCTTTCCTTTGTTTGAAAGTTCCATCTTGCATCACGTAAGGGATTGGTAGTGGGTGAAGACACCCAATAAATAATCGGAACCGTCGAGGTCGACGATAACTCCGCTCGGTTATCCCTGCAGCACGGAACGAGCCGCTTAAGCGGTTCGTGTCCGGAGTCGACCTGCGGCGTGGTACAACTCCTCGGTACGCTACCCACGCAGGTACTTAGGTATATCGACATTCGGCGATTCACCCTATTTCGCGCGGGTAGAATGTGGACTGGGTTGTGGTGAGGTTAAACCCCCACCCATGACTGTCTCCTGGCGGTAGTTCCAGGAGGGTCACGACTGAATTGTCCGTTCCGGTGGGCGACGCGTCGCGATTCGAGTTACGTGGCCGAACGCACGCCGGGCGGGGGCGAAATTGGTAACAATATTAATCGGACAAGTGCTTCCCAAGTTATGGCCATTTATTTACCAACCAATGACATGACACGTTGCTGCGTAGGCGTAGCTGCGTAGGCCGGTGTGCGGCCGGCCGACGATGACGTCACGGGCCGTGCCAGTTTCATGGCAGCGAATGTCATGGCAAGCAAAGACAGGGTGATAAACTTGATTTTAATTAACTCTGTGTGTGGAAGTGTGGTTGTCGTGAGAACGCGAGAGTGAAGGAACGGCCTGTGTCGTTGTTGTTTCTGGCACACGATTTGAAAGTTTTTTTTGTGTTTGTTTTGTTTGCACATACGGCCACGCACCTACAAGCACGGGCACGCACCTACGGGCATGCACTAATTAAAAAGAGGTCTAAAACTGCACTCTCCATCGTGTGCCGATTTAGAAACTGGCATGAAAATAAATCCGAGACTGTGTCTATAAATTCCTCATCAACTCTATGGCTTCCCTGTTCCAGCACCTAATCTATCCCTGGCAAATTAAAATCCCCCAAATTAACAATCAACCCTCAAAGCATGCCCTCATTGAATTCTTCACAAACTCTTCTTCCTGCTTTTCCCTCCCAACTGAAGCCTGATGGAAGCATCCTAAAAGACTCTCTTCATCTTCCTACCATCTCTATTGGCACATAATACTCAACATTAATTTGTTCCTTTACGTCACCTATTTTCTCCCAGACAATGATGTATTTAGCCAGATTGCTACATCTCAATCTATTTTCTCTTTCCTATCACACTTGTACATCTTGCATCCTTCTCATCCTCTACTCATTAAACCATGCATTGCTTTATACAACTTTTTGTATTCCTTGCTATTTACTTTCAGTTCAAGCTCTTCAGTCTTATTTAAAGTTGTAGCATTTACTTTACCCTTCCTGCAATTTTTTTTACTGCCTGCCCTTACAAATCATGTTATCAGTTGCATTTCCTCCCTCTTTGGCCTCTCCACTCTCTTCGACCAAAAAAAAGCTCAAATCCTCTCCTCAAATCCCACCTGCTGTATTTGTGTTTCTTGTACACAATGCCATGCCTGGTTATGTACTTTGTGAATGCACATGCATGGGGCAAATATGAATGAAAGAAGTTTGTCAGCATAGTGGCCATTAGTGCCACAGATCCGATGTTCCCTTCACCCAACCTCCCTTGTTATACAGTAATGCCCACACCAACCTTTCTATTATTACCATGTAGTCATTGCTAAAGAAAGTCCACATTGCTCTGGGAGGTGAAGCATTGCCGGGGAGGCCCAAAATGTGATGTGCCAGGACATGGAAGCAATGATGATGTGGGAGGCATGACTTGCCCCAAGGTCTTTAAGAGGCAGAGCACCAAGGGTACATGATCAGAGCTGAAGAGACAGTCAATTGGTTATAGAGACTGCAGCAGTGCCTCAGTAAATTCCAGATTCTGAGAGAGGGGGCAGTTGGATTCAGTGAGAAGAATTCCTGGGAGGCAATCTCAGGGTGTGGAATCAGCCTGCAGTTTCAGTTAGAGATCACAGTGGGCTTGGTACATCAGGATGGGCAGCAGTATAGCTGTGTAGAGCCAGCATCAGCAGTGCAAGGGCAGCCCAGAGAAGGATGTCAAACAGGCTCGCCAGCAGCCATCATCCTCACCTCCAGAGTCGGGTTTTCTTGATCCCCTTATCCTTGTCGCAGCAGAATTTTTTGTTTTTATTTTTCTATCCCACCATCCCAGACAAAATCCCTTTGTTTGTGTCGATCTGTGGCTTTAGCTGGGGTATATTATTGATAATCCAATAAGTACTTGCCTGTCTTTGCCCTGTGTTGGTTGAAGCATCCATTGAGATTAGTGCCTCCTGTCTGGTTTAGTAATTAAATAAATACACTTGTGTTTTTAAAAGTTATTGTTGTCACCATGATTCTGTTAATTAAATTAACTAATAGCATGAGGTTGCCAGCTTGCTCTGCAGCACATTGACTTGGTAGGAAGGTTCCATTAGCATAGCATCTGCCATTACTTTTGGGTGGTAACAAGGTTCTTCCCATGGTATTCAATCAGGAATATTACCATTGGCAATTCTGGAACAATGCCCGATGAGTACTGATTCATTTCATGACTGATACACATTACAATATGTTGAGAAGTTACACAACTGCTGTGCACTTGGCCTGCAGTAATTGCATGGTTAAATGCAATGGTAACACTGTGTACTATTATGGAATATAATGACACTTCTGTTTAACTACACAACAAATTAAAATGTTTGGATGAAGAACTTGTCTTGCTTGTGAAAACTCGTGTTGATCTGCATCAGCAGATGGTAGAAAATGGATGAAATCAACAGGATGTTGATTGAGGTATGCTCATTGTTGTGGGAAGCAAGGGTAACCTGATGCTTTGGGTGTTGACCCTTTATCCAAACCTCTTATGCTCTGATGAAGGGTTAATGCTTGAAACGTCATCTTCCCCTTGCTTTTCATGGTGGTTAGCATACCTCAATCAACATCCTATTGATTTTATCCATAATTAAAATGTTACCCTATCATTAGGCTTTGTTGTCTGTGGTCCAACATTACAAATGAGTGGACCATTTTGTTTCACCTTTTCTATATCCATTTCACTATTTGATCCACCGTGGCAGATGTTTGAAAGCAATGCATGTTTTTAATGAAGATATTGTAATTACATATTTATAACAAAGTTGCAACAATAACAGAATATCCCTGCTTGAAGAGGCACTGAGTCTTTCTGGAGGTCCAGCCAAGATACAGTACTCAGATCATGCGCGATCTCTCATGTCTGTGTACATCTTTAAACTTCCGCAATAAATCATCGTCAGAAAAAAAAGATTGCATATAGTGGGGTTGAAAGACATTTTGGAATCGACACAGTAAGCGGTGTCGCATTTCACTGAAGAACAGATGAAGAGATCGATCAGCTGTGAAACAGTCAGGTCGTGTGTGCATGGCGGTATAGCCCTGGGGTGTACACTATACACTGGCAGGTGTGGACTGATATATCCGAGCCTGATTCGACCCGATACATTCAAAAGCATGAAGAGGAACAAACTGAAAAATAGTGTTCGAAAGTAAAATGAGCATGTCTCAGCAAAGTATATTTGTGCTCAGCCTATAACTTTCAAGAACAGAATATCAACGACCATCCTGCCCACATGACTCCCAGATAATGCCTCCAGAAACATGTTCTATATAAATATTCGCAACAGTTTTATGTTTCTTGTGCGACAGCAATAAACGTGTGTCATTTACTCAAATCCAATTTGGCTTATAGACCTGGCTTGCTCGATTGACCGTTGTTGATTGTTACAGAATATCTGAGGCCAATTTCATGCACTTCCACCAGCCAACTGAGAGACAAGGCAGGTTTATTGTGTCTGGACTTGCTTTATCATGTTTATCCCCTGAGTGTATATGTATTCACTTGACTGCGGGATTACGTGATCCAGACGCTTTTCAGAGAGAGGGAGAGAGAGAGAGAGAGGGGGGCAAGAGAGAGAGAGAGAGAGGGGGGCGAGAGAGAGAGAGAGAGGGGGGCAAGAGAGAGAGAGAGAGGGGGGCAAGAGAGAGAGAGAGAGAGAGAGAGAGAGAGAGAGAGAGAGAGAGAGAGAGAGAGAGAGAGAGAGAGAGAGAGAGAGAGAGAGAGAGAGAGAGAGAGAGAGAGAGAGAGAGAGAGACACAGAGACACACAGAGACACACAGAGACACACGCAGTCACACGGAGACACACAGAGACACGGAGACACAGAGAGACACACACAGAGACACACAGAGAGACACAGAGAGACAGAGAGACCGAGAGAGAGAGAGAGAGAAAAAAAAAAAGAGAGAGAGACAGAGAGAGAGACAGAGAGACTCACACAGAGACACACAGAGACACACACAGACACACAGAGACACAGAGAGAGAGAGAGAGAGAGAGAGAGAGAGAGAGAGAGAGAGAGAGAGAGAGAGAGAGAGAGAGAGAGAGAGAGAGAGAGAGAGAGAGAGAGAGAGAGAGAGAGAGACACACAGAGACAGAGAGAGAGAGAGAGAGAGAGAGAGAGAGAGAGAGAGAGAGAGAGAGAGAGAGAGAGAGAGAGAGAGAGAGAGAGAGACAGAGAGACAGAGAGACAGAGAGACAGAGAGACAGAGAGACAGAGAGACAGAGAGACAGAGAGACAGAGAGACAGAGAGACAGAGAGACAGAGAGACAGAGAGACAGAGAGACAGAGAGACAGAGAGACACAGAGACACAGAGACACAGAGACACAGAGACACAGAGACACAGAGACACAGAGACACAGAGACACAGAGACACAGAGACACAGAGACACAGAGACACAGAGACACAGAGACACAGAGACACAGAGACACAGAGAGAGAGAGAGAGAGAGAGAGAGAGAGGGAGAGAGAGAGAGAGAGAGAGACAGAGAGACAGAGAGACAGAGAGAGAGAGAGAGAGAGAGAGAGAGAGAGAGAGAGAGATCTGAATAATTTGTTCAACTTGAGTGCCTGACTCAGTGACCATCTTGCCTATCAGATGGGCATTATTGAAGTTCTATCATTGAAGTTCCAAAGATTTTAGTTCAGAACCTCTTTAAACAACGGGTCCACACTCTTACTTGTACCCAAGATCATCCAATCAGGCAGAGAGAGAAAGTGAGTGAGACAGAGATAGAGTGCGAGGCTGTACCGCTCCTGGGAATCTTCATCTCAGGTTAATCAATACCCATTCCCACCCTGAGATCAGATCAGACAACACAGTATCTGATCATAGATTAATTCTTATGATTTAATTTCTTCTGCCATGTGTTTACCAGCTATACCCTCAATTTACATTTCTACTGTTTCTGTAACCATGCTGAAATAATTGCCTGCAGCTTGGAACAATGTGTGAGGGGAAAAAAATAAAAACTAGGAACAATGTTGGAGTTTTCAGGGAGATGTTAGAAGTATATGAGACGACCGTGAACCCGTTGGGTTTCCGTTGTGACAGCGGTTGATAAAAACATCATTTAAAAAAAAAAAAACGAAAAAAAACATAGCTCCAGCAAACTATACCGCTGAGGTTGTTTGCATTGATCAAATAATCCAGAAGAGTACTTGACTGAATTGGGAATTGATTTTTTAATAATTTTTTTCGTTGCCCGATTTGAACAAAATTTGATATTGCACGTCAATGTTAAAAAACAAAACGGAGAAAAGAAAGTCGAAGAAATTATTGTGCATAATCTTCCAAACACAATTTTATTTATTAATGAATACGGAAGCATTAGATCAAAATGGCGATGTTTATTTTATGCTTAAAAATAAATCGTTCTTGTCTGTACTTAATGTTTAAGATTTTTTAATAAATCATTTCAAGAAAAAAAAGATAGCTTCAGCGAACTATACCGCTGAGGTTGTTTGCATTGATCAAATTCTCCCGAAGAGTACTTGACTGAATCGGGAATTGATTTTTATATAAATTTTTGATTGCCCGATTTGAACAAAACTTGATACTTCACACCGCAGGAAAATGGTGAGTAATGTGGCACTAAAATGTTTGCGCCATCGTGTACTGTTTTGGCTGTATTTCAGGAATATACATACATATATGCATACATACATACAAACATACATACATACAAGATGAGAGTTTTAGTAATATATAGATAGATATGCCATATCTGAGAGCCTTTTAAAAAGTCCTCGGAACCACATGCTCACAAATATTACAAGATATGCCGACTATTTTCATTTTACAATGTACAAATAAGCATAAGTAAAGCAATACTTTACAAATAATATATAAATTGATATATACTAGTGTGGGCCCGTACGTGTGTTCCCGTACGTGCAAAAAAATATATATTAAAAAAAGAAGAATTGTGACGTCAATTGTGACGTCATGGCACTGTGTCCTGTCATTGGTTTGGGAAATAAATGGCCATAACTTGGGAACCACTTGTCCGATTAATATCAAACCTTGAAAAGGCACATCCACAGGGCCCCAGCGTCAATTGTGACGTCATATCAAATGAAGAAGAAGAGTTGTGACGTCAATCGTGAAGTCATAGCACCGTGTCCTGTCATTGGTTTGGTAAATAAATGGCCATAACTTGGGAACCACTTGTCCGATTAACATCAAACCTTGAAAAGACACATACTCAGGTCCCCAGCAATATACCTGGCAAGTTTCAGTTAGATCGGACCAGTGGTTGTCGAGAAACAGCGGTCACAGACAGACACTTCAGATCCACTTGACAGACAGACAGACAAGCCGGTAGGCGGCGATGGGTCGCCGAGCATGGAAACTACAAGATATGGAGCAAAATGGATGTCATATAGCGGATAGGGAATCACCTTAAGATTATGCATATCAAATATCATCCAGTTCCATCGACTGATAACTACTCGGTATCCATTTGAATGAAAAGTACCGAAAATGCGGTTTCAAATCGGAAATCCCCAAAGTTCGAGGGGGTGGGCACTGTGGGTGAACAAAGATCTAAATCGAAAATCTGGCTTGATCGTTAGTGCATAATGTATTCCAGACGATTAGTGTGAATTTTCATGACCATAACCCTAGGAGGAGTAGCATTTGGCGCAAAGGCTCCTCCAGCTCTCGCATATTATAGATTTTTGCACTAATTGACCTTTGACCCCTGACCAAAGCGAAATTGGTCAATATGTCCTGAGGCAAAGTTGTAGTACTCATTGAGTACCATGAACCTGCAAAGTTTCATTCATATCGATGCACTCAACTGGTCGCTAGGGGGCCTTCAATTTTCACCAATTATCGCACATACCCTAATTGTAGGGGGCGCTGCGGGTAAAGTATTCCATACATCACAAAAACCGGAATATATTTGATAGAGCATCACCTGTAGATCATTCGTGCCAAATGTCATAACCCTAACGTGGGATAATGGCTTTCGGAATTGATTTCACGTGAACGGTACAGATTTTGAAGGTTTTTTGGTTGTTGCTAGGGAGCCAAAGCATCCCTAGCAACCATCAAAATTTCCAAAGCACTAGGTCAGAAGATGTACCTACCACCCGAGTTTGGTCAAAATCCGCCCACGTTTACTACCAATTATGCTGATGACAAACAAACAAACAGACAGAATTACTGACAATAAGGGTCACCTATTTCGGTGACCCAATAGACACACAGAGATTGCTGGAATTATAGATGGATGATTCGTAAAGAACCCCACCATCCCTACCTTCCTCCGCATGTAACTAGGATACCAACAGTAATTTTAGCCTTCAAGATAAGATCCATGTTTTGTACATCTTAATTGTTAAATTTGTACAGGATTTGTGCCCTTGCCATTGGAATATTGTTTCATTGTTATTGTTGTGCCATGTTTGTAATAAAAACATTTTATTACAAGAAACCCTTTGTTTGCAAACATGAGAGTGGAGGTGTACACTTTGCCTCCTTTTCCTGCCATCAGGCCAATTGGAACAATTGGGAGCTATTCATAAAGCACAGGCTTTCTTCCAGCGCTTGGCTTAATAATAATAATAACACTCAACCAATTTCTGCTTGGCTCTCGAAGGCCACACCTCAAATACTCATATTATATATATATATATATATATATATATATATATATATATATATATATATATGTGTATATATATATATATATATGTGTATATATATATATATATATATATATATATATCTTCTTCCTCTTTCGGCTTGCTCCCGTTAGGGGTCACCACAGCGGACCAACTGTCTCCATTTCGCTCTATCCTCCACATCTTCCATTGACACTCCAACCACCCGCATGTCCGCCCTCACCGCATCCATGAACCTCTTCTTTGGCCTTCCTCTTCTCCTCCTGCCTGGCGGCTCCATCTTCAACATCCTTCTCCCGATATACTCTGTTTCCCTCCTGTGCACATGTCCAAACCATCTCAATCTCGCCTCTCTCACTTTGTCTCCAAACCGTCCTACCAGCGCTGTCCCTCTAATACACTCATTTCTTATCCTATCCATCCTCGTCACTCCCAACGAGAATCGCAGCATCTTTAACTCTGCCACCTCCAGCTCTGCTTACTGTCTTTTTGTTAGCACCACCGCCTCCAAACCATACAACATAGCTGGTCTCACTACCGTCTTGTATACTTTCCCCTTCACTCTTGCAGCTACCCTTCTGTCACAAATCACTCCTGCAACTCTTCTCCACCCACTCCATCCTGCCTGCACTCTCTTTTTCACTTCTCTCCCACACTCTCCGTTACTTTGGACAGTTGATCCCAAGTATTTAAACCAATCCACCTTCCCCACCTCAACTCCTTGCAACTGCACCATACCACCACCCTCCCTCTCATTTACGCACATGTACTCCGTCTTACTCCTACTGACTAACATTCCCCTTCTCTCCAGTGCGTACCTCCACCTCTCAAGGCTCGATTCAGCCTGCTCCCTACTCTCCCTACAGATCATGATGTCATCCGCGAACATCATGGTCCATGGAGACTCCAGTCTGATCTCGTCCGTCAACCTGTCCATCACCATTGCAAACAGGAAAGGGCTCAGAGTCGATCCTTGGTGCAATCCCACTTTAACCTTAAACCGGTCCGTCATTCCTACCGCACACCTCACCGCTGTCACACTGTCCTCATACATATCCTGCACGATCCTCACATACTTCTCCAACACTCCCGACTTCCTCATACAATACCACAACTCCTCTCTTGGCACCCTATCATAAGCTTTCTCTAAATCCACAAACACACAATGTAACTCTTTCTGGCCTTCCCTATACTTCTCCATCAACATTCTCAAAGCAAACATCGCATCAGTGGTGCTCCTTCCTGGCATAAACCCATATTGCTGCTCACAGATCATCACCTCTCCTCTCAACCGAGCTTCCACTACTCTTTCCCACAACTTCATGGTGTGGCTTAACAACTTTATCCCTCTGTAATTTCCACAGCTCTGCACATCACCCTTATTCTTGAAAATCGGGACCAGTACACTTAATCTCCACTCCTCCGGCATCCTCTCACTTTCCAAGACTTTATTAAACAATCTGGTTAACAACCCCACTGCCATCTCTCCTAAGCACTTCCATGCCTCCACTGGTATACCATCTGGGCCAACCGCCTTTCCACTTTTCATCTTCTTCATAGCAGTCCTCACTTCATCCTTACTGATCCACCCCACTTCCAGATTCACTATCTCCACCTCTTCCAACCTTCTCTCTCTCTCATTTTCTTCATTCATCAGCTCCTCAAAGTACTCCATCCACCTTCTCAACACACTCTCCTCGCTCGTCAGCACATTCCCATTTGCGTCCTTTATCACCCTAACCTGCAGCACATCCTTCCCAGCTCGGTCCCTCTGTCTTGCCAATCGGTATAAATCCTTTTCCCCTTCTTTTGTATCCAACTTCTCATACAGCTCGTCATATGCCTTTTCCTTGGCCTTAGCCACCTCTCTTTTGCTTTTCGACGCCACTCCTTATACTCCTGCCGACTTTCTTCATCTCTCTGACTATCCCACTTCTTTTTCGCCAACCCCTTCTTCCTTATACTTTCCTGTACTTCCTCATTCCACCACCAAGTCTCCTTATCTTCCTTCCTCTGTCCAGATGTCACACCAAGTACCTTCCGAGCAATCTCCCTCACAACTTCTGCTGTCGTTGCCCAATCATCCCACCCATCTTTACCACCATCCAACGCTTGTCTCACCTCCTCCCTAAATTTCACGCAACAGTCTTCCTCCTTCAGCTTCCACCATCTGGTCCTTGGTTCAGCCCTCACTCTCTTCCTCAACCTCACCTCTAAAGTCATCCTACAGACCACCAATCGATGCTGTCGAGCTACACTCTCCCCTGCCACAACCTTACAGTCACTAATCTCTTTCAGGTTGCATCTCCTACTTAAGATGTAATCCACCTGTGTGAACTTTCCTCCACTCTTGTATGTCACCCTGTGTTCCTCCTTCTTGAAATACGTGAGATATATATATATACATATATATATATATATACATATATATATATATATATATATGTATATATATATATATATATATATATATATATACATATATATATATATACATATATATATATATATACATATATATATATATACATATATATATATATATACATATATATATATATATATATAGTCTCAAATCTGTTGAAATGTCGTTAGTAGTGTGTAGGTTTGCACACTCCTTGCACAGGACAATGTTGAAGAAATTTTTAAAAAGAACATTGGTGTTTCCTGGACTATTTTGGAGTATCTCGTTCTGAGGACATATTAAATAGCCCCATATGCAGTGGATGTGATGGGTCCCAACCACAAAAATACCATATGCTACGTGGTTTGGATTTAATTTTGTGAACCGTAATAAGGGAACAATCACCCACATCTGTTGCAGGTGATAATATGGGCTTGTGAGGCCGACACACAAAGCTTTGGCCAACATAGTGTGGAGGACTTTTGAGGTGGTGTCATTACATCAACAGGTATTTACCAGTATCTTTGCAACATTTGGTATGTCAATGGTTCCCTGTGTTGAGCATCTTGCCATAACAGGGAGCTGAAGAATGATCATTACACAACCACATGTGGAAAATGCCATGAGAAGACAGATTGTCTCTCATGATGGTCCACTCTGTTGGAAAAGCGTGAGGACACTTCAGATCCACTCGACAGTACTATTTATACCCAAGATTGAACAAGAATGGTATTTGGGCTTAGGCGCGAATGCGCAGACGTGATGCGGTGATCTGGGAAAACAGGAAAGGCAAAAATTGTCTGGGAAAGCGCAGCACGTTTATGAAGACGATTTCATCAGCGTTGTGAAAGGAAACTCGAAAGCAAATAAGAGACTAAACAAATAAGCATTACGAAGGCAGCACGAGTGCAGGGAAGCACCATTAAGATGCTGTGGTTTTGCGATTCACGCTGAATTTCACACACGATTAAAATGCTTAACATCTGTTCAATATGCGATTAATTATGGCATGGTATATTACAAAGTGCCGGAGAATTCCTGGGCTAAAGGCAATGTACATCTGACAGTTGTTTTTGTTCATTTATCTGTTAATGTCTGCAAAGAGCCCGCCAGAAAATGGCTCCCCCGCCAGTGGGATATGACCCACTTGGTAGGGTTCACCGTATAATTGGAGTTTAGCCCGTCAGTTTTCCTGATGTATGCCCGTAATAAAACAACGATTAGTTTTCCAAACAGTGTGTTTCATTGTGCTGAAGCGAGGGGACCGGCATAAGGGGCAGAAAAAGATGAAGAGCACTCGTCGCTTGCCATGTAATGTTCTCCGCCACGCGTGCTCGCGAAGTCAAGATGCGAGATGAAGATGCTAAAAGGCGTCCAATCACACGGTTATTGCAGACATCCATACACTATGCGAACCATAGATCACCTGTCCCAACAGACCCATTCCTGAGCCGGTGAGGATACAAAACCACGGAGTTGTCATTACACGCTGATGCCAATGAAATGATGCTTTGCCACAATGTTCATTCAGAAGGGATGCCATCGATTGCCAGAAGGGTTGCCCCCCCCCCCCCGCAACACAATCTCCTTTTTCATTTCACTCATGTGATCATGTTGTATTAATTATTCCCCCCACCCCCCACTTTGCAGAGTATAAGGCTCATGCTCAAAAGGCATTTAATCAAACTAATGTCATTTATTTTATATAAATTATGGATCCCTCCCCCCCCACATATCTACCCCCCTTCCCCCCTCAACTTGGAAGGGGACTGAATATCCAGCACATGATGCTTGCACAGTGCCACTCAGTGTTGGGAACAATGGACCAAGCCTTCCCTGCTGGGCAACTACACGTTTTGAATCTGGATCTTTCCAACTACAACCAGTTGTTTGCCCTCTCATGTTATATGCATCTTTTCCTGCCAGAAGAAAACTCCAATCAAAACCAGAAAGCATCTCAAAATGCAAATCCTGTCTATGTCTGCCTTGTACTCAAACTAAACTTGATGAAAACGACAGTTGAAATTGTTCATTTTATTAATTTGTGTTCTCCATATTCTCATAAATATAATAAAGGTTTGTTGAATATTTTATGAAAAAAAACTTCAATTTGTAAAAATGTTATGGCATGGACAGACACAATGAAGCTCAATGGTAAATAAATAAAGAAACAAGGAAGCAATTAAAAAAAAAAAAACAATTGGGCATCTCATGCTTGACGCGCTGCGGTGGGGCTAATAAGGGCTATCTATAGTTATTATTTTCTCCAAATTCTCATTATAAAAGTTTGTTGAAAAGTTGATGACAAAAGTTCAAATGGTAAAAAAAAAAGTTATGGCCTGGAGAGATGGACAGACAGACACGCACACAGAAGCAATTGCAAAACCCCATCTCCCGCTGCAATTCCAAACGAATGCCTGAAAGTGAGTGATGGCATATACTCGTATTTGTACATTTATTCTGTTATTCGCTGATGTGGAAACCTGTTTGTGTGGAGGAAGGTCCACCACTTTATATATTCTGGAAAAAGGATGGAAGAAACGTTGATATTCCAGCACAATAGGTGGGGCTTGTAGCAAGGTATTATGTACACATTTAGGACATGGGGGACCAAAAATGAAAGTCATTGGATGATTAAGTTTTGCATATCATTTGTTAGCCAACATCATGGGGATTCAGGATCTATTTGGGCAGAGCTTAATTCTTCCTCTTTCTATTGCTCTGACAGGGTCAAAGTTGGTTATCAATTATCTGTATCAAGGAACCACTCATATCATTATAAAATTTGTCTGATGGCTTAGATATGTATTATACACTAATTGGAAACCACATATATGGAGAATATTTGACCTTGAGCAAAGAGGTCAAGGTTATATGAAATTAACAAATTGATCAAATTGATCAGTGTTCATTCAGGTCATTAATATATATGCACATAAACTTACCCATAGAAATACATGCTGTGATGAACCAAATTAACATCTTAGGATTAAAAGTGCAGATTTCTTTAAAACGTTACGTACTTCCTAACGACCTTTGATGTTCTGTACACTGAACACAAACTGGCCTTTGGTATTGATTTTTATATCACAGGGCCATCTTGGTAAACTTATTCTATGGTTATAAAATCAAGCTTATAGATACCAATAATTTTGTAGCAGCTTGGTAAATGCAATTTGTTACATACTTCCTAACATTTTTTAACCCAATCATGGAAGTAAACCTAAAAACTGGTATGTAGTAATGATCCATGTTGAAACTTGCCATTTTAAATCATCACTTTATGTGGAAGTAAATTGCTATTTAAGATGTTCTATCAGATGCATTTCAAATTTCTGGAATAAGATTTTGTAAGCTTCACTATGACTGGGGCAAATTTTGCAAAATCTGAGATTTTACACATTTGATGGTGCCAAGATTTGCAGAAGGTCATAAGAAATGTACTGTTTAGAGGAATTGTTCTATCCTTATAGTTATGTATAATGATATGTATCAAACAAAAAAAATGCATTTTCAACCATGTTGGACAACATATACAATCATACATGTAACCCATTTCTAAAAAATGAGCTAAAAAATTGGGAAAAATAGCCTGTGTTTGGATAAAAAAACATGCTTTGTAAGCAACTATATCCATAGGACCCATAGCAAAGTATACATTTTCTGAAAGCACAGACACTTGGGCATTATATAACATTAAGATTGTTTATCTTATTAAAATTGGGTTCAATTTCTAAGCTTTCACCTCATTTAGGACCACAGTGTACACAATACCATGCTACAAGCCGTGGGTGATCATGAAAAAGTCACCTTAGTAATCAGCACAATGATAAATCTTGATTCAGCATCTCTCAGACATCCATTGATTAAGTTATAAACAGATTAGGTTTAAGTACAGAATTGTTCACCAACCATGAGCACAGAATTCTGTTTTTTCACACAATCTGCTCAAAACAAATAATGCTTTGCAGTATGTCAGCTAATTAAAGGATTTTCCAGATCAGGCCGAATGTAACATTTACATGAACAACGAGAAGGGCACTCGGGAGAGCGCGTACCTCCGCCACACAATGCCTGATCCACGAGAATATATCGGGCCCAATACATTTCTTAAATATCATGCTATATATCGTTTTTGGCCCGATCTCTCAATGGTGAAGAATCACTTTAAAATTAAACAATTCTCATGTCCAGATCGGGATTCGGATCTTCACCAACATTGAAACAATTCTGTCTTGTCACACACCCATCCTGTCCACAAAATTTAATCCAGATCCGTCCACAACTATGAGATATCCTGTACACAGACAAACAGACACACAAACAAACAGACAGAAAGGGGTGAAAATATAACCTCCTTCATCTTCGGTGGCGGAGGTAATAATGGCATGAGATGACGACATTTACAAATCAACACAGATAATAGACAATCCCTGATATCTTCTCCCCGGGTCACAATGGACCTGTATTGCTATCTGTTAAGCATATTTAGGTGTAACACTCTACAATCACACAAAGATGGCAATGATCAATGCAGAATGCAGCATTCAAAACTGAAAGATCACCAAATTATGCACAAGTGATTCGATGATCAGATGGGAACACCAAATGGAAGGATGACGAGGATAAAATTTCACAAACTTTTGTTTGCAATGAACTCAGTGTGATGTGTAATTAATATGTTATGATCTGAGTATAATTGACATCTTTTTGATGTACATAGTCGAGGCTCGTGGAAGAGATAGTAACTACAAGGTGACCACAATGTCTTGTTATCCCTTGTAAAAATTGTGGCATTGCCTTTATGTGCAGAGTGCAAATTCATTTCCTTTTTCCCTTTTTCAGAATGGGTGAATGTAACCCCCCAAAAAACATTTTCTTTTCAGATTGAGTGATGGAGCACAAACTGATCCACTGGCTACTTAAGGCTTGTGTCAAAAGCTGTAAAATGTGTAATACAGGAAAACAGTACTGCAAACGAATGTGGTATAACTTGTAGAACCCTTCAGTGTTGTCAGCTGATATGATAAAAGGCAATGTCAATTTTTACAAGGGGTGACAAGACATTCTGGCCACCATATAGAACACTGAACAGATCAGGAGGTAACAGGACAAGACAAGAGGAACAGTTGAGAGAGGGGGGAAACACCAGCAGCAGAGTTGAAGGCCAAGATTTGGAAAAACAATAGGTATGGGGAGAAATAGGGGGTGGTGGGGGTTGGGCAGAAGAGAATGCATGGGGTGGACAAGATGGATACAAAAAGAAACTCTCAGGATGGAAAACTGGAAATTTGGAAGGAGGATGGATTGTGGTGAGGTGGGGGTTAAGGCCCTGTCACACCTTGACGATTTAGCCAGCGTATGCCGACGTATGAAAAATTTGTCTAAGACGCTGGCACACGTCGAATACGTTATGGGTAACTTTTGTATACGTGAAGAGCACGCTGGCATACGTCGTAGTATGCCGAGCTCGTCGACAAATTTTAACATGCTTGAAATTATTTAACGTATGCCAGCGTATGACTCACACGTTCCGCATACGCTGGCCATAAGTTGTAGGCACGTTACGCGATTGTTGACACACGTCGACACACGTTATTGTAAGTTACTCATTAGTCGAAACACGTCGAGGTAATGTTTAGCATACCCGAAACTTATTTCTAACCTATGAGTAATGTGTTGTAGGCACGTTACGCGAACGTTGACACACGTTGACACACGTCGACACACGTTACTTGTAAGTTACTCATAAGTCGAAACACGTTGAGGTAATGTTTAGCATCAGTGTTCCAGACTCCATTGTTTTTTTTTGTTTGTTTCTTCGGCATGACGGTGATGTTGACACTTCGATTTCTAGTGCGGTTATAATATAATATAATTAATAGGCTGCCGCTCAACGATTTAAATCATAACCGCACTCGAAATCGAAGTGTCAACATCACCGTCATGCCGAAGAAAAAAAAAAACCATGGAGTCTGGAACACTGACAGGTTCCTCCTGTGTGAACCCCATTTTTATAAACCAATTCCCCAAAATGCTGCCAATACGCCATTATAAGTTAGCTGTAAGTTAGTAACACGTTCAGTAAGTTCTGTGGTCGTCCGGAAGACGTCAAATACATCTTCATACGTCAATATGCATTGGAGATACGTTACACATAGGTTCAAAGCACGTTACTCAAAGGTTAGAAATAAGTTTCGGGTATGCTAAACATTAAGGCCCGGTCACACCTTGACGTTTTAGCCAACGTATGCCGATTTTTGATTTTTTTTTCTAAAACGCTGGCACACGTTGAATACGTTATGGGTAAGTTTTGATAACATTGAGAGCACGCTGAAAAACACTGCCATACGTCGTTGTACGTTGGCTTTAAACGTTGTACTTTTCGGTTGTCCTCAAATTTTTTCATGCTTGAAATTTCACGACGTATGCCGGCGTATGACTCACACGTTCCGCTACGCTGGCCACAAGTTGTATGCACGGTCTGCGATCGTTGACAGACGTCAACACATGCTACTTGTAAGTTAATCATAAGTTGAGACATGCCGAGGTAATGTTTAGCGTACCCGAAACTTATTTCAAACCTACGATTAATGTGTTGTTGGCACGTTACGCGATCGTTGCCACACATCGACAGACGTTACTTTTAAGTTACTCATAGGCTGAAAGACGTCGGTATAATGGATCGTCCTTGCGTCAGCGTCCACGGCCACGGCCAGGACACTTATTTGCAGCATTCTTCAAACTTTTCTTCGGCATGACGAGGATGTTCACACTTCGATGTCTAGCTCGGATATGATTCCAATTGTCCATCGGCAGCGTCTATTTAAAATAGTCGAGTTTGAGCGTTTTAACACGTTCAATAGAAACGATTAAAATTTCCAAGCGCCAGCGTCAAAAAACAAAGGCGAGTGACAGCAATTTAAATCGTTCATTGTAAACAATGAAAATAGCTGAGTGGTACCGTTTAAAAGTCGTTGAGTGTAAAAAAAATCCAATTGTTGAGCGCAAGCGTCTACTTTCAATAGTGGAGATGCAGCCATTTAAATCGTTGAGTGGCAGCCTATGAACCTACCCGTGGACACGCGGACGCAAGGAGGATCCATCATAACCCACACCCTCCCCCTCACACTCACCTACTACTGCCAACATGAACAAACTACTACTAATACTAATACTAATACTAATACTAATACTGTTACTGCTGACATGGACATCAACTCAAAAAGGACTCGAAAACGTTGTGGGGTTCCCCTTTTATGAGCAGCATTTTTATATACCAATTCCCAAAACCGCTGGGAACACGTCTTTATCTGGCAGTTGTAAGCTAGAAACACATTCATTTTTTTTTTTTTTTGTCGACCGGAAGACGTCATTGGAATACGTCTACATACGTCGATGTGTGTTGGGACTACGTAAAAAATTGGTTCGAAGCACGTCAAACATAAGTTAGAAATAAGTTTCGCGTAAAAAAGACATTACCGCGACGTGTTTCGACTTATGAGTAGCTTATAAGTAGCCTTTGTGGACGTGTGTAAGCGTCCACATATCGTGTGTAAAACTTATCCCCATCGCATGCGGAATGTGTGTCATACGCCGAGTACGTCGTAAAATTTTGAACATGTTTAAAATTTCTTGACGTACTCTACTTACTATGACGTATGATAGCGTACTTTAGCGTTCTACTCACGTATACCAAACTTACTTATACCGTATTTGACGTGCCCCAACGTTTTAGACACTTTTTGTTACGTCGGCATACGCTGGCAAGATCGCCAAGGTGTGACCGCGATGTTGTCACTTCCATTTCTACGGCAGTTATGATTCGAATCGTTGTGCGTCAGCCTTTTAATAGGCTACGTCACGACATTGTCGGCGATGCGTGCAACGCGCTATGCCGAAGTTAGACTATCGTTGGGCATAGGTTGTGTAGGCCGACAACAGGTTCAGCATTCGTTGGTATAAGTTATCTATAACACAACGAAACGTTCTGTGTCCATTACTAATATGTTATGCATACGACCAACTCGTTATGAATACGTCCGAATCTTAAAAAAAAAAAACATCAAAAGTTCAACGTAAGCCAGCATTTTACATACATTTTAATACGTTGCCATCGCTGGCTAAAACGTCAAGGTGTGACCGGGCCTTTACCTCGACGTGTTTCGACTTATGAGTAACTTACAAGTAACGTGTGTCGACGTGTGTCAACGATCGCGTAACGTGCCTACAACTTATGGCCAGCGTATGCGGAACGTGTGCGTCATACGCTGGCATACGTCGAAAAATTTTCAACATGCTGAAAATTTGTCGACGTACTCGGTGTACTACGATGTATGCCAGCATGCTTCAGCATGCTGTTAACGTATACAAAACTTACCCATAACATATTTGACGTGTGCCAGCGTATTCGGCAAATTTTTCATACGTCAGCATACGCTGGCTAAAACATCAAGGTGTGACAGCGGCTTCACACTTCAATGCCTAGTGCGGTTATGATTTGAATCGTCGAGCCGCAGACTTTTAATAGGCTACACCACGTGATCGTCGGCGATACGCTGCCGTGCGCTATGCATAAGTTAGAATATCGTTGGGCATAGGTTGTGAACGCCGACAGCACGCTCAGCATTCGTTGATATGTTATTGAAACGTACTGTGTACGTTACTAATACGTTATGCATACGTCCAACTCGTTATGAATACGTCCAAAACTGGGAAAAAACATCAATAGTTCAGCGTACGCCAGCGCTTTACATACATTTTGAAACCTTGCCATACGCTGGCTAAAACGTCAAGGTCTGATAGGGCCTTTAACGAAGGCAGAAAAGGTCATGATTTTGGATTTTTTGTTTTTTTTGTATCCAATGTCAAGGCTCGTATGAGAGCTAACACACAGCACAGAGCAAAGGGGGGGGGCATGAGACAAGAGGGGAGGGAGTGGGAAGGACAAAATAGTGGGGAACAGAGACATTTGGAGATCTGGGGAAAGGAGAGGGATGGGGTGGGGAACATGGGGTAAAGAAGATTGACATTACAGGGACTTTCAGGAATGAAAGCAGGGAATTTGAAGGAGGTGGGTGTGGGGTGGATTAACGGGGGTAGAAAAGATCGAGGTTTTGGATGAAGGAAGATAAGAGTTGGTGGTGAACAGCTGTTTTGAAGGTCTGGAGGAAAGAATGGGATTGAAGAGAGTGTGGGAGTTTACTCCAAAGGTGAGAAAAAAGGAGGAATGAAAGAGTGAAGGTGAGCAGCGAGCATCAGCCCAGAGAGGAGAACAGTACTCCATCAGGCTGCGGACAAAAGCTTTGCATGTGGTCAGGAGCTCAGGTGGGCTGAGAAAAGACTTTGCACGACGGAGGATTCCCAGTTGACGACTGGCTTTGGAGGCCAGGTTGGAAATGTGGCTTTCCCAGCAAAGATCATGGCAGATAGTGAGACCCAAAAGCTTGAATGTAAGGACTTCTTCCAGAGGATTGTTGAGAAAGTAGATGGTGGGGTGGGAGGAGGGGGGGGTTCTAAACAGTCCTTTCGGAGAGACATAGTGAGAGTGTGAGATTTGTCAGGATTGAAAGACATGTTCCAAGTGTTAGACCAGTTTGTCATTTTATCCAGATCTGCAGATAGTGAAGAAGCTGCAGCTTGCCGGTCTGAGGGATGACAGAGGGTGGAGTCATCAACAAAGAAATAAAGAGGATTTTCCAGAGAGTCGGAGAGATCATTGATGAAAACCAGAAAAAAAACACAGCCCAGAACACCATCCAGCCGAGACAGGAAGAGGGGATGAGAGAATTCCATTTCGGGCCACACATTGGCTGCGACAGGAGAGGAAGCCTGCGAGCCATGAGTGGAGATGGCCTTGGATACCATAGGAAGAGAGTTTGGTGAGCAGGGCAGGGTGCCAGACCATGTCAAAAGCACGTGATGTCTCGGGATATGGCTCTGATTTCATGTCTGGCATCGAGTACCTCCATGCATTGGTGGGAGAACAGAAGCAGAATATCAAGGATAGAGTGACCTTGTCTGAAACCAAATTGATGATCAGAAATCAAGCCATTGGAGAAGAGAAGGATTTAATGTCTGAAGTGATGATGGATTCCATAACCTTTCTGATGACTGGGAGAAGGCCGATTGGTCTGTTGTGGCAGGGATCTGTTTTTGCTCCTTTTTATGCAGAGTGGTACTGTTTGCTGATTTCCAAGCATATGACAGATGACCTTGAGCAAATGAGAGGGTGAAGAGAACAGAGAGAGGGTGAGTAAGAGCAGAGGAGCAGGTTTTTAGGACACGTGGGCTGATGCTATCTGGACCGGTTACAGAATCTGAGTCGAGGTTTGACAGCAAGCTCTGCACTTTCATGCCTGGTGTTGGCTTAATGGTTAGGGTGGTGGCCTCTGGATCCTCGGGTTCTGAGTTCAAATCCCGCTCAGCTGTTGAATTAATACCAGGTGGGGTTAACTCGACCTGTCATCCTTCCGAGGTCGGCAAAATGAGTGCCAGCATGCTGGTATACTGTGTCGGAGTGGCGACCCGTCCAGGATTGTGCCCAATAGCCAAGGAGACTGCTTAGGCAGCACGACGCTCTGCACAGAGTAGGGTCCCAATCTCCTCCTCCTCTCCACTTTGTCAGAAGAAAAGGACACAGAGTCCAGGGACAGTCGGGTGCGACTGGGTAAGTTGGGTACAGAAAGCGATGGGTTCCAGACACAAGATTTTGATGCAAACACCGAGTTTAGCCATTCAGCCTTTTCGTGTGCGTTATCAGCAGTGCGGCCATTTGAGGTAAGGGAGGGGATGGAGGGGGAACATACACCAGAAACAGATTTGATTAGACGCTACCAGGATTTGGAGGAGGGAGAGATGTTTGAGGGTTCAGACTTGAGATTATAAAGATGTTGTTTTCTGGCTCTCCTGAGGGTAGACACTAGACACACACTTGTTCCGAGCTTTATGGAAGGAACTGAAATAACCCTCAGGTGGGTTTGCTTTCCATGAGGCAAAGGCAAGTTGTTTCAGGACAACTGCCTTGACACAAGCTTCAGTGAACCACGGGCGGGAGGAAGGGTATGACAGCTGAAGACGAGAGGGGATAAATCTGTGCATGAGAGAGAGAGAGAGAGAGAGAGAGAGAGAGAGAGAGAGAGAGAGAGACAGAGAGAGAGAGAGACAGAGAGAGAGACAGAGAGAGAGACAGAGAGAGAGACAGAGAGAGAGAGAGAGAGAGAGAGAGAGAGAGAGAGAGAGAGAGAGAGAGAGAGAGAGAGAGAGAGAGAGAGAGAGAGAGAGAGAGAGAGAGACATACAGAGAGAGAGAGACATATAGAGAGAGAGAGAGATACAGAGAGAGAGAGACATACAGAGAGAGAGAGACATACAGAGAGAGAGAGACATACAGAGAGAGAGAGACATACAGAGAGAGAGAGACATACAGAGAGAGAGAGACATACAGAGAGAGAGACATACAGAGAGAGAGAGAGAGAGAGAGAGAGAGAGAGAGAGAGAGAGAGAGAGAGAGAGAGAGAGAGAGACATACGGAGACATACGGAGACATACGGAGACATACGGAGACATACGGAGACATACGGAGACAGAGAGAGAGACAGAGAGAGAGACAGAGAGAGAGACAGAGAGAGAGACAGAGAGACACAGAGACACAGAGACACAGAGACACAGAGACACAGAGAGAGAGAGAGAGAGAGAGAGAGAGAGAGAGAGAGAGAGAGAAAGTTTCTGTGAAAGAATTCCCAGGGTGAGTTGATGTTGGAGAAAGTAGCGATGGGAGACCAGTCTGGAAGTTTGATGGCTGCTTGGAGACCCTACCAGTCGGCTTGAGTGAAATGCCAGACTCGACGGTGCTGAGGTAGTTCTCCAATAACAGCCAGAGAGATGTCCACTTTGACAAGGACATGGTCAGAAGAATCGATTTGAGCAGGGGAAGAGCAGCAGATATTGTCAGGGAAATTTGTCAAAATCAGATCCAGAAGAGACGGAGTACCGTTGGTTGAGATCCGGGTCGGGAAGTTGACCGATTGAGTCAGTCCCAATGAGTCGCAGAAAGCTTTTGTTGAAGTTCCATGGGAGGTGAGAGAGGTACCCACACCGAGCCAACTGGCATGGTGACAATTGAAGTCACCACATAAGAGGAAGAGAGAGTTTGGATGAGAAGATAGAAGTTGGTCCATGTTTCCGGATAGTGAGGTGTAGATGGAGTCATCACTGTTAGGTGGACGGTACAGTACACATATAAACATGAGGAGGGAGTGGAGGGGAAGCCATAGCCAGAGGTATTCCTGGGGGTGTGGGGGAGTGAGGGCAGTGCATGGAGAGTGAGGAACAGAGTCTTTAAATGGAGAGGAATGGAGATTGTCCCCAAACTCTCAGATTGAGGACGATCTGAGAGTTTCCTGGATATAAACAAAATTCGCCTCGTTCAAGCGAGTTAGTCCCACACTCAATGAATTACAATTATAATCACTGCGTCATACGTACTGCATGACCAAATGTATTGAGACAGTACATGGAGTGACCACACAGTAATGAAACTCCGTTTTAATGAGGACCTCATGAGGTAACTTGAGCTGACTGACCTTCAACGTGGGCTGATGTGGACTTCGAGAGGTTCACCACGTGTTTCCAACTCAATCGGGGGGGGAAATAAATGTCCTGAGGAGATGCAACACAATTCGAGGGCGGGTCGCGCCAAATTTGGTACTTGGGACGAAATAATTTTTTGCAGATTCGGTGGCCCTGGCCGAGTCGTGCCGAAGGACTCAAGAGTGAGAATCTAATCCTGAAGATCGTTTTCCTCTCCGGACATCTTTGGTTAAATTGTGGAGAACCGAACATTAACACATCAGCCAACGAAATCCACCAAGGAAGTGGCGATTTTAGACTGTTACAATTACAACGCTACCTCATCGAAAGCGAGCTCCCACTTTCCCGCGTTAAATTTTTATTTATTTATTTTTACCTCAGACAGGAAGCGCTCGCCCTCTGTTCCTGATTCGCGGTACTACATCGTTCACGCATTCGAGAAACTTTTCGATTGAGATACAAACTCTGACTCTGAAGAAACGTTTCACTTCCGCGGCGCCGACACTTCAGACGCAAAGAGGCGAGAACTGAATAAAAAAAAAAGAACGCCTGAGGTGCCGCGCGATCGCAAAGCAAGCGTACGTCAAGCGTGACGTCACGCGTCGTGCGAATGAACGTGACTTCTCAGATATGTTCACAGCAAATGCATGACGTCACCGTGAAAAGGTAACAGCAATTGCGGTAACCTGAAAATATTTTCCACCTGGGAGCAATTTGAGAATGAATGTTGACTTTTTTTTTATTTTTTGCAGATTTTGCTGCATTCCACCGATTGTTTGAGGAGTGAACACGTCATTTCGATAAAAAAAAAAATAGAGAATTACAGAGAAAGAATGAATGATCTGATGATGAAAGTAAACTCTCAGAACACTCCACCCACTGGGCACCGGTTCACGACCTTCGTGAGTAAACTCTGATTGAACTGTAAACGTTTACCCTGAGTCCCCATCGTGGGGACCCCATGTGCCTTATTGTAAAAGACTGTTACGAACCACACGTTGGAGGACTATTTCCAGTGAGTGGTCGTGTTTTATTCGCTTGGTTTGGTTTTAAAAACGATCTGCACCGATCACTTCACCGAATTTGGTTACTCGTTGTCTCATGCTCGAGATCCCTCAATGTCATCATCGTCATCAAGGGTCGAGTTAACTGGAGGGCGTCGATGATGCTGAAGGAGTTCCTGGGCAAATGTGATGGTGGCTGATTTGATTGTTTGTGATGGGTGGTTTGATTGTTTGTGATGGCTGATTTGATTGTTTGTGATGGCTGATTTGATTGTTTGTGATGGCTGATTTGATTGTTTGTGATGGGTGGTTTGATTGTTTGTGATGGCTGATTTGATTGTTTGTGATGGGTGGTTTGATTGTTTGTGCTAGGTGGTTTGATTGTTTGTGATGGCTGATTTGATTGTTTGTGATGGCTGATTTGATTGTTTGTGATGGGTAGTTTGATTGTTTGTGCTGGGTGGTTTGATTGTTTACGCTGGGTGGTTTGATTGTTTGTGATGGCTGGTTTGATTGTTTGTGATGGGTGGTTTGATTGTTTGTGATGGGTGGTTTGATTGTTTGTGATGGGTGGTTTGATTGTTTGTGATGGGTGGTTTGATTGTTTGTGCTGGGTGGTTTGATTGTTTACGCTGGGTGGTTTGATTGTTTGTGATGGCTGGTTTGATTGTTTGTGATGGCTGGTTTGATTGTTTGTGATGGCTGGTTTGATTGTTTGTGATGGCTGGTTTGATTGTTTGTGATGGCTGGTTTGATTGTTTGTGATGGCTGGTTTGATTGTTTGTGATGGCTGGTTTGATTGTTTGTGATGGCTGGTTTGATTGTTTGTGCTCGGTGGTTTGATTGTTTGTGATGGGTGGTTTGATTGTTTGTGCTCGGTGGTTTGATTGTTTGTGATGGGTGGTTTGATTGTTTGTGATGGGTGGTTTGATTGTTTGTGCTGGGTGGTTTGATTGTTTACGCTGGGTGGTTTGATTGTTTGTGATGGCTGGTTTGATTGTTTGTGATGGCTGGTTTGATTGTTTGTGATGGCTGGTTTGATTGTTTGTGATGGCTGGTTTGATTGTTCGTGATGGCTGGTTTGATTGTTCGTGATGGGTGGTTTGATTGTTTGTGATGGGTGATTTGATTGTTTGTGATCGGTGGTTTGATTGCTTGTGATGGGGAGTTTGATTGTTTGTGATGGGTGGTTTGATTGTTTGCGCTGGGTGGTTTGATTGTTTGATAGGTGGTTTGATTGTTCGTGATGGCTGGTTTGATTGTTTGTGATGGGTGGTTTGATTGTTTGTGATGGATGGTTTGATTGCTTGTGATGGGTAGTTTGATTGTTTGTGATGTGTGGTTTGATTGTTTGTGATGGGTGGTTTGATTGTTTGTGATGGGTAGTTTGATTGTTTGTGATGGGTAGTTTGTTTGTGATGGGTGGTTTGATTGTTTGTGATGGGTGGTTTGATTGTTTGTGCTGGGTGGTTTGATTGTTTACGCTGGGTGGTTTGATTGTTTGTGATGGCTGGTTTGATTGTTTGTGATGGCTGGTTTGATTGTTTGTGATGGCTGGTTTGATTGTTTGTGATGGCTGGTTTGATTGTTCGTGATGGCTGGTTTGATTGTTCGTGATGGGTGGTTTGATTGTTTGTGATGGGTGATTTGATTGTTTGTGATCGGTGGTTTGATTGCTTGTGATGGGGAGTTTGATTGTTTGTGATGGGTGGTTTGATTGTTTGCGCTGGGTGGTTTGATTGTTTGATGGGTGGTTTGATTGTTCGTGATGGCTGGTTTGATTGTTTGTGATGGGTGGTTTGATTGTTTGTGATGGATGGTTTGATTGCTTGTGATGGGTAGTTTGATTGTTTGTGATGGGTGGTTTGATTGTTTGTGATGGGTCGTTTGATTGTTTGTGATGGGTAGTTTGATTGTTTGCGCTGGGTGGTTTGATTGTTTGTGATGTGTGGTTTGATTGTTTGTGATGGGTGGTTTGATTGTTTGTGATGGGTAGTTTGATTGTTTGTGATGGGTAGTTTGTTTGTGATGGGTGGTTTGATTGTTTGTGATGGGTGGTTTGATTAGTTATGATGGGTGGTTTGATTAGTTATGATGGGTGGTTTTATTGTTTGTGCTGGGTGGTTTGATTGTTTGTGCTGGGTGGTTTGATTGTTTGTGCTGGGTGGTTTGATTGTGCCGGGTAGTTTGATTGTTTGTGCTGGGTCATTTGATTGTTTGTGATTGGTGGTTTGATTGGTTGTGCTTGGTAACCAGTTTGGTTGTAATATCTGGTTGAATTGGCTATGCTAGATATTTTGCCCTTGTCTTTCCAGCTGTCATTTCGGGCAGTAATTTGGAATATATTCAAGGTGCCAGAGCTAACTTGCTTACTTATCTTAAAAGACATCATGGGATCTTTATTGTGCACCAACGAAAGGAAACCGCAAATTATGGATTGGTCATGTAATTCTGTGCATCCGTGGACACTCATCTGTCAAGAGTACCATGGTCTCATGATGAACATCCCTGGATTTTCAATTGTCACACCAGAGGTGGTGTGGGTTAAAATCTGGCTTAACGTATCAGCACCAGACTCGGTGGTGTCATGGGTTTGAGCGTCTGCTCTGAGTCTGAGAGCTTGGCGGTTTGAACCTTGGCTGAGTCATACCAAAGACTTTTGGTATGTGCTGCTCCCTTGCTTGGCACTCGGCATTTAAAAAGGACAACCATAAGTGCAGGGTTTGATGGGCCTAATGGCCTTCTCCTGTATCAAATTTCCTTAAAAGAGAACTTGTTTATTTACTGAGGATTTGGAATCTAATCTTCCATAACCTGAGTTATTTTAAGTCAAATTTCAATGCAGTTGCTTTGTGGTTGTCAGTAACAAGTTCGAATTGCGAACATACCCATGGGAGTTCATTTGTACGGCTCTCAGGTGAGCGATAGCACGGACGACAGATAGTTTTGAAATTTGGTAAGATTTTCATCGCATCAGAAAAAGAAACCAGAACGCCTCACAAGAGTGAGGCTAGTTTCATATCATCATCTGCGACTTCATTTTCCGTTGGGCATTGCCCAGCACATTTAATTTTTCTTTTTTTAATAATAATTTTAAGAAAATGGGCCGAAAGGGCCGTTTCTCGGCCCAAAGGGCCGGAATCGCACTTTGGGCTCAGTTAGTTCCTGGGAAATTGTCTCTAGAATATACCTGTCAAGTTTGGTTCGGTTCCATCCAATAATAACCGAGAAATACCAATTTTAAGAAAATGGGCTGAAAGGGCCGTTTCTCGGCCCAAAGGGCCGGAATCACATTTTGGGCTCAGTTAATTCCTGGGGAATTCTCTCAAGAATACACCTGTCAAGTTTGGTTCAGTTCCATCCACTAATAACCGAGAAATACCAATTTTAAGAAAATGGGCCAAAATGGGCCGTTCCTCAGCCCATAGGGCCGGGATTGCACTTTGGGCTCAGTTAATGCCTGCGCATATGTGTCCAGTACATGCCTGTCAATTTTCATCGAATTCTGTTCATGAATAATGGAGAAATAGACGTTCAAATGAACTGCACACAAGAAAAGAGAGAATGTGAGCGGCGCTTCGACCCCGTGGGGTGGAAGGCCCACGGGGTAAAAACCCAGCTGGTCGATTAAGGACCTTTCGGGACGGGAAACCTGCCTCCTCTGCATCGAGAGCCATTCTTCAAGCAAGCCAGTGTGTGCTGGTACCCTGAACAAGTCTCTTCTTTGCGGTAAGCTTATTATTGGCACGACTTACCGTTGGTGGAATGCTTATTTGTTGTGGCTATGGCACAGGTATGACAGGATATATGACCAGCTTTGACCTTTAAAGTTTCCTTATTAGGTTGTAATCTCCTTGTGTTATCAAAATGTCAGAATAATGTCTCCCAGTGACCAACGTTTCTGCCTTCATTATATTCTTTTTAGATTTCTTTCAAGGACCAATTTGTGATGTTTTCAAGCTTAATCTCAGGAACATTTCCAGGTTTTCTATGACGTTGTAACTTTATGCCATGAGCTTTTTCAACGATTAGCATTGAACACCAATAGCTTCCAGCTGTAACTCTTCTCTTCTGTTGACATTTCCTCATACCTCTTTCACGTATTTCGTGTCTGTTTTTGTCACTGCAGTGGTTCAAATGGATACTGACAGGTACGAGTTTGATTTTCTTCATTTTTAACTCACCTGGAACAGAGTTCCGGGGAGCTTATAGGATTACGCGTCGTCCGTCAGTCCATCCATAAACACTTGCAAAACACTTTTTTCTCTGAAACTGCACACACTATTTCAATGAAACTTGACCAGAACCTTCATCACCAGTATATACCAAAGTTTGTGCACAGCATTAAAAAAAAATCAGGCCCTAAGAGGATTTACTGCGGGTTGCCCCCCAAAATACGTATTTGCAATAACATTGGTTGATTGGTACATTTTGCTGATTCTGTAGCACGTTGACTTCCTGCTCAGTATTATTATTGTCATGTCCATGCTGGCTAAGACTGGCCTGGATGGATAGCCGAACTGTTCTACATTGGAGGCAAACACGTGATTCATGGAGATTATAGCGCGGGGGATGGTAGGCGGCGTAGCTCGTACCAGACACGTTCCCCAGGACGTAAGACAAGGGTTTATACTCAAACCCACAACGAATAGACACACA
Source organism: Eptatretus burgeri (assembly GCF_056783735.1). Lineage (NCBI taxonomy): Eukaryota > Metazoa > Chordata > Myxini > Myxiniformes > Myxinidae > Eptatretus > Eptatretus burgeri. Next base: position 31,619,987 of record NC_140972.1, on the reverse strand, counting down.
AGCAACCTTAATAAATAGGGGTTTCATGAACATAAATTAAGTATTCATAAGAGGAATAGATCAAAGCGTGAAGTAATTTACGGCCTAAAGTCGAGGAGCCTCGATGCACATCTACAAAAACGGACAAGGGGAAGAGATAAAACAAAAGAAAAATCCCTCCTTTATTCTGGCACTAAGCTTCGTCCAGAGATGATCCTTCTTAGACCTGACGTTGTCGAAACTGTGTCGTCACTGCGTGGAAAACCACACCCAAAAATGGCACCAAGCTTCTCTTTGGGCAGGAAATGTGCATGAGGTATTCATGTGATGGTATTCAATGCCAGGGCTCAAACTGCCATGCAGCTTCTTTTCACGAGCAAATATTTCGACCGTTCCTCTCTTTTACCAGGTCCATTCACCACGATCACCCACCTTCCTCCTCGACCATACGACGAGACAATTTCTGAGGCCTTGTGATAAGGCCACGAGGCACGCTCTTCTTCCCTCCTCAGAACCGCACATGCTTCACGACTCAGCTGAACAGTCAATGGCTAGCGTTTTGCTCCAGCTTGCGAACAAATTGGCTTCAGCAGGAATACGAGAATCATGCAGCCTTCTTCACAGTGTCGAAGGGAAGCCAGTGAGCTGGGTTCTTTTTCCTCCAACCACGTACCTCACACTACTCTTCTCGCACTCGAACCTTCTGATGTCACGCCAGTCCATCATCCACTACAGGGGCGTGATTTGCTAGTTGTTATTCCTGGAGGTGGGGGTTTCTTTTGCCTGCTTGGAACGTTTGGCTATGTTGTTGTTGTTGTTTTAAGGACGTGATTCCTTTTTATCACCAGTCTTGTAAATGCAAAAACATTGCAAAAGGTCACAGGGTGCAATCACATACTTGGAGAAATTGGCCTTAATCCATACCTAATCAACACAGCAACGCCCCCCGTGCGGTGATTCATAACAACTTAAGCTGACGGTTTCCCAACTTAAATTACATCGACACGTCTCCTACCCATCCATGGACCATGCTACTCTATACAATCCTACTTTTCCTATGAAGTTCCTCCGTCTACTCCACGAACATAACATTATTCTACCAGGTGAGCACCCAGGTGTATTGCCCCTATTTTTCAAGTTATTGTCAAACAAGTATTTTCGAGCTTCACACACTAGAACACTAGAACGCGTCTGTCTGATATGTTTGGATCAAAATAATTGCATACATATGCTTCAGTTAGCAATGCCATCCATTCTATTTCTTCTTTTTTTCCGAGTACTAGATCTTATCACAGTTACTTGTTCACAATGGACAGGACAGGTCAGAGGTAAGTTATCATCACATGATAGCCTTTGAGGTATGCACACACCTCCGAGTTGTCTCGTCTGTGTTCAAATCCTGACCAAGCTTCCTTGTGTTTTTGCATGGAAGACGAGGGATGAATTGAGTGTGCCATCCCTTGAATGGATGTTAAACTTGGTGTCTTTTCTGCCAGAATGAGTTGGTGGACGTTAAAGATCCAAGATGTGTCCTTCCCGAAGAGGAGGTGAGCTATCGCTGGCACCCTTAGGCCTGACCAAATTCCTGCTCTAATCTTCAGGGGGAACAGTTAATGCCTATAGGAGGCACCACATCAGTCCATGTTGGCAAAACCCCCGTCGGTTGAAGGAATGTGCTTCAGAACTTGCACCTGTGCATGCTTGTTTGTTTCGTTTTTGTTTAAAAACCCAAACTTTTCCTCTTTCCTGGAAACCTGACTTAGTGAAGCCTACTTTAAAGAAGGTTGATCGTTCAAACCCTTCTAACTACTGTGCTATTGCTCTGAATTCTACTCTTTCCAAAGTATTTGAATGTCTTCTCAATTCCAATTTTCTCAAGCATCTTGAATCTCAGTCTTCTATCTGAGCACCAATATGGCTTTCGCAAGGTAAGATCTCCAGGTGATATCCTTGACTCGACATTACATTCCTTGACAATACATTACAGTACATTCCTCCTTGTCTTTCCCATCTGCTACATCTTCCCTCACTCGATCTACATCTCGTTTCATCACAGCCACTCCTTCAAATTTGGATTTGGACAAGATCTCCCAGTGGGGCAAATGTAATCAAGTTGTTTAATGCTTCCAAAACTCAATCTCTCTCTCTCTCTCTCTCTCTCTCTCTCTCTCTCTCTCTCTCTCTCTCTCTCTCTCTCTCTCTCTCTCTCTCTCTCTCTCTCTCTCTCTCTCTCTCTCTCTCTCTCTCTCTCTTTTTTCTCTTTTTCTCTTTTTCTCTTTTTCTCTTTTCTCTTTTTCTCTTTTTCTCTTTTTCTCTTTTCTCTTTTTCTCTTTTCTCTTTTTCTCTTTTTCTCTTTTTCTCTTTTTCTCTTTTTCTCTTTTTCTCTTTTTCTCTTTTCTCTTTTTCTCTTTTTCTCTTTTTCTCTTTTTCTCTTTTTCTCTTTTCTCTTTTTCTCTTTTCTCTTTTTCTCTTTTTCTCTTTTTCTCTTTTTCTCTTTTTCTCTTTTTCTCTTTTTCTCTTTTTCTCTTTTCTCTTTTTCTCTTTTTCTCTTTTTCTCTTTTCTCTTTTTCTCTTTCTCTCTTTCTCTCCTCTCTTTCTCTCTTTCTCTCTTTCTCTCTTTCTCTCTTTTTCTCTCTTTCTCTCTTTCTCTCTCTTTCTCTCTTTCTCTCTTTCTCTCTTTCTCTCTTTCTCTCTTTCTCTCTTTCTCTCTTTCTCTCTTTCTCTCTTTCTCTCTTTCTCTCTTTCTCTCTTTCTCTCTTTCTCTCTTTCTCTCTTTCTCTTTTTCTCTTTTTCTCTCTTTCTCTCTCTCAAACACTTCTCAACTCTCCAATCTCCTTTGTAAGATCTACAATTACATCATGTGATACAATAAACCTACGAGGTATTACTCTAACTTCAAATTTATCCTGGAATCCACACATTATGCAAATAGCTAAGTCTGCCTCAAATAAATTAGGAGTCCTGTTCAGATGTCGAAGATTCTTCTCCTCTGAACAGTTGCTCCAACTATAAAAACGATTGATTCGTCCTTGTTTTGAGTACTGCTCTCACATCTGGGGAGGTTCCAGCGACACATACTTACGAGAAAGAATTGAATCCAAAGTTATTCGAATTGTCAACTCCACCAATCTGACGTCAAAACTCAATCCGCTCAAATTACGCCGCAAAGTAGGCTCTCTTTCTCTTTTCTAGAGATATTACTTCGGTTTCTGCTCGCATGAACTTGCTGCTTGTGTACCTCCACCATTAGTGTGACAAAGGAATACTCGACAAGCCACTACATCACATTATTATTGAGTGGTCATTGGCAATTCAAGGGTGGGCCGTTACGATGTTTGTTTCTTCCCCTGCACTGCCAAACTCTGGAACGCTTTACCTTCTCACATCTTCCCAAACACTTACGACCTTCCTTTTTTCAAAAAGCAGATTTTTTACATCCTCAAAAACTCTCAGACCATTCTCTCTTTCCTTACTTTTCTATCAATGCAGTTCTTTTATTTAAGGCCTAGCTCCGATGAGGACTATTTCGTTGGTGACTGGAGCCTTCAACATAAAAAAATAATTTTAAAAGTGGCACAGCTATGGACCCAGCAAATGATGCAACCCACAACCACATGCTGCATACACAAGAAGAAGACCAGGAAGAAGCCAACTTTTCAGGGAGCTGGGATGTTTAAGTTTTTGTTGGGACTTCAATGGATTGCTCTGTGCACGGTTTTGCTGCGATTGTTTTGCATCCTGGATCAAGCCGACTGGTGTTTTTTGTTCCAAGTTTGCAGAACCTCTGTGGCGTAATGGTGAGAGCATCCACTCTGATACTTGGAGGTCAGTAGTTTGAAGACCTTGACCGAGTCATACCAAAGACTTAAATAAATGGTACGTGCTGCTTCCTTGCTTAACTCTCAGCATTTAACAGGAAAAAACCCCATCAGTTGGCAACTAATGCACAGGCTTGATGAGCCGAATGGCCTTCTGAAGTTCCTTAGAGGGAACTCATTTTTTTTTTTATTTAGCCCACACTTGTCCGTTTCACATGGTTTTGCCATTTCCTTAAAGCTGTCTGTGTGGTGGCCTTGATATGTCTTTCCCATTTCAGCTTCTTGCTCTCTTATTAGCCTTTTCAGTGAGGATTATTCTCTATTCCCAGTATTCTGCAGTTCTTTTTTTGGATTATGCTGCTTTTCTAATATAGACTTGTCCAAATTCTGTCTCTGTTGCAGTTCATGTGGTTGTGTTCACTGCTGTTTCTCTTTCAGGTGTTGCATTTTCTAATCACACTTGCTTTCCTGGTAATTTCTAGCAAGGTGAATTAGGAATGCAAGTTTGGGCATGCTTTCCTCAAGATCATTTGCAATTTGTATTCAGTTATCCCTTGAGAATTCTTTACTTACATGGCCAATCCGATAGATGAGTTGTTTCATATGATTCAACTCCATGAGGCAACCTCCCCTTATGTCTCGGCAGGTTTAGTCTGGGAAGGTACAGGGTTTTTGTTGAGTATCAAGTGCTGCTGTTCTTTTGGTATCTACTTTGGTGATTTCACATTGTGGCCATTTTACGAGAACGTCTCAATGCATGGAGAGAAACTGTATTGGAACAGTGTCACTAAGAGTTGCTTCAAAGTTTTGCTTTTCTTCCTTGGGAAGATGGATGTTTTGAGGATGGGCCGAGTTGTGGAAAGATGTTCCTTACCAATTGCCTGGTGCATTTGTTTGTGGCAGACTGGATGACTATCTTTTCTTCTTTCCCTATAAGTATTTGTATAAGGTTTTGGTTTTTAGCTCTTGTATCATTCCTGAGTCTATTTTGAGATTTATTTATTAACTTATCTGTTTTTATTACCTGCTAATGTGCATTTCAGACATGTGTCAAGTTCTAATTCCATTTCAATACAATCAAAGTATTGTTGAGCATTTTTATGCATGTTTTTCATAATTTGGTGCAAACTGATGTACACATGTTCTGAAAGTTTCAGAAAAACCATGTGTATCAGGTGTGAAACTTTATTTCACTTTGCATTTTCTCCCATTGGATGTGAGATTATATCCCTGCTCTTTGTCATCATTGATTGCTCTTTGTCCACTCTTGGGCATCTTAAGTAAATGAATTAGGGAGTTCAGAGACAGAAAGAACAGATCATGTGTATCAGTTTGGAGCCTGCTGCACGCCCAAGTACCACGTGCCTTCTGCCCTCCTCACATCCCTGTGCCCTTTGGTCCACACAACTCGAGCAGGCAAGAACTTATCTTGGGCAACAACTTGCACAGACAATGACTCATCTGGCAGTCACTCATAATGACAGAAACTCATAATGGCAGGCTTAGTGTCTTGGAATTGCAGATCTCTGCATGTGTTGAACAGGCACCAAACTCCAGCACACACCAGCTTACATTTGTGTGCAGACTGGGCATGTCTTCAGGGTGCAGAGGTTGCCACAGCACGCCTTGACCCCTGCCGTATGGCCTCCCATTGACCGGGAAGCCCCGCCTACTTGCTGTACAGTGTTGTAGGTATCGGCTCGGCAGCGCGTGTCTGCCACGTGGCTTCCCCGTGGCCGTTTAGCTTTCCCTCACTTGCAGTGCATGTCCGTTATGTGGCTTCCACATGGCACTTCATCTTTCCCTTACTCGCAATGCAGAACTGATTCCGAATGTGTCTTGTAATTGGTGGTGTGGTTGTGGTGTCAGAAGGTTCTGTGAAGGAGAAGATGAGAAAAAAGATTTGAGGGGTTTGGAAGATGACAGGGATTGAATGGATTAAATGAAAAAGGGGTTGTACAGGATTTGAGAGGTTTGAGATGGGGGGGAGGTGAGGGATTGGAATGGAGGGATGAATGGATGGATATGGGATGGAGTAAACAATGGATGGATGGAAAGTGGGAAATCTTCAGAATGTAGGGAATCGCAATGGGGATGCAACATGCTATACTCACAACGTATTTTCCTCCATCCCTAATATGAGGGGAAGGTACCTGTCATCACATTTTCTCAGGAAATATCTTATTATGGAATCCTTTTATGTGTTAAATGCTCCACCCCAGGGTCAATTTCCATAACCACAACACTACCCCCTCCTCCGTATCAGACTCGTTCTGAGTCTGCCAGCTCCTCTACATATTAGGTGTAGGTCCCTTTAAAACAATTACCTCACCAATTGCATCCCTGACTGCAACATTCATTTGTACAGGAACATTTCATAGATCTACATCATTTGAAAATAATGAAACCGAATAAATTGTGTTAGTAACTCTACACATTCGTACGACACAAATATCTAACCTCAGACAGCACAAAATTTCATACTACACGTATATCCATTTGTGTTTCAAACTGTTCATAATTTACACGAAATACAATTTTCAGCCACTGGTCTAGGATTTGTTTAAGAAAAAAAAAAGTTATTCGACTCCCTCCTGAGCCGCAGGCCGACATGGCCATCAAACGGTCCTTGGCCAACAACAGCCCTTAAATGGCCGACAGCAGGTCGGCACGGCAACAAGACAAGTGGTCCTTTGCTCACGGTTGGTGATGACAGTCCTTTGTGGGGGGAGGTGGGGGCATGATAAGGGCGGCTGGCAATGGGTGGGGCAACAGGCATGGCATAGCACAGGCATGGCTAAGGCAAACAAGGCATAGACAAAACAGGCAAATCTGCTTCTTATGCAGGCAGGTTATGCTGGCCGGCCTCTCAATGGGCACGTACTCGTAATAGGGGGCTGGAACGTGTGGGAGCAGCAGATCTGGCAGCTGGCTTTGGCCCTTACCTAACCTATATACCCCACTAATCCCTTTAATTACACCTACGCTCTTCAGTGACGAACTTAACTCTAGCTCCTGCCCCTCTAAATCCTTCAAACTAATCTTCCCTCCCAGGGAAATTAATCCCTCTAAATATCCTATCCCCCGGGAGGAAAACCCAAATGCACACGGTGACCAATTTATGACATGGCATTGCACCACAAGTCTTGCCGGCGGAGTAGCCAGAAGGGGGGTGGGGCGTGCATACCACTGCACTAACAATTTGGGACACAATGGGTCCACACAAAATCCAATTACCCTTCTCCATTACTCTCGCGTCCACAGACATACAACAATGGCACCGTGGGGGTGGGGGTGGGGAAGCATCTCCACTCTATCCTAACATTCCACAAAACTAATTCATCTTTTACCATGATACCCCCCCCCCCCAAAAGTGGTTTGAATCAACCAATTAACCCACCGTCCCGCATGTTGGTACATCGATCCATACCGCCGTCTCGGATTTGCACATCTCACCAAGCTGCAGCATTCAACTGGCTTAGATTTGCACTCAGACGGGGCGTGTCTTTGGTGAGCAGAGTTTTCCGCAGCACGCTTTTACCACTGCCATGCCCCCCCCCAATTGGTGCACCTGTGCCACCACTGACCGGGCAGCCCCGCCCACACCCTGCATGGCGTTGTAGGTATCGGTTATGCAGTTTGTGTCTGCCATGTGATTTCCATGTGGTCCAGCTTTCCTTCACTCGCAGTGTGCATTTGTCATGTGGCTTTCACATGGCCCTTCAGCTTTCCCTTACTCGCAGCTCAGATCTGGCTCCCAATGTGTGTCGGTGTAATCAATGGTGTTCGTGTGGTTGTAGTTATGGAAGGTGCTGGGTTGGCTAGGATGGGAAAAATGATTTGGGGGGTTTTGAGAATGGAGAGGGATTGGAATGTATTAAATGAAAAAGGGGGTGTTCCAGGGTTTGAGAGGTCCGAGAGGGGGAAGGGTGAGTGATTGGTATGGAGGGATGGATGAATGGATGTAAATTGGGAAATCTCCAAAAGGTGGGGAATCACGATGGGGATGGAACATGCCAATACTCAACGCATTTCCCCCATCTCTGATACGAGGGGAAGAAGGTACCTGACTAATTACATTTACGAAGGAAATATCTTACTCGGGAATCCCTTTTGAATGCTCCACACCGGGGTCCATTTCCATAACTGCAACACTATTACGATCAATAAATTTTCATTTTGCTTCATTCTTGACACAACAGAATGATACGATAACTTTCTAATCATTCAAATCTTGTCTCCAAGAGGCTATGTGAGAAGCCTTCATTGAATCTGCCTTGCTCTGATGCTCTTTCAGATCTTGCTTGGTAATAATAATGATCAACTTTTTCCCTTATGCCCTACAAGAGATAAGTACGTAGTAGACGGCTAATAGGGATGAAGGGTCCAAACATTAAAACATACTTTCTGGTTCCACACCACTTTTTTTTTTCTTTGCTTTAAAGCCATGCAATTTCTCTGGCTTTGTACCTTGCCGGAATTCGGAGGCTCTCATCTTTTGACATGCAATTGACACCTTTCATCCATTCAAAATTGTTTCTTAATCTACTTGATACTTGGATGTGGTATCTCCAGCTCTGCGTTACACCCTTATGACGTTCAGCAAGTGTGAACCTTTGTCGTGAAGACCCCAGGGAAACCAAACCCCCTCTGAACATACTCCTGTTCCCAATTCCCCTTGCCTACGCATGTTAAGATTTGTCGAGATCGGCTAAAAACTTGAGTTGTTGTTTAACAAACAAAATGTTCCTGCTTTCTTTGGAATATGGATTATATTGTGCATGAATATCCATAGATTATATCAATTATAGATTATGCTGCACATTCCTGAGTAAGCAGCAACATCTTGGATATATGGTAAAAGGTTAATAATTCTGGAAATGGCATTTTAATAGCATTCTTTTGTGTCATATTTCAATGGTCAAAGTGCATTTAATGAATTGAATGATCTTATAGGATGTGGCCTAATGGTGAGAGTGCCTGCTACTGAGGCTGACATTCTTTGTTGGCTTCCCCTTCCTCTCCCCCAACCTCCTTGTTTCATCCATTTGCACATACTCCTGTCCCCTCCAGCCTTGTCATGTTGGCCGAGATTTAATGTGTGTGTTGCAGGATATATTCTGTTACAAGCGGTTTTCGAGCTTGTCTCTAAAACTACAAAATAATATCTACTCCTCAAAAAAAATTTAAGCAGTCACCTTTAAACACTGACCTAAACTGTTGATTCACAATTCGGAAATTCATTATTCATTTGTATGAAACCACTGCGGTTGAGAAAATAATCCCAATCAGGTAATCGGATGTGGAACATGTAATGTATAATTATCCTCATCTGAACTGAGCAGTTCTGAAAATTCATGTTCAAATCACGTCTCCCCACAGAATGTGTGTACAAGTCTGTGCATGACCCATGTCAATACCCTCTGCAAATTGGCCACATATGTGATCTAAGTCAGCTTAGGGATGGCGAGGCATCATTTAACACCAAAAGAGTTGTCACTGATTACGTCGAGAGAAACGACATTACAGTGGCGGCATTGCTGGTACTTAGAGTGTCCTGGGAAGTCGTGTCACATACCCAAACAGCAGTGGCTGTGTTTTGTTTGAAGTCATGGCTGGTATTGTTCAATCTATCCATCTGCATGTGCGTTCATCATTTATGTTGCAGCACCTTCATGAGCCTGAGACCATGAAAACAAAAAAGAGCAACCAACCATCAAATTTAGACTCAGACAGGTCAAAACAGGCTTCCTGTCATTGGTTGCAGGTCCAGAAGACCACTTCTCCACATCCGTCGGGCACAGTACCATCAACAGCAGTGCATGCAATGGGTAACAAAACATCACAACCAGAGAGTGAAGCATTGGCACCATGTTATTTTCTGGATACGAGGTGGGGAACGATTTGTGAATTGTGCCATTTGGCATCACGATGGGTTTTGCGGAGGCACCTGCTAGAAATGACTGGCATTCATGTTGGCCAAAAAACTGACTTTGTCATCATTCAGAGGGATGATATAACGGGGCACACATATTTATGCCTGTAATCATCCCTCTGGCCCAACAGAATGGTCACAACTGAATCTTTATGCATGACAAGGCTAACCCACACTGAGTATATGTCGACACAGCAGGCGCTTCAAGACCACAACATCGCTCTCACTGATTGGCCTGCACGAGCTCTGGACTTAAAACCAATTGAATGGACATGGATCATCATAGTCCGATTGAACGTGCATGCTGTGTTTGTGGTGACCAAGTCTGCCCACAGCCTCTTGATCAACTGGAAGAGGCACAACAAGCCACAATGAGAGCTGTGTCATCCGATTTGCTCAATGTAAAGATGTGTACAAACTTGTATTGGGGTCGATGGTGGTCTCACACATTATTAAAGCCATTCCAGCCAATTGTCTGTGATCTTTAGTACTAACAACGTTTGCCAATTTGCGTCCTTGTTTCAGATAATCCTGTTGTTTTCACACAACTTAGCTTTTGCTTCCACGCGCCAATTTTTTTTTATGGAGTGCACGGATCAAGTCGCCGATTGTCTTCGACCAAAATATGAACTCGTTTGAAGAAGGTTCCGTAAAAACTCCCTGACATTAATTTATTTTCAACTTATTTCTGTGTCCTGGTCATATTTTTCTCTATTTATCCTTTGCTCTAAAAGTAAATCCACCATAAGGAAGTATTGCAGTGACCTGCAAGGAGGTGCAGTATTGACTTGTTGAATTACTTATGCATGCCTGCAGAAGCCACGAGGCAATGGCAAGCAGAGTTGAATCCTCATTGTTCCATCAAGCCTGAGGCTTTCACACTGTCGCATCCATGAATCATGAGAGGACAGCATCACCACGGAGCACCGTTCACTGCTATTGTCATTATCTGTATGAAACTTGCGTCTCAAACGGAATTATCACAAAACAGCGCGTACATCCTGTCACAAGCAGCTCTAGCAACAGCAGAATGCCTTATCAAATCACATATGTGACATGTACAGATTTTGTTCTCGATATAGGAATAGACGGTTTACAAAGGCCTCGCGGTGAGGATGAGCAAAGCCATTCAATGCGTCAGATCAAATGCATCCGTCGCGGAACCTGCTGGAAAATCGATTTCTACTTGGGACAGCAATACTGATCAGCAATTCCTTCCTAATGCACTTGCTCTAAAAGCCTAGCTCAAAACATCATCACAACAAAGGGTATTTAACTGCGTTTGAGGTTAAAATGTTACAATTTAAGACCACGAGTGAAATTTGGTCATGTGGCATGTCAGTGAGGTGGTTTTTAGTGTCTGTTTACCTTGCGGACCACAGTATTTGCAGGCGGCCTCCGGGTGCAGAATCTTTCACAGATATGGATTTTTGTCCGTCCTCTTGAGGTATCTTCAACACAGAACATCCCATAGAGAAAATGCCAAGATTGAGCACATCTCATCTGGATGATACTCAAGATGCCTCAACAGTGATCCTTGAGCCCATTGTGCCTGGATGACTTAAAGGCTTTGCAGGTGTACGGACCATCCTAATCCCCACACTTTCTATGTCTACAGTTCATCCTATTTATTTTTTGGAAAATACAATACATTCAAATGTTACTTTTTCTGTCCTATAAAGCTGGCTACATGGAAACCCACGGCTGGCTTCGACTTGCACATAAAGACAGCCTTCACTATCTGCTTTGTGCAGGTACGGTTACTCCTGTTTTCATAGAGAGACCACAAAGCGATGTCATACCACATTAAAAAAAACAATCTGGAGAGGGATCTTCACAGTGGACACATGTTGGAACCTGGAATTCAAGGCGTAGCAGTTCAATCAAACTAGGTTAACCTTTTATGAGTGGACAACATGACAAGGTTCAGGTACGTCAGGTTGCACAGCAAGCCACTGTTCCACAAAATTCCCAGATGTCAGAGCAGTCAGAATGACAATGGTGGTGAAATCTAAGCGAGTGATAAGGCCGAGCCTTTCGAGTGCTGCAGGGGGGTGGTGTTCATGTCCTACCTGAAAGCAACTTGCGGTCAATAGCTCCTAAAAGATTTACAGACTGCTGCATCTCCTGTCAGCATGAGTGGTGAGCATAGCCTAACTTCCTGATCTCTGAGGAGATGCTGGGATTGACGAAATGCTGAGAGTGGACGAGGGTCTGTTGTGGGCATATTGGACTTGTACTCTGCAAGTTAAACCAAATAAAATCTTACTTTTACAATCGCTCTTATCAAATGCAGGCTGAAGTAATTTACAAACTCACATTGTTTTTAAAAAATCTGATTTTTGTGTTTATAAATAGAGCATTCAAAACAAACCATGAACAAACAGCCCTTATTTTAATGGATGTATGTACTTTGGACAAAGTATGAGTTTAGATATTGCTTTGCTAATTGCTTACGTGCATAATATAATGTGCAGTTTCATCAGTCAAACACAAAACATAAATATCCTTGACAAGAGCCTTGAGGACAATGGTGGTGTTGTGGATATACCAAACGACTGACTTATTCTGTGTTCTTCTTAAACTCGCTACAATGAGTAAGTGACTTGACGGGAATGTCTGCTTTTAGATGTTGTCAATATGAACTGCACAAAGGTTTGGGACAAGCAGATAAAGAGCAACCCTTTGCTGTTTAGTAGTTTACTTTGCGCTCCGAGTAGTCCGGAGCTAATAATTCTCTTTCAATGGCACATTTCTCACGTAGGTGTGCAGAAGGTAATATTGAGTACTTGTAGAGCATATTGTTTACAGGCAACGGTGAAAAACAGTGGATGTAGCATAATGGTCTGGCAGGAATTCCGTTCCACACTGGCTCGACTGACTTTATCTTGATTGAGGGACGTGAATTCACAATTGTACATATCCATTTTTGTGAACAATCTCTTACCAATGTTTCGTCAATATGTTGTTCATTTTGGAACCTAAACCGTAAAGAGATAGAATCACCAGTCAAATCCTCAAAACAGCAGCTTTTTTTTTTATCGTGACAAAAAGGAATGTGAAATTATTTGTTCATACATATTTCAGATCCCAGAAATGAATCCTTATGAACAAATGGCAGGATTCAAGACTTTGATATACCAGTGCTGGACTTTTACTTTCCAGGTTGTGATGCTTGAGCTCACTTAACCCTTTGCTTCAGTGCAAACAAAATTCTCAATCCGTGGAGCTATGCTGGAGTAATGATTTGCTGAAAAGTGATCATTCTGTTAGATTGTTGTAGCTTGAAGACCGATCTGTCTTTGCAAAATTTTGGGGGATGGAAATTCAAATCTTTTCACATTTGATTGGATCATAAGTCATTTGCCCATTAATTGGAGAACAAACATCATCGGCTTATGACGGTAAAATGTGGGTTATTATGACTTGTTTTGTGTTGTCGTCAAAATGATTTGTTCTCATTTTGGGAACGATCAAGTGAAGTAGCAATTATTTCTCAACTCTTGAGTTAACCATGTTTTTCACCACAAACACAGAGCCAAGGTATGAAATGTGATTCCTGCTGTCTGCCCTCAGGCATTAGATGAGAAAGTTTGTGAGTCATGGATGAAATGGCACTTGAGAATAATTATGTCCTTTTCAGTTTGTTTCCAAATCGATGGAGTAGTACTTAGTGCAATTTTTTTAGTTGGCTGGACTTTTCTTTGTGCTTTGCAATCCGTATATCAACCTTTGTTTTTGTTTTGTTTTTTGTAAATAGAGTTAAGCCTTGTGGAAGAGTGAGAATACAGAACATAAGGAAACAAGAGAGAGAGAGAGAGAGAGAGAGAGAGAGAGAGAGAGAGAGATAGAGATAGAGATAGAGATAGAGATAGAGAGAGAGACACAGAGAGAGAGAGAGAGAGAGAGAGAGAGAGAGAGAGAGAGAGAGAGAGAGAGAGAGAGAGAGAGAGAGAGAGAGAGAGAGAGAGAGAGAGAGAGAGAGAGAGAGAGAGATAGAGATAGAGATAGAGATAGAGATAGAGATAGAGATAGAGATAGAGATAGAGATAGAGATAGAGATAGAGATAGAGATAGAGATAGAGAAAAGCCAACAGCAGGGCCGGAGGACAAAATAGATGGAGATGGACAACAAAGGATGCAGGTAAGGATGAGGAGTAGGATAGAAGGCAGGGGCTGGATATAATGGTTGCAGAAGCAAACTCTCAGGAAGGAAAAACCTCGAATTTGGGGGGTGGGGAGTGGTTTAATGGGGGTAGAAAAGATTCTGTTTGCTCAGGCACTAAATGAACACTAAATGAACAGGCACTAAAAGGGGACTAAATGAGTGGAGGTGAGCAGTGATTCTGGATTTAGGCAGTTTCACCTGGAGGGGTTTGCTGGTGGATCACATGTAGCCTGCAGCTACCTGTGGGGGGACAAAGCACGGAGAGGGCAGACGGTGCAAGTACAGAAATGAGGCGGAAGAAGACAGAGAGACCACCGACATGTCAGCAATGGTGAAATGATAGTCCCATAGACAGCTTCATCGCAAGAGATTCTAATTATATTGAAGGCTTTTGTTTCCATAGCATCAAGCTGAGGAAGATGTAAGGCAGGGGGGCCAGCGCAGAGGAGAGAGCAGTACTCCATCAAGCTGCGGATGAAAGCCTTGTAGGTGGATAGGAACTCAGGGTTTCCTCTCTTCATGTTTTGTCCCCATCAGGTTTCTGTACGGTGCAAGTGGTCTACCATCATCCCCTTCTTGTGAAACTCCCAAAATCCAGAATCACTGCTCACGTCCACTCATTTATTCCTCTTTTATCCTGCCTGTGGAGCTAACTTCCACATTCTCTTCAATCTCGTTCTTCCCTCCTGGTCTTCAAGACAGCTGTTTACCACCATAGTTTTTACACCCGTTAAACTACTCCCTACCTTCCCAAAATTTTGCTTATGTATCCATATTGTCCACCATTTGTGTTCTCCCATACCCCTCATCATCATTACACTGTATCCCTTGCTTGTCCATCTCCATCTACTTTCTCCCTCCACCCTATTGGTGGTGTTTCCCCTTTCTCCTGCTGTTCCATTTGTTGCGTTGTGTCCTGATTTTCTTCTGTCACAGCTCTTCCATGAGCCAAGTGCATGTATAAAAAAAATAAAAAAACAAACGCCACAAGTTTTTGATGATGAAGAGTTTTTTTGTGAAGCTCCTGGGAATTTGAGTCTAAATACTTGCAGTTCCATTGACTAACAAAACAACTCTATGCAGCACTTGCCTCATCACTCCTTAATAGTCAATGATATGTTGATTGCTCATTGATATGAATAAAGTCATTAACATTGAACAATCTGGCTTTCATTTCTTTGTCAGATGCTGAGAGTACATGGACAAACTGAAGCTTTTCTGGATCCAACACAAGGTCCTTTATGAGTGTTATTCTTACTGATTCGCTGTTGATGCAAAATGTGGCAGAGAGTAGGCATATATTCCTACCAGAGCTCCTCATCACTGCTTTGCATAAATTATCAACTGCCTCTTGTGTTCTGACAGTGTGTGGCCGAGAACATGGTCTTGTGTTTTCTATCAACCTTCACTTCACAATATATTCACATAAGGACAAACAATTTGCAGATGGAGCTTTGTTTGTGTGGAATTGACATTTGAATTATTTGTGAGTTTGAACAATTGAGGTGCGTGCATGTGGGTGTGTCCTCCTTAATTCCAAAACCATAACACCGAGCAGCCTGAAACTTTGCTTGCATACCAAGGGAACTCCAAGGAAGTGCATGACTGATAATTGGGTGTTTGGTTTAATTAAAACACCCCTTTTGAAGATAATTAATGGCCTTATTTAATTATATCCTTTATTAGGCACATCGTCGGACACCTCACTCTCCCTCGACAGGGTCTTAATTTGCCATTTTTTTGGCCTGCTCAACAATGCCTTGATTTGGAACAGGCCGCAATGGTTTCTTAATGATAATTTTTTTTTCCACGTTCCTCACACATATCATCGAATAGCTCATCATCATGCCTACAAATTGCTTGATACATTGCAATGCTTATGAACACCGGGAGACACCAGCGTTTGTGGCTTTATATCATTTACACACATGCCATAACCTCGAGAATCTTTTAATCTGAGCCAAATTTCAAAACTTAAAATTCTTATTTTACCTCAGCAGCAGTTCCAACTGGAAAAAATAAAGTGTTTCTTTGTCCAATTCGGTCATTGCTTGACATTCTTCTTCCTTGTCACATGCCCAGGACGCCCACCACGTTTCATCTGAATCCACCCACAACTTTTTGAGATATCGTGCTTCATATCGTTTTTAACACAACCTCTCAATGGGGAAGAATCCCTTAAAAAATTCTAGTATCCGGATCCAGATCTTCACCAAAATTTATTCAGTTTGTCCTTGTCACACACTGAACCTGTCCACAAAATTTCATCCAGATTCGTCCACAACTTTTTGAGATATCCTGCAAACAAACAAACAGACATACAATCAGACAGAAAGGGGGTGAAAACATAACCTCCTTCACCTTCGGTGGCAGAGGGAAAAATTAAATGTTTCGTTTTTAAAGTTTCTTCAACCATTTCATTGGAGTGCTTGCTTGAGTGCCATTTGGTGAGTGCTCTTCAAGCTTTATTCTCCACAAGCTTCAATAGTGATACCGTGGCTCGGTCCTCCATGTGGACATATCCGGAGTTAGGAAAGCAAAACAAATTTGATGATTACAAAGAGTTAAATATGTTTTTAGTTGTTACAAAGCAATGAATCGCATCATCACAGCAGAGTAGCCGAGAGGTGCACATGCTCGCCTTAAGCTGTCAAGCCTGTGTATGAATCCCGACCCGACTATAAACTGTCATCCCGGTGTTTCACAGACAGGTGATTCATGAATGTGTGTGCTGTCTATCAGATGGAAGTTGAATTGGGTGTTACATCTTCCGGAATATCTCTCTCTCTCACTCTCACTCTCACTCTCACTCTCACTCTCACTCTCACTCTCACTCTCACTCTCACTCTCACTCTCACTCTCACTCTCACTCTCACTCTCACTCTCACTCTCACTCTCACTCACACACACCTCTCCCTCCCTCTTCCCTTCCCCTCTCTCCACCCCCCCCAACCTCATCACAAACCCCACCTCCTCTGTTAATGGGACTGTTAGCACTGACGGTTTTGTTTTGAATTGATAACGGCTTTCCCATAGTGTATCATGTACGAATCAGATTCGGAGTGAGCTGACCGGAGGGGTGCAAAGGTTGCTACATGTGCGAGCATGCATGCATGCAGGCAGGCCTTTGCCAGGTAGATTGCTTGGTTTTCCACCTTCGTGTTGAAGACAACATCTTTGACAAATCCACACAGAAAAAAGTCAAGGGGGATTACGTCTGGTGGTGGTGGTGGTCAGGCGGTTGGTGACTTAGCATTTCCAAGGAATTAATCTTCCATGTGACTGAGCATTTCCAAGGCAAACGTCTTGCATTTGGGCCCATCATTTGGTTTCATTTCTTGCAGAATCTGCACCTTGTAGGCATAAAGCTTCAGTCTTTTATGCAAAATCCTGTGTGCAGTGGTGGTTGGTAGTCCCATTCTCAAGCTGTGCATCAAATTAATTTTATGGGACCTTGTTGAAATGATTCACGCAGTCGTTCAACGTCTGCTGCATTTGTGCTTGGTCGACCGGTACTTTTCTGTTCATGACAACTTCCAATATCCTTGAACTCTCTGAGTTCAGAGTATCACTCTCTGATACAACTCCTTGATGGCAGATTCCTTCCATACCTCAAACAGAAATTACGCTGAACTTGCGTGTCTGATCGTGTCTCGATGAACCATTCAACGCAATGAGCTTTCCTCTGTGGAGTCGCCATTTTCCTTTACATTAAACCACCAGACCTGAAAATCAAGAAAACATGATGAGTTTCACCATCATATAAAACAAAGGGTATCATTGTCACATTTGTGCGACTAAACATATTAACAACCAAAGTTGTCCAGATATTTTTGGAACACACTATGATGTGTATATATATATATATATATATATATATATATATATATATATATATATATATATATATATATATATATATATATATATATACATGAGGCCTGGTGAGGAGGAGTGATGTAAGCGACATTTTTTAATGATATGATGATGATAGGGGAAGGGTTAAAATAGTGATATATGGCATTAACTCCAAAATGGCCGATGTGGCCCTTGCATCACTCCTCCTCGTGGCGCCTTGTATGTATATATATATATATATATATATATATATATATATATATATATATATATATATATATATATATATATATATATATATATATATATATATATATATATATATATATATATATATATATATATATATATATATATATATATATATATATATATATATATATATATATATATATATATATATATGCGTATACACAGTTAGTCCTCGCTAGCCGGAAGTTCGCATATCGTTGTTTCGATTATTCGTAATTTAGTTTTAAGGACCAATTTTTCAATTATCGCAAACATTTTATGCCGATCGTAATGCCATTGCAAGGAAAAACGCAAAAAAAAAAGTTTCAAACTGCCTGCAAAAAACAACAATCACACAGGATGCGCATAAACACACTTTCATTTTACTGTGCATGTACTGTATGCTGCACTGTACGTATTCTCTTCACGCTCGCCTGCATACCTTCCAGTATGAATCCCAAGCGACCCGCAAGTCTTTTGCCGAGCACACCTCGTTTCAAGATACAACGAAAGGCTGTCACATTGAAGGTGAAATTGGATATAATTAAAAGACATGAACGAGGTGAAGGGACAACGGAAATCGGCCGCGCGCAGCAATCGCTGCATCGACTGTACATTTGATCGTTCAAAGTTCGGCAAAGATAAAGAAAGTATCACAGATTGCGACCAGTTCGAGTGCAACGACACTAACGAGAATGAGAGATGGTGCTATGCACAACATGGAGCGTTTATTATGTGTGTGGATAAAAGATCAAACTAAACGTCGCATGCCTTTATCTCTTGCCGTGATACAAGAAAAAGCGCGTAGTTTGTGAGGGCATTGACCCACGATTACGTGATCAATTACTTCTCCAATCATGTTGATAAGTACTCCAAGGAGAACAACATTGACAACAAATCTTTGCTGCTTGTAGACAATGCTCCTGCCCATCCTCAGCAAATGGAAGACTGGTGGGAAAACGTGCAGGTAGTATTTTTACCACAAATACTACCTCACTTTTACAGCCTATGGATCAGGGAGTTATTGCTGCTTTTAAAGCCTATTATGTTAAACATACCATGCTGCAGCTTGTCAAAAAAACTGATAAAGACAAGCCATCAATCAAGGAGTTTTGGCGAACATACAACATAAAAATGGCTTTGGAAAACATGAAGGATTCATGGGCGGAGGTGAGTGCCTCCACAATGAACGCTGTGTGGAAGAAAGTGTGGCCTGAGTGTGTCCACAATTTCACGGGGTTTGCTGATGTTCCGTTGATTACAAGTCAAATTGTAGACCTGGTGCAAGAGGCTGGTTTTGAAGAGGTTGACGAAGAGGACGTGGATGACTTACTGGAGTCTCATGCAGAACCCTTAAGCAATGAAGATCTTATGCAGTTGGAACAGCAGTGGGCTCTTGAGGAAGAAGAAGATGCTGTGACACCTTCATCCGAGCATCTCACCATGAAAAACCTCAGCCAAATCCTCAGCTCGTTTGAAAGTGCCATAGAATTTGTTGTCGAGCAAGATCCAAATCTTGAAAGGAGCACTGATTTTAGCAGTGTTGTTAATGATGCCCTTTGTTGCTACAAGGAACTTTATGCAGCAAAGAAAAAGAAAGCCATCCAGCCCACTCTCCATGCATTTTTCAAGCCAAAAGATGCAGCACCAACTCCATCCACCATCCAGGATGCTCCTTCAACCAGCTGCCAAGAGACCGTTCCCACTGGTGAAGAAAGTGACAGCACAGTGTCAAGTGAAGAGGGGGACGATTTTGCCACTCCGCAAGTGTGACTTGTCCACCGCAATCAACTCCGTTCCTCCAGCCTCGGGGTAAGTCGCCACTACTCGAGGAGTGTGTTTTGTTTATTTGTGCTTGTGTCCAAAAAATTCCGAGCCAAAAACACATCCCCCCTTTAACACATTGGTTTCTATGGGAAAATATGTTTTGTTTAACACAGTTTCGCTTATCATAAGGTTTTCCAGGAACGCAACCCTTGCGAAAAGCGAGGACTTACTGTATATAAATATATATAATCACACACAAACTATATGGCCAAAAGCACATATGTGGACACCTGCTCGTCCAACATCTCATTCCAAAATCATGGGCATAATGTGGAGTTGGTCCCCCCCTTTGGTGCTGCAACAGCCTCTACTCTTGTGGGAAGGCTTTCCACGAGATGTTGGAACATTGCTGTGGGGATTTGCTTCCATTCAACCACAAGAGCATTAGTGAGGTTGGGCACTGATGTTGGGTGATGAGGTTTGGCTCACAGTCGGCATTGAAATTAATCCCAAAGGTGTTTGGGGTTGAGTTCAGGGCTCTGTGCAGGCCAGTCAAGTTCTAACCACACCGATCTTGACAAACCATTTCTGTATGGACCTCATTTTGTGTACAAGGGAATTGAATTTCCATGCTGAAAGGGAAAAGGGCCTTCCCCAAAATGTTGGCACAAAGTTGGATGCACAGAATAGTCTAGAATGTCAAATGTCATTGTGTGCTGTTGTGTTAATATTTCCCTTTACTGGAACTTAGGGGTCTCGCCCAAACCATGAAAAACAGCCCCAGATCATTATTCCTCCTCCACCAAACTTTACAGCTGGCTCTATGTATTCTGGCAGGCAGCATTCTCCTGCCATCCACCAAACCCAGATTCGTCCGTTGGACTGCCAGATGGTGAAGCGTGATTCATCATTCCAGAGAACGCGTTTCCACTGCTCTAGAGTCCAATGGCGGTGAGCTTCACACCACTCCATCCGACGCTTGACATTGCGCTTTGTGATCGTAGGCTTGTGTATGGCCATGGAAACTCATTTCATGAAGCTCTCAATGAACAGTGTTTGTACTGATGTTTCTTCCAGAGGCAATTTAGAACTCGGTAGTGAGTGTTGCAACCGACGACACGATTTTTCCGCACTGTGCGCTTCAGCGCTTGGCAGTCCCATTCTGTGAGCTTGTGTGGCCTACCACTTCACAACTGAGCTGTTGTTGCTCCTTGACGTTTCCACTTTACAATAACAGCACTGACAGATGATCGTGACAGCTATTGCAGCACAGAAATTTGATGAACTGACTTGGTGGAAAGGTGGCATCCCATGACGGTTCCACGTTGAAAGTCACTGAGCTCTTCAGTCCAGCCCATTTTACTGCCATTGTTTGTCTATTGAGATTACATGGCTCTGTGCTTGATTTTATACAGCTGTCAGCAATGGGTGTGGCTGAAATAGCTGAATCCACTATTTAGAAGGGGAGTCCACATACTTTTGGCAATGGAGTGCATCTATACATATACACAAATATATATATATATATATATATATATATATATATATATATATATATATATATATATATATATATATATATATATATATATATATATATATATATATACACACACACATATACACACACACATATATATAGTTGCGGGCCGGGGGTCGGGTGAGAAGACAATTAGGTGGGGGAAGCTATCTCGGTTCCCACCAGATTCCTCGGAATTGTAGGGCATCGCACACGGATAATTCCGTGACGCGGCGGGTCGCTTAACCGACCGTGGACACCAATAACTCAACTGCCTGACCTAGGGTCCTCCCGTCTATGGGTTAATCGGGTTACCTAATTAATCACGTTTTAATTACCAGAGAACATGGCCCCGGTGCGCCTTGTCCGAACCGGATCACTCTACCAGACCGAATCACTTTTCCGGATCGGATGCAGTCGAGCGACACTGCCAAGGTCGTACCGGCTAAACTCGGATTCGGACCATGCTGGATCAATGGAAGAAAAGACAAAAACGAGCAGGGAACATTCTGAATAATAATTTATTAACAATGGGCGAGGAATTGATATGTGGCATGATCAGGATTTATTGGGGTGTGTTGTGCAGAGATAGGGGAGAGAGCTGTGGTGCAGCAAATATACAAGCAACTTACAAAAGCGGACACAGAGCAGACTTTATGCGAAAATAATAACAATAATAACAATAACGATCTTCTGCAGTCTCACTTCAGCAGACAGGCACCAGGACACACACACATACGCACACACAGACACAGAAACCCCGATGAAGAGGGAGTATTGAAACGAGAAGGGGGGAGGAGTTGAGGCTGCAATCTTGGTACCTTTGTTCTTTGGTTTCACGACGCACCACCAATATGTTTCGGTGGGAGGGGGGGAGGGAGGGATGCTCTGTGGTGCGGTCCCCGACAGCTGGTGCGTCGTCTCTGGCTTCAGCAGCACGTGTGGAGACCGTGTTCGTGAAGGAGGGGCTCGAGTGAAAAAGGGGCGGAGTCCAGAGTGTGGAGATGGAGTGGTAGACGGGACCAGGTAGGCGGGTAGGGTCGACGTCGTGTGGGCGGAGACGAGGAGGCGGAGTCCAGGCAGCAGGAGGCGGGTCGTGGCGATGTCGACGAGGGCAAGGCGAGAACGGGAGAGGCGGAGTCCAGGCAGCAGGAGGTGGGTCGTGCAGAGAGACGAGGGCGAGGCCAAGTGAGAGGGCGAAAGAGAAAGGTGGAGGGACCGCTCTGACCTTTATAGGACTTGCAGCGCGGGGGAGGGGCCACCCCGAAGCGAAACATCATCACCTGAATCGGGCGCTCCGATTGGCCCCGACCCCTCACCTGGCCCGCTAACTTTGGCCGGAAACCGCCTCACTTCATTTCTGGCAAGGTCATCTCAGACAGTGGGAATATTCCACTCTGACCCCACAACATGACATGAATCGCCCACACTGAAATTGGCACACGAATCGTCCCGAAAACCCCCCAGGCTATGCCCTGGTGACCGGCCGAGGGTCCCGCATGTCTGCTCGGGCGTCCGACCAGCACCGATCAATGCGCGCGCCAACACGGCCCGCACTGTACAACACTCCCTGGCTCGATCGCAGCTTCGCTGGCCGGAGAGACGAGAAGACGTTCACCATCCGTGGGCAATCAGCTGCTGCCAGAGAGGGCCGAAGGTACATTGTTATGGATAAATCCATGCATGTTTCGCGAGTGGCGTACGTGTCTGCCTTCGAGCACATTCTATACAGTATCCGGGGTTCGGCCATTACGCACGTGGCCAGCACCCACGTCCGCACAACTCTGCTAGTGTGTGCGTGGGGCGAACACCAATATGTGTCAGATATTTGGTTGAAAAGGAATGCACCGCTTTTACCTTGCACACCCGCATCCCGCCCAACGTGGCGTGGTCGCCTTTATCGGCCTCCGTACGCGTTTCGTGCAGTGTGGGCGTTGTGCTGGCTGTGTTTCCTGTGTTGTGAAAAACACCATTCGTGCAGCCTCTTAAAAGGTAATAATTCGTATGCCTTTTTAATGCAACCGGCAATCTTCCCCAGATCATCGGAAGCTCGAGTCGATAATCCCACACTGCCAAGTGCACTGTATGACTTATGGCACAAGCTGGGTTTAGGGCTCGCTTGGGAACGAGGGCTCTGCGCCGTTAATGCCCACGCATTATCGTTTCCTTACAGCGGCGCCGCACGTGCTGGCCTCCATGAGGGCCCACCTTACAGCGAAGGCGCACGTGGTTCAGATTTACCTCAGGAATAATCAGACGAAAAGAAGTCGGGATAAAATGAAGAAAAAAATGATGTTAGCAAACCTAACTATGAGATCATCGCAACGCACGCTCGTGTTATCCCACTTGACAAAAGGAAAGGGACTATCTGCACATATATTAATGGAATAACTGTCTTGGGACCACTATCTGTTGGATGCATGCGGTTCCGAGAACCGCAACAACATAAATATATATATATATATATATATATATATATATATATATATATATATATATATATATATATATATATATATATATATATATATATATATATATATATATATATATATATATATTGTTACGGCTGTGGAAATTCGCATTACACCATAAAGGGCCGTAGTTGAGATATCTCTAAGTACATGTGTAGTTAGCCCAAACCCGTTGTATAGAGGGAATTTATGTGATCCATCCGAGCTGCGATCCTTTGAGTTAGGCGTTTTTCTTTTTCTATCTTTTATTTCAAACACACAACATTTCAACAACCACGACATCCCCATCACAGCGCCAACCACACTACAACCACGCCACCTCCACCATCTACGCTACCACATCTTCGCCACTTGCCATTCAACAGGCTCCGTGCGGTTACGATCTCCGCGGAGGAACAAACAAAAACCAACAAGGATGCTCGGTGGGCTTTTCCCGTCTGACTTCCCCACACTTTGGAGTGGAGGAAAAGCGATGCAGGTCAGAGGTCATGTAAAGGTGGGGCCTCTTTTTGGGGGAATAATTCTCTGGCTCCGAGCCAAAAACTGACTCCCTCAGCCACCCGGACAGAGCGGGCTGGAGGGAAAGCGTGAGGGAACGCCCTTTTCGGGAACCCTCTCGAAGGAAGGTGGAGCCGAGAACGGGGCGGGATGAAGGGCGGAGCCCCGGGCGATAAAAGACGGACACGGGCGGGCGCAACGAGTGCTTTTTCTTCCTCTTCGTCTTGGCTGGTGGTTCGGTTGGTTGTTTTGGAGAGTTGGTCTTCAGGAAGAGGTCCTGTGCCGACGCCTTGGCGAGCGGCCCTGTCACGAAGGCACGGACAGGAGACGCGGCAGCGCCCGTTGCGAGGTGGACCTGTGCATCCGGACGGGGAGTGCCGGGGAGGGTTCGCCGGCCGCGAGAGAGGTCGGGGCCGGGCGCGACCAAGCTGACGGTCGCAGGAGAGGGACTCACCAGCCAAAGCGAAGTCACCATTTATTTTTCAGGGTTTTTTGTATGGATCTTGTGGCGCCGTGTCTCGTAAAGTAGAACTGTTTAAGTGTTGCCGTGTGTACGCGTATTCGGTTGTAGCTCTGCATCGTTTCTTTTGTTTTAATTGCTTTATGTGCATTTTGATTGTGTATGGCTGTAAATACGTGCCTTACGTGCTTGTCTGTGTGCGCGTGTGAATAAAATGCTTGCTTGTTGAACTGTGCCCGTTTCGCTTTGTCTTTTCTCTATTGACCCTCCATCTGCATCACGGAAAGGGGTTCGTAGTGGGTGCAACATCCCAGTAATTAATCGGAAACGTCAAGGCCGACGATAACACCGCTCGGTTATCACTGTAGCACGGAACGGACCGCTTAAGCGGTTCGTGTCCGGAGTCGGCCTGTGGCGTGGTACGATCGCCTGGTCGACCATCTGCGCAGGTACTTAGGTAGATCGAATTTGGCGAGCAACCCTATCCTGCGCGGGTGGGCAATTGGCACGGTCGTGGTGGGGTTGAACCCCCACCCGTGACTAGCTGCCGGCGTTGTTCCGAGAGGGTCACGACAGAATTGTCCGTCCGGTGGGCAACGTGCCGCGATTCGAGTTACGCGGCCGTCCGCACGCCGGCGGGCACGAATTCGCAACACTGGTGTCAGAGAGCGGGAAACGAACTCTCGCTCTCCAAGCTAAATTCATGGGGAATCGGTTCAGGGATGAGAGGAGCGACCCCCGATTCCCTCCAAATTACGAGCAATTAAAATTAACCTCTTACGTGAAATAAGATGGAGTCTCAAGGCGAGCGGGAGCCAGGGGTAGTAGAAATGGATGTAGAACTGTTAGAATCCATGGCCCAGGATGAAAGCCCCGAGCAGGAAATGTTTATTGTGCAGGAACAGTTTCCCCCCAACTAAACCCAGAGCCCGAAATGGGTGCGGCGATGGCCGCGGTGTATGACACCTCCCCTCCCCCTCTCCGCCAAAACCCCCCGATCCTCGCGGAATTAGCTCAGCCGAGTGCACTCGACGTGGCCCAGCTATTCGCCATGCTGGCAAAGATGAATGCGAATATAAACAACAAAATGGATGGAAACGCACTCGAGATGAAAAACGAAATCAAAGGCATGAATGCGAAGATGGATACAAACACAAATTAAATGAAAAACAAAATGAAGGCGAATTTGAAGGAAGAAATGTGAGAACTGCGCGGTGAGATGCAGCAAATAGGCCGAAGCCTGCAGGCGGGCATGAAGGCAATAGCGATGCAGCAATAGCCAAATTCGATCTACCTAAGTACCTGCGCGAGTAGTCGACCGGGCGATCATACCTGGCCGCAGGTCGGCCGAGGACACGAACCGCTTAAGCGGTCCGTTCCTTGCTATAGTGATAACTGAGCGGTGTTATCACGAACCTCGACGGATGTGATTCTGTTTACCGGGCGTTCAAAACCCTCTACTAATTTATTCCGCGATTCAAGATGGTACTTTCAAAAGGGAAAAAGACGACGAACGGGATACATTTCCCACAAGGACATTTATTTAAAGCACATATTGCACACACAACACAAGCAAGGCAGTCATGCAATATACAAGCAAGAAATAGAAAACAAAAGCAATATGACCGACTATAAGCAAGAATCAATTTACATGCACAGTTACTTACACAGTTTCTACTTGGCAGGACCTGGCGCCACAGCATGCATACAAAAACAAAGAAAAACCCTCCCCATAGGCAGGGAGGTAGACGGGGTTCGTAAACCTTTATGGCACGGGACCTGGAGGACCGAACGGGTCCCGTGAGACCAAAGGGTCTTACCCGCGCCCTCGTGGCGCGACGGTGGGCAGGTCGCGACGTCGACTCCCCATTGCCTTGCGTAGCCGCACCTGACCTCGGGCCCCTGGCATGGTCAGCGAGCTCTCTCCAGCATTGCTGCTGGTGCTTCCACGACCCACGACCAAACAAGCAAAAGACTGAAGGGCAGAAGGGGCTTCAGGGCCAGGGAGAGAAGCCCAAAACGAAGTCTAAACGAAGGGAGGGAAAAGAGAAGCCCAAGGGGTGATCAGCGCCACGAGACCAAGAATGAACGAGCCAGCATGAACCGAGAAGAGACC
This sequence comes from Eptatretus burgeri, assembly GCF_056783735.1. Classification (NCBI taxonomy): domain Eukaryota; kingdom Metazoa; phylum Chordata; class Myxini; order Myxiniformes; family Myxinidae; genus Eptatretus; species Eptatretus burgeri. Next base: position 31,593,164 of record NC_140972.1, on the reverse strand, counting down.
CCGAGCCTCGCGTCTGTTCGCCTTTTGTAAAGCGGGGCTCTGCCCTTTGCCCCACCCCGTTTCTGGCTCCACCTCCCTTCTGGAAGCTTCCAAAAAAGGGGCGTGCCCTCTCGCTCCCCCCTCCCCGCGCTGTGCGGGGGACGAGGAAAGTCAGTTTTGGCTCGGGGCCAGGGAATTATTCCCCCAAAATCAGACCCCTCCTTCACATGACATTTGACCCCCGATCGGATCGCACCTCCCCCACACCAAGCGCGGGGAAGAACAGGTGGGAGAATCAGGCGGGGAAAAAAACCCACAGGCTTCACCAGTGCTTTTTGTTCTGCCATTCGGAAGCGGTTGTTGCGAGCGACGTTGGTGGTGGTGGTTGTGGGGGTGGTGTGAGCGTGGTTGGCGTTGTGGCATAGTTGGTGGTGGCGGTTGTTTGTGTGGAGGTTTGTTGCAATGGTGGCTCAAAATAACGATAGAAAAGAAAATCACAGCCTGATGAATCACACGAATTCCCTTTAAACAACGGTGGGGAACTCTCTGAATATAAACTTAGCGTCATAACTGATCTAAGGAACCTTTATGGTGTATTGCGAATTTCCACAGCCGTAACACTATATATATATATATATATATATATATATATATATATATATATATATATATATATATATATATATATATATATATATATATATATGTATATGTATGTTAGAAACTTCCAGCAGCAATACTGCATTGGGGTAGAGGGAAGAACAATCTGTAATGTTGATATAAAGGTGACATTCTTTCCTAATTGCTGAATGCAAAAGATACCACGGTATTATCTAAATTCTTCTCATCTCAACCACGTCAGACTGAAATAATTACTGTTGAAATTGATATCAGATATTGCTTTAGTGAATGAATGTAAACATGATAATGGAATGTAAACGAGTTTATATGATAAGTGGATTTCTCATGGAAGCCAGCAAACATCTGTTCCTTGAACATGCCATCTCAAAAACGAAACAAATTCAAGCCAGAAAATAAATTGCCTTATAAACTGAAATAATTCATGGTGGTACAAGCTAACTCATTTTGAATGGTCTCTTAGCTTTCCTTCAGCCATGAAATTTAATCTGCTGCTATAAAAACCTGCTGAAGAAAACTTTGCTTTGCACACCTAACGGCTGAACACACGTAACTGTATTTGTACCGGTTTCACATCTGGGAAATGATCATTATTAAAAACGACCTTTTTTCAAAAAGTCTATCCTTGAGATTAAATTTATAGCAGACTCTGAGGCATTTTGAGTAAAAGCTGTTTTGTGGTGGCTGTGCCTGTTATGAGGTACGATTTCGAAAGTAAGTGTGGTGTGGTGTTCCAGGGCTATGTGACTGTGGCTCCTTTCCCCCACAATGCTGGCAATGGAGAGGAAGTGAAACAGCATAATTCCCCATCGCACGAAGAGAGGTTCAAAGATCAAGAATCAATCTCGCAGCGGGAATAGGGCAACGCAAGACCAGCAAATTACTTGGAATAAGGTGTCATGTTGCAACACTGCTTGGGCAGGTTCACGCAGCAGGAGCTCTGTCAGATAATCACACACCCAATACCAATTAAAGGCTTCAGTAGTCTGTGGAGGGGCAGAGATTTGGTCTAGCCGTTATTCTATCAGTGCACTGCCCTGTGAAAAATGCCTCCAGCGCCATGTTCTATCATTGTCCTGGAATGATCCAGCCTCAACAGGCACTTTTACGAATGTTTGCAAAGCCTTACACATGTAATGAGTTCAATTCCTGACTGTGTACCATTTAGAATGGCTTTTGTGAGCTCCTATGTCGACTCTCATTCATTAATTTATAATGGTTCAAGGTGTCGGGGGCCTGCATGGCTAATATGGGGTGTGGTTGAGGTTTCTTGTTCCCCCCCCCCAAAGGTTATACTTTAGGTAGCATAAATTTGGTTTGCCTCCCCCTATCGGATAGGGAGAGACTTGTACCTTTTGGGTTTGTTTCTCCAATTAGTGCCCCCAGTTTTTAATGGTACCTCAGAGTTTCTTAGATCCTGAGGAGGACTAAACGACCGTTTGCGTTTTTACTTGTTATTCCTTTTTTTTCTGCCAATGTCCGAGCTGTATCTGGGACTTTCAGAATGGAATTTTGCGTCAATAATGGGAATACAAAGTATGTGGGCTTGACATTTTTGACGACCTAATTTTAAGGTCATGACCTAATTATAACATTTTTCACAGACATTTTAACATTTTTCACCATAACTCCACTGAGGTTTGTCTGATCAGAGTGAAACTGCCTTTTCCAGACAGCTTAGAGGACGTCACATCTATGCTTAATTTAAATCATACCACTCCAAGTTAAAGGTCAAGGTCAAATGGCAGTCTGAATAAAATTAAAAACAGCACATTTTTTGTCATCGCTCAATTTTGGCAATGCGGAATCTCAAAGACCTCTTGGCTTTCCAAGATGTCCTTGCATCATAATAGTATGCCTGCATTGAAATTGTGCACCTGATATTTGATTAGTGTCCTTGACATACTTTTTTGGATGGTGACCTAATTAACTGAAAACACCTTTTTTAACTCATACCTTGAATAATTTTCCTCCGATTTTCATGATGTTGAGTTTTATGGGTAGATTGTACATGGGGACACATTTTGTTTAATTTTCACTATATCCCTAAATATTGAAGTTCAAGGTCACATAGAATATGAATAGAATATGGCCATTATGGGAGCTGGGTGACGCTTGCCCTTGGTGATTGCTTTGTGATCGCAGATATCTCGTTATAATTGATATCACTACTTCTATCGTTTGCACGAGATATGAGCTATTATTGCATTTATTTTCCTGTAGCAACAATCCCAATCAGGCTCTCAGGTCCAAAGCTTTTTGTACAATCGGTTTATTTTTGATTGGGCTGAACCATTAGATTGGAAGTTTGTAAAAGCTTTTTATACATTATTCCAGGAGTGAACCACTATGACTTATAAAAAACAATCAAGTCTTACAATGTTTTTTTAGCCCTCATTAAAAAAGAACAAATATTGTTTTCATGATTGTGAAAAGGTAATATTTTAGTTTTGCCTCCCCCTATAGGAGACATATGTATGTATATATATATATATATATATATATATATATATATATATATATATATATATATATATATATATATATATATACATATATATACATATATATATATGTCATCCTTCCGAGGTCGGCGTAATGAGTACCAGTATACTGGGCCGGTGTATACCCCGGTTAAAATTGGTGTACCATATCCCTGTGTCGTAAGAGGCGACCAGGGTTGCGTCAGGAAGGGCATCCGGCGTAAAACATGTGCCAAATCACTATGCGGATCATACGGATGATCCGCTGTGGCGACCCCTAACGGGAGCAGCCAAAAGAAGAAGAAGATATATATATATATATATATATATATATATATATATATATATATATATATATATATATATATATATATATATATATATATATATATATATATATATATTATTACGGCTGTGGAAATTCGCAGTACACCATAAAGGTCCTTAGTTCAGTTAGATCGATAAGTCTGTGTTCAGTTAGATTTCACCACCGTTGTTGAATGGGAACTATTCATGTTAACCGGGCTGTGAACTTTGAGATAGTGTTTTTCTTTGACTATCTTTATTTTGGACCAACCACATTTCAACCACCACAACCACCTTCACAACGCCACCATCACAACAACCACGATCACCTAACCACCTTCCCCGCTATGCCAACTACCGATCCCCTTCTCCACAAACTAAATTGCAACCCTCTCCGCTCATGAAGGCCGTCTCTGCGGAGGAAAAGAAACAAGGGATTTCAATAACGTGAGGGAAAAACAAGAAGGAACATCGGTGGCGCACGGATTGTCCCGCCTGCTTTTCCCACGCTTTGGTGCGGGGGAAGTGTGATTCGAGCCAGAGGTCAAAGGTGAAAAAGGTGGGGGCCTGATTTTGAGTGAAAGTTGGGCCCGGCGCCCCACCCCCTTTGGGCCAGGGCAGCGAATTCTTCTTCCCCTGCATGCCGCGGAGGAGGGGGGGAGGCGCCGTGGAAATATAAGGCCGTGCGGAGTTCCGCGGCGAGAGTGAAGTTCGTGGTCCGTTGCAGTCGGTGGAGATCTGGACTTGTGTGTGTCTCTCGCCGCTGGTTGGTCGGGTGGAAGTCTGTCTGTCTTAGTGGTGGTTTCTTTTGGTGGCTTCTTCTTCCTGGTCAGGATCTTCGGCTCGTGGTGGCCTGTCTGTGGAGAAGCGGTCCGTGGAACGACCCGTTCGTTCGAGCTCGCGGTCGGTGGGGAGTCCGGGCGTGGCACCAGGGACACGGACTGGAGGCGCCGCTCTGCCAGCTCTGTTGCGCAAACCTGCGCGTCCGAGTGTAGAGCGCTGGAGAGAGCTCGCCGGCCCCGTGGAAGGCCCGAGTCAGCCGCGGCTATCCTAGCTGCCGTGGGGACAGACGTCGCGACTCGCCCATCAAGGCACCACGAGGGTGCAGGTAACCCGCAACGGTCTCGTGGGGCCCGTTCGGTCACCAAGACTCCACGGTATAAAGGTCTACAGACCCTGTCTGACTCCCTTGTCTTTGAGGGTAGTCTTTTCTTTTCTTTTGAATCAATGTTGGTTGCGCCGTCTATAAGTACAACTGTGTAAGTGCTGTACATTGATAATTGCTTATAGTCGGTTGTAGTGCTTTCTTTGCCTGTATACGTGTTTGCATTGCTTACTGCATGTGTGTTTAGTAGTCCCTGTATACGTGTGTCGTAGTAAATAAATGTACCCCGTTCGTTGCGTCCTCTTTCCCCTATTGGAATACCATCTTGCACTGCGGAATAGTAGTTGGGTTTTAAACACCTGGTAAATAGAATCGGATCCGGCGAGGTCGGGCGATAATACCCGCTCGGTTATCACTGAAGAACGGAACGGACCGCTTGAGCGGTTCGTGTCCAAGCCGACCTGCGTCGAGTTACGGTCTCCCGGTAGGCTACCCGTGCGAGTACTTAGGTATATCGATATTCGGCGATTGACCCTATTTTGCGCGGGTAGAAAATTGGCTAGGCCGTGGTGGGATTAAGAACCCACCCGTGACAGGGTTCCGGCGTTGTTCCGGAAGGTCACGACTGAATTGTCCGTCCGGTGGGCGACGCGGCTGCTATTAGAAAAACGCGGTCGATTGCACGCCGGTGGGCGCGAATTCGTAACAATATATATAATATCCTATAGTACTTGCACAAACTCTCCTCTGTGTGTACTTGTTGCTTTATTTATTGTGATGCTTGAGGAAGGCCTCAACGTAAGGAAGGGAGGCTTGCACAATCCATTTCATTTTTTATTTTGTATGCAGCCTGCAGCTGCTGGTTGCATCATTGCTGGGAGCATGGCTGTGTTGCTGATGTTTTCTCAAAATAACAATAATCAGTGCCTCTGTAGGTTAGAGCAGGAATTCATCAGTTTTTTTTCAGTGTGCCGGCAATCGCTCACCTACTCTATGCGAAGGACACCGTGGGATCTTTAACACTCACCAATCAATGCTGGCAGATGGGACGCCAAGTTTAACGCCCATCTGAGGGACAGCACACACAATGATGAATGAGCCTGCCTGTGAGACACCAGGATGGCAGCTTTTAGCCAGGTCGGGATTCAAATCCAGGCTACATGACTCAGAGGAGAGTGTGTGTACCTTTCCGGTCTCGGCTATGATGCTGGCCTTGCTTTGTTGAACAATGGAATGGAATAATTCAAGCTCTTATAATATGTTGAAAAGCAACACAAGCTTGTGTGAAGAGACTGCAATTTAAGGCAAAATAACAAGAATCGGAAGTTCCAGTACCAACTGCTGATGTGACGAAAATAGTAACTTTTTCGATCTTTCTTTTTTTTTACTCCTGTGAGAATAGTGTGGCCATCTCCTGCCTTCTCTACATCATTCTTATCTCGGAGCTTGTTTCTGGAGGGTGAACTCTGATGTACCCTTGAGGGCCTTAATGTCTTTCTCCTGCCATTCTCATCTTTCTTTGTCTCTTCTCTGTCCGTTGTGAGCACTTGGAGAATCGATCTGTGCACACTGTGTGCTTTTGTTCGATTGCCGTATATGGCAGTGCCTAGTAAACCTGCAACAAACACCTTTTGGTCACAGTCACAGGTCTTGGCACTAACAACCAAACACAACCCTTGGTGCAAATGCGGTTGGACATTCTGTGGCCGTTGCCAACATTACATATCCGGAACTTTAATAGCCGGGATAATAGCATTGATTTCATTTCACGTCTACTCCAAGTGAATCGACATGACCATTGGCTCACAGCAAACCGTAATACAGTACTGATATTGTAATCATTTCGTGCTGTTTTACAATTGCTTTACACTGGCTGACGAAGCAGACCCGAGATCTCATTGGACGCCAAAGATTCGTCATCTGTTCCTTGAGGTCAGTCCAATTCGGCGGGAAGTTATTTTTCTTGCTATAAAACTTTCATTTTGTCGACCAGGTATGACATTTATGTCCCCAAACATTCGTGACAAATGACAAAGCCATGGTGATCGAAATAACAGATGGGTCGGTGGAATGGATTGTACAACCCTGACATTTCAACGAGGGCTAACGATGTCCAATAGTTCTGAGGTTGGAATTGATAATTTATCATTCCTGACTCATGTTGTGTGTCTCTTCCTTGCTAAGAAATTGACAGCAAGATAGTTATAGCAAAGGAAATTTTCATCAATAACCTAGTATGAGTCTGAGGGTGTTAAGGGAGCGATGCTGTGTGTGCTATCGTCGCATACAGCTTGTAACGATGCGCTTACTTTTCGATGTTGGTGTTTGTAATAAACATCTTTGTTTTACAAAACCACAATAAATGGAGTTCATTAAGCAAGAATCAATTTTCAAAAACAGAACTCTGAAAGCAGAGAATTTGCCAACCTTGCATTTTATGTGTCATTTATGGTCAACAACCCATTTGACATCCCCATAAGGGTTCAATGGAAGATCGGATCAAAGTGATCCTACTTATTGGATAATCCCATTCATCTTCCACCATAAATCTGATTATCTGTCGATGGAAAACTTTGCTGTTACTTTCTGGTGGCCTGTGGTACTAACCTGGAATGACTTCTCACTGCACATCAGTGAGGGTGATTTTATATTTACCTCGGTGCCAATTTTACAGCATTTTATGAACGGGCTGTTCTGGTAGTGTACTAATGCATCGTCACACTTGAGGAAAACATTTTCAATGTGTTTGGACAGGTTTGTCAAGCATTTTGGGATGAGTACCAGCATGTTGCAATATGCACACAAGTAAATTAGTAAGAGGAGACTTTCAGGGAGACAACATGTAGAGTACATTTTCCGTCACTTGATGTCCACTTGCTTCGATTGAGATATAAAATTCATGAACCAAATATATTCTGCATGTGAAACATCAAAAATACATAATTTAGTTCTGTATACATTTACAATCCACTACATGTTTTTGGACAATTCAGCACAAACAATGAAGGTCCACATCTTTGTTTCCTACTGAGGAGGATTAGGTATCAAAGGGTCCTGTCACAATCTGCTTCGCCTGGCTCCAAATCAAAGGACTGTTTGAGGCTGAATTTTCAGGCCTGGATATACTGATCAGGCCCATTTGGCGCAGCAGGAGTCCATCTTGGATCAAAGCCCATTGAGGCCTCCACTGGTGATGGCTTTCGCCTCGAGGTCAGCCTCCACGGCTCCCCGTGGCACACAAGTGGCATGTTGGAATGGAGGCCATCCGTTTAGAAAGATATGAGTTGGGTAACAGCACAGAGAGGTGTATATGGGAGTGTGAGAGGGATTGTGGGGAGGGATGGGGGTTCGTTTGGCAAACCGACCTTGCACCGCAAATTGCCGAAAGCGCAAAGCAAAGAATAAGCCTCAGCAGCCAAGCTGATGGGTTGGAATAATGGCCACAGCGTGACCTCAGACACCAACCATCTCCTGGGTCACTCCCATGGTGACCGTGTTGGAAAGGACTCCAAATGATGACTGGATAGGGTTAATATACGTAAAGAAAAAAAAAAACTGCCAAAGACCGGTTCATCCCATGGTCACACCTTTTCTATATTTGCCATTCTATCATCTATGCAAAGCATAAGTCAGGCTGCTTGAGCAATGAGCAACACATAATAAACTAGAAGGGCGCCTGGAAGAGTGCGTACCTCCTCCACATAATTCTTGATCCACGAGAACATATCGGACCCATTGCATTTTTGAAATATCATGCCATACAGTACTATATCATTTTTGGACCTATCTCCCAATGGTGAAGAATAACTTTAAAAATTAAATAATTATCTTATCCAGATCCAGATTCGGATCTTCACCAAAATTGAATCAATTCTTCCTTGTCACACACCGAACCTGTTCACCAAGTTTCATCCCAATCCGTGCACAACTTTTTGAGTTATTGTGCTATATATAGTTTTTGGCCCTATCTCTCAATGGTGAAGAATCTCTTAAAAATTATAGTAGCCCAATCTGGATCTTCACTAAAATCTAATCAATTCGGCCTTGTCACACACCGAACCTGTCCACAAAATTTAATCCATATCCGTATACAATTTTTTGAGATATCCTGCACACAAGCAAACAAATGAAATTGCTCGTTGAGCAAGGAATTGCCGGAATAACTTTGTCATATCTCCACGATCTCTGAAAAAACAAAAACCTGGAAATCAATTTGGTTCTTATAAGTCGATTGTGCTACTGGTCCTGAGTTCAAGCCCCGTTGGGCCACTGAATTAATACACCAGGGGGTTGACTCAGCCTGTCATCCTTCCGAGGTCGGCGAAATGAGTACCAGTGTACTGGGCCGGTGTATACCCCGGTTAAAATAGGTGTACCAGATCCCTTTGTCGCAAGAGGCGACCAGAGTTGCGTCAGGAAGGGCATCCGGTGTAAAACATGTGCCAAATCACTATGCGGATCATATGGATGATCCGCTGTGGTGACCCCTAACGGGAGCAGCCGAAAGAAGAAGAAGAAGTCAATTGTGCTTCTGTTTAATGAGTTATAGCACTTAGTTTGGTCATGATCATAACTTGGAAGTTAATCAGACTTGAAATGGCGTTTTTATCGCAATTTGAAAGTTTTGACCCGACCCCCCCTGACATTCGACCCCCGACCGCTAAGAAGGGTGTTGGTATGACACCCCAATGAGACATATGGTTGGATGCAGTATTGGAAGATGCACATTTTGGATTTGGTTTGAAGTCGATACGATCATTTTAGCGGACGTTATTGCGAAAATAAGAATTTCGGTTTTTCAGTGACCTTGACCTTGTCCTTTGACCTAGATTCACCAAAAACGACAAGCGTCTAAGTTGGACCATGGCCGACGTCTGTACCCAGTTTGGTCATGATCGCTGAAACGGTGTGGCTGCTACAGGGTAAACAAACACACAACCAAACAGACAGATACACAGAATGACACACACCACCGACCAACATAATTGCCGAAATCCAAAGGATTCCGGAAATTAACAAACAGACAGAAATTGGTGAAAACATAACCTTCTTCACCTTTGGTGGCAGAGGTAAAAATTAAATGTAAAGAGGTAAACATCAGAAAGTCAGGCATTCAAGTCAAAGGATAATCATGCAGATAAAATTGAAAGCACGTGATATGTCTAGGGATACGGCTCGGATTTTCTGTCTGGCATTGAGGACATCTTTCTTTCAACATCTTTCTCATCTCAAGTCTGAACTCTCAAACCTCTCTCCCTCCTCAAAATCCTGGTGGCGTTTAATCAAATCTGTTTCTGGTGTATGTTCCCCCTCCATCCCCTCCCATACCTCAAATGGCCGCACTGCTGATTCCACACGTGATAAAGCTGAATGTCTAAACTCGGTGTTTGCAGCTAAATCTTGTGTCCTAAACCCATCACTATCTCTACCCACTTTACCCAGTCGCACCCAACTGTCCCTGGACTCTGTATCCTTTTCTCCTGACAAGGTGGAGAGCTTGCTTTCAAACCTCGAGTCAGATTCTGCAACCGGTCCAGACGGCATCAGCCCACGTGTCCTCAAAGCCTGCTCTTCTGCTCTTGCTCACCCTCTCTCTGTTCTATTCACCCTCTCATTTGCCCAAGGTCATCTGCCATCTGCTTGGAAATCTGCTAACATCACTGCCCTGCATAAAAAAGGTGCAAAAAGTGATCCCTGTAACTTCAGACCAATCAGCCTTCTCCCAATCATCAGCAAGGTTATGGAATCCATCATCACTTCAGACATGAAATCCTTCCTCTTCTCCAATGGCTTGATTTCCAATCATCAATTTGGTTTCAGACAAGGTCACTCTACCCTGGATATGCTGCTTCTGCTCTCCCATCAATGGATGGAGGTCCTCAATGCCAGACAGGAAATCCGAGCCGTATCCCTGGACATATCACGTGCTTTTGACACAGTCTGGCACCCTGCCCTACTCACCAAACTCTCTTCCCATGGTATTCAAGGCCATCTCCACTCATGGCTCGCAGACTTCCTCTCCTGTCGCAGTCAACGTGTGGCCCTAAATGGAGTTCTTTCATTCCCTCTTCCTGTGCAGGCTGGAGTTCCTCAAGGTAGCGTTCTGGGCCCTGTTCTTTTTCTGGTTTTCATCAATGATCTCTCGGACTCTCTGGAAAATCCTCTATTTCTCTTTGCCGACGACTCCACCCTCTGCCGTACCATCTGTCATCCCTCAGACCAGCAAGCAGCAGCTTCTTCACTCACTGCAGATCTGGATAAAATCACAAACTGGTCCAACACGTGGAACATGTCTTTCAATCCAGACAAATCTCACACTCTTACTATGTCTCTTCGAAAGGACCGTTTAGAAAACCCCCCCATCCACTTTCTCAACAATCCTCTGGAAGAAGTCTTTTCTTTCAAGCTTCTGGGTCTCACTATCTGCCATGACCTTTCCTGGGAAAGTCACATTTCCAACCTCGCCTCAAAAGCCAGTCGCCAACTGGGAATCCTCCGTCGTGCAAAGTCCTTCCTCGGCCCTCTTGGCTCCTGACCACTTACAAAGCTTTTGTCCATAGCCTGATGGAGTACTTCTCTCCCCTCTGGGCTGGTGCTCCTGCCTCCCACCTTTCTCGGCTTCACGCTGTCGAAACCAGGGCATTTAAGATCATCGGCATCTCCCGCAATGAAGCTGAGTCTTTGGGCCTCTCACTCAATCACCGCAGGTTGGTCAGTGGTCTTTCTGTCTTCTACAGACTCCTCTCCAGCCTTGCCCCCCTGCTCTCTCTGCGATTTGTACCCACCACATTTCCACAGGGCGCTCAAGGTCCGCCAACAACCCCCTTCTGGTAAAACTACCAAAATCACGAATCACTGCTCATCTTCACTCTTTCATTCCTCTTTTTTCCCGCCTTTGGAATAAACTTCCTCACTCTATTCTTTCCCATTCTTCCCTCCAGGCTTTCAAAACAGCTGTTCACCACCACCTCTTATCTTCCCCCATCCAAATCCTCGATCTTTTCTACCCCCGATAATCCACCCAAGCCCACCTCCTTCAATTCCCCTGCTTTCCTTCCTGAAAGTCCCTGAAATGTCCATCTTCTCTTCGCCATTTTCCCCGTCCCATCCCCATCCCTCTCCCTTCCACAGTTCACCTAATGTGTCTGTTCCCCACTGTTTTGTCCCTTCCACTCCCGCCCCTCTTGTCTCATGCCTCCTTGCTGTGAGTTGTGTGTTCGCTCTCATACGAGCCTCGACCAAGGTATACAAAAAAAAAAAAAATCTTAATGAAACGTGTCATGGCAAACAATGTTCAACTAGTTTATTTGTAAGATCCAGACTTTATTTTTTCACTTCAACCCTCCAGTTTGTCTTCCAAAGAACCAAGCGTATTCTGCAAACACCCAACAAGGAGGGGTTGGGGGTGGGTAACGTGTGCACAAACAATCTTGTAAATACATTTTATTTTTTAATATTTTCCAAATGTTTATTGCAAGTCATTGTTTTTTTGTAATTCCTTTCTGTTATACAGTATTGTTTAAGGCTCAGGGTCGAGCTTGTATCGAAAGAAAAAGGACAACCCCCCCCCCCACAGTTTATGGGATTTTCAACCTATCAAGTTTCTCTTAAGCCCTCTGATCCTCCTAATGTAAAAAAAAATATATATATATATATATATATATATATATATATATATATATATATATATATATATATATATATATATATATATATATGCTGTATATCTAAGTCCTACTACTTGAAAAATGAAAAACAAAGGAATTTGATTTCTGTGTTTGGGTTTTCCTTCCTGGGAGCTTACTTCTGTATTCATATTGTTCATTGCCTGTGTCCACCCATAGCCCTCATTATTCCCCACATCCCTTATTTCTCCAAGTATCCCTCTATTTTGTCCCTCAGCCCTGCTGATGGTGTGTTTTTGCCTCTCTTTCTGCTGTTCCTTTTGTTCTGTTAGGACTTAATCTGTCGTTCTATATTCTCGCTATCCCATGAGCATTGACATTGTATGAAAAAACATTTTGGGGTAAAAAAGAAAAAAAGAAAACCCTTTTTCATTTGTCTATACAATCTGTCTGGGAACAAGGACCCACCCAACTCCGAGACCCCTCCTCCCCTGAACTCTCCCAACCCCCCACCTCATCAACCATCACTACCCAGCTCCTGAATTGTGTGAGCCTGGACTTTGGAAGTTTAACCAGGATGGGGTTACTGGAAGAACATGTGCATCCTGGAGTAGATCGTGACGGTCAGGTGACTGAGAGAACAGAGGGGAAATATTACAGAAGAGGTGGGTAAGCAAGAGAGACCACTGACCTGCCTGTTATGGAAAACAACAAACTTTGTGCTTTAGAAACACCGGAGATTCTAGTCATGCTGAGATATTTAGGTTCTTCAGAATCCATGATGAGACAGATGTGATGCTGTGGCACCGGAGCGTCGCGGAGAGTAGTACTCCATTGAGCTATGGACAAAGGCCTTGTGGACAGTGAATAGTTCATTTTTCCAAGGAAAGACTTTGATCGACGGAGGATTCTGAGTATGCAACTGGTTTTGGAGGCCAGCATTGCTGTTTTTGCAATTCTGCAAAACATGTACCTCTAAGGCAATGGCACCCAACATACAGTGATCCCCAAGCAGTTATTTTGTGAGAGTTTGTGCAGTCAGACCTTCCCCTCATGTCTAATGCGTTAAGGGGACGAAGTGCGTTGCAGGGGTCTCATAGCTCGGTTTAATACTTGTATCTCTATCTTCTTTTCAATCCTGATTTCCACCCAACCCTTTCCTTTTATCCATGATACAAATCAAAGCAGTCACACATACACGATAACAGACACCCATGCAGCCCTATGAGAGAATTACCACAGGAACAAGCACACACATGATATGTGCCCTTTCATTCAAATCTGCACGCCAATTTACAACAGCGTCTCACCTTGCTCAACCTTCGCTCACCAAAAGCTCACCACCTCGACCATCAACATCTCCCGCACACGGGAAAAATCATCACGAGCATCCTCGCACCTCTGCATTGATATGGTTCACCACCAAGCAGAGCCGTGCCGCACGACCTGGGCCGCATGGTGCAGGGATGGGCCAGGCATGTTGGCAGCGCCGGCTGCGTTTCGCTGAGGATGCCCCGAATGGGCGCGTGGGACTGACGCGACCCCCGTCCAGTCACCAGAACATGGCAGAACGGGCAACGGGGGTCATTGGGGGGGGAGGGGGTGGGGCAGTGCGAGGCTCTGGGCCTTATCGCGCTGGATATGCAAATGAGACCGCTTCCAGTCCCAGGAACCTGGCAGGGCAGGGCCAGGACGCAAAAGGAGAGCGCGATTCGGATGACGGCGCATCGCTTCGGGTCGTCACCCCACCCTTCGCCCAGGGCTTATAAAAGGTGAATCACGAGGCTGTCTCTCTCTCTCTCTCTCTCTCTCTCTCTCTCTCTCTCTCTCTCTCTCTCTCTCTCTCTCTCTCTCTCTCTCTCTCTCTCTCTCTCTCTCTCTCTCTCTCTCTCTCTCTCTCTCTCTCTCTCTCTCTCTCTCTCTCTCTCTCTCTCTCTCTCTCTCTCTCTCTCTCTCTCTCTCTCTCTCTCTCTCTCTCTCTCTCTCTCTCTCTCTCTCTCTCTCTCTCTCTCTCTCTCTCTCTCTCTCTCTCTCTCTCTCTCTCTCTCTCCTTCGTCTGCCTGCCTACCTCGCCCACTTCTCTCCCTCTCTGCTCTGCCCTCTCTTCACTGCACCTCGTTGTCTGCCTGTCGCTGCATCTGCACTCGGGGTTTGTGTGTGACAGAAGTTCTTCTGGACCAGTGCGGAGCACATGTTTCCATGAACACCAGCAAAGTGATTAAGCAGGAGATAATGTGCCGACTCTTGAAGTAGGATCGCTCAAGTGGAGTGTCCTCCAAAGTGTACTGGGTTGGGCGGTCGGCCGACCGCACCAGGTATTGCGAGGGCGTTAGTCCTCATCTGCTCTCCTTCCTTCTGGCTAACTAATCTTCATCGGATTTGTGTGTGTATGTGATGGCGCCTGTCATAGCATAAGTTAAGATTGTAGAGCAGTGGTTCCCAAACTTTTTTGTCCATGACTGAAATTTGAAATCACATTTGCCTCGCAACCCACATGATACTGGTACCTAGTGTACCTATGATAAAAATTGTCAGAGGAAATGCTTTTGACATGAAACCCCCCTCAAAATCTCAGTTTTTGAGGGGGGGTTCAAGTTTGGGTCACGACCCTAGGTTTGGCAACCCCTGTTGTAGAGGATATAACGGGATAAGTCTGCTCTGTGTCTGCTTTTGTAAATTGCTTGCCTTTTGTTGCATCCCACAGATTCCTTCCTATCCCTGCTGTACATACCAATAAACCCATTCACTGTGCCACATACCTTTCCTCGACTGATTGTAAATAAATGCTTTGTGTAGAAATGTTCCCAGCTCGTTTTTGTCTTTTCCTTCATTGGTCCAGCATGGTCCGTATCCTAGCTTATCCAGGACTTTATCACTCAATGATCTGTTTTTCTACCCGGTACGTCCTTGGCAGTTACGCTCGGTTGCATCTGATCCAGTTTGAACAAGGCGTACCAAGGGCATGTGACCCGGTAATTAGATCACGTGACCATTTTAAATAACCGGTTTCCATTAGACAGAGGACCATAAGTCACATGGTTGAGTTATTGGTATTCACGGTCGATTAGCGACCCGCCGTGTCACGGAATTATCTGTGTGCGACAGCCAAGATTCCGGAGTCTGGTGGGAACTCGAGGTAGCTTTCCCCCCTCATCGCCTTCTCACCCCGACCCCGGGTCCACAACACTATGTTGTTGGCCCAGGAAAGGCTGATGGTGAGGCCAGGAAGTTGAAAATACTGAACCTCTTCTGGTGGATGACCAATGAAAGAGGAGGATTCGTTTTGTCAATCCTTCTGGAGAGATCAGGCGAGACCGAGATTTTCCAGGATTAAAGGACATGTTCCATTTCTCAGGGCAGTATCCAATCATTTCCAGATCAAAATCGGGAGAGGAGCAGCTGCTGTCTGCTGAGCAGAGGGATGGGGATCTGCACAACACAATCTGTAGTCATCTGCAAAAAGGAATAGAGGGTTTCCAAGAGCATTGGAGACGTCATTTATGTGGGCTAGCACATTACCCGCGTGGTGATTGTGTCACCTTCAACAGTAATAGGGTGATTGCGTCGGCCACCCTACAGTGACAGGTATCCTTTCTCACCCCCCTGCAGTCACAGGGATCCGTGGAATTTAAAATGTGACTTCAAGTCTTTCAAATCCCCCCTCTCCCAAACCCCAAAGCCTCCCCCTCCCCTTCCCAACCCTAAGAAGTCAATCTCCTCCCCACTCCCAGCCTTCAAATGCCCTCCCCACCTCCCCCAACCACAACTCCTCAACCACCCCACCTTCAATGCCTCAACCTCCTTCCTCCAAAATCTGTCCCATCTTTGCTCTCCCCCTCCTCCCTATCCAAACTATTCTACCCTCCTCACCCCCTCCACGTCATTAAAGCAAACAGGCATCAAAACAGCGGAATGTTTAACATTTCCCCCTCCCCTATCATGCTCTCACTGACTTCACAGAAACTGTGATCAAAACTGCTCTTTTACTCTCAAGTACCATGAGACCCAAAACCAATTATCTTCTTCCAGATGCAGAAACACATTGTTGAATAATGTCAGATGTTTTCTTTCACAATGTCGCAAGATTCCCAGAAGACTCCGCACAAAGTCCTTTATAATGACATGCGTTTTATGGTCCCTCGTTGCATCACTTAAGAGAAAATAGTTTGATATAATAGCAAGATCTGCGTAACCTCTGCAATAAAAGCCCTGCTTCAGAGAATGACACATAGTTATTTGGGTGGTGTATAGACAACAGTCCATTGCTTCGATTTCTGAGGACTATCTTCACAAGGCCCAGGATGACTATCAGCTCAAAATCTTTTCAACTGTCACTTTGGTCGTTTTACATTGCAGGGAAAACTTACAGAGAGGGCATGGTGACTGTGAATATGACAGCTACAAAGATGTCTGGCTTCGCATAGCAGTAAGCACTAACATGGCAGCCGTATTATTTTTCCTGGTTGAAATTGTGGATGAAGTCGGTGGAGTCTTGCGAACTGTCCAACCAATGGGTGGAACGGAATGTTCCACAGACAGATGGACAGATGGACGCACGTCTCCTTTAGAGTATAGATGAGGAACAAGATTTGGCCCAAAAGACTGCCTTGTAGAACTCTGGCCTTCACTGTGAGTAGGGAGCAGAGGGTTCCATTGACTTGGGCCAAAAACGTTCCCCAGCCAACCACACAAGGTGGGAGTAATTGAGGTGGATGAAACTTTCGGCAGGCCTCTCTGAAAGCAAAGTGACAAATATTCTGTTTTAAATTCCTGCCCTGATCGATGAGGACATGTAATTTTTTTCATGTTTCAGCAGCAGCATACACACTGCCAGAAATGATACAAACTAGCAACTACACCTGCTAGATGTCGCGTGTGTGTGAATGAATGAACCTGCCCACAGGATGCCTCAAATCCTCTCACCTGCACATAGGCATTTCTAATTCTCTCACCTGCATACAGGCATCTCTGTTCTTCTCACCTGCACACAGGCTTCTCTCATCCTCTCATCTGTACACAGGCATCTCCAGCCTCTCATTTGTACACAGGAATCTTCAATTCTCTCATCTGTACACGGGCATCTCCAATCCTCTCATTTGTACACAGGCATCTCCAATCCTCTCATTTGTACACAGGCATCTCCAATCCTCTCATTTGTACACAGGCATCTCTCATCCTCTCATCTGTACACAGGCATCTCCAGCCTCTCATTTGTACACAGGCATCTTCAATTCTCTCATCTGTACACGGGCATCTCCAATCCTCTCATCTGTACACAGGCATCTCCAATCCTCTCATCTGTACACAGGCATCTCTCATCCTCTCATTTGTACACAGGCATCTTCAATTCTCTCATCTGTACACGGGCATCTCCAATCCTCTCATTTGTACACAGGCATCTCTCATCCTCTCATCTGTACACAGGCATCTCCAGCCTCTCATTTGTACACAGGCATCTTCAATTCTCTCATCTGTACACGGGCATCTCCAATCCTCTCATCTGTACACAGGCATCTCTCATCCTCTCATCTGTACACAGGCATCTCTCATCCTCTCATTTGTACACAGGCATCTTCAATTCTCTCATCTGTACACGGGCATCTCCAATCCTCTCATTTGTACACAGGCATCTCTCATCCTCTCATCTGTACACAGGCATCTCTCATCCTCTCATTTGTACACAGGCATCTCCAATCCTCTCATCTGTATACAGGCATCTCCAATCCTCTCATCTGTATACAGGCATCTCTGTTCTTCTCATCTGTACACAGGCATCTCCAATCCTCTCATCTCTACACAGGCATCTCTGATCCTCTCATCTGCACACAGGCATCTCCAGCCTCTCATTTGTACACAGGCATCTCCAGCCTCTCATTTGTACACAGGCATCTCCAATCCTCTCATCTGTACACAGGCATCTCCAGCCTCTCATTTGTGCACAGGCATATCCAATCCTCCCATTTGTACATAGGCATCTCCAATCCTCTCATCTGTACACAGGCATATCCAATCCTCCCATTTGTACATAGGCATCTCCAATCCTCTCATCTGTACACAGGCATCTTTTATCCTATCATCTGTACACAGGCATCTCTAATCCTCCCGAGATCTCATCTGCACACAACGGTATCTCTAATCCTCTCATCTGCACACACAGGCATCTCTAATACTCACACCTGCATACAATATTCTTACTTGTAAATAGGAATCCACAAGTGCTCGCAACTCCACAAAAAATACCTTGAGTGCTCTCAACTCCACACAAGTTGCATCGAGTGCTCTCACTTCCACACAATATTAATCTCACCTGCAAAAAAGGATTCCTCATATACTCTCACAGTCTGCCACCTGCTGGGAAAGGATGGAAGAACCAACAAGGGTTTTGAAGTCAGTTCTGTGAATGTTATATTCTTCTTGGTCTTCCGTTTGAGTATGTTCCGTGAGGGCTGTCACATTCATTCACCTGCACATTCTTTGAATCTAATTAACCACAAGGAAGAGTGTGATTGTATTGGTGATATTCTTATTAAAATAGCAATGGTCTATGTTTGAATTTTTAGCTGAAGCACCAAAAATATACACTAAACAGCGTGAGGAAGAGAGAAAAAAATAAAAATGTTGATCGACACAAAATGATATCATCCAACATGATATGTCATTCAATTTAATAAAATATACAAGGGGAGTGCTTTGCTGTTTCACACCCTTCCCTGAGTTATCTTGTGTGTACTATTTGTAAATGTCTTTGATAGCTGTGGAGGAACTCCAGGAAGGGTTTGAAACAGCAAAATGCTTACCTTGCGTCGGCCTTCTTGGTTGCTTTATGCAGCTTATTTGGCAAGAAGAACATGGAAGGTGTCAATTTATTTATATAATTCCAGCCACCTGAGTTTGGTTGATTAGGTGAGAGCTGATTAGCTATTCCATCCATTCACAGGGGAGAGATATGGGTGAGTCTTTATTATTTATACATTGACTGCTTTTGACATTTGCATGTGGTACATGCTTGGGAGCCACATTGGTATAGATTGCTGTCTGTGCTGTCGCTGATGATTCGCCAATAAGCGATGAAACCAGTCCAGCAGCTGAGGGGGTGTGGAGCATTGGGATTCTCATCAGTGTACGATTTGTGAATGTCTTTATAGCTGTGAAGGAACTCTGGGAAGGGTTTGCAACAGCAAAGTGCTTACCTTGTGTCAGCCTTCTTAGTTGCTTTCTGTAGCTTCTTTGGCAAAAGAGTGTGGGAGGGGTCGATTATAATCGTAGCCACCTGGGATTTATATAATCCTAGCCACCTGGGTTTAGTTGATTAGGTGAGAGCTGATTGGCTATTCCCTGCACATTCACAGGTGAGATATGTGGGTGGGTCTTTCTATATATATATATATATATATATATATATATATATATATATATATATATATATATATATATATATATATATATATATATATATATATATATATATATATATATATGCCTGGGCTGCATTATGTCTGTGAATTTTCAATTTGTTCATTGACTGCAAAACAAACTCACAACTCGCACACTCTCTCACGGCTTCTGTGCGAGAAAGACCATGGTGCACCTTCATTTGACAGCTCATTGAGCTGCTGACATTTAGCATGTCCTGTAGTTATCATGAAGCCTGTGGGAAATGTGCAAAACTCAGGTAATTCAGGTAATCAATATTTGGAGGAGTTATTGGAAATGTTTGGTGAAAATAATGAGATAAAGAGAGGTTTTTTTAGAGTTGCTGTGATGTCTTCCTGTTATATCACAATATGAAAGACTTTTGACTGATAAGCTACAGAATGACAGATTGCTCTGCATAAGTCAATGTGATTGCAAAGTGATGCAAACTTTTATTCCATCAATATCTTCATTTGATTCACATCACAGGGTTTTTCTGCATTGACATGCTTCATCATCTCCCACAGTGAGAAATCACCTGGTGGAAAATTATGGGAGCTTAGAGGCCGTTCAGTGGTTCTTTGATGGCTAAAACATTGTGGAGTGTTTCCTTTTAGGGATAATGAGAAAATAAATCTTGAATAAATACAAACAATACTTTTTGAAACAACAATCACAAACATTTTCAAGTAAATGCAATATGTCTCACTTCCTCCCCCCCCCTCACCTTCCCTCCCATCAACTTTGACTCCTGTAAAATCAAAAGAAAGACCACACCAATGTCTACCAACGAGTCTGTAGAAGCTGTGAAAAGGTATACTTGTGTCAATATTTGTCTGGATTGGTTGAAATCCAGTAACATAGTGTCAAAAACCTTAATTTTGACCTTTGACCCCTAAGAAATCAAAAAATTGGAGCTGTGTGAAAGCACTTGTACAAAATGTTTCCTCTATTGACTCAAGTACAAAGGAATAACCGAGAAAAATTTGTAGATTTTCTTTTTAATGTTTCACTTTTGACCCCTCAATATCGAAATGAAGGCCTAAAAATCTTTCTCGGGATATTGGACC